>NC_138868.1:30573556-31773556 GCF_965194805.1 Balaenoptera borealis
GTGTTTATCCTCATCTATTCATATTTCAGTGTTTTAGCAGCAAAGGTTAGTCAACCACTAGAGCGGTATAGCTAACAGATACACTAAATTGATGCTTGCAATTATCAAGATTATGCTATAAAATGTCACAAAAATAGGGCAATGAGAATTAAACTTACTAATAGAACACAAATCATGACATGAAACATGAAATGTAAAAACAATGGGACTGAATGAAGCAATACCTAAGAGAGGAGAAGAGAAAATACTAGTGATAAAGTAAGATGCAGGAGGGCCTCAGTGCCTTTGTTTATGCTTAGTTTCTTTGTCTTGAGAACGCTTCTCCTAGACTTGTCACTTGGCTACTTATTCTTCTAGATTTTGCTTAAAGGCTACTTTTTCAGGGAAGCCTTCCTGAAACCCCTAAACCAGGCTAGGTCCCCATACTGTACTCTCTGTAAACCTTGTAAATTTATACTAAACCCCATATGTTAATACTAAACCCTATATGTTTTCTTCATAACACTTATACAATTTATAATTATCTATTTATTTGAATGATTATTTGCTTATTAACTGTTTCTCCCTCTGAGGCCTGGAAAGATTAAATAACTTGGCAAAGTTACACAACCACTAAGTAGCAAAACTAGGACTTGAATGCAGCTCTGCCTGACTCTAAAGCCTATATTCTCTTGTCATGCCACATTGCCATAATGAAGATGAAAGATGAACAAACTGCTATAGTAGTTTAAATCAAAGGTCATACCCAACTTGGGAGATCAAGGATGGAATAATTAAAAATATAAAGTGTCATTTAAGTTGGGCTATAATGGTGGAGAGGTTTTCAGCCAGTGGAGATGGAAGGAGAGGTTTTTTTTTTCCAGGTAGAAGACATAGCACAATAAAAAACATAAGCAAAATATATATAAGGCATGCTTGGAGGGAAAAGAATAGAACAGTTAGGCAAGAATACAGATGATGCTGAGAGAAGTGTGAAAAGAATGTCTTGGACCAGAGAATGGACCCAAATATATTATATCAAGCTTAGGAGTCTGGGATTAAATGTATCAGCAAAGGACAGCCATTGAAAGTTTTTGAACAAGTAAATGACATGATTAGTAAAGCCGTGATGTCCTACGGGGTTGACTGGAGGTTAAAGAATGGAACAAAGTCTACTCAAATAACTTAAGATAAAAAACAATCATTAAAAGGAAATGTATGAATCACAGGAAGTCAATTACAGGAAATAGCACTAGGCCTTAAAGGAACTAGAAAGCTATCAGACAAGCACTCCTTCCACACATGTGTTTGTGCATGCATTTGTTTCTGTGTGTTTCTCTGAACATCTCCACTTTATAGATGTCTGTTCTTTCTGCAGACTAATCTCCTTCACTCTGTTCTTGGTTCCCAGTTCTCCTAACTATGGCTTTCACCTTGCTCTTGATTGAAAGAGAGGCAAATCTGGTCCTAATTCTACATCCAATACCATATAATTATAGATTCTGGTTTTCTTGGCTCAGAAAACTATTAAAAAACATCTTTATTGGAGTGTAATTGCTTTAAAATGGTGTGTTAGTTTCTGCTGTATAACAAAGTGAATCAGCTGTATGTATACATATATCCCCATATCCCCTCCCTCTTGCATCTCCCTCCCATACTCCCTATCTCACTCCTCTAGGTGGTCACAAAGCACCGAGCTGATCCCCCTGTGCTATGCAGCTGCTTCCCACTAGCTACCTATTTTACATTTGGTAGTATATATATGTCAATGCTACTCTATCACTTTGTCCCAGCTTACCCTTCCCACTCCCCATGTCCTCAAGTCCATTCAGTATGCCTGCGTCTTTATTCCCGTCTTGCCCCTAGGTTCTTGAGAACCAATATTTTTTTTTTAGATTCCATTTATATGTATTAGCATACGGTACTTGTTTTTCTCTTTCTGACTTATTTCACTCTGTATGACAGACTCTAGGTCCAACCACCTCACTACAAATAACTCAGTTTTGCTTCTTTCTATGGCTGAGTAATATTCCATTGTATATATGTGCCACATCTTCTTTATCCATTGACCTGTCATGGACACTTAGGTTGCTTCCATGTCCTGGCTATTGTAAATAGTACTGCAATGAACATTGTAGTACATGACTCTTTTTAAATTATGGTTTTCTCAAGGTATATGCCAAGTAGTGGGATTGCTGGGTCATATGGTAGTTCTATTTTTAGTTTTTTAGGCAACCTCCATACTGTTCTCCATAGTGGCTGTATTAATTTACATTCCCACCAACAGTGCAAGAGGGTTCCCGTTTCTCCACACCCTCTCCAGCATTTATTGTTTGTAGATATTTGGTGATGGCTATTCTGACTGGTGTGAGGTGATACCTCATTGTGGTTTTGATTGCATTTCTCTAATGATTAGTGATGTTGAGCATCCTTTCATGTGTTTGTTGGAAATCTGTATATCTTCTTTGGAGAAATGTCTATTTAGGTTTTCCACCCATTTTGGGTTGGGTTGTTTGTTTTTTTGATATTGAGCTGCCTGAGCTGCCTGTATATTTTGGAGATTAATCCTTTGTCAGTTGCTTCATTTGCAAATATTTTCTCCCATTCTGAGGGTTGTCTTTTGGTCTTGTTTATGGTTTCCTTTGCTGGGCAAAAGCTTTTAAGTTTCATTAGGTCCCATTTGTTTATTTTTGTTTTTATTTCCATTTCTCTAGGAAGTGGGTCAAAAAGGATCTTGCTGTGATTTATGTCACAGAGTGATCTGTCTGTTTTCCTCTAAGAGTTTTACAGTGTCTGGCCTTACATCTAGGTCTTTAATCCATTTTCAGTTTATTTTTGTGTATGGTGTTAGGGAGTGTTCTAATTTCATTCTTTTACATGTAGCTGTCCAGTTTTCCCAGCACCACTTACTGAAGAAGCTGTCTTTTCTCCATTGTATATTCCTTTGTCAAAGATAAGTTGACCATATGTGTGTGGACTTATCTCTGGGCTTTCTATCATGTTCCACTGATCTATATTTCTGTTTTTGTGCCAGTACCATACTGTCTTGATTACTGTAGCTTTGTAGTATAGTCTGAAGTCAGGGAGCCTGATTCCTCCAGCTCCATTTTCCTTTCTCAAGATTGCTTTGGCTATACGGGGTCTTTTGTATTTCCATACAAATTGTGAAATTTTTTGTTCTAGTTCTGCGAAAAATGCCATTGGTAGTTTGATAGGGATTGCTTTGGATCTGTAGATTGCTTTGGGTAGTATAGTCATTTTCACAATGTTGATTCTTCCAATCCAAGAACATGGTATATCTCTCCATCTGTTTGTATCATCTTTAATTTCTTTCATCACTGTCTTATAGTTCTTTGCATACAGGTCTTTTGTCTCCTTAGGTAGCTTTATTCCTAGGTATTTTATTCTTTTTGTTGCAATGGTAAACGGGAGTGTTTCCTTAATTTCACTTTCAGATTTTCATTATTAGTGTATAGTAATGCAAGAGATTTCTGTGCATTAATTTTGTATCCTGCTGGTTTACCAAACTCATTGATTTGCTCTAGTAGTGTTCTGGTAGCATCTTTAGGATTCTCTACGTATAGTATCATGTCATCTGCAAACAGTGACTGTTTTACTTGTTTACAATTTGGATTCCTTTTATTTCTTTTTCTTCTCTGACTGCCGTGGTTAAAACTTCCAAAACTATGTTGAATAATAGTGGCAAGAGTGGGCAACCTTGTCTTGTCCTGATCTTAGAGGAAATGGTTTCAGTTTTTCACCATTGAGAATGATGTTGGCTGTGGGTTTCTTATATATAGCTTTTATTATGCTGAGGTAGGTTCCCCCTATGCCTATTCTGGAGAGTGTTTATCAGAAATGGATATTGAATTTTGTTGAAAGGTTTTTCTGCATCTATTGAGATGATCATATGGTTTTTATCCTTCAGTTTGTTAATATGGTGTACCACATTATTGATTTGCATATATTGAAGAATCCTTGAATTCCTGGGATGAACCCCACTTGATCATGCTGTATGATCCTTTAATGTGTTGTTGGATTCTGTTTGCTAATATTTTGTTGAGGATTTTCGCATCTATGTTCATCAGTGATAATGGCCTGTAGTTTTTTTTTTGTGACATCTTTGTCTGGTTTTGGTATCAGGGTGATGGTGGCCTTGTAGAATGAGTTTGGGAGTGTTCCTCCCTCAGCTACATTTTGGAAGAGTTTGAGAAGGAAAGGTGTTAGCTCTTCTCTGAGTGTTTGATAGAATTCACCTGTGAAGCCATCTGGTCCTGGGGTTTTGTTTGTTGGAAGATTTTTAATCAGTTTCAATTTCAGTGCTTGTGATTGGTCTGTTCATATTTTCTATTTCTTCCTGATTCAGTCTTGGAAGTTTGAGCTTTTCTAAGAATTTGTCCATTTCTTCCAGATTGTCCATTTTATTGGCATATAGTTGCTTGTAGTAATTTCTCATGATCCTTTGTATTTCTGTAGTGTCAGTTGTTACTTCTTTTTCATTCCTAATTCTCTTGATTTGAGTCTTCTCCTTTTTTTCTTGATGAGTCTGGCTAATGGTTTGTCACTTTTATTTATCTTCTCAAAGAATGAGCTTTTAGTTTTATGGATCTTTGCTATTGTTTTCTTTGTTTCTATTTCATTTGTTTCTGATCTGATCTTTATGATTTCTTTCCATTTCCTAACTTTGGGGTTTTTTTATTCTTCTTCCTCTAATTGCTTTAGGTGTAAGTTTAGGTTGTTTATTTGAAATTTTTCTTGTTTCTTGAGGTAGGACTGTATTGCTATAAACTTCCCTCTTAGGACTGCTTTTGCTGCATCCCACAGGTTTTGGGTCTTCGTGTTTTCATTGTCATTTGTTTCTAGGTATTTTTTGATTTCCTCTTTTACTTATTCAGTGATCTCTTGGTTATTTAGTAGTGTATTGTTTAGCATCCACGTGTTTGTATTTTTTACAGTTTTTCCCTGTAATTGGTATCTAGTCTCATAGCACTGTGGTCAGAGGAGATACTTGATACGATTTCAATATTCTTAAATTTATCAAGGGTTGATTTGTGACCCAAGATATGATCTGTCCTGGAGAATGTTCCATGAGCACTTGAGAAGACAGTGTATTCTGTTGTTTTTGAATGGAATGTCCTGTAAATATCAATTAAGGCCATCTTGTCTGTGTCATTTTAAGCTTGTGTTTTCTTATTTATTTTCATTTTGGATGATCTGTCCATTGGTGAAAGTGGGGTGTTAAAGTCCCCTACTATTATTGTGTTACTGTTGATTTCCCCTTTTATGGCTGTTAGCATTTGCCTTATGTATTGAGGTGTTCCTATGTTGGGTGAATAAATATTTATAATAGTTATATCTTCTTCTTGGAATGAGCCCTTGATCATTATGCAGTGTCCTTCTTTGTCTCTTGTAATAGTCTTTATTTTAAAGTCTATTTTGTCTGATATGAGAATTGCTACTCCAGGTTTATTTTGATTTCCATTTGCATGGAATATCTTTTTCCATCCCCTCACTTTCAGTCTGTATGTGTCCCTAGGTCTGAAGTGGGTCTCTTGTAGACAGCATATATACCAGTCTTTTTGTATCCATTCAGCCAGTCTATGTCTTTTGGTTGGAACATTTAATCCATTTACATTTAAGGTGTTTATCGATATGTATGTTCTTATTCCCATTTCCTTGATTGTTTTGGGTTTGTATTTGTAGGTCTTTTCCTTCTCTTGTGTTTCCTGCCTAGAGAAGTTCCTTTAACATTTGTTGTAAACCTGGCTTGGTGGTGCTGAATTCTCTTAACTATTGCTTGTCTGTAAAGGTTTTAATTTCTCTTTCGAATCTGAGTGAGATCTTTGCTGGGTAGAGTAATCTTGGTTGTAGGTTTTTCCCTTTCATCAATTTAAATATGTCTTGCCACTCCCTTCTGGCTTGCAGAGTTTCTGCTGAAAGATCAGTGGTTAACCTTATGGGGATTCCCTTGTATGTTATTTGTTGTTTTTCCCTTGTTGCTTTTAATATTTTTTCTTTGAATTTAATTTTTGATAGTTTAGTTAATAAGTGTCTTCACATGTTTCTCCTTGGATGTATCCTGTATGGGATCCTCTGTGCTTCCTGGACTTGAATGACTATTTCCTTTCTCATATTAGGGAAGTTTTCAAGTATAATGTCTTCAACTATTTTCTCAGGCCCTTTTCTTTTCTCTTCTTTTGGGACCCCTCTAATGGTAATGTTGGTGCATTTAATGTTGTCCCAGAAGTCTCTGAGACTGTCCTCAATTCTCTTCATTCTTTTTTCTTTATTCTGCTCTGTGGTAGTTATTTCTACTATTTTATTGTCCAGGTACTTATCCATTCGTCTGCCTCATTTATTCTGCTATTGATTCCTTCTAGAGAATTTTTAATGTCATTTATTGTGTTGTTCATCATTGTCTCTTTGCTCTTTAGTTCTTCTAGGTCCTTGTTAAATGTTTCTTGTATTTTCTCCATTCTATTTCCAAGATTTTGGATCATCTTGACTATCACTGTTCTGAATTCTTTTTCAGGTAGACTGCCTATTTCCTCTTCATTTGATTGGTCTGGTGGGTTTTTACCTTGTTCCTTCATCTGCTGCATATTTCTCTGTCATCTCATTTTGCTTAACTTACTGTGTTTGGGGGTCTTTTCACAGGCTGCAGGTTAGCAGTCCTCATTGTTTTTGGTGTCTGTCCCAAGGGGCTGAGGTTAGTTCAGTTGGTTGTGTAGGGTTCCTTGTGGAGGGGACTGGTGTCTGTGTTCTTGTGGGTGGGACTGGATCTTGTCTTTCTTGTGGGCAGGGCCACATCCAATGATGTGTTTGGGGGTGTCTGTGAACTTAGTATGATTTTAGGCAGGTTCTCTGCTAATGGGTTGGGTTGTGTTCCTGTCTTGTTAGTTATTTGGCATGGGGCATCCAGCACTGGAAATTGCTGGCCATTTGGTGGAGCTGGGTCATAGTGCTGAGACAGAGATCTCTGGGAGAGCTCTCGCCAACTGATATTATGTGGGGCTGGGAGGTTTCTGGTGGTCCACTGCCCTGGACTCAGCTCTCCTACTTTGGAGGCTCAGGCCTGACACCTGGCCGGAGAACCAAGACCCTGTCAGCCACACAACTCAGAAGAAAAGGAAGAAAAAAAAGGAAGAAAAATAATAATAATAAAATTTTTAAAATAATAATTTAAAAAAGAGAGGAACCAAACCAATAAACAAATCTACCAATGATAACAAGCACTAAAAACTAAACTAAGATAAACATGATAATCAGAAACAAATCAGTCACAGACAGCCAAGCCCAAGTCTACAGTTGCTCCCAAAGTCCACCGTTTCAATTTTGGGAACATTCGTTGTCTATTCAGGTATTCCATGGATGCAGGGTATATCAAGTTGATTGTGGGGATTTAGTCTGCTGCTCCTGAGGCACGGAGAAATTTCCCATTCTCTTCTTTGTTTGCAGAGCTCCTGGGGTTCAGTTTTGGTTCTGGCCCTGCCTCAGCGTGTAGGTTGCCCTCAGGCGTCTGCTCCCCACCCAGACAGGAGGGGGTCAAAGCAGCGATGATTAGGGCTTCCTTGCTCTCTCAGGCTGGGGAGAGGGAGGGATATGGTAGTCATAACTGGAATGCAGGGCAAGCCTGTGGTGACAGAGGCCAGTGTGCCATTGCAACAGCCTGAGGCGTGTCACATGTTCTCCTAGGGAAGTTGTCCCTGGATCTTGGGACCCTGGCAGTGGCATTCTGCATAGGCTCCTGGGGGTGGGGGGGGAATGTGGGTAGTGATCTGTGCTTGCACACGGGATTCTTGGTGGCTGCAGCAGCTGTGTTAGTGTTTCATGCCCATCTCTGGGGTCTGAGCTGATAGCTGCAGCTCATGCCCGTCTCTGGAGCTCACTTAGGCGGTGCTCTGCCTTCTGTGGGCACAAGGAGAAGGAATCCCCTCTCTTCATGCACCCCGAAACAATGGTCTCTTGCCTCTTCGGCAGGTCCAGACTTCTTCCCAGACTCCCTTCTGGCTAGCTGTGGCGCACTAGCCCCCTTCAGGCCGTCTTCATGCAGCCAACCCCAGTCCTCTCCCTGGGATCTGACCTCCGAAGCCTGAGCCTCAGCTCCCAGCCCCAACCCACCCTGGTGGGTGAGCAGACAAGCGTCTCAGGCTGGTGAGTGCTGGTTGGCACCGATCCTCTGTGCGGGAGTCTCTCCACTTTGCCCTCTGCACCCCTGTTGCTGTGCTCTCCTCTGTGGCTCCGGTTTCCCCCCTGCTCACCCTCCATCTCCGCCAGTGAAGCGGCTTCCTAGTGTGTGGAAACTTTTCCTCTTTCACAGCTCCCTCCCAGAGGTGCAGGTCCCGTCCCTATTCTTTTGTTTCTGTTTTTTCTTTTTTCTTTTGCCTACCCAGGTACGTGGGTATTTTCTTGCCTTTTGGGAAGTCTGAGGTCTTTTGCCAGCATTCAGTAGGTGTTCTTTAGGAGTTGTTCCACGTGTAGATATATTTTTGATGTATTTGTGGGGAGGAAGGTGATCTCCACGTCTTACTCCTCTGCCATCTTGAAGGTTCCCCCGGCTCAAATTTTTGAGACAAGAATCTAATTTCCATGACTCTTTAATCAGCTGCTTCTGGGGTAACCTGGTATAGTAAACATGGTTATGTAGGTCCTACCCTTTCTTTATCAGGTATTGGGAGTTGGTAGGGAATCTATGCAATTGCAAGGAAAGAGTGTGTAGGCTGGGCAGACACTCCAAAATATGTGTAACCGATGGATTTGAGTGAGGAGAGTGAAAGCAGGTAGATCTTTAAGGAGGCTATTGTAATAGTCTAAACAAGGGATAAACAGCGGTAGTGATAGGGGTGGAAAAGAGAGGAGTGAATCAAGAGCCGGGATCAGGATAGAATTTAAAAACTGATCACATGGAAAATTGTGGGTGGGGGGCTTAGAAAGAAATGATTCAAAGATATCTCTGAAGTTTCCATGCTGTAGGCTAGAAAAATGCCTTTTATAGTTTCATAAAACATTAGAGATTGGGAGGTCTAATTCACTCTCCTTTTACAACTGAGACCAGAGTGAAAAATGACTTGTCTTGAATAACAGTCAATTAGTGGCAGAGTAGGGAATTAAGAGTCAGGGAATTTAGACTTGGACAGTGGGTGGTGATAAAAATCTGGACCTTGGTGGGGTGGGGCGGTACTCCAAGATTCCCAAGGAAATGGACAAGAACAATATTGCATGAGAAGAGTTAAAGATGCAAATGAATGATACCTGTGTTAGTAACGGAAAGATGGAAGAGTAAGAAAATTGGGCCCTGAATGGTAAAAGATGAAGCAGAATCTGGTCAGGACTAGGGTTAGCCGTAGTTAGGCAGGTATAGAACGTGAAAGAAATCAAGTTAGTTGGGAACCAAGAACAGTCTAAATAGAAGGCTCATTAGTCACCAGTGGTAGTGTGAGTCAAAAGCCAGATCTGCATGGTCAGCCAGCTGGTTGGCAGCAACTGAATGGAAGTCAGGTACTATCATTAGCACAACAAACACAGGAAGGAAAAAAGGTTTTGTTGGAGAAAATAATTAATTTGCCCTATTATCTATTTTGACATTGGGGTACTAACAAGAAATTCAGGTAGAAATGTCCTGCAGGCCACTGGAAATGTGGGAGTAGAGCTTAGAAATGTGATCTGAGCCAGAGCCATGTCTGTCTGTCTGTCTATGTATCTAACTAAGTGTCTATCTATCTATGTATCTATCTATCTATCTATCTATCTATCTTTCTATCTGATGAACCTGCTAAGGCTGACACTATAGAGAGAAGGAAAGAAGTTTCAATAGAAGTAGCCTTATATTTGGTGGTAGGTGGGAGGATCTCAAAACAAGGCCATTTGTCTTGGACAGAGAAGCAATTTCACTGCCACTGGAAATTCTGGGAAACTGTAAATTTTATCATGCTTTAGTGACACACTAGAACTGTTATACAATAGTTATACAATGAATCTCTCAATACTTGTTTACAATAGGTAGGCACAAATAGATCTTTTTTTTTTTTTTCCTTTGGCTGCACAGCGTGGCATGTGGAATCTTAGTTCCCTGACCAGGAATCGAACCCATGCCCCCTGCAGTGGAAGTTCAGAGCCCTAACCACTGGACATCCAGGGAATTCCCAAATAGACCCTTTTTTTAAAGGCAAATAGACACAAATAAACCTTTCTTTTAAATGCAACCCTCCCCCCCAAAACAAAAAACTTACCACTAGTTATGGACTTTTTCAGGAACTACTTTTTCTTTGAAGCATTATTTCAATAATTATGACTCTGAGGGGGCGTCTATTACATGAGTGTATGTTTACTAAAACATATAGTAAAAGCACATATACGTAGAAGACATGAGGCAGTAAAAATAGATTAAAAGATCTGAGTAAGCAGAAACTAGTAACCCTAAAAAAAAAGTTAATCATAGAAGTTGGAGATAAAGAGTAGCCAAACCAAAATAATGACAATTTACGAGAGCACAGAGCCAAAGCTGTTTCCTGTTGAGGCTACAACGTGATAGTCTAGTGTGAAGTTGTGTAGTATTCTGAACAGCTCCTGAGTCATCTTCTAGTCTCTCAGAGACCAGGCTATGTCGCTTAGATAACTTTCTTATTAACATGAATAGTCTTATAACAATTCCTTTTAATTATCAGGCAAAGCTTAGAATAACAACCCTTTATTACTTAAGTTTGCTTAAATGTGTCTTTGACTTCAGCAACCTAAAAGAACTTACTAACATGACACTTTTTGTTTGTCTGGTAGGTGATTGGGTAGGAAAGAGGAAGGGAAGAAATGAAGAAGGAGGCATTAAATCACATGCAGGGTTCCCAAAGGGGATATGTGTGTGTGTGTGTGTGTGTTTGTGTGTCTAAAATCAGCAGATGAAACAAATAGGAAGAACTGGAGAAAATAGAAAAAATGAGCATGAATATGATATAACTATATATATTTATATATTTAAAATAAATTAAGATTTTAAATAATCAATAAAGGCTATAATGAAACAATAAGAACAAGAGTACTTAGAAAAAAATTAGAACTTTAAGAAGCAACTACTGAATTCAACAAATGGGTTAAACAGCAGCTTAGATATATCTTAAGAGAGACTTAGTGGACCAGAAAAGAATCTTACCTAGATTGTAACATAGAGAGACAAAGACATGGGAAATGTGAGTGACATGGTGAATAACTGCTGCATAGGAGTTGGGAGAATGAGAGAAAGTAAATATGGGAAGAAATAATGTCTGGTATTTCCAGGATTGAAGAAATATTAAAGAAGTTCATTCTGTTTCATTAATGACCAATAAAAATTGAGTCACAACCAACCACATCACAATTAAACATCAATGAGAGGACAATCTGAAAGGTAACAAGAAAAAGAAAAGGACCAACTATAAAATAATGACAATTAGACTTTTTCTCGACCATAACAGATGTCAAGAGACAATGGAATAATATCTTCAAAGTATTAAGTGAAAATAACTATAAACCTCTTGATTCTATACACAACTAAATTATCATTTAAAAGTTAGGGCAAAATAAAGACAGATTTAAACAAAGTATGAGAATGTATCTCTCATAGATCTTCACTGAAATATCTCAAAATATGTACTTGGGTAAGAAGGAAACTGCTCAGAAAGGAGTGGGAATTGTAGCTAAGGGAAAAAAAAAGTAAACATGTTGATATATCCAAATAAGCACTAACTGTGAAGACTATTAACTAGGAAAGATCATTTTTTTTGTTAATTCTTAGAAGATGAAAGCTTTGTCTTAATCATTCATGTGACTTCATTAGTGCCTAGCACAAAGTGGACTCACAACAAACACTGATGATTAAATTAATATATAATGTATATGTGAAACAGATGTCTCATCTCAATGTTAGTTCAAATTCTCTGCTTTGCTAATGAAGAAATTGAAAATATAGAAGACTGACCCAGCATTGTATGGCATATTGAACCCAATTCACCCTTTAGAGAACAGGAAAGATATTACAAGTGTCAAAAAAATTATTGTAGTTTCTCTTATCATTGTAGGTCTGAGTCTACCTAACAATAGAAAGTGCCTATATGCTGAAGAAATTAGTTGGTTATAAGACTTCTATTAGTTGTCTCTAATCTCATCTATTTTCTAAACATCATAAAAACTATAAAGAAATGGACATTAATTTATTCATTCAAGAAGTATTAACTGAACATGTATTATAAGCCAAATACTATATTAGGTCTTGAGGATCACGCAATAAAGAAGATATATCTAATCTTTGTTCTTATAGAGTTAATAGTCCAGCTGATAAGAAAGTCATTAAATGGATAATTTTACATTAGAATAATGTAGGAAGTCAGTAAATATTTTCTATTGCTTACTGAGTGCGATATGCAGATGGGTACTACATACAAATGTAAAGGGAAATTATCTGTTCTCCAGTTTATAATATGGTAGCAGTGATTCCAAGTAATAAAAAAATATGTGAAGCAACATATAGCCACACAAACATTAAAGGGATAAAATAAATTAAAATGTTTGAAAAATGGCAAAACTGTTAATATTCTTAACAAAAATAAAGGGATGAGGAAAAGATAAGAACATATGAAAAGTTAGTATAGATTCCTACTATTTTCAATTCGAGGAATACCTTTTCCAAATATTCTATAATATCTCAGTGTTGGCACAAAGCAAAAGATATCACAGAAAATAATTTTGAAGTATTATTCTTAATTTTTAGTTATGATTAAAGTTTGGACATCAAAACTACTATTTCATTCACTATTTCTCCTCCCAGCCCTAGAAATATAATTGTTGATCTCTGTCAACCTATTAACATTTGGGGTTCTCTTTCTTTGACATTCTTTTGGGATGATTTGAACATTTTAAACTCTGAAAATGAAAACAGATGCTTGTCTTCAAAGAATATTCCCAACATATAATCACTGACATCTGAAACTACTACTTTTAGGAATGGTGCTGCATACTGTTGATCCTCTTAGTACTTTGGGGGTGAAGTAAAGACTTGTTATTATACTTACAAAATACCTAGACAAGATCTGAATCATGTCAATCTCAGAAACAAAATGGTAGTACAATTAATATATAAGACTGCTTGATCTTGATTCTCAAATAGAGAGCTCTCATATTTACCACCAAATTTTTAAAACTGCTCAATAACTAGTTACAGGAACAAATAACATTTCTTCTTCTTCTTCCTCTTCCTCTTCTTTTCTCTTTTTCTTTTTTTAAATTTATAGAGAGAAGGACAAAATGGCCAGGCTATTTATATGCATCCTTACAAAATTAATACCAATGGGAAAACTGCTATAATGCCAGCATATCACTTTGATTTTCACTTGCAGAAGCATACAAAGTATAAAATAATAAGAAATGGAGTAATGAGGTAAAAGGATGCATTTCCCTCCTCTTGTCCCATAGAAGCAGTTTGAAATTCAGCTATAATCAGGAAAACCTTGAGGACCTGGTTATTCTAAATTAAGAATCTGACCCAATTCGAGGTCACATTTAGGATAGAAGATCCCAAGATAATGGAGAATCCCAGGGATTTGAAGTGTGTTGGGTCCTGGGATAGGACCCTCAATTGCCTGTCTTCTGTTCCTCACAGCCCTCTGAAATCTTACCTGCTTCTTCATTTATTTGTTCATTGATTTTTTTCATTTCTGTAATTAATAAGTTTCTACTGGGGGCCAGGTTCTTTTCTATAAACAGCCATCACTCTCCCCCTAAAAGGCCCAACTCAAACATCTCTTTGTCTATAACTTCTACCCAAACCCTCTCCTCAATAACTCAAACCTTCTCAGCACATCAAAATCAGTTGCTCCTTTCTCTGGATTTCCACACATTTTTGTTCTTGACTCTGTTATACATAGCATTTATTACAGGGTGACAGAGTGAGTTGCTTACATGACTGTTTCCTATATGAGTGTGAGAGATCCTGGAAGACTGAGCTATCAGCATTCTCCAGCAGCAATTCATGCTGTACCTTAATCATAAGAAAGGGATTTAGAGTAGTGTCGTAAATAAGAGCACAGGGTCTAGAGTGAAATTACTAGCTTTCAATTCCAGCTCCACTTGACAAGAGACAAGTTATCTAGCCTCTTTGTGCTTCAGTTCCTCATCTGTAAAATGGGGATAAAAACAGTACTGGCCTTATGGGTAGTTGTGAGGACTGAGTTAACACTGGAAAATAATTTAGGATAGTTTCTAGTATTTGTTCAAAAAGTGTGAGCTAGCATTATTACTATTAAATTATGGTTGGGCCACAGTCACTTGGGATTGGCATTTCCTGCTTCTTACTTGGTACTTCAAACTGAGGATAGCTAGATTTTTTAGGAGAAAGATTTTAAGGTTTTAGTCTTTCTTTTTTTTTCCACATTTCATTTCATTCTCTTTTGAGTTGGACTTCTTGTAAAGAATGTCTCTCAGAAAGATTACTTATTAAAATAAGAAATAAGTTTACTGGGCAGACTAAAAAAAAAATGCTTTCACTCCCTCTGGTGAGAGCACTGGAATCACAACAAGCTGCTGAACAATCATCAACAGGAAGACACTGGAACTCACCAAAAAAGACACCCCACATCCAAAGACAAAGGAGAAGCCACAATGAGACTGTAGGAGAGGTGCAATCACAATGAAATCAAATCCCATAACAGCTGGGTGGGTGACTCACAAACTGGAGAACAAGTATACCACAGAAGTCCACCCACTGGAGTGAAGGTTCTGAGCCCCATGTCAGGCTTCCCAACCTGGGGTTCCAGCAACAGGAGGAGGGATTCCCAGAGAATCAGATGTTGAAGCCTAGCTGGATTTGACTGCAGGACTTTGACAGGTCTGGGGGAAACAGAGACTCCACTCTTGGAGGGCACACACAAAGTAGTGTGTGCATCAGGACCCAGGAGAAGGAGCAGTGACCCCATAGGAGACTGAACCAGACCTACCCGCTAGTGTTGGAGGGTCTCCTGCAGAGGCAGGGGCGGCTGTGGCTCACCGTGGGGACAAGGACACTGGCAGCAAAAGTTCTGGGAAGTACTCCTTGGTGTGAGCCCTTCTGGAGTCTGCTATTAGCCCCACCAAAGGGCCTGTACGCTACAGTGCTGGGTTGCCTCAGGCCAAACAACCAACAGGGAGGGAACTCAGCTCCACCCATCAGCAGACAAATGGATTAAAGTTTTACTGAGCTCTGTCCACCAGAGCCACACCCAGCTCTACCCACCAGCAGTCCCTCACAACAGGAAGCTTGCACAAGCCTCTTAGATAGCCTCATCCACCATAGGGAAGACAGCAGAAGCAAGAAGAACTAAAATCCTGCAGCCTGTGGAATGAAAACCACATTCACAGAAAGACAGACAAAATGAAAAGGCAGAGGACTATGTACCAGATGAAGGAACAAGATAAAATCCCAGAAAAACAACTAAATGAAGTGGAGATAGGCAACCTTCCAGAAAAAGAATTCAGAATAATGATAGTGAAGATGATCCAGGACCTCAGAAACAGAATGGAGGCAAAGATTGAGAAGATGCATGAAATGTTTAATAAAGAACTAGAAGAATTAAAGAACAAACACCTAGAAAAATTAAAGAACAAACAAACAGAGATGAACAGAACAATACAATAACTGAAATGAAAAATACACTAGAAGGAATCAATAACAGAATAACTGAGGAAGAATTCACTGCCATAGAACAGAATACAGAAAAAAGAATGAAAAGGAATGAAGACAGCCTAAGAGACCTCTGGGACAACGTTAAATGCACCAACATTCGTATTATAGGGGTCCCAGAAGGAGAAGAGAGAGAGAAAGGACCCAAGAAAATATTTGAAGAGATTACAGTCAAAAACTTCCCTAACTTGGGAAAGGAAATAGCCACCCAAGTCCAGGAAATGCACAGAGTCCCAGGCAGGATAAACCCAAGTAGAAATATGCCGAGACACATACTAATCAAATTGACAAAAATTAAAGACAAAGAAAAATTGTTAAAAGCAACAAGGGAAAAACAAAAAATAACATACAAGGGAACTCCCATAAGGTTGATAGCTGATTTCTCAGCAGAAACTCTACAAACCAGAAGGAAGTGGTATGACATATTTAAAGTGATGAAAAGGAAGTCCTACAACCAAGAATACTCGACCCAGCAAGGATCTCACTCAGATTCGACAGAGAAATCAAAGCTTTACAGACAAGCAAAAGCTAAGAGAATTCAGTACCACCAAACCAGCTCTACAACAAATGCTAAAGGAACTTTTCTAAGTGGGAAACACAAGAGAAGAAAAGGACCTACAAAAACAAACCCAAAACAATTAAGAAAATGGTAATAGGAACATATATATCAATAATTACCTTGAATGTGAATAATTAATGCTCCAACCAAAACACACAGGCTCATTGAATGGATACAGAAACAAGACCCATACATATGCTGTCTACAAGAGACCCACTTCAGACCTAGGGACACGTACAGACTGAAAGTGAGGGGATGGAAAAAGATATTCCATGCAAATGGAAATCAAAAGAAAGCTGGAGTAGCAATACTCATATCAGAAAAAAGAAACTTTAAAATAAAGAATGTTACAAGAGACAAGGAAGGACACTACATAATGATCAATGGATCAACCCAAGAAGAAGATATAACAATTATAAATATATATGCACCCAACATAGGAGCACCTCAATATATAACGCAACTGCTAACAGCTATAAAAGAGAAAATAGACAGTAACACAATAATAGTGGGGGACTTTAACACCTCACTTACACCAATGGACAGATGATACAGACAGAAAATTAATAAGGAAATATAAACTTAAATGACACAATAGACCAGATAGATTTAACTGACATTTATAGGACATTCCAACCGAAAACAGCAGAATACACTTTCTTCTCAAGTGCACATGGAACATTCTCCAGGATAGGTCACATCTTGGGTCACAAATCAAGCCTTGGTAAGTTTAAGAAAATTGAAATCATATCAAGCATCCTTTGCGACTACAACGCTATGAGATTAGAAATAAATTACAGGGAAAAAAACGCAAAAAACACAAACACATGGAGGCTAGACAATAACTAAATAACAAAGAGATCACTGAAGAACTCAAAGAGAAAATCGAAAAATACCTAGAGACAAATTAAAATAAAAATACAATGATCCAAAGCCTATGGGAGGCAGCAAAAGCAGTTCTAACAGGGAAGTTTATAGCAATTCAAGCTCACCTCAAGAAACAAGAAAAATCTGAAATAAACTATCTAAACTTACACCTAAAGGAACTAGAGAAAAAAGAACAAACAAAACCCAGTTAGTAGAAGGAAAGAAATCATAAAGATCAGAGCAGAAATAAATGAAATAGAAACAAAGAAAACAATAGCAAGGATAAATAAAACAAAAAGCTGGTTCTTTCAGAAGATAAACAAAATTGATAAACCATTAGCCAGACTCATCAAGAAAGAGGGAGAGGACTCAAATCAATAAAATTAGAAATGAAAAAGGAGAAGTTACAACAGACACCACAGAAATACAAAGCATCCTAAGAGACTACTACAAACAACTCTATGCCAGTAAAATGGACAACCTGGAAGAAATGGACAAATTCTTAGAAAGGTATAACCTTCCAAGACTGAACCAGGAAGAAATAGAAAATATGAACAGACCAATCACAAGTAATGAAATTGAAACTGTGATTAAAAATCTTCCAGGAAACAAAAGTCCAGGACCAGATGGGCTTCACAGGTGAATTCTATCAAACATTTAGAGAAGAGCTAACAATGATCCTTCTCAAACTCTTCCAAAAAACTGCAAAGGAAGGAACACTCCCAAACTCATTCTACGAAGCCACAATCACCCTGATACCAAAACCAGATAAAGATACTACAAAAAAAGAAAATGACAGACCAATATCAAGGATGAATATAGATGCAAAATTCCTCAACAAAATAGTAGCAAACAGAATCCAACAAAACATTAAAAGGATCATACACCATGATCAGGTGGGATTTATCCCAGGGATGCAAGGATTCTTCAATATACGCAAATCAATCAATGTGATACACCATATTAACAAATTGAAGAATAAAAACTATATGATCATCTCAATAGATGCAGAAAAAGCTTTTGACAAAATTCAACACCAATTTATGATAAAAACTCTCCAGTAAGTGGGCATAGAGGGAACCTACCTCAACATAATAAAGGCCATATATGACAGACCCACAGCAAACGTCATTCTGAATGGTGAAAAACTGAAAGCATTTCCTCTAAGATCAGGAACAAGACAAGGATGTCCACTCTCGCCGCTATTATTCAACATAGTTTTGGAAGTCCTAGCCATGGGAATCAGAGAAGAAAAAGAAATTAAAGGAATACAATTGGAAAAGAAGAAGTAAAACTGTCACTGTTTGCAGATGACATGATAGTATACACAGAGAATCCTAAAGATGCCATGAGAAAACTACTAGAGCTAATCAATGAGTTTGGTAAAGTAGCAGGATGTAAAATTAATGCACAGAAATCTCTTGCATTCCTATACACTACTGATGAAAAATTTGTAAGAGAAATTAAGGAAACAATCCCATTCAGCACTGTAACAAAAAGAATAAAATACCTAGGAATAAACCTACCTAAGGAGGTAAAAGACCTGTACTCAGAAAACTATAATACACTGATGAAAGAAATCAAAGATGACAGAAAGAGATGGAGAGATATACCATGTTCTTGGATTGCAAGTATCAATACTGGGA
Source organism: Balaenoptera borealis (assembly GCF_965194805.1). Classification (NCBI taxonomy): domain Eukaryota; kingdom Metazoa; phylum Chordata; class Mammalia; order Artiodactyla; family Balaenopteridae; genus Balaenoptera; species Balaenoptera borealis. Next base: position 30,592,287 of record NC_138868.1, read on the forward strand.
AAATGGCTCTACTACCCAAAGCAATCCACAGACTCAATGCAATCCGTATCAAATTACCAATGGCATTTTTTACAGAACTAGAACAAAAAATCTTAAAATGTGTATGGAGACACAAAAGACCCTGAATAGCCAAAGCAGTCTTGAGGGAAAAAAACAGAGTTGGAGAAATCAGACTCCCTGACTTCAGACTATACTACAAAGCTACAGTAATCAAGACAATATGGTACTGGCACAAAAACAGAAACATAGATCAATGGAACATGATAGAAAGCCCAGAGGTAAACCTACACACCTATGGTCAACTAATCTATGACAAAGGAGGCAAGGATATACAATGGAGAAAAGAGAGTCTCTTCAGTAAGTGGTGCTGGGAAAACTGGACAGCTACATGTAAAACAATGAAATTAGAACACTCCCTAACACCATACACAAAAATAAACTCAAAATGGATTCGAGACCTAAATGTAAGACCAGACACTATAAAACTCTTAGAGGAAAACATAGGAAGAACACTCTTTGACATAAATCAGAGCAAGATCTTTTTTGATCCACCTCCAAGAGTAATGGAAATAAAATCAAAAATAAACAAATGGGACCTAATGAAACTTCAAAGCTTTTCGACAGCAAAGGAAACTATAAACAATATGAAAAGACAACCCTAAGAATGGGAGAAAATATTTGCTAATGAATCACGGACAAAGGATTAATCTCCAAAATATATAAACAGCTCATACAGCTCAATATTAAAAAAACAAACAACACAATCCAAAAATGGGCAGAAGACCTAAATAGACATTTCTCCAAAGAAGACATACAGGTGGCCAAGAAGCACATGAAAAGCTGCTGAACATCACTAATTTTTAGAGAAATGCAAATCAAAACTACAATGAGGTATCACCTCACACCAGTTAGAATGGGCATCATCAGAAAATCTGCAAACAACAAATCCTGGAGAGGGTGTGGAGGAAAGGGGACCTTCTTGCATGTTGGTGGGAATGTAAATTGATACAGCCACGATGGAGAACAGTATGGAGGTTCCTTAAAAAACTAAAAATAGAATTACCATATGACTCAGCAATCCCACTACTGGCCATATACCCAGAGAAAACCATAATTCAAAAAGACACATGCACCCCAATGTTCACTGCAGCACTATTTACAATAGTGCCAGCTCATGGAAGCAATCTAAATGCCCACTGACAGTCGAACGGATAAAGAAGTTGTGGTACATAAATACAATGGAATATTACTCAGCCATAAAAAGGAACGAAATTGGGTCATTTGTAGAGACGTGGATGGACCTAGAGACTGTCATACAGAGTGAAGTAAGTCAGAAAGAGAAAAAAAAATATTGTATATTAACACATATATGTGGAATCTAGAAAAGTGGTACAGATGAACCGGTTTGCAAGGCAGAAATAGAGACATACATGTAGAGAACAAACGTATGGACACCAGTGGGGGAAAGCAGGGGGTGGGGTGGTGTTGGGATGAATTGGGAGATTGGATTGACATATATACACTAATATGTATAAAATAGATAAATAATAAGGACCTGCTGTATAAAAAATAAATTAATTAAATTTTTAAAAAAAGAAATAAGTTTACTTATGAAATGTCATTTGCTAATTTAGTTGGCATGAAGTTACCATACCAATACACACAGTGTATAACAGATTGAATTCAAGAAATTTAAAATGACAGAAGAATAAGTGTACTATCATAGGCAGTAGCAATGACAACTATGACTCAATGGCAAGCCATCCAAATTCAGCTGTAGGCTTGACCATACCGTTTTCCACTAGAGTGATAATTGAACTCTGACATCTTCATTTATTCCTTAATTATGGCAACATTAATACAAAGAGTGCTTTTTGGGGAAGATGGAGGAAGCAACATGTAGGTTATTAAAACAGAAAAGGGATGGCAAACTAGTCTGATTAGCTTTATCAGGAAAAAGTTTCTGTTCCACTAAAATTTGACAGCAATGCCCATTTCTTAATGAATGCTTTATTTTTTATTTCAAAGGTTTCTCTCTGAATTAACAAAATTTTGCTGGGAAAAGACAGTGATTTCAAACACAAGTTGAGGCATGAGCCATCAATGCTACTGTGGAAAGATACACCTTATATTTACCAATGCAGAAAAAGATGATTATTCTTTCTAAAACTCACATAACCTCTAAGGGAAGAACAGCTTGGAATGAAGCAACCAGCCTATCAGAGATCACACTACTTGGCTGTGGACAGGAATTCCAGGGTAGAAGACCACACTCAGGGTTCTAACTAGTGCACTTATTTGCTCTCTGGATCACCCTAGTTCTGGATAGAGAAGAGAATAAAATGCTTACAAGTATATTTACACTTTAAAATTCACAGAGAACTTTCCAAATATCATCTCATTTATTGGTCATAGCAGTTACTAGTTATCCCTCTTTTCCAGATGAAAAAATAAGGATCAGAGAAGATAAGTGACTTATTTAAGTTCACAAAGCAAATAAATCGCAAAACCAGAAATAGAACTTCAGGATTTTTGATTCCATGTCTTGGGGAGTCTCACCTATTCCTCATGCTGCTTTAACTGATACTGAGGACTTTGATGCTTAGGTCTCTCACTCTTCAATGTGAAGGGCAGAGTACAATTGATTCTCAGTAACACCTAACAACTTACAATTTTTTTTCCTGAATTTTTATTTTACTTTGGCTGAGAACGTATACATCTTTTTATTGATTTATTTGTTCAACAGGCATTCATTAAGCTCTGGCCATGTACCCAGTACATGAGTCAGAATAAAGGTTACATAAAAGTTTTAGTCAGGGAATAATGTCTATACATTTAATCAACAAGAATCAGACATATCTAAGAAGCTTCCTCCCGTCGCCTTTTTCCCATTGAAAAATTGATAGTATAAGTCACTGATAATCAATGGATTAATTATCTATTTTGTGAATTTGAATCTAAATCCCAACGACCTGAAAAGTGATCAGTATACTTCTTTGATTTTTGCATGAGCTTGGAAACTGCAAGTGAATTTCAATATTCATTTAAGTAAAATATAATTAGTAGGGTTATGTTTGCTAAATAACAGTGATCATCATCATAAATATTATTCACTTCCATTTCAAGATGAGAAAGATAAGGTCTAGAACTGTTCAAGTTTACACAGAAAGCAAGCTGTAGAACCAGGACTTGAACTAAGAACTTCACATTAAACTAGATATAATTTAATAATTAAGGTTATTATTTTTTTCAAGTTTATCACATACATTTATTTTGATCTAGGATGAATTCTAAATCATTTTGAAAATCATAAACAATTAAATGAAGTCTTTCATTTCACCTACTGAATTTAATATTAAAGGACTTTTTTTTTCCCTGATGTATCCAGAGAATTGAAAGAGAAACGGAATACAAAATAGCTCTAATGAAATATGAACAGCTTATTGAGGAAAATAATCAGACCTTATTATTCAAAGGGATATCCAGAACCAATACCATTTTTAAGCCTACACAAATCGGATATACATTAATTCTGCAAAATCTAAAACCACAGCCATTTTGTCAAAATTAAGTGCATAAATTTCTTTCCTGAGGAGCTTGAGTATTTTTATATGTACCATTTCCCATCTTTAAAGATTCTTATTAGTTAAAATATTTTATCAGAGTATTATTTTTCTTCAGAGTATCCCAAAATTATAAGGGAGGGCAATGTGTGTTTTCTAATTTACCTGAGTACTTTAGTGTTAACGTTGTTAGACCATTTTGGTATGGGAGATTCACTGTTTCCATTTCAACATATAATGCACGTAAAATTTTTTGAGACATATTAAATTCTTTATTCAAACTAAGCTTCAAAATCTGGTGTGTAGTTTGCATATATGGCACCTCTCAATTTAGAGCAACCACATTTCAAGAGCTCCACAGACACGTGTGGATAGTGGCAATTGTATTGGACAGTATAGGTCTAGAGGAAAAGATAAATAGTAAACAAGCAACAAGAACAGCATAAATGCTGTGACAGGCTAATACAGTGCTATGGGAGCAAAAAGAAGAGAATCTCAACTAATTTGTGTAGGACTGGAAAAAACTTCTAAAGGAAGTGACATTTCAACTAAGCTCAAAAGGAAGAGCTGACATTAGCCACAGGAAAGGGTAGGTGTAGGGAACTTTAGTGAAGGGAACACTATATACAACACTGTATATGTGTTATTTATATGAAAATTCCTGGCTAGGAGTTCTGAATAGTGCATATAATCAGTGAAGTCCTTCAGGTTGTTTTCGGAATTACCTTACAAATTGCTGACTTGGTAATTTACAAAGAAATTCATGGTAGTTGTAAGTGTTCTATTCCATCCTAGAGCCCCAAACCTGTCTTCTGGAGCTCCCATGATCTGGAAGAATACTAGAACTGTAGTTATTTGTACTAGCAAAAGGCACTAGGCTTTAGGTTTTATAAATACAGCTTAATCACTTTAATTATTATATAATTCCACTAAGTATATTGTGATTACAAGTGTGGTGGTCCTTCTTGTTCTGATAGATGATTAGCTTTTTGAAAGCAAAGGAAGTGGTTTATATTTTCATCCATACGTGCCTTTTACTATGTGTCAGGAACAGTGGCATATTTCCCAAAGTGCTTGATAATAATGAACATGTTTAGTATGAATTTATTAAGAACCAGAAAAGACATTCAAATATAATCACTGAATATTATAGCCTGCTAAAATACATGTTTGTTAAATAAAGATATTGCTTAGGAACTGTATGGGGTTGAACAGTGTCCCCCATAGTTCATGTCCACCGGAAACCAGTGAGTGTGACTTTATTTAGAAATAGGAACTTTGCAGATATAATCAAATTAAGATGAGTATATACTGGATTAGGGTGGGCCTTATATCAAACATGACTGGTGTCCTCATAATAAGGGAAATGTGGACACAAAGACAGATGAACAGGGAGAACACCATGTGACGATGGAGGCAGAGATTTAGTGATGCATCTACAAGCCAAGGATACCAAGGACTGCTGGCAACCACCAGAAACTAGGAATAGTCAAGGAAGCTCTTCCCCTAGAGCCCTGTTGATACCTTGGTTTGGGACTTCTAGCCTCTAGAACTGTGAAAGAATAACTTTCTGTTGTTTTAAGCCACCTAGTATGTGGTACTTTGTTACAGCAGTACTATGAAACTAATATAGGAACCTTCTTGGGCCCTCCATTGCTTCCCATATTTCCTTATGAAGCAGCTCTCTTAAGAGACTTCTATTTAATGTACTTGACAGATTAATCCCTTTCTCTACTAAACAAATTGTATTCTACTACCTAGAATTCCACATAGTCCTGCTCCCACCAAAAGAACTGTATGTTTACAGCCCAGAGCACTTATATTGTCAATACATAGTTTAATGAAATATCACATGAACTGGTGAAATATGAATGCAAAAGGAAAGACTGCTGCTGTTTCCATGAATACTAAGTTGAAGACTTTGGAAACTTTTCTCTTATAAAGATGAGTCACATAAAAATGCAATCAAATTAGATGTGGGTGAGGTAATTATTAAGACAAAAATAATGAAAATCTAGAAAATATGCTCATTCAGATTACTTTGTAAGTATCTTTAAATTCTTACTTCATTTTAATAAAAATAAAATTAGAGCTTATAGAATATATGCCATGGCATCATCAAAAAATCTACAAACAATAAATGCTGGAGAGAGTGTGGAGAAAAGGGAACCCTCTTGCACTGTTGGTGGGAATGTAAACTGATACAGCCACTATGGAGAACAGTATAGAGGTTCCTTAAAAAACTAAATATAGAACTACCATACGACCCAGCAATCCCACTACTGGGCATATACCCTGAGAAAACCATAATTCAAAAAGAGTCTTGTACCACAATGTTCATTGCAGCTCTATTTACAATAGCCAGGACATGTAAGCAACCTAAGTGTCCATCAATAGATAAATGTATAAAGAAAATGTGGCACATACATACAATGGAATATTACTCACCCATAAAAAGAAATGAAATTGAGTTATTTGTAGAGAGGTGAATGGACCTAGAGACTGTCATACAGAGTGAAGTAAGTCAGAAAGAGAAAAACAAAGACTGTATGCTAACACATATATATGGAATCTAAAAAAAAAAAAAAAGGGTTCTGAAGAACCTAGGGGCAGGACGGGAATAAAGACGCAGACGTAGAGAATGGACTTGAGGACACGGGGAGGGGGAAGGGTAAGCTGGGACAAAGTGAGTGAGTGGCATGGACATACATACACTACCGAATGTAAAACAGATAGCTAGTGGGAAGCAGCCACATAGTACAGGGAGATCAACTCAGTGCTTTGTGACCACCTAGAGGGGTGGGAGGGAGATGCAAGAGGGAGGAGATACAGGGATATATGTATATGTATAGTTGATTCACTTTGTTATAAAGCAGAAACTAACACACCATTGTAAAGCTATTATACTCCAATAAAGATGTTAAAAAAAAAAAAAAGAATATATGCCATGGGTGTGGTTTATGTAAGAATGGATTTCGTGGGACTGCAGTTAGGACCCAATCATGTCCCTATATATATATATATTTATATATATGTATGTATAGTGTATATATACATATATGTGTAGGTTCTATAACTCTCCACTTGAAGCAACTCTATCAGCCACACAATCATAACTTCAGACTACAATAAATAAGAGTGTTTCTACTATAAGTACAAGTTTATTACCCCATGTTTTTATTCCATCACTTATTAGCCTGTAAGTTTCATGAACACAAAGGCTCTATCTGATTTGCTCCCCATTCTACCTTCAGTACTTAGTAAAATGCCTGGTATATAGCAGCCTCTCCCAAGATATTTTTTGAATAAATAAGCACAAAATGGAAAACCATTTTTTTCTGTTTTTCCCTTCTCCAAAGAATTATATTATCATCAATAAAGTTGTATTAAAATGGGCTGATATGAGCCTTAAAAATGGATTCATTATAGAGAACTCAATTTTTTAATGGCATTTACAAAAATTGGGTTTTATCTACACATACATGAAAATTCTCATTTTTAGTATATCATTTTTCATAGCCCTAATATGCTTTTCACATCATAATCTTTCTGAAAATACTTATGTACCTATTCTACATCTTCAAATAATTTCTATCTAATACCACAGTGTTATTTCCCCAAGTTTACAGATTAGGGTTCGGAGACAGAGAAGTTAGCTTAATTTCTTAAAGGCAGATTCCTAATGATGCCTCAAATTCACGAACTTCCAAATTCTAGATCAGCATTGACGTTGCCACTGTACTCTCGAGGAAACTGCTCACCCTCCCTCAGCCTTAGTTTCTTCAGTTATCAGATGAGGCTTTTTGACTGGATGATCTCTAGGATGCCCTCTACCTCGAGTCCTCATTTTCAGAACAGAAAATTCTGGATTTTCTTATCAATAAAAAAAAAATGTGACTTCTCACTGCTCTTCTTTCCAAAATGGGAGACAGAGAACATAGCTAGTTAAAGAATGACAGAAAGGATAAGGTGAAGATGTGTTAGTGAGTATGGAGTAGGAAGAAAGGAAGGGACAGAAGACAGGGTGAATGTGATGTCAGCCCGCTAGGATAAACGTTTTGGCGAAGAAAATCATGGAATATTTTATGCTCACATAACCTGCAAGATTTTACTTGTACTTTCCTACAGGAATCTCAGTGGTAGGTTGGAAGGGCTTTGAGGCCTTGAGGTATGCAGCTTAAAAAATTAAAGACTTGGTCAACTCTTAATAACTAAATAGAATATAGTTTTATTAAATTGTTATAAAATAGTTGCTTTATGACCTCTAAATCTCAATCTGAGTGAATTTATAATTAAGTTTTATTCCTTAAACTATGTATAATATTAAGATAGAGGCAACTAATATTAGGTTCTTTTTATAAGCTATACAAATATTCCTTTTTTCTACATCTTTAGCTACTTAAAGTAACTTAATAGGAACTACTAAAAAAAATCTTATTACATTTGGTAAATAAAAATGATGTAGAGTTTCAGATGGTCCAACAAGATGAAGAATTTACCACTGGAATTCTGTTAAATAACTGCAGGAGTTATATTTTTGCCTTGGAAAACTTTCATCATGGAACACAGCTGTGAAACAACTTTGGCTTCAGACAGAAAGGCTATAATAAAGCACCTCCTAGCTATACTTAGGTTCAAGAGGTTTATGGTGGTGAACAGCAGAAAAGATGAAATGTTTCAATAAGCCCCTCAGGCTGATTTAGTTAGCATTCACAAAGTGGAATAACCTATACATCACATACCCTTTGTTAGCTGGTTGTTTAGAATAGACGTATGAGTCACTGGATTTTATTTTAGCAGTTGGGCAATGCAATTCTCCTTTTGCCCAAAATATTAAAATGCAGAATTGTGAAACTAAGAGAGGTAATGTCAGATCTTATACAGGATGCTTATCAACCACTGTAATGGATAGAGAAATTCTTTTGCTCTTGTCATTCCACGTTTCACCTTGGTAGGCACAAATGATAAATCACCTCATGCACAAAAAATTTCTATTATTCAACTAATCAGCAAACTACAGTATATTTTTAAAAATTGTGTGTGGGGGAGAGGTGTTGGAGGGGGGAAGCTTGCAAATCCAAAGAAAGGTGGCATAAGAGAAGGATAGGCAAGATTCTATCCTGCATGATTTCAAGTACAAATGAATCCCTCTGGGAGTTTGGGGGGATTTATATATATATATATATATATATATATATATATATTTTTTTTTTTTTTTTTTTTTTTTTTTTTTTTTCTTCTCTCAGACACTGTTCAGAATTAATGAGGGTACCTGCAACAATGCTGGCAAGCTGCTGGGTTCTGGTGATGGGGTAGATGCTGCGTGCCTGAACGATTGCTGAAGCGATTTTCTTGGCGTGCTTCTCCTCCCCGTATGTTCTCAGGATGGATGCAAGTGCCTGTTGATCTAAAGCGTTCACAACATCAGCTGCGGTGGGCATGTCAGGGTACCTACGCAGAAGAAGAGCCAATTAGTTCACTGACGTCAGTTTTCATTGACAAGAGGTGAAACTTCAGAGTACTGAGACATAAAGTCAGGCATACACACATAGTCTAAGAGGTCTTCTGAGGTTTTTAAAGTCACAGACTGAAATCTTACACAAATGAAATAGATTTTCCATTTCAAATACCCATGATTATTGCAAGTGGGACTGTGTGTGACATTCATTAAGGTCAAGGGCAGCAGAAAGTTAAAATGCTTTACTAGCCTTTAATTCAGAAAGAAGTTATTATTGCTTATGAAGATTTCTCCTAAACTAAAATAATGGAAAATGTTTTGGATTTAGTTTGTTCAAATTTAAATTACTGCTTGATTTTTTTTTTTTTTTCAGTATAGAAGATACAAGGCTTACTGACTGATATTTAAATGAGCCTAGATATCAGGAACTTAACTAAATCTAAGACTGTAAAGTAACCAACTATTTATATGAGGGTACAAATTGAATTTAGAAAGTCTAAAAAAGAAGATACTGCTGGTCAGTTTCCCTCACAAAAACTAGAACAACCTTAATAGTAATAACATATATTATTTCAAATTGTTAACCATATGGGCTTATACACCCATGACAAAAGCCACCATGGGGTAAAATCTGGTAATTAACAAACAATATTAAACAGGCCTAGATGGTAATTTCAGGTGGAGGAGACAAAGCAATACCAACCTCTGGTCAAATAGAATAAATTATAGTAACAGGAAATAGCATTCACTTTGTCAGGCCATTCCAATTTACCTCAATTTAGGGAAATGCATCAAGGAATTTTAAGTGATGAGCTAACTGAGATCTTAATTATTAGAAAGATAGCCTTGCTAATAGTACAGTTCTCTCTCCTGTAGTTAATATGTTGGATTGATTGTTGGTACCATACTGTAATGACTTTAAGTAACAAGGATATGGTAGCTTTAAGACCTGACCATCAATCAGAGTGGGGTTGCCAAGGAATAGCTGAATCCGTCCTTAAAAATACTACACTGCACCTTGTTAACATGTCTAGTACTACCAGGAAAATAATTTTGTTGTTGTCCTTTGCGTGTCCCCTATTTCGCCATGACCTCCATCTCTCTTCTCTCTCTCTCTCTTTGTGTGTGTGTGTGTGTGTGTGTGTGTGTGTCTGTGTGTAACCTTGTTTTCCAGATCCTGTGATTCTTTTTTTTTTTCTTTTTGGCTGCCATGGTACTCCCAGATCAATGAACATCCTATAAGGTAGCCTATTTCCATCTCAACAGGCTTTGCTCCTTCAATAACAGCTTTAAGGATAAAGATTTGGTCTATAGAGTCAGATCAACCTCGATTAGAATCATAGCCTTGCTACTCATATTGTGTAAGCTTTTGAACCTACTGGAGCCTCAATTTCTAACCTGTAAAATGAAAGTAACAATGTTTACCTCACAGAATTGTTGAGAGAATTAAGGGTTCACGCGATTATAAACTAGATAGTATAATGCCTGGAACAGAGAAACTCAATGAATGTCACTGTCCTTTAGAGCTTGTCCATTCCTAGATTTGCCAAACATCATTCTTGGCCTAACTGAAAAATCCCTGTTAGATCTTACCTAGCTGTTAATTCAACTGCCCAAACCACCAAGCATCAGAATGAAACTTGTTAGTGATGGTAAATTCAGACTCATAGAATATATGTACAGTTCTACCAGGACAATTCTAAGATTAGTATGGATGTACTCAGCAGTTTTTTTTTTTAATACCTTTCTACTTTTAAGTAAGAAAATTAAAAGAGCATTTTGCTCAAATACAGTTCAGTGGATAATAGGCATAATTTTATTTTACTCTCATGTTCACATAGAATAGCAGTGTATTGGGTTAGCCAAAAAGTTCCTTCGGTTTTTAAGTAAAAATAAAAGACATTTTTCATTTTCACCAAGAATGTTATTGAAGAACGTATTCACCATTTTGTTCCACTACCTTCTGCCATTTTTCTTCATAATTCCATCTTCCCAAAACTTTTTTATCTTTTTGAGCAAAGAACTGTTCCAGGTGCCTTTTACAGTCTTCCAGGGAATTGAAATTTTTTCCCTTAAGAGAATTTTGTAAAGACTGAGATAAATGGAAATCCGAAGGTTCAATGTCTGGTGAATACGGCAGATGAATCAGAACTTCCCAGCCAAGCTGTAACAGTTTTTGCCTGGTCATCAAAGAAACATGCAGTCTTGCGTTATCCTGCTGGAAGATTATGCATTTTCTGTTGACTAATTCTGGACACTTTTCGTCAAGTGCTGCTTTCAGTTGGTCTAATTGGGAGCAGTACTTGTTGGAATTAATCGTTTGGTTTTCTGGAAGGAGCTCATAATAAGAGTTCCCTTCCAATCCCACCATATATCACCTTCTTTGGATGAAGACCGGTGTTTGGTGTGGTTGGTGGTGGTTCATTTCACTTGCCCCGCAATCTCTTCCATTCCACATTATTGTACAGTATCCACTTTTCATCACCTGTCACAATTTGTTTTAAAAATGTAAGTTTTCGTTAGTTTCAGTAGAGAATCGCATGCAGAGATATGGTCAAGAAGGTTTTTTTCCGCTAACTTATGTGGAACACAAACATCAAAGCGATTAACATAACCAAGCTGGTGCAAATGATTTTCAGCGCTTGATTTGGATATTTTGAGTATGTCGGCTATCTCCTGCGTGGTATAACATTGATTGTTCTTAACTAATGTCTCAATTTGATTGCTATCATCTTCAACTGGTCTACCTGACCACGGAGCATTGTCCAGCGAGCAAGCTCCAGCACAAAACTTTGCAAACCACTTTTGACACGTTTGATCAGTCACAGCACCTTCTCCATACACTGCACTAATCTTTTTTTTGCATTTCAGTTGTGTTTTTACCTTTCTTGAAATAATAAAGCATAATATACTGAAAATGTTGTTTTTTTCCTTCCATCTTCAATATTAAATGGCTACACAAAAATTCACCAATTTTGATAAGTTTTTTTTTAATGCATGGTGATTTGACAGCTGTCACAATACAATCTAACAAAATTGTTTCGAATGAAGTGAAAGACAACTAAGGGCTACTAGAGCCATCCTACGGAAAAAAACGAACAAACTTTTTTGGCCAACCCAAGTTTCCATAGGGCTACAAGGCAAAAGGGGCAATAGTCTGGAAAACTGATAGGCTGTTAGGAGGCTTCAGAATAGGCATTCAAATAGTGAAGAAGCTAACATACAAAATCTGCCCCTCCAAATTAAAAGTTAAGAGATCTTGTCAGTCCTCCAGAGATCACCAACTTACAAATGACTACACTCAGGAGAGAAAGAAAATATTAACATAATTTATTGCATAAATATTGCCATAATTTATGGCAGTTCATTTATTACCTTCTAGTGAAGAATACAACTGACAACAGAGCTAGACCTGCAAGTCCTTGAAGCTGGGAACTTCTTTCTGCTATATGAGAACTTATTATAATCTGAAAGCTACTGTTGAACTTGGGGTAGTACAGAATTAACTATGCTGTAAGATTCCACTGTTAAATGGCAACAGGTTAAGGAAGCCTCTTGCACCCATCTTCATCACAGGGAAATATCAGCTTCCAGGATCTGACTGGCCAAATTTATTGGCTTGGACTCCCTCTTCCCATAATACCACTTAGATTAGCATTGAACATATTTGCATCTCCAACTTTCCCTTGTCTATGAATTCATGTGAACCAACTCCTCCTTTCTGAATGCCATGAACTTTCTTCAGATATGTTAACATCTCTGATTAGTTTACAGCCTATGCTATCTACCTGGAAGCCATCCAGCTTTTCAAGATACATTTGCTCAATAGTATTATTATCCATTACATATTGACTTAGGGTTTAATTCTCAAGGGCTTATTTTCATGTTCGTAGGGGAGAACCTCAGGAACCCTCATTCATAGACTACAGTTTGATGATGTCTCTACATTAACAATATGGGGATTTATTACTATTAACCAGAAGCTTTGTTCACTGTATTTCAGAAGGCATCCTTAGTAAGACATAGGAACAGCAGAAATTTGCTTGACATTTTATTACCTCTGCACAACAACCTCAATCTCCAAACATGAGAAGATATTTGACCTTTACTATTAGTCATTGGTCTTTAAAGGATTTTTATTATTTTCTTTTATGACATTCTTCATTCCATGAATGCCAATTTGTGCAAATGAAGGTATAAGACTCAGAACAAAAAGGTTCCAACAAGTATGAATCACACTCTAAGTTAACAGGTCATATCGAAATATGGGGAAAAGGCTATATGTGAATAATTACCATGAGACAAAGAAGTTTGTGGGAAATAAAAGTCAAAGTCAACTCAATATTAAATTGTTGACTTAAACTGGACATTAAATTTCTCATATAAAGGTCCTTCTGACAGATTGGAAGAAATGTTGAAAAATACATTTGTTTCAGTAGAAATGTTTGTGCAGGTCTAGAATTGCAGATTAGTAACAGAATAGCTTACAAATTTAGATAGAAGAAAGATTAATGCTCTTTTAGAAAGTATGCTTCCCAAATGTAGGGGCCATGATAAATAATTTGGTGGAGGGGGTGCATAAAATGAGAAAAACACGCTTAAGCTTTGTTTCGTAGGTACAGGCTATTCAGTTCCTGGGCCAGTGTTGGGCATAGAGACAAGTGCTAATCTAAGCTTTTAAGATTAATTTAGATTTAAAAGAAATTATCCTATACTTTCCTAGAATGTGACCCTCTTTGTGTTATTTAATATATGTTACCTATTTAAATGATGGAGAACAAATGTATTTCCAAGGTGGTGAGAAATGAAGAGGAGGTGTAAAGCTGTCTTACACACAGTACGGTGTCTGATTTAGTACCATAAATTTTAGTTTCTCTGGAGAAGGTTGAATCCAAGTGACTGTACAAGAAACAGGACAAAATACACAATTGCTGACCTCTAGGATCTTGCCTTTTATGCAGTATTCAAGAGAATATGCATTAAATATAGTTCCTTTTACTTTTCACAAAAGGCATAGTTGGGCCTGCACCAAAATGAAACCATTGCTTCAGTATCATATTAATATTGTTAGTAGTCTAAAAGATCACATTGTATCTGTAAAAAAGAAAATCAGTATTAAAGTTATCCTCTTCACTACTCTGTGTAAAGACTGCAATGATTTTTCTTTTAGAATCCCAAATCTAGAGAAAGACTAAAGCCTATAATGAGTAGCAAACAAAACTGATTTATTATGTATGGATAGTGTTAGGTGTGGGCGTGTGATGGGAATTCTACAGTCTTAAAAGGAAATTAAATTCAGAGTGTTTTTGAGAAATTGATTTCTTGTTATGAGGAGAAATGCTTTATCAATACTCACCTGCAACCATCCATTCTCATGTCCAAGGGGCCATCCTTCCGAAGGGAAAAACCTCTTTCAGGGGCATCAAGTTGCATGGAGGAACACCCAAGATCCAAAAGAACTCCATCCAAAGTCCCTGGCTGCACTCCAGCTTTCATTAGTAAGGCTTCTGCCTGGCTGAACTGGCTCAGGATGGCTCGGATCTGTTTACTGGGGATAAACCCAGGAGATGGAAAAAACACTTATGTCATATTAAAGCCTTTCTTAAGGTCTAGGATCAATGAAAGGGAGCACATTCTATTATTAGCTTATTTAACCAACATATGTTTACTAAGTGCCAACCACATGCTTTATACTATATAAGGACATACAGATATGGAAACTCTGCATCTTTGGTTTCAACACCAGAGGTGGTTTAACATAATTTTATTCTTGCTAATAAACACAATTTATTTTATACCTTGTGAAGGTATATAAGTTCATGAATTAGAAAAATTTGCTGGTCGGACCAGTCTTTTTATTATTTTTTTTTCTAAAAAAAAATTTTTAAATCTCTGGGCTGGGAAAAGAAACATATGCCATTCTATCAAAAGAATAAACACCTGTGCCCTGTTGGTAGGCGTGTAAACTGGTATAGCCACTATGAAAAACAGTATAGAGGTTCCTCAAAAAATTAAAAATAGAACTACTATATCATCTAGCAATTCCACTTCTGGGAATATATCCAAAAGAAATAAAAACACTATGTTGAAGCGATATCAGCACACTCATTTTCATAACAGCATTATTTACAATAGTCAAGACATGAAAACAACCTAAGTGTCTGTCAATGGATGAATGGATAAAGAACTTGAGATGTGTATATATATATATATATATTATTCAGCCATAAAAAAGAAGAAAATCTTGCCATTTGTGACAACATGGATGGACCCTGAGAGCATTATGCTAAGTCAGACAGAGAAAGACAAATACTGTATGATCTCATTTATATGTGAAATCTTGAGATTGAAAGAGAGACGGAGAGAGAGAGAGGGAGGGAGAGGGGGAGAGAGAGAGAGAGAGAGAGAGAGAGAGAGAGAACCATGCTCGTAAAAAAAGAGATGAGATTTGTGGTTACCAGAGGTGGGGGATGAGGTAAGGTGAATTGAATGAAGGTGGTCAAAAGGTACAAACTTCCAGATAAATAAGACAAATAAGTACTAGGGGTGTAATGTACAACACGATGACTATAGTTAACACTACTGTGTGGTATTTTTGAAAGTTGTTAAGAGAATAAATCTTAAGAGCTCTCATCACTAGGAAAAAAAATTCCTTTCTCTTTTGTGTTTATATGAGATGATGGCTGTTAACTAAACATTGTTGTAAGCATTTCATAATATATGTAAGTCAAATCATTATGCTGGACACTTTAAACTTGTACAGTGTTATATGTCAATTATTATCTCAATAAAACTGGAAAAAAGTAAATTTAACTTTTAACTAGTAAACCAATTTAAATATCTTTTTTCTTTCTGTTTTATTACTTATTATATGTCAAACACCTTCAAGCCAACCATTTTAGCTTTCTCCATATTCTTCACATAATTCAGGATAGGGGTGCTGTGTAGCTGCACACTTGAAGAATGAAACTATGCCTAAAATAAACGCCTTCTTACAGAAGCAATGTTTTAGCTCTCAGCAGGGATTCTGAAGTGAATGGGGCATTCAGAATTAACAGACAGGCAAGGAGTTGGGATCACCTTACAGCTATATTAATTCTCCTTCCTACACAAAGTGAGATGCTGCCTTCAGGGTTCTTCAGAAGCCCTAGGGCAACTGGCATGCATTTTGGAAGGGGAATGAGAAGAGAAAAATTGGGCAACACTCCCAAGACCTCATTCCCTCCATCTACAGGTGTATGGAGTGAGGGTGGATTTCAACAGTGTTGGGGAATTCATATCTATGATATTTACTTATATGTTATGTTGTTTAAGGAGAATTTCACAGCTCATTGGTAATTTTTTCTCAAATTCCAATGGAGAAAGTGATTTTCAGATTCACTCACCAAATACTCACTAAATATCTGCTATGTGTCAGGCATTATGCTATTCTGAGGTATAAACAGATTAATAAATCATGGCTTTCCGAGCTTTGAGCTGAGAGAAAGGTATATAAATAAACAGTTTGCAAAACAATCTCATGGGTGCTAATAGTAGAGACAGACAAATTGCTGTGTCTGTATTTGGAAAATATAAAATGAATGCTAATACTAGCATTGAAAACAGAAATAGTAGAATCTTGGGATTGGAAGGCAACTCACAAATCATTTGTTCCAATTATTTAATTGATGTTTGAATCTTTTCCCTTTCCACCATCACTGCTGGGGGGCAGGGTGGGGAGGAGACTCATTGTTTTAATATCTCTCATTCACCCCATTGGTGAGGAAGGGATTCCCATTCTAAAATTATGGAAATGGTCAAGTGAACACACAGCGCCCGACACTGGACAGATGAGACTGACAGGAGTTTATTAATCACATCCACTCACAGCCCAGGGGAGGAGGATACCAAATGCCATGCATGGCTACATGGGTGCCGCACTCAGGAACAGAGTGGACCGACAGGCTGTGAGGAGCAGATTTTATGGTATCAATAGGGTAGGGTGCCGCATGCCCAAGAAAGGATGTGTTGGCTTGTTTGAATAATTCCACGGGCTGGCAGGGAACTGAAACCTGCTACTCAGGGATAAGCAGGTATTATGCCTGATCGCTTTGATAAGGAGTGTTGTTTGGCTAGGAACCTTCTCTGTGGAAGCACAGTGGGGAAGAAAAGTTGTGGTTAGGCCATTTAAGATTCTTCCAGCTTTCCCTAAATGTCAAGAACACATAATACTGGGCTTAAATTTTAGGCCTCACCTCACAGTCATTTAGCCCGTGTTTGAACATTCCCAGTAAATAAAAACTCACTATTGGTTTTTGGTTTTTTAAAAGTTTTTTTAGTCAGTTGTTTTTTAGTGAAGTTGCTGGCTGTTTCCTCACTATTTCTATAACTTTTGTCCCAGGTATCAGTCCATGGAAAACAATTAAAAACCCATGGCAGCCTGTTACATATCTATTGTTAGTTATTGTAAGCGATACTTGTTGGCTACCTCTTAGTTGCCAGTCTCTTTTCCAACAGAACGTCAAAATTTCAGCCTTGTATCTTGGGAGAGAATGATCATATCCATGATTGTTTATATGTCAACTTGGCTTGGCAAAAGTAGCCAGTTATTTAATCAAACAATGATCTAGGTATTGCTGTGAAAGTTTTTTTAGATGTGGTTAACATTACAGTCAGTTCCCTGTAAGTAAAGGATATTACCTTCCATAATGTGGGTGTGTGCCATCCGATCAGATGAAAGGCCTTAAGAGCAAAAAATGAGGTTTCCCAGAGGAAAAGGAAATTCAATCTCAAGACTATAGTATCATCTCCTATCATAGTTTCCAGTCTGCTGGCCTGCCCTACCATTTCAGACTTGCCAGTCCCCACAATGCAAGTCAATTCCTTGGATAAATCTCTCTCTCTCTCTCTCTCTCTCTCTCTCTCCCTCTCTCTCTCTCTCTCTCTCTCTCTCTCTCTCTATATATATATATATGATGTGTGTGTATGTATATGTATGTATATCTCCTACTGGTTCTGTTTCTCCTGAGAATTCTATCCTAATGGATATAATATCTCTGCTCAAGAGGTGGATTTCTGATTAGCTAAGCTAATTTGCACACATGACCACCATGGCCCCTATAATTTGTTCTAAGATTGGCATGTGTCACACCTCTGGCCAATAAGATACAAGAGATATTTCCTAGGGACTTGGGGAAAGAAAATTCTTTTCTTCCATTGAGCTATGGGAAGAAAAATGTTTTTCAGACTCTCACTTGATATGAAAAAGCACATAGCTCTGATCATTGCCAGCAGATATCTTGGCCCAAAGAAGGGAGAGGGTAGCAGCCAATTTGGCCAAAACTCTACAAAGCAGAGAGAAAGATTAACCACGCCATTACATTGAACCTCACCTAAAATCCAACTTGTCTCTGAACTTTTGAGTTATATGAGCCCATAAATTACCTTTGTTATTTAAAACCAGTTTGAGTTGTTTTTTTTTTTTTTTTTACTTGCAATGGAAAACATAACTATTATAGCTATCATGCTTCTCAGGTGTTCATTTCTCTAAATCATACAACTCTTGTTTCTTCTGCTATTCTCTACGCAAAAAGTCTTTCACCATGCAAGATGCTCTTTTCTGAATGTGTCCCGGTTTGCCTATGTCCCTAGATCTGAACTCCATAATGATCAGCACAGAATAAAGTAAATTCTTTCCTCTTTTGTTCTAGTTATTATATTAATACAGCTCAAGATCATAATAGTTTTAGAATTTGTTTCACACTGTTGACTTATACTATCTAATACCATTGTACACCACTGCTAAGCCTGTTTCCTCCACACTGTACTTGTGCAGTTTTGTTTTGTTAATTATTGTAGATCTAGTACAATCTCTAACCTACATATTTTCTACAACCTTTAGGATCCAGGTATTATCTTGAACCATAGAAATCTTCTTTACACTGCAGCAAAAGCCTCAAACAAATCACTATTGCCCAGTCTTAATTCCTTAGCATTAGAGCTATATCCTGCTTAAAGCTAATAATATAATTGTAAAATAAAAATAATATCTTATAGGAGATGTTTGCATTCTTGGACACCTTCAAACATAACTGTTTAACACTAACATTCAGATAGTTTTAGGCATGACAAAGAGTAAGTAACAAAAATATAATCCTCACCATAATCATATACAAGTATGAGAACATCATATGGGGAAAAAAAAGTAACCATGAGACAACACCACAAAGTAAATCATGTGTTTAAGGCAGAGTCTTCTGATGCTATATCAGTTATGTTTCTAGAATTAGATTATTCTCATAGTAAAAAAAACCATCTAAAAGTATACCAACAAACTGTTGAAAACTTAGCCTTAACTTCAGACCCTGGGGCATTATTTCACATATGCAATTATATTGAGGCTAATTTTCCTGGGTAGGCAGATTCCACACCCACTTTTTTCTTTCTTCTTCTCTTTTTTCTTTCCTTCCTCTCTCCCTTCCTTCCTCAGGTCCTCTCTCTTCCTTCCTCCCTCCCTACTTCCTTCCTTTCTTCCTCTTTTATTCAAATTTTAAGTTCTTAGTATTTTTGCATATGTATTTTACAAGTGTTATAAAGCAAGTAACAGAAAAGTGTGAATTCTCCAGAGAGGATCATGATGGTCACAAAAACAGAGCCAAACCAGGACATTTAGCCATAACTACACATACAGAATCTGTTTATCATTGTCATCATCATTTGTCATTACCCTAGGAGCCCCAGGATGTAAAGTAAAATGTTGCTTGTGACTCAAAGCACATGTTACATGAGAAGATTCTACAACCCAACGCCAAGAAAAATAAGGCACTTAGCAATAGAGTGCCAGTAATACCCTGGTTCCTGGAAGCCAGTTTTTGAGGCTTTGACCACCATAAGTATTGTTAATCTTGATTCTGGCAAGTTATCTGCACTTGGAGTACAAGTTTTGGGTTTGTTTTATTATAAAGGATCCTAGTACATACTGAGGCTGGTGATGTAAGAGTAGCTACTACGTGATTTAGGATTAAACATGGAACTTCATCATTCCTCTAACTGCATACAGTCTAATGATAGCAGTTAGGGATAGATTACTCAACGAATTATAAAAGTAGATCCAGATTCTTTCTAAAAAGAACAAATCATTTAGCTGTGAAGGAACTGAGGTCTTAGACAGGGATATGGCAACAGATTCAGGCATGAAAGAATAAGTTAGACATATAATTTATTAGAACTGGCTCAGTCACTAAAATTGAGGCATCAAGTCAGTATCAGCAGCGAAGGCAACCTCATGTAAAGTCACCTAAGCCACAGACTAGGCCATCTTCAGTCCATTATCAGGAACCCTGTGGTGAAATCTGAGGGTACACTGAGCTAGCAGATGGATATGCAGAGAACTCTGATCATATGGACCAGAGTGACAAGCAGAACAATGTAAAGAAGAGAAGAAAACTAACATTTCTTAAGAAGATGACAGGAATGTATTCAGACACTTAAAGTTCGTTTCAGGGTTCACTTTGTCATTTACTTCAATCATTCATTTTGTGTGTGCATTTGAGGGCATACCTAGGTGATTACATTCCCTAAGAGGATATGAAGAGCAAAATCCAAATTGTTTTTGCAGGGGTGAAGGTCTGATTACAGTGGATCCAAGCCTTTCTCACGTTAGTATCAGCATTAATCCATGAAATCCCAGTGTGCTACCTGTTTTCTAGTCATTAAATTTTATTGGTCTGTAGGCACAGAGCAGGGGCCTCGGCTGTTTTTATCACTTCATTAGGCACCCCCCAAGCAAGGAATTCAGAGGGAGCCAAAGCAGTGGATGAAAGCATAGCTCATATTTGAGCAATGGTAAGAGCAAACATTTGTAGAATGCTTCCTATGTACTAGACCCTGTGCTAAGTGCTTTATACTTATTAAATCATTTCATCCTTATGATAACCCTATGAGCTAGGTGATATTATAACCCACATTTTGCAGATGAAGAAACAAGTACAGAGAATGAAGTCACTTACTCAAGCCATATAGCTAGTAAGTGCTGGAATTAGAATGCAAACTCAGTCCTGTCTGGCTCCAGAGTCATGTTCTTAACCACTACACTGTAATACCTAGGTTTCTATTTATTTAGTGCCATTTCAGACCTCTAACTCTTCATCATTATAACCTTGTCATGGTCCATAAATTTGCCTAGTTTTTCTGATTTTTTATTAAAATGCTTTAATTGTTGTCAACGTTTGCCATATCTTCATAGCTATAGGTCTGCAGATTCAGCACTCAACAAATATTTGCTGAATAAGGATTATCTACCAGGTACTGGATACAGGAATATAAAAATGAACAACAGCACACAATATGGAAAGGTATATACACAAACGTATATAAATCACTGAGGAGATGGTTTATTTCTTCTTTAAACAGCAGTGGTAGAGCAGAAAGGGGAGACTGAATCATAAGGCTTATGTTTAAAAATTGGTTCTGATACTTATTAACCCTGTGGTATTGGACAAGTTATTTAATATCCCTCAGTTTCAGTTCCCTGTGTCTCATGGTATTTAAGTTTTTCCCCTTTGAGGCAGCCTGGTATGGTAGAAGTATCTCAGTAAGTTCTGGAGTCAGAGTGAATCAGATTATTAACTTTTTAATTATTTATCCCTTTACGACTCAGATTCTTTATTTGTCCCATGTGGGCAACGGAGCAATTCCAAACTCACAAAGCTTTGGTGAAGAGTATGTTAATCAGTGTACATGAGGACACCTACTAAGATGCCTAGGCAAAGGAAGGCCCTCAGTAAATGTTACCTCTCCCTCTGTTCCAACCTGCTTCTCTTCC
Organism: Balaenoptera borealis; assembly: GCF_965194805.1. Classification (NCBI taxonomy): domain Eukaryota; kingdom Metazoa; phylum Chordata; class Mammalia; order Artiodactyla; family Balaenopteridae; genus Balaenoptera; species Balaenoptera borealis. Next base: position 30,614,110 of record NC_138868.1, read on the forward strand.
CTTAGAGATTCTTCTTATGATTCGGTCACTGTGCTGCCAACTGAAAGTTGGGAGCAGTAGCAAGGATTTGCTCCAGGCACACCAAATGCAGGGCCATACTGACTATAAAGAATTCTTCTCCAATCTCTTTTATGTGCTGCTACTGGGCTGTATTTCTCCTTCCATTTCACCATGCTCTTGTTATAGTTTGAGAACTGTTCACTTTTTGATATGTTTATGTTTACCATACTACATAAAGGTCCAAGATATGTTGATTTTCATATTAATTGTGATCACTTTTTAAACACTATTAAAAGATACACTTGCTCAAAGAATATTTTCATACACTGTAGAGATGGAACGAAAATATGTTGTTTTTGTTCTGCATAATCTGCTCAAAATCTTTGATAGCATTATCTTTACTGACCATTGTCTTTTCCTTCAGGAAATACTTGCTAAAAATTGATTTAGTCGTTTATTCACAACTCATATATTGACTTGAATAAAGCACATTTTAGAAATGATGAAATGTAATTATATTTCTATCTTTCAGTTACCCTTTCAAAATGTATTCAATGGAGTAATATTCCTCTGTTCTGGAATAACAGTTTCGGAGGCTATGTTATAAAGTCTTTGAAATTCCATTGTCCAGGAAGAGGTTAAAGTACTAATTTATATTAGACTTTCATAAGACAATTACGCATGTTGTGTTCTCCAGGGTAATCTTAAAAAGTATAGTACAATAAAGTATAACATATGAGCAAACAGAGAGAGAAGATAGAATGATAATAACAATAAAGGTGGCAATAAAGAAGAAAAAAAGGAACAAAGAACAGGTTGATACATAAAAAACTAACAGGAAGATAGTAGACAGATCCAAACCCAAATACACCAGTAATTATATTAAATATTCTGACTAAATACTCTAATTTAAAAAAGATTTTCAAAATCCAATGATATGCTGCTTATAAAAGACAAATTAACTATTAGGACACAGAGAAGTCAAAAATAAGAAGATGGAAAAAATGTTAATGCAAACATTACACAAAAGAAAGGTGGTATCAGATACAGCAGATTGAAACAGTACTAGAAATAAAAAGAGGTATTTTATCATGATAAAAGGGTCAAATCTACCAAATGGCATGCAAATTACAAATCTTTATATCCCTAATAATAAAGCTTCAAAATATGAAGCAAAAATTGACAGAACTAAAAGCAGATGGATAAATATATAACCATAATGGTAGATTTTAAAATATCACTCTTAGTAAATTTTGACTAAGCAGAACAACATATAGGAAATTTGAAACACACAATTATCAAGTTTGATTTAACTTACACAAAAAACTCCATACTCCAAAACTACATGAATGTATATATTTTTAAAGACACAATGAATTTGTAAAAAATAGACTATCTGCTGGGGCTATCAGACTAGTTTCATCAAATTTCAAAGGGCTGATATCATACAGAGTATATTTTCTAAGCACAGTGGAATTTAAGTAGAAATCAATAATAGGAAAAGTCCTATTAGAAAGTCCACAAATGTTTGGAAATTAAGTAATAGGCTTCTAAATAATCCAGAAAATAAAGAAAATTAATAAATATTTTAAACTAAACAATACTTAAAGAGTACAACATAACTTACCACCTAATGAAAATGCAACACATCAAAACTTGTGGAATACTTCTAAAATCATTATTGAGAAAAATCCACAAAATTAAATGTACATAAAAGAATGCTGAAAATCAATGATCTATGCATTCTTGTTTCATAAATTAAGCAATAACAGCAACAATCTATGGAATAGGATAAAAAATGATTTGCAAATGATGTGACCAACAAGAGGTTAATATCCAAAATATACAAATAGCTTATAAAACTCAATATCAAACAAACAAAGAATCCAATCAAAAAATGGGCAGAAGATCTAAATAGACATATTTCCAAAGAAGACATACAGATGGCTAACAGGCACATGAAATTCAACATGTTCAACATCACTAATTAAGAGAATTGCAAATCAAAACTACAATGAGGTACACCTCACACTGGTCAGAATGGCCATCAACAAAAAGTCTACAAAGAATAAATGCTGGAGAGGGTGTGGAGAAAAGGAAACCCATGTACACTGTTGGTGGGAATGTAAATTGGTGCAGCCACTATGGAAAACAGTATGGAGGTTCCTTAGAAAACAAAAAAACAGAACTACCATATGATCCAGCAATTCCACTACTGGGTAAATATATGGAAAAAATGAAAACTAATTTGAAAAGATACATGCACCCCAAGACATGGAAGCAACCCAAGTGCCCATCAACAGACAATCGGCTTAAGAAAATGTGGTGTATGTATATACATATATATATATATATATATATATATACACACACATACACACATACATACATACAATAGAATGTTAGCCATAAAGGATGGAATATTGCCATTTGCAGCAACATGGATGGACCTACAGGGTATTATGCTTAGTGAAATAAGTCGGACAGAGGAAGACAAATACTATATAATATCATTTATATGTGGAATCTAAAAAAATAATAAAATGAATCTATATACAAAACAGAAACAGACTTACAGACATGGAAAACAAACCTATGGTTACCAAAGAGGAGAGGGAGGAGGGGAGGGAGAAATCAGGAGTATGAGATTAACAGATACAAAGTAATACACATAAAATAGATAAACAATAAGGATTCACTGTATAGCACAGCAAAATTATACCCAATATCTTGTAATAACCTACAATGGACTATAATCTGCAAAAAACAAAAACAAAAACCCAAATCACTCTACTGTACATCTGAAACTAACAAAATATTGTAAATCAACTCTACTTCAATAATAATAATGAAAAAGATAGCACCAAATTAAAATCCTAAAAAGAGGCAGAAAATTATAAATACAAGAGCAAAAAAAAAAATAGAACAATAGAAATAATTAAAGAAAAAACAAAAATTTGTTCTTTGAAAATACTAAGAAAATTGTTTAATCCCTTATAAGGGTAATCAAGAAGAGAGAATGAACAAATTACTAACATAAGGGGTAAATAAAGAACATGTCACTACAAATCTTACAGGCATTAAAAATACAATAGGACATTATCAAGAACTTTACGATAATAAATTTGAAATTTAGATCAAATGAAAAATTTCCCAGAAGAATCATAACTTACTAAAACTGTCCTATGAAGAAATGTAAAATATAAATAGTCTTAAAAGCATTAAGAAACTAAATCTGCAATTATAAAACGTTCCACAGAGAAGACAACAAGTCTAAATGGCTTCACCATGAATTCTTCCAAACAGTTAAAATAGCATCAGTTTGATATAAACCCCTCCAGAGAACAGAAAAAGAGCCATTCACAAAGCCAGCATAACCCTGCTATGAAATTAAACAAGTACGTTACAAAAAAGCAAAACTAAAGGCCAATCTTTCTCATGGGCAAAATAACAAAAGTTAACAAAATATGAGCATATCAAATCCAGCCACATATATAAGGGATGATATCACTAGGTTGATATCCACTTGGCAAGGTCTGTGAAGCAGTTGAACATGCAATGGTACTGAAGCTAAGGAGAGAGGTCAGGGCTGGAGAGACAACTTTTGTAATTGTCTTAAAAGAGTAGGGATTTAGAAAATGTTTATTAAATGAATATACAACAGGATTTTAAAACGGAAAAATTCTTCTGGTCTCAGTTTCAGGCCAATATAATCGGGAAATAGATATCCACTGCTAAAAGAAATACCAAATAAAAATGCAATTTTCCCAAATACATGGCCTAGAGAAGGTTTCATTACACTTGGGCCCCTCATAGAGATGTTTATTTAATTTTATATTATAAAAGACATTAGAAAATGAACAAGAAAGAATTCTAATAAGAAAATTTTCTTGGCAAGAACTGCTTCCTTGCTTAATTTTCTTGGCATCTCACTTTACTTTTTTTAATGATATTCAAACACTTAATCCTTGATTCCATGTAATTCTCACATAAAAATATCTATATCCTCTGTGCTTAAATCACCCAGCCCACCCCCATACCCCACATTCTCTCTCTCTCTCTCATCAAGGACTGTACTGTTCCAATGATTGGTGATAATTTCTTCTTCTAGACTGCAGTAGAGCTTACTTATGATTCATTTGGCACTCAGTACATGCTACTTTGTAATGTTATTTATCTTTTTATCACACTGCCTCTGCAACAAGAACTTAAACCTTTTACGGGTCATATAGACCATGTTATACAGCTTTTGGTATGTGCAGTACCTAAAAGATTGTAAGTGTTCAATGAAAGTTTTTTTGATGATGAAAGTGGTGATGATTTTAAAGGCATTAACATTTTTTAAAGGCATCAAAGATGAGAACTCAGTAATAAAAAACTCAATGTTTTTTCCATCATACTTTGCTAAGAAATACATGTAAGATACACAGTAAACTGATATGGCCTTGGAGGGACAAACAGTTATGCAGTGTGTAGCCTGTAAATTTAAGTCAATACACTCGTTAGAAGGGCTTAAGTTTCAGGCGTTTATTTTTCACATTTTTAAGAGTCATGAGGTGTTTTATGGAACCACCTTATAACCATAGTCAATCAACCTAAAATAGTGTATTTTAAGTTTTTGTTCATGATATTTTGCCACCTACATTATCACGGAAGAAGTTTGTTCATGGTATCTTGCAACCTACGTTACCATGGAAGAACTTAAATATACTCAAAGGAAAAAATGCTAGCATGTTCTATTAACAAAGGAAATAAAATTCACAATTCATACATACTAACCAAAGCCAGGGAATTCAGTTAAGGTTAAATTTAACTCATTCAATAAGGAAGGAAACTTTGAAGTGCTTTAATTTGAAGGCTGGCATTACAATACTATTTAAATAAAATTCCTTTATGGAGTATCCTTTTTTCCCTTCTGGAGCACTTTAAAAAGTCCCAGAAAAAATGCATTTTATTTCATATGTACAGAGATTTTACATATCTACAGAGATACGTAAGAGTGTTGGTTTTCTCTGCATAATAATTATCAGATAGTATTTGCGAAATGACGTTTAAACTACTCCTTCTATGATTTCTAATATTTCTGACTCCTTATGCTAGATAAGCCCACTCCCTTCATACTACCCTCTTATCCAATTTTCTATAAAGCTTCGTGTGATAATTGGAATAAGAAGTGTCCATCTTTTGGGGGCATCATTTTGTAAAACTTACATGTTCTGAAGTAGTTCTGATGAATTCAACCTCTAAAAAATCACCATGCATATACACTGCCAAAATATCCCATTGATTCTATCAGTTATTCAGGAAGATCTCTCATGACTTAAACATTAATAGTTTTGAATGCTTGGCATTGATGATGCCGGGTGCTTGGATGACTGCCTGAACCCAGGTCTGAAGGGACCAGATGATTTAATCTAATGGTCTCTAATTAAGGGTGAATATCATGATCATCTGGAGAATGCTTACAAATTATGGATGTTTTATTACCATCCTAAAAAATCAACATCAAGACAAACATGCTATATTTGGGGGATTTTCCTGCTTTAAGGAGCAATGGTTAGATATGGCCAAAAAGAAAATAGGTTTAGGTATGTCTATCAAGACCAAGAGGAATGGCAAATTCTTGAGGCTGATGATAGCTTTTATACACTAACTACGCACAACAACAATAAAGAAAAAGAGTAAGAAAAATTAAATGCTTACTGTTATGGTAAAGGATAACAATTGCTGCATAAGGCAAGGGATGGCAGCTGCTAGGAACGCTGAGGCTTGGGAATATTAGTTGTGTGTCGCCCCCTTCCAAAGAGAAGAGAGAAATTCTACTTACTGGTGATGAGCAATGAGGTCACTGACACAAGGAAGTCCTGTGAGGGCACTAAGCTGTCCTTATGCATCAACAGGTCCTAACTCTAGTGTGTAAGTCTGAAATTACCAGTTCCTACCCTAGTATCTTTTGATGGGTGGACTTAAAATGGCACTGTAAATTTAAATTCAGTTTAAATAAAGAAATAAAAATCACTAAATACAACCAAGTATTTTAAAATAAAGGAAAAATCCATAATGGAAGTCAGTAGTGCTTTTCAAATGAAGAGAGCAGTCATTAGCTAAAAATTCAGTCTGATGTTTGAATTTTTAAATTAATGCACATTTTAATCTACTCTATGATATATCTATATTCATTTTAATATAAAATAATGTTTAATTATAAAACAATGTTTAATTTAACAAGTCAAATTGTTGCTCTAGGAAGACATACCATGTTTTTCCTGTAATCTTGAATACTCACTGACAACACTTCTGACAACATATTAAAATGATGCATATTAAAATAAAGCATCCAGAGAAGGAAAAGACAGCCTGCAAATCTTTGTCCTATTGGTGGTTCTCATTAGTTTCAAAACTCAGTGTGGTTGTTACATAATATAACAAGATTATGGCAAATAGCTAATGGTTTTTAGTTTAAGGAAAAGAAAATATGGCCTTTCTGACCTCTTGAAAAAAGTCATTAAAACTAAAAATTGATAGTGAGATTTTAGTGAATTTTCATTGCTTTTTTAAGTTCAGAGGGAGTAAGAAAAATGCATTCCCTCTGTAAATGCAAATTAATTAGCTGAATATGTGTCAGAAGCAAATTTTTTAGCCATACTATTTTCCAATGACCTCTCTCTGAAAAGGTTTTTCTGTACTTTTCGGTTGCTTAGTTTTATTTCTGTGACTACTGTATATTATTTCTCATTTTAAAAGAATATCCAAGTGTACATTAGCAGGAGATAATTTCCCAAACAAAGGATGAATTTAGTTTATGTACATCTTGAGTGGCATTATTTTGCAAAAGGGTGACTGCGTGATTACGTTCAAACCTGGAACTGATGATTTGTATATGACATATAAGTTAAATTATTCTAAAGTCTGGAGGCTGTGGCTCTAGATGCATAAAAATAATAACAGTTGTTGGCCATAATAGATTTAATCAATTTTATAATTTCTCTTAATTCAAACCCAACATTACATTGCAGAAAGTAGAGCCTGCTGATAACACTGCAAACATAAAAATTATTTTAAGACCACACTACTTTTTATTTTAGGAAATTCCATAGGGATGTTCGACATAATTCTGAGTATATGTGGAATCCAGTTAGAAAATCAAATCAAAAGAATAAATCATCTCGATTTTAAGTTTAAATTTTGAAATGTTAATATTCTTTATGTACAGATAAGATGCTTTTGAGATTTTTAAGGAAATCAGTCTGCTACAGACACTTTCTGAATACTTCTATGTGTCAGATACTACATTAGATACTAAGGTCCCTATTGTAAGAGTTCATAACAGTGCACAACTTTATGATTCACAGAATGTTTTAACTTAATCACATTTTGACCTTCATCACTATTCTATAAATTATATAATGTAAACACTTTTCTCCTTACTTTATGATGATTGAAACTTGAGATTAGAGAATATTTTTCTTATACATCTTTCTATAAGATAATCTAGCACAGTAATAAGGAACAGAATGGGTACTTGATAAATTTTTGATAGAGTGAATTGTTCAAGGTCACATAGCTAGTAGTGGTAAAGCTAAGTACTAAACTTAGGTCAGTTAGTTCCAAGACCAAGATGTCAAAGTATTACTATAGATAGCTTTGAGAGGTTGATTCAGGGCATCTGTTTGCACATCTCTCTGATGAAACTGATTCAACACCTTCTTAATATAGTAATTCTAGAGCTATGTATACATTTTTTTTGAAAAGGTGGAATGGCATGCCAGGAGAAAAAGTCTATTCATTGCTCTACTTTTAGCATCCACCCTTGAGGGGGAGGAGGCAGTAAAGAAATGGAATTATAGAGATCTAGCATCTATGTCACCAATGTGGATGGCTAGACCACTGGCAAGTATTATCAGACTGAAATTATCTGCCTGATGAAAAACTTACGTGCACTTGAGAATAGGAACTATCCAAATATCAATCTTGAATCAGAATTAACCAGGTTAGCTTCATACCAACACAACAAGGTTTCCTGGAAGAACTACATATCTCAACTTTAAAAAGTGCAAAAATAAAATCTGAAATAATACATTTTTGCAGTAAGTACTAAAATGAATTTATTCAGATTTTGGGGTCAATTACTTAGGTTATTTCATTTGTGTTTAAATTAGTTTTACAATAAATATTTATTGAAAGGCATTTTCAAGACTGCTGGGCTAGATGTTAAAATGCCCAGAAATGCTGTGTGTCTTTGGGTAAATCATTTCTAGATCTGGGCCTGTTTAATCATTATAAAATACCAGATCTGGACTTAAAATACCTCTCAAATACCAGGAAGCCCATATTCAGTAATTTTTGTATAACAATAGCTAACATTTTTGAACCCATACTATGTGTCAGGCACTGTTCTGAGCATTCTCTTTGTATAAAGCGTATAATCTTCAAACATACCTGAGGTAGGTAGTATTATATTCCCCCACTGTATAGATAAGGAAACTGAGGCAGCAGAGTTAAGAAACATCTTGAAGGGTTACATAGCAATTAAGCAGCAGAGCTGGAATTCTAACCTAGGCAGTCTAGTTCTAAAGCCTGTACTATTAAGCACCAGAGCTGGAATTCTAACCTAGGCAGTCTAGTTCTAAAGCCTGTACTATTAAGCACCATGTTGTATTGCCTCTGAGACAACAAGAGTTACTAAGTCCAATAGCACAAATGATAGCTACCATTTATTGTTATTATCATGTGCCAGGCATTGAGTTAAGGGCCTTATGCTTGTTATTTCATTTAATCCTTACAAAAACAATAATCTTTGAGGTAGTCATTATTATACCTATTATACAGGTCAGGAAACTAACTCAGAATTTTGAAATAATCTGTTCACTGTCAGAGGTAGTGAGAGGCTGAAATTCTAATCCTGTTTGTTCTGTTTCCAGTGCTTCTACTTTTAACCACTGGGCTATTATGATGTTTTGTAAGAAATATACTACTTTTGGGGTTGGAACTCATCCTATACATTTTGCATCTCAAAAGAGTCTTGGTGGGTTTCAGGAGAAAAAGATGTAGTTGGAAAAAATTATAACATGCTGAAAGGGTTACCAGTATGGAGCTCTCCTACTACATTTATATATAAGCATTTGAATTTTCCAAGGAAAAACAATCAATATGCGATTAACAGACACACACTAATATACATAAAACAGATAAGCAACAAGGACTTACTGTATAGCAATGGGAACTATATTCAATATCTTGTAATAATCTATAATGGAAAATAATCTCAAATATATATATATATATATATAACTGAATCACTTTGCTATATACCTGAAACTAACATAATATTGTAAATCAACTATACTTCAATTTTCAAATGTGAGTATTAATAAGTAAATACCACATTAAAAATAATAGTACTAATGACTGTTGAATCTGAGGTCTGACACTAAAGTTTGAGAGAATAACTTTCTCTCCTCAGATTAAATGCAGGCATCTCCTTAACTGACACGACTGAGTTATTCCATACACACAATTCTGGCAATGTTTCATACAGGGTTTTAAGAGCAGTTAGGTCACTAAATAAAAAACTGAAATCTTTTTCCTCTTCTTAATTCCAAATGGTGGTCCCTTCAGATCCAATTTGAAATGCACTGGCAGAGCTCAGCATGTAAGCTGGCACTTGGCTGGCTCAGAAGTCAAGGGACTTTAACTCCATGCATGGATGCACAGAGTATATTTTAGTACCTTTGGGAAAAAAGCAGTAAAGCTAAGCAGGAGGAAAACCTGTCTGTAACTGATTATATTACATTTGTACAAAATGGTATCACTCCCATCACTTCTAAAGACTCTACTGTTGCAAGTAAACAAGTGCTAAGGAATCCTCTTGAAATAGAGCAACAGCAATAATGCCAACAAACATGGTAGAACTATGCAGTATCCATATCCATTGTAATAAACAACAATAATAATATGCAACTAATCCCCTTCCATAAAATAGTAATCAGTCATTAAATTAAGAAAAATAAAACAATAATGCTTGGCTTTTAAAAAGAAACTTTTAAAAGGCTTAATATGTATAATGTTAGTATATATATACACATATATAAGCATATTTAAATATATATTATATATCTTAAGAATACAAAGCATATGCATATTATATATACACACATGCATATATATTTATGTATTATATGTAATTTTTTAGTTCTAAGAGGGAAAGAAATCTAATTGGTCAAAATCAGTCATAAAATTTTAACCATGTTTCTGCAAAAAACAGCAGTGCCAAAGGGTAATGCATTGCTAATGGTTTCCAGTAGAATAAATAGCTACTCTGACGTCAAAACTTTGTTACACTCCAATAACTGGCTCACTTGGGGTTTCAGGTACAGCAAGTTACATGTCAGTTTTAAATAAAGTTATAAAAATAGAATGCCTGGTGAACCATATTGTCGCTATGCAACCTGATATGTTATGATTTATATCCAATAAAACGTTAACAAAGGTGATAGATTATACCAAAATAGTATCTGGTGGTTTAGGATGCCCTGCTCCTTAAATTTCAGGTTAAAAAAAAGCTATAATTTATTTTGTCTTTTCCTAAAGTGGTATATAACTGAGTTACCCACTGTTAGCACATGTCAAATCAGAAATATTTACATGACAAAGTGATTCATGAACTGGTAAATCTCCCTTGATAAGATATAATAATAATATTCTAACCAGGGACATGGAACAATAAGGAACAGTAAGCCTACAGAATGCAAAAAAAAGAAGGGTTATTATGTTAGTCATATAGGAATATCGGTCATTTTTCAGAAAAGATATTGCTCAAATAAATATAGGAATTTACAATCAAAATGGAGCAATTGTACCACCTTATCCTAGAACTAGAATTGAAACTATAAGTTGAAAACCCCGAAAGATGTGTTCCAATTATGTATTATATTTAATAATGAAAAGATGCCAATTAACACAGTTTCATTTTAAAGTGGGTGCAAATGAGATCTTATAAGGCTTGAAGAATCCATCAAACAGAATATACAATCAGAATGATAATTGTTTTCTATAACAGTGTCTTGCTATGGATGGCATAGAGAATATATTTGTGTAGAAAAGGGGAATACAATTCCTATTTCAGCAACAGTATTTACGGAAATATTATCAAAACCAAGCAATATATATTCAAACTACTGATGAAGACAGCAATTTATGTGCAAGAAAATATTTACGTTCTAGTATTACTCAATTATTATTTCTATGTTAAGATAGAAAATATTTTATTCTTATATATAGACATTTATATGTGTTTTAACCATGCAATAACATAAATCCATCCATACATATGTATTTCTTCTATTCCCTTATTTTCACTTACTTTGTATAAGAGAGGCAAAGAGAAGATTTAGGCAGACAAATCCAAGTCTCTAGAACATTGCCCCCCACATGCAATGTTCCAAGCACTGCTATAGGCTACTGAAAATCATCAGCAAACAAAACAAAGAGTTCTGTGTCATGGAGCTGATATTCTAGTAGGGGTGGGGATTAATAATAAACATTTTAAATAAGTAAATTATATAGTTTAATAGGTGATAAGTGACAACAAAAAATACAAAATAAAGTGGAGAAGAGTAAGATCAGAAGTGCTAGGGTTGTGATTTTAATAAAGTGGTCAGGTAGGTCACTGAGAAGGTGATGTTTGAGCAAAGACTTGAAGGAGGGAAAAGGAGAGGGAAGAACTTTCCAGGCAGAGGAAATAGCTAGTGGAACAGTCTTAATTCAGAGGCATGCCTGATAATTTTGAGAAACAGCAAGGAAGCCCAAGTGACCACTGCAAAGTGATAAAGGGACAGAGAAGTAATGAGGAGGCTGAACATTGTAGGGCTTTGTAAGCTACTGTAAGTTCTTCGTTTTCTATAAAATAGTTACCACTGCAGAGTTTTGAGCAAAGGAATGGCATAACCTGGCTTAAGTTTTAAAAGGATCATTAATGGCTGCTGTGTTGAGAATACACTGAGGAGACAAGAAGGTTGGGTAAGAGGTTATTGAGTAATCCAATTAGGACTGAGGTGGTAGAAGTGGAGGTTGTGCCATCTAAATATTCATAATGTATTTTGAAGTTAGAGGCAATAGAATCTGATGTACTGATATAAGGAGAGAAAGAAAGAGATAAATCAAGGATGACAACAAGGATTTTGGTCAAACCAATAAGAAGGTTGAAGAAGGCTATAAGTAAAGCAAGTTTTAGGTAGATGTCAGTTGTTCAACTTCAGTCACATTAAATTTGAGATCTCTTTACATATAAATGGAGATGTCAAAAAGATATTTAGATATACAAGTCTTGAATTCAAGAGACAAGATCAGTATGAAGATAGTATTTGAAGCCATTAAACTCGATGGATTTACCAAGAGTGGGAATCTAGACAGAGAAGAGAAGAAAACCAAGGAATTCTAACATTAATACTGAGGAAGGAATACTGATGAAATTATAACTGACATGGTATATATATTAATTGCAATAATAATATTCATTAAGATGCTCATCAGATACTGTATTTGGGCCTTCGTGCATGTGTTTCTAGACTCCAAATAAAAGAAAATAAAGAGAAGGCCTACAGGATTGACACTTTCATTTACTCAGCAAGTCTTTCATGCTTTTCGCAGTTATTTATGTCTAGCCTTTCTATGATGGTGCCAGTGAGCTTCTACCTTAGCAGGGTACGGACTTCATCATCACATTCCATAGGCTATTAATTTTGTTGGATAATTCATACCTTGTAAATTTAGGGAGTTCAAAGGGAAGGAACAGGGAAAGTAAGAAGGGAATATGGATCATACCCGCCTATGATTCATTAAATAGGGCTTGATCTAAATTTACATTTATAGACCATAAAACACCTATTTTGCTTTGTCTCTGTTTTTTATAGCATCAGCCAACTTTGGTAATTTGTATTTACTCCCATCACACAACAGAATTCATTTCACACAAGTCTCTGATTGGCTCATTCCATATTTTGCAATTGCCTTGATCACCATCAATAACAGAGGCTTGTACTTTAAGTGACCAATATTATAGCTATTATTATACTAGTGAAATAGGGTGAAAGAAACACATTTTTTTTCTTCCAGTTTTGTTGAGATATAATTGACATACAGGACTGTATGAGTTTAAGGTGTACAGCATAACGATTTAACTTACATACATCATGGAAAGATGACCACAATAAGTTTAGGGAATATCCATCATCTCAAATAGATACAAAATTAAAGAAATAGAGAAAATTTTTTTCCTTGTGACGAGAACTCTTAGGATTTAGTCGCTTAACAACTTTTATATATAACATACAGCATGTTAGTTATGTTAATCATGTTGTACATTACATGCCTAGCAACTATTTATCTTATAATTGGAAGTTTGTACCTTTTGACTACCTTCGTCCAATTCTCCATCCCCCCACCCCCTGCCTCTGGTAAGCACAAATCGGATCTCTTTTTCTATGAGTTTGTTAGTTTACTTGTTTTTGAAGTATAACTGACTTACAACACTATGTTAGTTCTTGGGGCACGATATAGTGATTCCATGTTTCTTTACATTTCAAAATGTTCACCACATTAAGTCTAGTTACTGTCTGTCATTATAACAAGATGTTACATAATTACTAACTATATTCCCCACACTGTACATTTTATACCTGTGACTCATTTATTTTTTAACTGGAAGTTTGTATCTCTTAATCTCCCTCACCTATTTCTCCCATTCCCACATCCCCCTCATCCCCCTCCCTTCTGGCAACCACTTGTTTGTTCTCTGTATCTATGACTTTGTTTCTGTTTTGTTGTGTTTGCTCATTTGTTTTGTTTTTTAGATTCTATATATAAGTGAAATCATACAGCATTTGTCCTTCTCTGTCTGACTTATTTCACTTAGCATAATTCCCTTCTAGGTTCACCCATGTGGTCACAAAGGCAAGATCTCATTCCTTTTTATGGTTGAGCAATATTTCATTGTCCATCTGTTGATGGACACTTAGGTTGTTTCCATATCTTGGCTACTGTAAATAATGCTTCAAAAAAACATAGGGGTGCATATAACTTTTCAAATTAGTGTTTTAATTTTCTTCAGATAAATACCCAGAAGTGAAACTGTTGGATCCTATGGTAGTTCTATTATTAATTTTTTTCAAGAACCTTCATACTGTTTCCCATAGTGGCTGCACCAATTTACATTCCCACCAACAATGCAGGAGGGTTCCCTTTTCTCCTCATCCTTTCCAACACTTGTTACTTGCTGTCTTTTGGATAACAGCCGTTCTGACACATGTGAGGTGATATCTTATTGTGGTTCTGATTTGCATGTCCCTGATGATTAGTGATGTTAAGCATCTTTTCATGTGTCTGTTGGCCATGTGTATGTCTTCTTTGGAAAAATGGCTGTTCAGGTTCTCTGCCCATTTTTTAATTGGCTTGTTCATTTTTTGATGTTGAGTTGTATGAGTTCTTTGTATATTTTGTATATTAACCGCTTATTGGATATAGCCTTTGCAAATATCTTCTCCCATTCAATACGTGGCCTTTTCATTTTGTTGGTAGTTTTCTTTGCTATGCAAAACCTTTTTAGTTTGATGTACTTCCATTTGTTTATTTTTCCTTTTGTTACCCTTGCCTCAGGAGACATATGCAAAAAAATATTGCTGAGATCTATGTCAAAAAGTGTGCAGCCTGTTTTTCTCTTGAAGTTTGATGGTTTCAGGTCTAACATTTATGTCTTTAATCCATTTTGAATTTATTTTTGTGTATGGTGTGAGAAAGAAGTCCAGTTTAATTCTTTTACATGTAGTTGTCCAGTTTTCCTGACACCACTTATTGAAGAGGCTGACTTTTTCCCATTGTATATTCTTGCCTTCTTTGTCATAGTTTAACTGACCATTAGCGTATGGATTCATGTCTGGGCTCTCTACTCTGTCCCATTGATCTATGTGTCTGTTTTTGTGCCAGTACCGTACTGTTTTGATTATTATAGCTTTGTAGTATAGTTTGAAATCAAGGTGCATGATACCTCCAGCTTTGTTTTTTCTCAAGATTATTTTGGTTATTTGGAGTCTTCTGTGTTTCCACACAAATTTAGAATTCTTTGTTCCAGTTTGGTGAAAAGTGCCATTGGTATTTTGATAGGGATTTCTTTGAATCTGTAGACTGCCTTGGACAGTATCGACATTTTAACAATATTAATTCTTTTAATCCATGAGCATGGTGTATCTTTCCATTTGTTTGGGTTGTCTTCAATTTCTTCCAACAGTGTCTTATAGTTTTCTGAGTACAACTATTTTACCTCCTTAGTTAGATTTATTCCTAGGTTTCTTTTTTTTTTCTTCATTTTGATGTGATTGTAAATGAGATTGCCTCCCTAATTTCTCTTTCTTACAGTTCATTGTCAGTGTATAGAATGTGACAGATTTCTGTATATTAATTTTGTATTCTGCAACTTTATCAAATTTATTGATGCGTTCTAACAGTTTTTTGGTGGCATCTTTAGAATTTTCTATATGTAGTCATTTGCAAACAGCAATAGTTTTATTTCTTCCTTTCAATTTGGATTCCTTTTATTTCTTTTTCTCGTCTGATTGCTGTGGCTGGAACTTCCAGTACTATGTTGAATAAAAGTGATGAGAGTGAACATTCTTGTCTTGCTCCTGATCGCAGAGAAACAATTTCATATTTTTAAAAGTTTCCAAAAAAATAATAAAACAAAATAATAAAAATAAAAATAAAAGAGTTTCCTTCTTACAATGTTAAACACAAGATTTGAATGAGGGTTACAATGGTAAGGGTCAACCAGCTATGAAACTTAGGCAAAGTTATACAAATTTTCTAGCCCTAACTTTAAGGTTCTATGTGGTTAAATGTAGCTGAGAATTCAAGCATACAAACCTATTTGCCATGTGTGTAGCATTGTCCTGAGCCCTAGGGAAGATGCACACAAGTCATATTACATGACTCTTGCCCTCAAATCACTTAACATCTTCCTGGGACAATAATATGTTCTGTTCACATTAAAAGACAATATATTACAGAATATAACCATACATTTATGTGTAAAGAAAATAGAAAGCATAAAGGAAAAAGAAAGTCAAAAATGAGGCCAACCAACTAACATACATATATATAAAGAGAAGGTTTTTTTTTTAAATTATTGTTTTTATTAACTTTGATAGAGTTCTTTTAAAAATAAGCCTTTGAATGATTGATCAATTTAAGAAAAGTCCATGAAACAAAATGGATGTCTACTGAGTTCCATAAACTGGGCAAGATACTATGGATTGAAAGACAAAAAGACATGGATGGTCCTTTCTAATGGGAAGAAATACAATTATAATAACAAGTGATTAATTATATGTTTCAAAATTCAGAGACACATTCTTGTCCTACTATCTATAAAAATAAATCAAAACATATATTCAGGTGTCAATAAAACTGGAGTTTAACAATATATGTATATTTAACTGTTTTTCTCCAAGCTCTAGTTTTAGTAATTTATCCAGCTCTTTCCTTGACTATAAAACTAACTGTATTTCAAGTTTAATTAGGTCCCATTTGTTTATTTTTGTTTTTATTTCCATAACTCTAGGACATGGATCCAAAAAGGTACTGCTGTGATTTATGTCAAAGAGTGTTCTGCCTATGTTTTCCTCTAGGAGTTTTATAGAATCTGGTTTTACATTTAGGTCTTTAATCCATTTTGAGCTTATTTTTGTGTATGGTGTTAGGGAGTGTTCCTTTCATTCTTTTACATGTAGCTGTCCAGTCATCCCAACACCACTCATTGAGGAGACTTGTCTTTTCTCCTTTGTATATTCTTGCCTCCTTTGTCCTAGATTAGGTGACCAGAGGTGCGTGGGTTTATCTCTGGACTTTCTATCCTGTTCCACTGATCTATATTTCTATTTTTGTGCCAGTACCATACTGTTTTGATTACTGTTGCTTTGTAGTATAGTCTGACATCAGGGAGCCTGATTTCTGTTTTTGTTTCTTAAGATTGCTTTGGCTATTTGGGGTCTTTTGTGTTTCCATACAAATTGTGAAATTTTTTGCTCTAGTTCTGTGAAAAATGCCATTGATAGTTTGATAGGGATTCCATTGAATCTGTAGATTGCTTTGGGGAGTATAGTCATTTTCACAATGTTGATTCTTCCAATCCAAGAACATGGTATATCTCTCCATCTGTTTGTATCATCTTTAATTTCTTTCATCAGTGTCTTATAGTTTTCTGCATACAGGTCTTTTGTGTTTCTATACAAATTTTAAAAATTTCTGTTCTAGTTCTGTGAAAACTGTCATTGGCAATTTGATAGGAATTGCATTGAATCTGTAGACTGCCTTGGGTAATATTTTGCACATCAAAGGAAACCATAAACAAAACAAAAAGACAGCCTACAGAATGGGAGAAAATATTTGCAAATGATGCTTCTGAAAAGGGATTAATCTCTAAAATATAAAAACAGCTCATACAGTTCAATATCAAAAAAAAAAAAAAACCAAATCACAAAGTGGGCAGAAGATCTAAATAGACATTTCTCCAAAGAAGACATACAGATGGCCAAAAGACACATGAAAAGACGCTCAACACCACTAATTATTAGAGAAATGCAAATCAAAACTAAAATGAGGTATATCACCTCACACTGGTCAGAATGGCCATCATCAAAAGTCTACAAATAATCAAGTAATCAGGTAATCAAGACAATATGGTACTGGCACAAAAACAGAAACATAGATCAATGGAACAAGATAGAAAGCCCAGAGATAAACCCACGCACCTATGCTCAACTAATCTATGACAAAGGAGGCAAAGATATACAATGGAGAAAAGACAGTCTCTTCAATAAGTGGTGCTGGGAAAACTGGACAGCTACATGTAAAAGAATGAAATTAGAATACTCCCTAACACCATACACAAAAATAAACTCAAAATGGATTAGAGACCTAAATGTAAGACTGGACACTATAAAACTCTTAGAGGAAAACATAGGAAGAACACTCTTTGACATAAATCACAGCAAGATCTTTTTTGATCCACCTCCAAGAGTAATGGAAATAAAATCAAAAATAAACAAATGGGACCTAATGAAACTTCAAAGCTTTTCGACAGCAAAGGAAACCATAAACAAGACGAAAAGACAACCCTCAGAATGGGAGAAAATATTTGCAAACGAATCAACGGACAAAGGATTAATCTCCAAAATATATAAACAGCTCATTCAGCTCAATATTAAAGAAACAAACACCCCAATCCAAAAATGGGCAGAAGACCTAAATAGACATTTCTCCAAAGAAGACATATAGGCGGCCACGAAGCACATGAAAAGATGCTCAACATCACGAATTATTAGAGAAATGCAAATCAAAACTACAATGAGGTATCACCTCACACCAGTTAGAATGGGCATCATCAGAAAATCTACAAACAACAAATGCTGGAGAGGGTGTGGAGAAAAGGGAACCCTCTTACACTGCTGGTGGGAATGTGAATTGATACAGCTACTATGGAGAACAATATGGAGGTTCCTTAAAAAAACTAAAAATAGAATTACCATATGACCCAGCAATCCCACTACTGGGCATATACCCAGAGAAAACTGTAATTCAAAAAGACACATGCACCCGAATGTTCATTGCAGCACTATTTACAATAGCCAGGTCATGGAAGCAACCTAAATGCCCATCAACAGACGAATGGATAAAGAAGCTGTGGTACATATATACAATGGAATATTACTCGGCCATAAAAAGGAACGAAATTGAGTCATTTGTTGAGACGTGGATGGATCTAGAGACTGTCATACAGAGTGAAGTAAGTCAGAAAGAGAAAAACAAATATCGTATATTAACGCATGTATGTGGAACCTAGAAAAATGGTACAGATGAGCCGGTTTGCAGGGCAGAAGTTGAGACACAGATGTAGAGAACGGACATATGGACACCAAGGGGGGAAAACTGCGGTGGGGTGGGGATGGTGGTGTGCTGAATTGGGCGATTGGGATTGACATGTATACACTGATGTGTATAAAATTGATGCCTAATAAGAACCTGCAGTATAAGAAAACAAACAAACAAAACAACTAATACTAAAAAAAAAAAAAAAAAAGTCTACAAATAATAAATGCTGGAGAGGGTGTGGAGAAAAAGGAACCCTCCTACACTGTTGGTGGGAATGTAAACTGGTACAGTCGCTATGGAGAACAGTATGGAGGTTCCCTAAAAATAGAGCTACCATATGATCCTGCAATCCCACTCCTGGGCATGTATCTGGATAAAACCATAATCCAAAAAGATACATGCACCCCATTGTTCATTGCAGGATTATTTACAATAGTCAAGACATGGAAGCAACTTAAATGTCCATCAGCAGATGAATGAATAAAGGAGATGTGGTATATATATATATATATATATACATACATACATACATACATACATACACACACACATATATATAGACACACACACAATGGAATATTATTCAGCCATAAAAGAATGAAATAATGCCATTTGCAGCAATATGGATGGACTTAGAGATTATCATACTAAGTGAAGTAAGTTAGAGAAACACAAATATCATATGATATTGCTTATATGCAAAATCTAAAAGCAAACGATACAAATCAACTTATATACTCTACTTCACTTCGTTGTACAGTAGAAACTAACACAACATTGTAAAACAACTATACCCCAATAAGAAAAAAATTAAAAAAAGAAAACAGCATTGTAAATCAGCTGTACTCCACTATAAAAATAAAGATAAATTACAAAAAACAAAACAAAGCAAAACAAACAAACAAACAAAAACAGAAGTAGACCCACAGACATAGAAAACAAACTTATGGTTACTAAGGGGGAAAGGAGGGGGATAATTAGGAGCTTAGCATTGGCATATACATACTACTATATATAGAATAGATAACCAACGGGGACCTGCTGTATAGCACAGAGAAATGTACTCAATATTTTGTAGTAACCTATAAAGGAAAAGAATCTGAAAAAGAACAGATATATATGTATAACTGAATCACTTTGCTGTACACCTGAAACTAACAAAACACTGGAAATCAACTATACTTCAATAAAAAGAAAAACTAATTGCATTGCATTTCATCCATGTTATCTATGTCTATAAGGCCAAGAGATAAAAGGCATGACAATAAAATATGAACTAGGGGGGGTCTCATTTTAGATTATAACACCTAACTTGGCAGAAGTGGGTATAGCCAATAATAAGTTTTACTGTATATAAAATGAATAAACCACATCTCTTCATATCTTGCTAATAAGAGGCTTATTTCCAGAGGATGGGAAGACTATGACACTGTATTCTATTGATGTCTGTGTGTGCGGGGTTGGGGCAGGCGGGTGGTCAGAGCACATACTATGTTCAGTTCAGAGTACCGCATTTCAAAAGATATACAGACCAAGAGATCCATGAGGAAAAGCATTTGGAGGTCAGGTCTTAAGAGGTTAAAAATGGGAGGAAGTAGAAATAATAACTGCTTCCTTCATAAAGATTGAGGCACTCGAGAACATTAAAAATATTAAAATCTCAAGATTCATAAGAATAAACCTTGTGGATGCAGTTTTGAAGTTTCATGTATGCAAAATTAGAAAGACTAATATTTTGATGACTCTCTGCCTTTCTTCTCTATGACCTGGAAGAAGCCAGAATAGCAAGAAAAGGGTCCTGAATATGAAAGAAACTGCAGTGCTTAATTTTTTACTCCTACCTCTAGAAGACCTACGAGAAATATTAAAATTTTATGCAATGCACTCTCTTCAAAATGGAGTAGTTATCTTAGTTAGGAGTGGTAATATGAAATATTTATCCCTTAAATGATTAGGTAAAGATGAGCAGCTCTCATGAAAAAAATAGCTACATTCTTCAAAGAAGTACTATTTTAAGTATTTTAGATAACTATGACATACAAAATAGGGAGCTTCTGATATAATATTTTTTTGGTTTGGCTGGTATTCTATTTTCTTTGAGCCAAAGAAAATATAGGTCTAGGACACTTGGGATTTACTGTATCCTAATTTTCCTGCAAGGAAATAAAAATATCAGGGATTCAAAGGTTCAAGGAATCCTCAGATGCCTGTAGGGAGTTTGGGGGTGCTCTTTTGTGTCTTTAGTCTTCTCTGGGAATCAATCAGTTAACAAAAACTTGTTGATCACCTACCATGTCCCAAGGCAACAGAGAAGAAGTAAATAAGGACAACAGGTCCTTAAGGAGTTACAGTAAGGGAGAAAAAGATACAAGCCTTTACATACATAAATAAAAAGGATAATTTCAGATACTGGTAAGTGTTATAAAGAACATAAAAAAGGGGATATGGAGAACAGTGATGGTGGAGATGAGGAAAGGGGCTACCTCATCTTTAGATGAAGGAAAAGTCTCCATTAAAGGCTGAAATGTTTAGCTTGACTGATGAGAAAGAGGCGGCCACCCAATAAGGAAGAATGTTCTAAGCAAAGGAATAGCAGGAGCTAAGTACCTGATATGGAAATGAAATTGAGTATGTCTTCAGTACAGAAAAGACAGTATGGCTGGAACACTGTGAACAAGGAAAAGCTTAGAGAAAGGTGAAGTTGCATAGATAGGCAAGGCCCACTTAAGGCAGACAGAAAAGTTAGAAGCCTTCTGTAGTAAGCCAGGCTAGAGGTGATGTAGTTATACTAAACTTACAGCATTTGGGATGGTGAGAAGTGGCAGACTTAGGACTATATTTTGGAGCAGTCAAGAGGTATTAGTGATGGAGAGGAATCACGGACGACTTCTTGGTTGTTTGGCCCAAGCAACTGGGTGCCATTTACTGAGACAAGAAATAAAAGATCATTTTGGTGGGGAGGAAATCTTATTTAGGGTTTGGCCATGTTAAGTGGCAATTTCAAGCAGCTAATTGGACTAAACCTGAGTTGAGTTTAGGGGAAAGGTAGGGCTGAAGATAAAAATTATAGGGCCTCAGTGAAGAGATGGCCTTAGAAACCATGGGACCAAACCCTGAAAGAATGTAGATAGAAAGGAAGGCCAAAGACAAAGGCTAGAGGCACTCCAAAATTAGAAATCTGTTAGAGGAGAAGGAGGCCAGGAAGTGGAGTCGGTGAGGAAAACCAGTGACTCTGAGGTCAAGAAGCCTAGAAACAACATACCAAGAAAGGAGAAATGGTTATTTCAGTAAAGTGAGGACAAAGGCTCAATTGCAGTGGTTTAAGGAGCAAATGGGAAGTGAAGAACTGGAGGAAGGGAAGGACTGGAGGAAGGGAAGAATATGGAGAACATTTTCAAGGAGTTTTGCCGTAAAGGGAAGAGAAAAATGAAGCAAAGCCATAAAGGAATTTAGGATCAAGGTTTTTTTTTTTTAATTGTGATATTAAAAATGTTTGTTTACTGAGGAGGATGCTTCCATGGAGAGGGAGAGACTGATAATGCAGGAAAGGGAAAATTTCAGGAGCAAAGTCCTTAAGAAAGAAGAAGAGACTGGGATTCAGTGCTTAAGTGTAGAGGCTTACTTAAAAGAGGTATTTCTCCATTATAACCAAAGGGAAGGCAAAGCAGGTGGGAACAGAGACAGGTAAGATGGTGAAACTGTGGTAGAAATATGATACAGTTCATATTTTATTTCATCTCTTAATCTGTAGGTGGCAAGGTCATTGGCTGAAAGAGAGAGAAAAGGAGCTAGAGATTTAAGAAGAACAGAGTATGAAACAGTTGTCTAGAGGATGGGAATTTACTGGCAGTAACAAATGTCCATTTGAAATTAGTGATGCCTTCTTTGTTAGCTAAAACAGCAATCCTTCCCCTTCCTAGCATCAACACTTCCTATTCTTCTTCCCTACTGTATATTCTCCTTAGCGCTTGCTGACAAGATATATTTTACCTCCCACTAGACTGTATGCCCTAAGAAGGAAAAGATTTTTGTATTTTTCCTTCACTAATATACCCTCAGCACGCCTCACACACAGTTGGTGCCCAATAATATCAACTGATTGAATGAATTTGTGGTAATAAGTTTGAAATTAGTCCAGTCACTACAATTATATTCTTTTCTCGAATAATGTTCAGATGCAGGTGTGGAGTAAGTTGGGTTTAAAGAAATTTGGGGGTTATATGAGGAAATATGACAGAGGAAGAAAGGGGAAAAGATGAGTAATGACATAAAGGGGGTGATGGATAGTAAAAAAGAATTATAGTCATTGGACATTGACTAGAGGCTGGAGCTCACCAAGGAGGTAAAAAACAGTGGGAATATTTGAGTAGGGGATCTAGAAAGACAGGAAGTCATGGTTAGAGAGTGTGATATTTGAAATGGAAATTTTAGAGATCTAGGGTATGATCATGTGAGTAAATGGCTGAGGTGGATAAAAAAATCATTAGAGTTAAGGAAGCTAGGGAACTGAGAGACAAGGATGTTGAATGCAATTCAGACTGGTCAGTGACATATTTCTGATGCTGATTCCTACAGCACTCGGTACCTAGTATCTATGAAGCATCTAGGGCTTTGTGAGTTGTTACAAGGAAAGTCTATTATAGCATTATATTATTTCTGAATGACATGGGGAATCTCAGAGCCCTGGAGTAATGACTCATTTATACAAGAAAACTGATGACCTAGCAAGAATAAAATTGACCTTCAATATTTTCTTGAGGGAGAATGTTATGAGTTTCGAGTTAGTTGAGAGGTTTGGTCTCCTCAAAGCTAGAAGCTTTATTAATTATAAAATATACAGCTGAGAGGGTTATGTGTGAGGAATGAAGCAAAATTCTGGCCAAAACATTAAGTTTGTAATTTAGCAACAGAGAGCTTGGCCAAAAAATGATCATTCTCTTTCACTCTTTGGCTTGAGAAAAGTAGATACAGTGGGGTGAGAGCATGGTATGAAAAGCAAAGGTAGTAATTTGGCCATCTTTGAATCTACTTCAAATACTCCTCTAGTTAGTAAAAATATGAGAGATCTGCACTACTGAGAAGCAAATGGGAGGCTAGAAAGTCACAGAAACTTAAAGAAAAAGATATATTTCAGATGTGACTGAGGGAAGACTTTGTTTAAAAGGATAAAAGAAAAATCCAGATCTGATGGTGATTTTGATTCAAGAATCATCCTTTTCTCAAAATATCTCTAGAAATTCCTGAAACTCCTCTCTCACACTCCAACCACAAATAATGCAAATGGGATAGGAAAGTGAAGAGCTAAAACTGACAAGGTGGTTGACCTGATACATTTTATTAGTGATGCAGAAATAACAATGTTTTGAATGCTACTGACAAGTCAAAGGTCACTGATAACAAGACAGAAGATGCTTTTTCTGGCAGGTGAAAAACAGAATTGAAGGTGAATTTCTAGAGAAGAAAACCAACTAAGAGAAGGATGCTTTGGCCTTTGAATCAATAATTTATTTTGCTGAATCAGCCATGCATACTGGCCAGAAAGTTACATACTTAGGCTCCTCTGCCCCTCTTTTATGAGCAAGAAGCAAATGAAGCAAATGACGTAGGAGAAACATCATTTTTTTAATGGAAAATAAGTTCCAAAATATCTCTTTAGTGTTGTACCAAATTAGTGCAACATCACATAATAACATCATTTGTTTAATAGGACAAGGAAGCTAAATTATACAACATAATAGTGTGCATAAGGATGAGCATTACCTGTTTAATGATGTAAAGAAAGGACTTATCAATGAATGAACATTTACTGAACCTCTTACAAAATGCAAAGCAACAAGGAAATACCAAGATTTAAGCATAAACTCATCCCTTATAGAAAATAAAACCTAATTCAAGAAATGATATATTTACATGTTATAGTATTAGGTGGAGTACCAGAGGGGTATTTTAATTTTTAGCTTAGTACCTAATGGTACCCCAATTTTTATTCACCTAGTAACAGAGCTTCAAAATACATGAAGCAAAAACTAATAGAACAGCAAGAAAAAAAAAAAAGAGATAAATCCACAATTATGGTCAGAGATTTCAACATCCAACAAACAAACAAAAAACAAACACACACAAACTGGCAGGAAAGAGTATCACAAAGCTTATTAGGATGACTGAGAGAAATTTTTGTACTTCTTTCTTTGACTTCAAAATGTCTTCCATTGGTGTGTATTATGTTTACAATAAAAAAATAAACTAAAATTAGAAAAGTTATATAATATCAGTTAGCTTCTCTGGGTAAAAGGTACCCTGCTTTGAATTTAAAACCATCTGCAGTTGATCCATTCCCAAGTGGAATGCCTTATTCTCTGATTTATTCCTTGTCACACGTCTATTAGATCCTTTTTACACCACTGTTTTAAACAAAGAGAATTGAAAAAAAAATCCTTATGTCCAGATATTCAAATGTAGTAGATGAGACAAATAGGTGAAAGCTCTATAATTATGAGAGAGATAAAAAGTAGATGCTAAGGGAACACAAAAAAGACACCTTATTTGGACTTGGGAAGCCAAGGAAGGCTTGCTACAGTGTAGGAGTTTCTTAGGTGAAGGAGCAGGAAAGGTGTTATAGATATAATAAACAGAAGAACTGCAGGCTAGAATAAAAGAATAGGCTATAAGAATGGAGCGGTAGACAGGGACCATCTCATAAATGGCTTTCAACCTCTGACAAAAAGGCTTTGAATTTCATCCTTAAAAGATGAGAAACCACTTAAGGCTTTTAAACTTATGAAATTTGTAGAATAAACCAATGGTGCTCCCTCTCAAATACTCTCATGCTGTCTTCAACTTAATATAAACTACTGAGAATTTGATAGAAGCTCTTGTCGAATTCAAAAATATTATTCTGAACAAGTTAAAAATTTTAAAAATTATTATTATAGTTACCCTATTTTAATTTATTTTAACCAGCTATTGTTGGTTAAAATAAGCTACTTAGCAGTTTTCCTTTCATTATTTTTCTGGTTGATTTCAACCCCTTGGATAACTTGTTAGAAAATGATTTGAAAGTAAGAAGTGATGTAAAAAGCCTTGTAAACGCTTATTAATTGTTAACGTGCTTTACCTTTAAGCCACCTGCAGTACCTCTAAAAGCTGATTATGGGACGAAGACGTCAGCAACTGACTAAGGAGAGAATGAGTTCTTAGCTCCAGATTTCCAGCATAGTATTTTCTCTCCCCCTTAGGAAATTCTGTTTGAATTACCAATCAATCTGAAAATGTTCTCAGGTTCTGGCCTTATGTAAGGCTTGATTAGTGGGTCAAATTACAAAAGATGCTAAACTGATATTTATGGAATCAAAGTATGAATCAACTCACTTCATAAACCAATTAAAAGGTGTACTTAGGTAAAAATACTTTTGGGGAAAAGTTCCTTTTCTTGAACAAATTTAATGTCTTAAGAAATTAACAAAACCAGTCACAAAATAAAATTAAAACTCTATTATAAATTGTAACAATTGCGGCAGTATTTACCATAATTCAAAATACACATACTTTTAAATTCACATATGCCATTTTCAATAATTTTTGCTCTTGAGAAATTTTAGGCATGTACAGAGTTATATGAAAGAATATGTCCATCATGGATAACTTAATCAATATAAAAATTATTAATGAATCTTTTACATTCTATTTCGCTATAACAAGTCTTTGAAATCCAGTGTGTATTTTACATTTCCAGCACGTCTCAATTCAAGTGCCAAAATTTCAACAGAAATGCTTGAGCTGTATTTAGATTTCGTAAAATTTACAGTTGAAAGAGTAAATTCACATGCCTAAGTTACTCTTAAGAGTTTCCCAATAATTAAATCAAGTATCGATTTTTTTAAAATTTAAATTTATTAAAATTAAAAACCCATTTCCTCAGTCACAGGAACTTCATGTCAAGGGCTCATTGAGCTGCCACATGTGGCTAGGGGCTACTATATTAGACAGTGCAGTTCTCAAAGATGGTCATCCTCGCTCATAGACATCACCCATTTGCTTCACTAATGTATCTTAGCAGGAGACATGAGCCTGAAGTCCTGAAAGGTGTCCCATAACGATACCATAAAAGCCCCAGGTCAGTTTTCACTGGTTTTAATGGTAATAGTAGTAACAATGGCTAGAGTTGTAATTCTATTGCTCATGTCTTTTGGCCTATAGTATGTGACACACAGTACTTATTACTTGCTAGGCATTTTTAAAATCATTTGACATTTATTAGCTCAGTTAATCGTTTTAACAATGATATGAGGTAGGTAAGAGGTTACCACACTTGCTTGGCTCACTGCACCCTTAGTGCCTCAGTAATTTTTTCACAACATCTCCAGAACAAAAAAAATTTCTAAAAGTTCCATATTAAGTAGTTAGGGCCAAGCAACTTAGTAAGTATTTATGTCTTAAAATTTAGAGCCACTTGAAATATGCATTAATTAAAAGAAGAAAATACTATTTTTATTTTATTCTTAATCACAATTACTTACTAAAGGTATATATATGCCTGTTAGACAATGTATAACTTTTCAAATCTTGGCATCAGGTTGAACACTACCACCCTTACTTATTGTTTCATATTGATTTTCATATCTTACTTGTTTTTTTAATCAAAACAACCACTAAAAATCAAGCTTGGCAAAGATATGACATTGTTGAAAGAAACAATGTATAATGTAATGCTGAAACTGTGAACTACCTTGAACTAATAGCTTGGCTGTATACAACAGGTGTTGAGTATCACTGTTTCCCTTGAAAATGTAAAATATACTTTTGTACCCACATGAATTCACTTAGCCTTCTTCGTGTACAGTTTCAGAGGTGGAGAGGTAGTTAATTATTCTCATCATTTTACAAATGGGGAAACAGGAATGGAGGTCAAGTAATTTTCCCAAAGAGCCAAAATGAGTGAGGGTGGCGCTGGGTTTTGAGCACAATGACGTTGTGTGAGTCCATCATCCGTAATTTTTAACTATTCTGCATTTCTGATTTCCAGCCCAAAGTATAAGAAGCCAAATCAGTTAAGAAGGCATATCATCCCCCATCTAGCTGGACATCAGTTCAGGTCCTAGACCGGCTTTCCTTCAGATCTATCTCCTGCTCTGCTTTGTATTTCAGGGGGGCTAAACTCTGCAGTCTGCACTCTCAAGATATTGACAATAGATCAGAAGGCAGGAGGAAGAGAGAAGCCAGGATATCTACTTCCTCTCAGCCTCTTTTCTACAATTTCAGCTCTGGCTAGGTGACCTGGGTTCTTGAGCTCCAGAACTAGCTCCTCACCTTTGTCCCTTCAGCCCAGGATTAGCAGTGGCTACTGGCCTTGCTAATCCCTAGACAGCCTCCCTGTTTGGCTTCTTAGATGTTCAATTACTGTGTTCAATTCACTGAGAAAGTCTCCTTTTGTCCCCGAGTCCTTCTGACACTTGCTTATAAATACTCTTTCCAGTAAGTATAAGATTTGAATGACAGATAGAGTAGTTCTCAAATCTGGACACCTCAAAATAACCTGGAAGAGCTTTTAGAAATGCAGATTCTGGGGCCACAGCGAAAACAACAAAAAAAATAGGAGTTAGAACCTAAGAATTTGTATGGCAGGGGGTTGTGGGGGAGGAGGGAGAAGCAAACAAACAAATTAAAAATCATCCCCAATAATCTTATGTAGCTGAAATCAGAACTACTTAAATCCCACAGTATATGCAAAATGAATATTAAATTGACTCTTATGTAAACGCTATCATGTTAAAATTCAGACAGAGTAAAAAATTTAGGACAAGAAAATAACAGTGGTTATGAGAAACTATTCTTTTAAGATTAAAGAACAATAATAAAATGGATAGCCTTACATACACTCGTCAGGTAAAGAAATGGAAAATTATCTTAACCGTCTGCAATCTGATATCCTTGCCTAACAAGGTATAGCCAAGATCCTGAATTCTGCACTAATTATTCCCTTGCTTTTCTTCATAGTTTTTTTAAAATCTATGAACACATCATCATATATTATTATTTAGTTGCCTGCTTTTGAACTTCTTAAAAAATTTGTTTTGAACTGGCTATCCTAGCCATTTCCAGCCATTTAAGCAATCAGCTGAGGCCTCAGTCATTATGGAGCAGAGATGAAATATCCCCCATTGTGTCCTGCCCAAATTTCTGATCCATAAAATTACGAATATAATAAAATGATTGTTGCTTTGTTTTGTGATGGTTTGTTATGTATCTATAGATAACTAAAACAAGGTTTTAGTAAAAAGTTATTATTTGTTCTTTGGATATAACATTTTCCTAGGGAATACAGATGAGGAAACAATCTTCTCAGAAATATATGTTCTCAACTAGGTTAGGCTATACATAGTTAGGATGAGTTTTCAATGGTTAGTAAAATTGATGATTTGCCCCTTACTTTATATATTGCTACCATAACCCACCGGGAGATCCCAGAGTGCTATTCTTAATTTGAATTAAACTTTAATACTAATTGCTTAAGCATCTGAATGCTGTAACATTGGCCAAAGGAAGGAAACTAGAATAAAACAGTTTTCCTCTCAAAAAAGTAACTGAAATGTCAACAGTATGCTATATATCATTTTATTAAATCAGGTAGGAAGATAAAAGGGCCTTCAACCACAGCAATGCAGAGAAGCAAACACATCGGTTTATGTTTTTAGATATTCTTTCCCACTTGAACTATTTTAACTGTACCAAATACCACGTTGCATAAACTTCTATTGCTAAGAGAGAAAAAGTGTGACCAAAAGAAGTCATGAGACTAATTCTAACCACAGCAGTATTTCTATAGCTAACTGAATACTCCACTTGGAGCACACCTGCTGGGAGACTGTTTACTTACACCAATGATGACATCAAGACTCCAGACATTTTAGGAACTCCTCTTTGGCATTTATTTTCAAAATCATCCAAAAATCCCTCTAGAATGCCAGTTTTAAAATATACTATTTTTACTTTCACACTGGTTTTTTTTCTTATCTTTCAATGTGGCACAGAATTATATTTTTTTCTCAATAAGGTCTCCTTATAGTAAAGAAATTATAAAAATACATATAATCATTCTCAGCTGTAAAGTTTAACCCATATTGCTCCTTTCAGAAGAACAAGCACTCAATAACAGATACCTATGTTAACAAAATTATTAAAGCAATATGATGTCTAGAAAACAATGTAAGAAATTTGGTGTCTGCCAGTAACCAACTCTTACAGAAGGTTGGGCTAGATCTGTGAGATTTGGTTCTCTGCCAACTTAGCACACCCCTCCCCTTTACAGCAGCCTCAAAGAAACTCCAGGGTTCACAGAGAACATTTTGAAAATCACTAGTCAGATCAACTCTAGAGGTCCTTTTTCCCTAATTCTTCAAGACAGTTGTTAATATTTATTTTATCATTTGGAAATTAAATAGTTATAGAAAGTTCAAGTAAGGTAAAACTGGAGTTTTATCTACGAAAAAAGTAAAGACACGGATGAAAGTAAAAAGCAGTAATATAATGGACACAGAAAAGGAAACTACCATATTACTTTATAACCTGATGAAATCCTTTTTCTTACATTTGAAGAAATGAGCATTTTTATACTCTAGAATGATGCTTACTAAATTATCATTGACTAAAGATTACTATTTGGAAATGACCTTTAGCTCTTTCCCTCTCTTTCTAGGATAATTTTGGCGTATTAACAGTATATTGGAGCTGTTCTAATTTAATTCAAGA
Source organism: Balaenoptera borealis (assembly GCF_965194805.1). Lineage (NCBI taxonomy): Eukaryota > Metazoa > Chordata > Mammalia > Artiodactyla > Balaenopteridae > Balaenoptera > Balaenoptera borealis. The sequence goes on from NC_138868.1 coordinate 30,644,773, forward strand.
AACAAATTTTGAGCACTGAGAACACAGAGGTGAATAAGACATCATTTCTGTCTTGGAGTTGCTCATACTCCAGAGTAGAGATGGTGCAAAGCATGAGAGGAAATCAATAAATCTAAAAATAGTAACAAGAATTTTAATATGAATATTTAAGAACAATGGACAAACACGGGCATGCTAATAACATGCAAACATATGTATAGCTCTTCTATCAAATACCTGGTCCTGATATTCTCACAATTCTAGTGAAGATTGGAATTTTAAACAGAGTTTTATTGATATTATTTTAATAGCCCCCCTCCCTGTTTTAGCTTCCTTGCTTCTGCCCTTTGCCCCTTGAGAGTACTCTCAACATAGCAGCCAGAGTGATGCTTTTAAAACATGTCAGACAATGTCATTCATTCCTGTGCTCAAAATTCTGCAATGACTTCCTATTCCACTCAGAATAAAAGCCAAAGCTCTTTCAACTACCTACAAAGCTCTGCCTTATCTGTCATCTGAGCACCACCACCCTCCCTCCCACCTATTAGCTTTCTGACATCATCTCTCACTCTTAACTCTTATTTGCTCATTATCTACTTCCCACATGGACTTTCTTGCTTTTCCTTGAACACACTGGGCATTTGTGGTATAACCTTCATGCCTTTGCCCTGCCCTGGCTGCTCCTCTGCTCAGTGCTCATTTTCTCAGATCTATCCTGTGCTAATTTCTCACCTCCTCTGAGCCTTTGCTCAAATGTCCCATTCTTAACGAAACCCTCTTTACCCTACAGAAAATCGCACCTAGCTTTGTCTACATTCCCCCACATTCTCAATCCCCTTTGTTTTGTTCTGGTAGTTTTCCAGGGCACGTATCACATTTTTTACATAGACAATTTACTTATTATATTTATTATGGGTTCTGCCCTGCTAAGATTAACTTCCATGGGGGCAGGGCTCTTTGTCTGATTTTTTCACTGATTTAGCCCAAGCACAGAGAAAAGTGCCTGGCACATTGTAGGTGTTCAACAAATATATGTTGAACAAATGAACAAATGACCATGTTTCTAGAATGTATTTCAAGAAAATATTTCCAGAGTATTTTACTATTTTGAGAAATCTGATAAGCTCTTTAAAAATACATCTTTCATTTTCTGACAATTATCTTGCTAAATAATTCCATTTGGCTTTTATTATTTTTCAAGCTTGGAACACATCAGCAGATTAATAGGGTTGTCCATCATCTACTTTCTCACTCAGGTATCTTTTCACTCATCTCTCTCTAACCATACCAAGCACACTTGGAATACTGAAAGAATAGGAAGGAGGCTGGGAGGCCAGTCAGGCTGGAATGGAGTCAAATGGAGGTGGGCACAGAGCAGAGTGACATGATCTAATTTGTTTTTAAAAAAGGATAACTTGTCCTGGTGCTGAAACTGACTACAAAAATATTATAATGGCAGAAGCAGGGAGACCGCTTAGAAGGGAAAAATCCAAGAGATGATGGTGGCTTGATCTAGGGTGGTATTGCTAAGGTGGTAAATAGGGGCCAGATTTTGTGTATATTTTGAAGGTACAGCTAATGGGATTTCTAGACAAAATTGTATTGCATATGAAAAAGACAGAATACTCTTTTTTTTTTAATTAAAAAAGTATTTTATTTTATTTTGCCTGAGCAAATAGAAAAATACAATTGCCCTTAACAGATGGTTGGATTCAGGGAAAAGCAGGTTTTAAGGGGAAGATCAAGAGCTTTGTTTGGATGTGTTAGATTTGAGATTTCTATTAGACAGCCAAGTGGAAATGTTAACTAAGCAACTGGATGAATATGTCTAGAGATAAAAATATGAGAGTCATCAATGAGTAGATAGTTTTTAAAGCTCTGAGACTGAATAAGATTACTGAGGGAGTGAGTATAAATAGAGAAGAGGCCTGTAGAATGATTCCCAGAGAAGCACAAATATAATGGGAAGATGAGAAGGAACTTGTAAAGGAGTTTGAGAAGAAGCTAACAGCTCAGGGAGAAGAAAAACTAAAGAATCCAAATAAAATAGTTTGAAGGAGGAGTAAGTGGGCAACTACATCACATGATGCTGACAGTTTAAGTAAGATAAGAAATGAGAATTCACCATTGAATTTGGTAATGTGGATATCATTGGTGTTTTTGACAGGAGGAGTTTTGGTAGAGTTGGAAGGCAGAGCAGATGAAAGCTTTTCTTGGGTAAATCCAAGAAAGAATGGAAGGAGGAGTTCAAAACAGTGAATCTAGACAGATGATGGAATAACTACAACAGAGAAGTGAACACACCAATCACATATTTGTACTTGAATGTTAGCTGGGCGACTGACTCCAAAATAATAAAAACAGAAGATGCAATTGCTATAGTAACAACAATTAAGATTTATTTAAATAATTAAACATTATTTTCTCACTTATGATCATGAAGATGAGGTGACTGACACATAAAGTAAATTGCCCAAAGTCAGATAGTTAATGGGAGGAAAAAAACTGAAGGTAGTCTTGTCTTCCAAAGAGACTTTTACCCTTAGGTTAAAAAAAAAAAATCATCCACAATCTATATGAGTATCTGGATGCCATGGTGGGAGAAAAACTTATGGTTCAGATGGATATAGAAATTTAATATCCAGATGTCATTATTTATATGAGCAAAATTATTTTCAAAATACCTTTTCTTATTCTCTATAATTATTTTGCTTGCCTTTAAAGAATTCTACTAATATTAATATTCAAAGTTTTAGTCTGGTTTTAATTATTACTATCTACATTATTTAACCAGTAAAGAAAATACTTTGTCTCCTAATCTAAAATAGTCAGAAGCACAGAATAGAATGGTGGTTGCCACGTGCTGTAGGGAAAGGGAATTGGGGAGGTAATTAGGCAAAGGGTACAAAGTGTCAGTTATACAAGGTAAATAAATCCTAGAGATCTACTGTACAGCATAGATTCTACAGTTAACAATACTGTATTATATATTTTAAAGTTTGCTAAGAGGGTAGATCTTATGTTAAGTATTCTTATCACACAAATAATAATAATAAAAAGGATGAGAATAAACTTTTAGAGGTAATGAATATGTTTATGGCATAGATTGTGGTGATGGTTTCATGGATGTATACTTATCTCCAAATTCATCAAGTTGTATACATTTAATATGTACAGCTTTTTAAATGTCATTCATACCTCAATAAAGTGGTTTATAAAAAAATACTTTGTCATAAAATCAGGTACAAAGAAGTACTCTTCACTTATAATGTGCTCCATTTTGTGTATTTACATTCATTGCATTTGATAATATAAGTATAAATTTTAAACCACTTAAAATAAAACTATATTCATGATATCAGATGTGGTTCCTTAATGTGACAAATTTAGATTGTTATTAGGGGTATAATAAGAAATAAAGACTAATTTTGTTTTCCACTTGAATTTCTTCCATATAGGTAGATAACTTTGAAATTCTAAGCTTAGACTAGCTCTTATTCTATTTTTCCTCATGATGCGTATGCTGCTACTTTAATAAGGGGAGAAAAATGGGTCAAGCCCTGTTAGATATTCAGAGTGTGGGTGGAAATCCTTTGACGAGCTTTCTGGGGATGCCTCTAACATGGGAATTGCTGTTGAGATTCCAGGAGAAAAAGATAAAATTCTGTCAGTAGCGATATCTCTTACAAATAAACCCTTTCACACCGACTAAAAAGGTTAGAAAGGTGCCTGAAATCTAGCAATTAACCAATATCGTTGTAAAGTTTTAGTGCAGAAAATCCTGCGCTGAGCCTACACATTGCACACAATATATTCCTTTTAATATACTTGCTGATATGAAAAATAATTCTCCAAGATATAAAATAAGTAAGGGCGTCAATACAAAAAGCATTTTCTGAATTACTATGTATCTTGATATCTTTAATTATTACATGATAATTTAATGTCATATAATTAGCTTTTGTTTCTTTAAAAGATATGATTATTTTTATTTATAGGAGTTTGACATTTTAAATCTGAATTTTTCAGTTTCAGTAAAAGGAAAACAGACGAGCATTAGCAGAGAATGGAATAACGTTTCTTATAACATATAGTATCTAAAGATCTTTTCATAATGGGAATATGTATATTCCCATATAGGTTCCTTTGGTGTGCAGGACCCTCAAGTGGAAATAGATGATAACTGGTTTTTGTATAGTAAAAGCTGGTAATAAGGGCTCTGAGTTCACTGGAAGGTATATTATATCTAATCAGAGTTTATCTCCTAATATTTCTGTGAGAAGTTCTGTATTTAGTGAAGAGTTGAGTCTGCAGTTAGCCCCTTAATTCTCTCTGGAACCTAAATCTAGACTAACAACATTATTTCAAACAGTGGTTTGGAGATTTAAAAGGGTTCTATTTACATTGTGAAAATGGAAAGCAAGACAAACTCAGCAAATCGCGTCGAATTTCTTCTTCTACACATTTGATGCAGAAAATGGAAAATCATCATCCATTCATTTATCCATTCATCCATATGACCTTAATCCAGTATGTACTACAGAATTTTGAAGAAACAAAGTCAGGTAAGACACAGTCATGCTTGAAGGAGCGTACAGTATATGGAAGTAAACCAACAGAATAGTGTGTTAAGAGCTTGGATAAAGATTGCACAGGGTGTGATGGGGGAAGAGAAGAAGGATATTAAATCAAACTGGGAGAGTCACTGATGACTTCCTAAAGAACATGGCACTTAGTGGGGTAAATAATTCTCCAATTAGATGAACAGCATGTAGACACAGAGAGTGGTAGGACAAAACATGATGAGTTTATTATGTAAAAGTAGTTTAATACTTCATGGAGGGTATGAGGAGACTGGGCTGGAGTCATAGGTAATAAATCTAGAGAAAGGACATGGCCAAATCCTTAATGGCCTCCTGTGGTAAGCCAAAAAGTTTAACTTTATCTGGAAAGCTATGTTTCATCATTGAAAAACTATAAGAATTTTACCATGGAATAAAGCCTGCTGTATAGAAGTATTGCTTGAATAGCTCATTTAACTTGATCAGTGATATCTTGTTATTACAAACATTTTACTTGTCCTATGAAATGTCCATAATATGTCCTATATAATGGGTATCCTTCCTTCTCATAAATATTTAGAGTAATGGTATTTTATTTAAATAACATAGTCAGTTCTTCCATGTTATAGAAGCTTATTTCTACAATATCTATGAGTCCTGACACTCATTACTCTGTATTGTAAATACCTGTTTAATATCTATCATTTCTGGTAAAGTAGAAAGAGATTATATTGCTCTTTTTACCCAGCTATATCTCAGAATGCAGTTGAATATCTGCCCCAAAATAGTTTCTTGAAATGAACTAAATGAGTAACAAACAATACTTACAGTGAAAATAAGAACAGATATTCCAAAAATAATTTAAGTTTGGGTTTAGAATACATTTGATATTTTCCCTTCCAGGAGATTTATCTACCTGATCTCGTTAGTGGTTTACCTATCTATTAGATAATGATCTGTCTCTTGTGGTACAGAGACACAGAGCCCTTATCTTGGGCTTCTGAGCATTCCCCATCCCCAGCCTATTTCCCTATACACAGCAGGCTCTAAAATGAATGTTGAATTGTGCATTAAATTTAGATTGTATTCTCTTAGGAAACAAGAATAAAATACTAAAGTAGATAATCCAATCCAGCAGCTGTTTGTTTCAGTTTTACTTTAAATATCAGGCAAAAGTGGGGGTGTAAAGAACAGGAGGATTATACGTGTAATTATAGCAAACGTATTTTGATTTAATTAGTTTAGTATGTTAGAGAAAATAGAACTATTGTTTTCATTCTTTTAATAACTCAGAAGCCCAAACATAAAGGATTTTACTAAAAATTTCTCATATGTAATAAAATATGTCTCTAAATATGTATTGCTTACACAAGATAAAATAAAATGAAGGCTTTCTAGGTATAGTCATTCTTGTGCTGAACAAGCTGCTATTCTTATCCTGGTACCATATGGTTATGTTCAAATGACGTAGGCAATAAAAATGGATTATCTTAAGTTTGTGAAGAGGTAATTCATTTTCTCATAGTTATGATAATATGAAACACCATTTGCATTTCAATATACATGTTGACTTCCATGAATCAGTTTTATAAACTTTAAATTAAATATTCTAACTGAAGAAATAAATCTATAACACTACTTGGGAATGGGTGTAGAGGTGTTAATTATACAGGTCTACGTAAGTCTATAGTTTGTATAGTCAGAAAGCAAAAACCAAAGAGTTTATCTGAAATAAACACTTGCAGACTCTACTTATGTCAGTAATAAGCTAAATAATAAATAAGAAGAACTTAAATCTACAGAAAATGAAGACAACTCAAGAATCAGCCTTCCAGAATTTTCAGGTTTCAGAACAAGAAGGGCTAAAAATTAAATATGGAAAAACTTCAACCTTCTTTAATGAGGAAAAAGTAGCTTCCGGGAAGCCAGCAACATGTGAATACAGAAGGAGAAAGCCAAAGAATGGGAGACACATAGGAAACATTTTCTGATTGGTTGATGACATTCAAAAAATATTAGTTATTTTGTCCTGAAGCCAAGAGTTGATGGCGAAATCAAAACTTACAAAAAGTAAGTCTGGGTGGGAGGGGGAGGAAGACAATGATACAGTTCATTGGAGTAGTGCTTGGATGTAGTTTTCAGTATTTACACTGACAGAGGTAGTCTTCAGTATTTATACTGACAATGGGAAAGAGAGCCTGTAATAAAAGGCAAATGCCAGAACACTTTGCAACGTGAAGGAAGTTGGATGCAGTGTTCCACACTTTAAATCTTAAACCAACTCTGATTTGTGCATGTTAAGGAACCAAGCAGACAGACAGGAAATAAAAGCCAATCATCCTGGTATACACCAATGAAACTTCTCAGACACTTAGAGTTATGATGATAATAATTAGCATAATCATATATTATCTTACATAATAATTATTATAACAAAGCAATTATAGCTAGTATTAATTTTATGCTAAACAATTTAATTACATAATTTAGTCCTCATAACACAGCATGAGATACGTATGAATAGGAACTCATTTTACAGATGAGAATAAAAACTCTGAAAGGTTAAGTCACACATCTAAAATCCTACAGTTAAAAGAGGCAGAACTAAGACTCTAAACCAAGACTGTTTGATTCCAAAATCTAGACTGCTTCTCCAACAGTGTGGATGGATATTTGTCTTAAGTCAGATCTGGATGAGTCCAAAGGGGAAGGATCCAGCTAGAGACAAAGAAGGTTCTTTGTGAGTCTGCAAAGTTTCTGGAAAGAAAAAAAAATAGCACATCCAAGTATGGAAACTGAAAAAACTTTAATAAAGAGACTATTTACAAGCACATGACTAGGTTAAGGAGAGGCAAAAAGGGATGTGAGAAGTACCCTGAAGCTAAGAGGTGAAGAGGCAAGAGCAAAGAGTGGTGACTGAAAGCCCAAAGAGTCAGAGCTGCATCTAGTAGGAGAGGCCTATGAACAATAAACTTTGAAGAGGAATGTGGCCACTGCTAAGACACATTCTGACCTCATCTTCTCTGTCCTCTGATTTCCTGCCAGTGTCACCCATTTGCTGAACCCAAGCAGAAGCCAGGAGATAAATGTTGTCGATAAATCCATAAAAGTCATCTTCCTGGGATCGGTGTAGACAAGGGCAGAGAGAGGTTCTAAAGACAAATGGAGACTATCCAGCACACCAGGTAGGAATTCAGAAGAGTAAGGGTTGACTTAGAAAACTGAGAAAGGCAGTTCATTTGGTAAACCTGGGATAAGATACATTTTTGAGCCTGTTCATCATTCCTTCTCTAAGGTACTATCATAATCCCAAATCAGGAGAAAAGTTAAATAATTTTCATACACTATAAATTTTTTTTAATGAGTTGATTAAAATGTTTTAATCACTTATCTAATATAAATCTAAATGTAAAAGATCTGAATCTAAAAGAAATAATTTTAAAAATCGAGATGCCATTCACTTACCATAATGTTCACCCTTTTAAAGTGTACAATTCAGTGGTGTACACTGTAAACATTTTGAGTACAGACATCTCTTACTCTGAAACTCGATTCCACTCCCCAACCATGTGTCCTTTCTTTGTAGTCAGTATCTATATTTCACATTCTGTTTCATTCATTGCAAGACAGGCAAAGTACAGTTTAAGAGATGGCAGTTTTCAGGGGGTTCTTCATTGCAAGACAGGCAAAGTACAGTTTAAGAGATGGCAGTTTTCAGGGGGTTCTAATTCTCTAGGCATATTGGGGTTTCCAGGCAACAGGATCCTAGAAAGTATAACTGTCATTCACACCACTGGTTTCTGTTTTGTTTGAACCATAAATAAACACTTGTTAACTTCCATATATATTCCAAGCAGAGCTAGGTTTTAGGGATATGAACATACATTAGACAAAGTTTCTGCCTTCAATGAACATTTAGTACACAGTGTGAACAAATATGTGGGAAATAGCCATATAGGATAGGTAGTTTTCAAAAATTTTTGATCAAGATACATAGTCAGAAATATGGTTTAATTGCAATCCCATATACAAAAATACAATATATACGTATATATATGTACACATATATATTATTTCACTGGAAATGATACTTAATTTAACTTCCATTATGTAACATGATATTTCCTATTCTATTCCATTCCATTCCATAAAATGCTGATCAAGACCCCCAAAAAATGATTTCATGACTCACTAAAAGAATATGCTAAACAGTGTTCTAAGTCTAATCCTCACAACATTCCTAGGAAATAGATACTATTATTATTCCCATTTTAAAGATGAGAAAACTGAGAAACAGAGAGGTCAAGTTACTTATCCAAGGTTTTTCAGTGAGAAAATCAGAGCTGGGATCAAAAAAAGAAGGAGTCTGGCTGCAGAACTTTATAGTAAAGAAGAAAAAGAGAGGCCAAATATTAAAGTTGCCAAGACCTGAGGGAGAACTAAAAGACCCTCACTGCTGATTACACACAAGGGGCAAGGGAAAGGAAATAGTTAAATAAGACTAGTGCCTGAGCTCATTCACCCAAGAAATGATTATGAATGTATGTTTCCCAGTTGGTGCCATTCTTCCAGAGAGTGACAAAAGGTGGAGCAGATTCTGGAGGAATGAAAATTACTGAAAGTCTTCTGTGAGAATGCAAATACTCTGCAGGAATTAGGAAAATGGCAGGACTAAATGTACGTATCCCTTTTCCTCTTCCTTATATTGGCCAAGTCAGACGAGTGGGAATACTTGAAGGGTCTTTTAAAATTTAGAGATACAATATTAACATCAGTTTCACCTATAAGCATGCAACATAATTTTACTTTGGAATGAATTATTTTACTCTTTTAGAATGCTAGTAAAATGGGAAGCTAGGGACCATTAAAGCAAAGTAAAATTTCTAATAGGAAGATCAGGAAAAGAAAATCTTCAAGTCCCAATCACCATCAGTTTCCAAGTAAAGTGGCAATTCCTAGCCTTCTAAATGGACTTACTGAATCCTTTCCAATTTTACCCTCCTCCAACCCATTCTTCACACAGCAGGCAGAATAATCTCTTAATGAAAATATGATCATGTCAGTTCCCTGTTTCATTGGTGCCTTTTCACTGCTCTTAAGATAAAGACCAAAATCTTTAACAAGGTCCTGTGTGGTCTGGCCCTAGCTTACCTCTCTAGCCACTCCTCCTACCACCCACTCACATTGCTCACTTTACAGTCCCGTCAATATAACATTTTCTTTCCTGCTGAAGATCTTTAAATATTCTGTTCTCACTACTACAAATGCTCCCTCTCGCTCCACCATCCCTCCCTCTTTACTGAGCTAACAACAGTCACTAGTCCTTCAAATCCTGACTTGAATTCACATACTCAGGTAGTCTTTCCAGATGTTCTAGACTAGATTAGAACATATTGCTCTTAGAGCATACTGTGCTCACACTGTTCTTAAAACATATTAAGTATGTCCATATTAAGTAAGAATTAAGTATTCGTTCTTAGCCATAATCCCAATTGCATTTAAATCATAAATGGTGAAATTATCTGTTTGCTATCTATTTTTGCTTCATCGTAAAATCTGTGAAGACATACATGGACTGTACGTCCTAATCCCCTTGGAACCACTAGAACTGTCAGAATGCCTGAAAACTACTTAGTACAATGCCTATTTTCTCAAGCCTCGGAACTAAATGTTTAGTAAACCAGAGAGTCAGGTACTTTCACCTCCTCAACACCTTCACCTTGCAAGATTGGTATCCCTTGCACAAGGGTTATATTTAAAAGTATTCAGTGGAGCAAATACAATATTCTGTTTTAGTAATATTTGTATTACCAAAAAGAGTGAAAAGGTGACAGGCCATCATCAATAATTCAGAAAGATCTAGTTAATTTTTCCAGGTTGTCTTTTTTTCATGCTTGTTTATATTTATAAAAATTCTTTCACTTTGACTATGCATTAGCATAACTAGCATCCTATCACTAGTAAGATTAATAAGAGCTGTGTCTCATATCTTATCCTTGCAGTCTAAATTTTAGGTAGATAGGGCTGTTTAAGACTATGTGTGTTCCTTTACATGATTTCTACATTGGTCCTGGAGACAAAATGCCTGGGTTTGAGTTCTGGCTCTGCTAAAGAATGTGACTAAATTGCTATTTTACATATACACATATGTATATATAAAATAGTGTGGTAGAAAGAACACAAGCAGCGAACCTGAAGCCATGAGGTCAAGACTTGCCTTTGCCTGGGTTTCCTGTGTGAATTTAACCAAAAGTAAGAAATGGTGCCTGAAAAGGTAAATGGTAAAATTCAAGTACTAGAGAACAGATGGCACGACTTGAAACAGATCATATGTGTAATTTAGAATAGATCATATCATATAGGTAAACATACTTATAACTTCCGAAGTTAATGACCATGGAACAAACTTTAATAGAAAAGATGGAGGCCAGCTATTGATACTTACTTTTTCTGAAAACAAACAAAACAATGGAAGTTCAAATAATATTATTAACTTAATGTTCCTCAAGGATGTCAGAATATAAGAAAAATATCTCTTCTTACCAAAGGTAAGATTAGACCCTGATTAAAGGCAGTAGAGTCAGTTAGTTATAAGGTTAAGAATGTTTCATTCACACCCCTTGGCTCAGAAACACGAGAGCACCTCAGACACAAGAGACACTTAAAGTGTGTAGACAGGAATACTCTGAGGATGCTGGGGTCATTTTATGCCACCACCTCTTCATATCCAGCCACCAGTATCTTTATCATTACATCTATTTAGGGATTGTAATTCATATAATGCAGTAACACCATGGGCAGAAATGGATAAGTGCTGTCAAAACGTGCCCTGGATATGAAGAATCTCTCTAGTATGGGAAAGCTGGAAGAACCACAGAATTAAAACATTATGGGAGCAGTAGCTTTAATGAACTGCATTCTCCAGTAAGGAAGTAGAACCATCCTAGAAAAGGAGTCCCCAGTGCTAAAATTTTTGCAATAAGAGACTATATATTTCAAATAATTTTCTAGTTTCATATCTGAGGTAAAGATTCCAGCACCACATGACTGAACAGTTAGCAGGTCAAAGGAGAATCTACACACATAAATATACAACAAAGACAGGGCCTATGAAAAGATCCTGGAAGAGAAAAGAAGAAGTCTGTACTCAAGATACAGAGCAAAAGTATACTTTTGAAAAGGATTTATTATATATACAAAAAAAGTTTAGAATGTGTATACTTTGGATTCCATAAATTTCAAGAAAGGTCTGCTGACTATGAAATAAAGCATTAAAATGAGATTATAAGACAAGAGGAAATAAAAAGGAATTGGCAGAAAATAACATGTCAACAAAATTAAATAAGACTACAAGAAAAGAAAATTTCCAATAGCTGAATTAAAACTTGAACAAGAGGCAGTAAAAACCATAATCAACACTGTAGAAAACCAAATCTGTAACACATGGAATAAGTCTGAAGAGATCTCCTATAATACTGAGGCAAAGTAAAAGTAGCAGAAAACACTAAGAAAGGAAATAAAAGACATGTGGGACAGATAACACTCCAACCAACAAATCATAAATGCTCATAGGTTAAAAAAACCGAAAAAAGAGTAGGGGATAACTAACACAAAAACTCCTTTGTAGAGAAAAGACCTGATCCATAGGCCAAAATTACTCACAGATACATGGAAAATTGATAAAAAGAGATTAATTAGTAATATTTCTTAGTGAAATTTATGAATGTCAAAAATATTCAAAGAAATATATCTAGTAAGCATCCAGCCTAATAGTGGGAGGAAGGAGTGAGAAACAGATTACCTAGGAAAGGAAAAAATAAACTGGGTTGACCTCAGACTTCTCCACAATACTACATGTCAGAAAAAAAAGAGTAATATCTATACAAATCCCAAAGTGCCATCCTAAATCAACTGCTGCCCATGTAAGAAAGCATTAGAAACACAGTGTTGGGTAGATAAAGGCATAGATGTTTCCCTTTTGCATATTTATAGAAAAACTAAGATATAATCAATTGGTAGAGAAATGAGCCTACATAAAGAACTTGAAAGGGGACTTACAGTGTTATAACAAGGCTAGTGGGGTGCACTGAAATGAATTAAATCAATTTAAGTATGATTACTTTAGATATTACTGCCAAACAATGCAAATGCTAACTAATAATTATCATAATAGTAGATATTAATGTCTAAAAGCCAAAATCATATTTTAAAAGCCAAGAAGTGGGAAAAGAGAGGGAAATAAAAATTCAGGAAATAAGTGCTCACTTTACATGGGGTGGTTAATCAAAAAATATTTCTTTCTGCATAGTTAACAGTAAAAAATATTTAAGTACATTTAATCTTAAAAAATACTAACATCAGCCAGTAGTAAATTAAAAAAATTTTTTAAATGTCATTAAAATTGCTAGAGAAAAGGCAAAAACAAATATGTATATGTGGATAATGGACAAAAGAAAATTTAAATGCCAAAGATAATTTCAATAAACCACAAAAATAGAAAATATAAAACAAGATGACATAGAAAGAGTAAGCATATCCTGATTTAATTACCCTTTACAAAAAACAGATTTGTTTACACAAAGTAAATACATCTGGTATTTGTTGTTTATAGGAAGTACATCTAAAATAACACAGCATAGAAAGACTTAAAACAGCAGTAATATGGATAAGGATAAGACTATATTTTGAATTAGAATTCTAATAAATTAAGTTATAATTACATAAAGGAAATATTCTGCAACCAATAAAACTATTCTTTAAGGTAACAATGAAATAAGAATGTGCTGATAATGTATAAATAGAATCAAATTTTGTAAACTATATATGTGTATATGTATGACTACATATATATATGTATGTATGTGTGTGTATATATATATATAACCAAAAAGATTAGAAAGAAGTATACCAAACTGTTAATTTTGGTGGTGGTGGACTATGAATAATTTTAATTTTCTTCTCAGCACTTTTCTGTACTTTATCATTTTAATTAAGAAAAAATATTAGTCAGAAACATAAATACTGTAATCATGGAAAAATACATCATCATCAATGAAAAATATATCAAGACTTCAATTCTTTCTAAATTAGTTATGTATTTAATACAATTGATCAAAATGGTTTTTTTTTAAATCTTATTTTAATTAATTTATTTTTTTATATATATATATTTTTTTTTTGGTTGTGTTGGGTCTTCGTTTCTGTGCGAGGGCTTTCTCTAGTTGTGGCAAGCAGGGGCCACTCTTCATTGCGGTGCACGGGCCTCTCACTATCGCGGCCTCTCTTGTTGCGGAGCACAGGCTACAGACGCGCAGGCTCAGTAGTTGTGGCTCACGGGCCTAGTTGCTCTGTGGCATGTGGGATCTTCCCAGACCAGGGCTCGAACCCGTGTCCCCTGCATTGGCAGGCAGATTCTCAACCACTGCATCACCAGGGAAGCCCCAAAATGGTTTTTAAACTTGGCCATGATATTCCAACATTTTAGAAGTATAAAAAAGTAAAAACATCCAAAAAGTTCAAACAAGAAATAGTACATACAGTATAATGAAATATTGGCAATTAAAAAGATGGAATGGGGAACCCTCTTGCACTGTTGGTGGGAATGTAAATTGATACAGCCACTATAGAGAACAGTATGGAGGTTCCTTAAAAAACTAAAAATAGAACTACCATATGACCCAGCAATCCCACTACTGGGCATATACCCTGAGAAAACCATAATTCAAAAAGAGTCATGTACCACAATGTTCATTGCAGCACTATTTACAACAGCCAGGACATGGAAGCAACCTAAGTGTCCACGAACAGATGAATGGATAAAGAAGATATGGCACATATATACAATGGAATATTACTCAGCCATAAAAAGAAACGAAATTGAGTTATTTGTAGTGAAGTGGATGGACCTAGAGTCTGTCATACAGAGTGAAGTAAGTCAGAAAGAGAAAAACAAATACCGTATGCTAACACATATATATGGAATCTAAAAAAAAAAAAAAAAATTGGTTCTGAAGAACCTAGGGGCAGGACAGGAATAAACATGCAGATGTAGAGAATGGACTTGAGGACACGGGGAGGGGGGAGGGTAAGCTGGGACGAAGTGAGAGAGTGGCATGGACATATATACACTTCCAAATGTAAAACAGATAGCTAGTGGGAAGCAGCCACATAGCACAGGGAGATCAGCTCGGTGCTTTGTATCCACCTAGAGGGGTGGGATAGGGAGGGTAGGAGGGAGACGCAAGAGGGAGGAGATATGAGGATATATGTATATGTATGGCTGATTCACTTTGTTATAAAGCAGAAACTAACACACCATTTTAGAGCAATTATACTCCAATAAAGATGTTTTAAAAAAAAAGATGGAATGAAATACACAAAATCATTACTACTGATTAAGGTGGTGGAATGGTAAGTGAGTTTAATTTTTTTCTATATACTTTTCTGTATATTATAAGTTTACCCCAATGAGAATATCTACTTTTATAAACTGTTGAAAGTAACAGCTTATTATATTTTTATAATCTGCTTTACCTATAGTCAAATGATGGAATCAGTTATAATTTTCATTTTTTCTTTATACATGTCTATATTATCTAAACTCAGTGTATGGAGCACATATTATCCCTAAATTCAGAAAACAAAAAATTGTTTAAAAAAATTGTCTTCCAATACCCATCTTCCACTGTGGTAAAAGTCAGCCAACACCCCACTGCTCCAATTTTAATGTGTTTCCTCTTGTACAGTCTTCAGAGGCAATAGGGAAAAGTTTCAGTTTTCAAACAACAGGTGACCTGACATGTCATCTTTTCTGAAAGAGCTAAAATGGGTTAGCCTAAAATTCAGCTTTCCCATGAATTGCTTAGTTTTCTGTGAAAATGTTAGTTTCTATTTTTGACTTAGTTTTGACAGAGAGAAGAACATGGGATTTTTCAGGAGAAGCATAGGCTACTCTTTGACAACAAAATAAATAAATAAATGAAAGAAATTACTATCTTTTCTCAAAAGATGTACACGTTGAAATGACAAAATGTTTCCTTTTTGCACACTTTACTGCAAGTTGTAATTACATGTGTATTTTTTTATTACTGAATCACGTGTTCAACTTTACTATGCAGTGAAAAACAGTTTTAAAATAAAAAACAAAGACAAATAATGAACAATGTTATTGATGATCTTCTTAAGAATACACGTGTAATCCTAGATATCAATTACAGGATTACATATGTATTTTTAAGAAGATAATCAATTTATCTGATTTGTCAGTCCTTCCAACAAACCATCCATCCATTTATCCATTATCCCCAGAAATAATCCCTAGCCCAAATTTGTGTTTATCTTTGTCATGTATATTTTTATACTATAACTATACATGTAGATATTTATAAATAATATATAGCATTACTTGGTTTTTTCTACTTTACATACACATGCGGAGATGCGTCATATAATCTCTAGGTTTGTTTCTTTTAACCATTGTTTTCCCTTTCTCCATACTTCCCCCCACCATTAGTTCCTTCTTTCTCAAGTTCTCCATGATTGTATATACAAACAATGCATATACAATTTTTTTAACATTAAAAGATATCCATGAAAAATAAGTATCATTTCCCCCATGTGCTCACTTTGAAAATTGTTACGTCTTCCCAGTTTGATAAGTATAAAGTATTATACCATTATTATTTTAATTTCATTTTCCTCCTCACTGCTACTTATGTGGAGCATCTTTGCACACACTGATCTTCTATGATTGACCCTTCTATCCTGTACCCACTTTTCAAATTGGAATTTGTTGTCTTATCAAGTTTGAGAGAACTCTTCCTATATGATAAATATTGATGGGGTTCAGGAAAAGCTACGTCAAAATATGGCAACTTGGCATAGTGAATATTTTTAAACTGAAGGAATTTGAGAAATGGCACATGTAGGTCATAAGCTCTTCATGTGAGAGATGCCTGCCTAAACCCAAAAAAGCTTCCTTATCTCTGAAAATGAAGGGACGAGAGGAATCTAAATAAATGGGACTTGCTAAATTTTGCCCACATTACTATCCTTAGCTCATACCCTTTGTCCTATCAAATTTTTCTGTAACTTTCCACTCTTCATCAAATCTAATATAAAAATGCTCCAGTTTTACTGTATCTTTGGGTCTTCATTTCCTTATGAAGTCTCATGAGTCATGTAAAACAAATAAATTTATATGCTTTTCTCTTATTAATCTTCCTTTTGTTACAGGGATCCCAGTTGAGAACTTAGAAAAAATATATTTTTCCTCTTCTATAATATCAATCCTTTTCCTATCCTTCATATTACTAATATATCTTCTCTAAGTTAACTGTCTGGAAATTTTACCATACAATTTTTGCCATATATTTTAAAAATTTTTATATAAATAGATATTTCTATTATTTATTTTTATAGATTTATGATTTTGAGTCTCAACTAAGACAGTTTCTTACCTTTAGATTGTATATATAATCTCCTCAATTTTCTAATAGGACTTTTATTTTCAATTTTTTCATACATTTTTACTCTATCTGGAAGTTACTTTTGAATCTGATTTAAAATAGGGGTCCATTTTATTTTCTTCAAGTTTGATAGGCATTGTACCAACACCATTTATTTAATAATGCACTATTTTCTCAATGAATTAAAAGAACTTTATCTTCTATTAAATTCTTTTATGTAGTAGAATCTATATCTGGATTCTCTGCTCCACTAACCTACTTGCCTATTCTTATGCCAGTATAATATTGATTTCACTACAGTGACTATATAGTGTGATCTGACATCTGGTAAGGCTAGTTTCCTCTCAATTTTTTCTTTTTCCCAAAAGACCTTGTCACTCTTCCCCCCATATCTACTCAAGATTATATTACCTAAGTTAAAAAAAAACACACATCAGTTAAGGTGAAATCAATTAATATACTTCCTGGAAGTACAATAAATGCATATATGAATTTGGGGAGAACTGGCCTTCTTTTATAATAGTAATTTGTTTTACCCCCAAACACATATGCTTTCTCTTTTGTTCAGATCTTTTATGTCCTTCAATAGAATTATATTGGTTTATTTTTATTTGGAAATGTGTCTTTCTTGCTAAATTTATAACTAAATATTTTATAAAGTTTTAGGTGCTTTTAAGAATAGAGTATTTTTTCCCATTTCCCTTTCTAGGTATTTACTACTTGAGTAGATTTTTAAATTTTTATCTAACCATTTTGTATCATCTTATTAATTTTACAAGTCCTTTTGGGTT
Organism: Balaenoptera borealis; assembly: GCF_965194805.1. Taxonomy (NCBI): domain Eukaryota; kingdom Metazoa; phylum Chordata; class Mammalia; order Artiodactyla; family Balaenopteridae; genus Balaenoptera; species Balaenoptera borealis. The sequence continues at coordinate 30,662,572 of NC_138868.1, forward strand.
TTTAAGTATTCAGTCAAACCATTATAAAAAAAAGACTATTTTAACCTTTCTTTAGTTCTTTAATTACATCTGCCAGACCTTCCAAAAACATTGATTAAAATATATATAGAAGTTAATCCATATTTACAACCTGATTTTTGACTAGATTGTTACAGTATTTCACCTTTTGGGAAAATAACTGCTATTTGTCCTTGGTTAATAGGATATTTTACGTTTAAGTAGTTGACTTATATTTCCATTTAACTTAGAGATTTTAATAAGAACAGCTAGTTGATCATTGTGATGCTTATCAACCTATCATTGATTGACTATCTGATATGGAGCCATCCTTGTATTCTTGAATTAAACCCTATTAGGCCATAGGTATTATTCTTTTAACTAAATGAAGGGTGAATTAGATATGCTAGTATTGCATTTTGAATTCTGCATTTATATACTTCAGTGAGGTTGGACTTTTTCTCTTTTTCCTTTTATACTATCTCTAGCAGAATTAGGTATTAATGCTGGATTCAATATAAAATGAATTTTAAGAGCTTTCTTTATTTACCATGGTCAGGACTAGCATAAAAGGCAACGTTCTTTCCTATTCTTTTTTAAATTTATTTATTTATTTTTGGCTGCGTTGGGTCTTGTTTGCTTCTTTGCTTTGTGTGCAGGCTTTCTCTAGTTGTGGCAAGTGGGGGCTACTCTTCATGGCGGTGCGCAGGCTTTTCAGTGTGGTGGCAGAGCACAGGCTCTAGGCACGTGGGCTTCAGTAGTTGTGGCATGCCAGCTCAGTAGTTGTGGCTCGCAGGCTCTAGAGCGCAGGCTCAGTAGTTGTGGCACATGGGTTTAGTTGCTCCGCGGCATGTGGGATCTTCCCAGACCAGGGATCAAACCCGCGTCCCCTGCATTAGCAGGCGGATTCTTAAGCACTGCTCCACCAGGGAAGTCCCTTTCCTATTCTTTATAAGAGCTAGGTAACAATTGCAAATCTGATCACTGTGCATTTTTCTATGTACTTTAGTTACCTTTCTAATCTCTTTTATGGTAATAACCTATTAAAGTTTTATAATTATTGAGTCAATTTTAATAATTTATATTTTGCTAGGACATCATTCATTTATCTAGGTTTCACATGTTGCCACAGAATTACAGTAGTATCATCTTATAATTTACCTTGTGTCTATGGTTGGTCTTCTCTCTCAAACTTAAACATATATTTTCGCTCTCTTTTTCCTTTAACAATCAGTGTGAAAAAGGATTTTGCTATTTTCAAAGAATGCAAAGAATGATCTCTTGGGATTTCTTTCTCCTTTTTTTTTTTTTTTTTTTTGTTTTTCACTTTCTTTGATTCCCGCTTTTATCTGTATTAATTACCTCTTCCTGCTTTATTTTGATTTATCTTATTGTTTTTTAATTCATTTATTAGGTTAGGCAAAGGAATTATTTTGTCAATGAACTAAAAACATCTCAGTAAGATTTGAGACAAGATAGTATAATTTAATAAAATGAGATTATTGGGTGATGGGTGAAATACATCCCATCTCTATTAAGACATGTATACCTTTTAGCAAACCATTTAATATGTGTAGCTAATAGTTTCCACATCTGTAAACTGAAGAGAATACAGAGCCTCAAGATTCCTGTTAAGTAAAAAATTACGCCTGATAAAATTGATAATTTTAAGCTCCATTTAAGAAACTAGGGTGTTTGAAAGAATAAGAGGCCTTGGGAATCACTGCCTTTAGAAATGATAATATCTAAGAAAATTCAGGTTGTCTATGATAGTGAAATATAATGGAGACCTATACTCACTCTATAAATGTTCAGGTCATAATCAAATGAACTCCTAAGAAGCTGCACAAATATGAATGCCCTAGTACAAGACCTTCTTAAAGAAGGTGCATCTAAGTTACGTTGCTTAAAATGACAGAAAGATTAAAAAACAAAAACAAAAAACTACTATGCCATTAAACCACATCCTCATATTTTTCTTAGAAATAAAGAACCTGGGGTCAAATGGGTTTCCAGGGACTCCATAAACAGTGTGATCTTGCAAACAAAAATCTAGGTATATTTATTTACACTTTTACTGGGAGATTTAATCACATTGATGGATTTGCAAAGAGTCTGGGACCTGAGAGAGGTTGAAAAAGACTATTCTAGATTAGTAATCCAACTTTCTACCTTTAGTCTGTGATTAAACTATTCTATGGTCATACTTTTGCTACTTCACCAAAGAGACCTTTTCTTTGTTGGATAGCTACAACTTGTAAAAACTCTAGTTTACGTCAAGTCAAACTTTACCTATAAAATTCTCATCTACTTTGTTGATTTCAGTCTCTGGAGCTTCACACAGTAGAACAATTCCCCATTACAGAAAACAGCCCTTTACATACTTGGAGATTGCCATCCTAATTCCAAGATATTTTTCTTTTTCAGGCTGGTGTCTTTTAAACAACATAGCATATGGACATAACTCATTAATTCAAAAATTTTTCTCTATAGGAAGATGCTTTTACAACTCATGAAGACAATAACTTTATATTTTTTAAAAGTTTCTAGTAAATGCTCACTAATTCTGATAAATGGATAGAGTGCTCTACATTTACTTGTGAATTTCAGAAAGATTTCAAAGAAAGCAATTGCATTATTGTTTCATGAATTCTACAGAATTCTACAGAATTTTTACATATTTATTAACTCCACTAAATTCTTAGAAACTGTAACTCATAAAGTACTTTAAAAATGTTTTTAAAGTATGGGTTATTTGTCAGAATACTATTCATGGATGGATTTCAACACATTTTCAAATTTTAGCCAAAAGTAAGTTTTTGTATTTACACTTACTTACAAAGGATAAATGCAGTAATATCATTATTTTAAGTGGTTCTAAAAATATCATTTACATCAATTCTTTTTGGATAAAAAGGGAGGAAATACTTAGCGGAGTGACGTATAGTATCATACAAGGGAGAACAAATTCCAAGATGGACTAAGCTCCATAAAACTTAGCAACAAAATTAAATAACCATACAAGTGTATTACTTACGGGTACAATTCTGAAAGCTGTTCAGCTATTGCATAAGCTGTTGGGTCTCTGTCTAAGGCATACAGAGTAATATCTGACTCCTTCTGTAGAATAGCTCTCGTGTGTCCTCCTGAACCAAATGTCATATCTAGAAAAAACTAGCCAACACAGAAAAAGAAAATTACCACTTAGCATACAAAATTTATCCTTGCCAGCTACCTTATTTCTAGACACACATAATGCTTTTCAGAGCTGATAGCAAATAGAAAAACAAATTACTTTTTTTTTTTTTTTTTTTTTTTGCCTAGAGTTCAATTTGTTATACATGAGGTCTGGATCAATTATGAGTGATCAGTCCAAAAGAATTTGTCAGAGTAACAGCAAAATGATAATCTTTGTCACAGGCTGGCCAATTCAAGGCAAATTTGCATTTCCCCCCATAAGTTCAAATTAGCCACAGTGTTGCGCTGCTAGCTTTTTACTGCTTTCAAGCACCTGACTAAAAATGATATTTCCAACAATTTCTCATCATTTGGAGACAGCTTACAATTGGTGTGGCTCACTTTATCTCAAGTTCTCTAAATGCTTTATATTAAACATAAAAATATTCAAGAATACAGAGAAAGAGAGAAAGAGAGAAAGAGATTATACCTAACAGTAGTCATAGGACAAATATTTAATTAACAAATCAGACCTGAAAAAGCCCAGGGCTTAAGTCAAAACACCTGGGATAAATTATAGCCTTGCCACTAAGTAGCTACATAGCTTTGGGAAAGTCATTTAAAATTCCAGGGTTTTTAGATTTCTCCAGAGTTTAAAAAGAAAAAGAAGGTCTAGAAGAAGATACCCCAATACCTGCCTAATTGGTAAGGTGACATATAATTTCTCATCTAAACCAAAACACTTTTGGTAGTAAAAGATTTGCCAGGACAACAGGATACAAGGTATGGGAGTACATATGTTTAAATGCTTGGATCATTGAAGATACACAATGAAGTTAATTGGATCTGAATCAATTTCTTAGCTAATTTATTTGGCCACACTTAAAAAAAAAATGCTGGCCCACTTAAAAAAAAAAAAAAAGCCAGCTGGTAGTTGGGCAAGAAACTAGACCTGGACCATAGAAACGTAAGTGTAAACAAGGTAGTTGATTGTAGTTGGTTTGCAAGTCAAGACACTCAGCACATCCTCTCAAAGTTACGCTCTTAGTTTAATGTGCTCTCTGAATAAGCCTCACTGGTATGATGAAAATAAAAACAATTATTCCAATAATACTGAATGCTGTGACAAATAACATATACTATAAGTCAGACTGGTAAAAATATTTAAACATATAACTTTTTAAAAGTTCATGTGTACATTGCACAAAGGAAATTCCTGTAATGGATTTGAACATTTCCCTGCCCTGAATGTTACAACTTATTTCAGGGAGAGTGGTCAGAGACAAGGCACAATTATGCTTTGATTTTTTTTTTTTTTGGCTACAAGCTACCATGCTGAGTCCTGTCCTCTGATCACGTCCTCAGAAAAGTTAGCCTACTAACTTTTGGAGGAAATCTTCTGATCAAAATTGAGAAGAGGAGGGATGTAAAATATAAGATGTAAATGTGGTTAAAAAAAAAAAGGTACAAGCACTGCTTCTTAACATAAATTTTTTAGTATAACTTAACCTTGCACTTCTATCACTGTCAGCACAAAAGGTATGGCTACATATATTTTTCACCTTTTAAACAGTAACTTTAAAACAACACTTAAAGTCTTATTATTGGTATGGCTGTTAAGAGTACATATTTAATCTCAAAACTGAATAATTTCCTCTCCCAGTCTGTATACTTATTTTATGTATCTATGAGGGTAAAAATCTTCTACCATAGCTCGCCTCAGTTTTAAAATTGCTAGAGGTTTAGCATGATTTAAACAAAGAACTTTTCCAGGCAAAAGTATATACCACTTTCTTGTTATACCCCGATATCAAGTCTTATATAACCCTGGACTTAAACTAAGAATATATCAAATAAAATAATTTGCATATGATTACCTTATCCCAAGCCAGGAAAGTCTCAATCAATATTTAAAAAGAAAAATCCTTATGATTAAAAATATTCTGAAAAATGTGAGATGATTATAATTTACATGATTATTTTTTAATATATCATGATTATGCCCTTGGAGATGTACTGACAATCAAGGAAGTTTCCATAGGAAAAAAATAATCTATTATTACCAGTCAAGTATAAAACAAAGCAAAAAGTGGGAGACAAATGGGATTTATGAAACTAGAACTGAACCCCACAATATGTTCTGGGTTAATAGGTGATTGGAGCCATCGACTTCCATTTTTAAAATTCTAATGTACACTGTCCATCAAATATAGTAAGTGACATCTAGGCCTTATGAGTCACCCAGCACTACAATTGAAAAGGGAGCCAATTAGTTTTTCCATTCTCCTGGGTCACTAACTTGACATAAGACCACATTTTTTAATTTGTACAACTTGAAAATAAAATAAGGTGACTGGATGATTTTTTTTGCTTAACAAATGCACAAGAACAACATATCTGAATGTTTCAAAATAATCCTTTTATGAGTCTCAACTATGTATATATGCAAATGTTTATCTTATGCTCCAAACATATATGGAATTCTTTCTTTGAAATTACCTGATATAATTTATCTAAAAAGCTGAACCCATATGATACCAAGAGTTTTTTCTGGTAATTTCACTCATCACCTTTATAACCCTGGCCAGATCATTTTAACTCTCTGAGATTCAACTGCTTCATCTAAGAAATGGGGATAAAATGTACCCTTGTTTACCTCAGATATTTATAAAGGTTATCTTATTTCTTCCTTAAAACAATGAAGTAGATGTTAGTAAATTTTACACACACAGAAACTAAAATTACACTAAGCTAGTAAATGGCAAATGTAAGAATTGAATACAGGTGTACCTGGCTCTAAAACCCGTGTTCTTTCTCCCACTGACTCTGCATTAAGTCAACAGAGTCTATATCTGCACACTGCTTTATGACTTTCCAAGCATTAATGTTTTCCTACTTGGTCTAACAAATACTCTGTAACAGAGTATGGAAAAGTGGCATTATCCCCATTTTTACAAATAAAAAACTCAGGTTCAGAGAGATAATGTGACTTAAGATCATATTAATAGTAAGTGAGGGAAAGAGAATTCTAAACAAGGTCTCACCAACTCTGAATTCTGTGATTTTTCTGAAAAAAAATAAAAAGAAGGGAGGGAGAGAGTGAAACAATAAATAAGAAAAAAAACAAGGGGATGGTATAAGAAAGAATCATGGCAGAGATGGCTTCACAAAAATTACACAACAAAAGTTTAGTGTTTTATAGATGACCCATTCCCACTGGAATTAAGGCTCTTGAAAAGCCATCTTTCTGTATCTTTCTCTCTCTCTCTTTCTCCCTCTTCCTCTCTCTCTGTTCCTCTTCTCCTGTTTCAAGAAGATGCCTAGGTATCTAGAGCTTTAGAATATATGTTCTTTGAGGATATTTGCATGGAAGAAAGAAAAAACTTTCTATCTTTCCTATCATTTGAAGACAACCACTTTTGTATCTTTTAGTTACAAACAACAACACAGTTCAGAAAGAGAGAATGCTAGTTACCCTGGGTAGGTGGTATCTTTAAGGAAAAGAGATGAGAGACTTCTTTGAAATTGGGTAGAAGAGAGATGGAAAAGATGAACAAATTCCAGAAAGGCGCAGGACCAATAAAGTGACTGACAGGTGGTAAGATCTCAGAGCAGCTGGCTAGATGATGGACTGAAGGGGAAGGACCCTCAATCACAGGGTTCCCAATGTTACCAGAGATTTCCATGCCTCTCTATGGCACAGAAGCAGCAGAAACTTTGGTCCCAGAGGGTCTACAAAGGTTAAAACAAAAGGCATCTTAGGGGAAATTAAATGTGACATGAGGTGAGTAAGAAGGTGCAGGGTCTCTGCATAGCTCTGGATGGTGTGTGGGGTCTGGGGGATAAGTGAAATTGATGGCTTCTCAGCACAGGGAGACTGGGGATCAAAATCAAAATGAAGGTGATTTAAAGAAAATAAAAACTAGCATTTGAGGAAGAGGATTCATCACGACAATTCTCCAACACTGCCTCCAATTCAGTATGGTAGCATCAGTGCACAGTAGTAGGTGTTTAGTGTATATTTAATGATGTGATATGAAAAAAGAGCTCAGTCTCCCAATGTAACTATGATAAAGATTGCAACACTCATTTGTGCATATGAATTCAAGATGTAAGACTCATTATGATAGGATCACATAAAATAGTCACAAGATGCCCAACTTTTAAGTCATTTAACGTCAATGTATTCCTAATATTAGCAATTGATTCATTAATGAACAGAACTTTTTCAGAACGTTAATAATGATCTGTAATTATATAACTCTATAGCACCATGTTTTTATTTGCTGATCAGTCTCCTTTACATTTGAAATAAGAAAATGAACATTTCTTATCTTATGTTAGCTCTTTTAATCAAATACAACTAAATGACATTTTATCCCATGGTCTTCTAAATATCATAGAAAAGATTAGATTTTACTTTTCACCATGATGAGTCACACTTGAGTAGTTGAGCTATAGCTGTGGATCTGATATGGACATGGTACAGACACAGAATTTCAGAGCTCAGAGGGACATAACAGACTATTCCACCCCCTCATTTTACGTATGAGGAGACCAAGGCCCAAAGAAGGTAGCTGGTAGCTAGTTGAGGGCAAAGCTAGTACTAAAACTCAGATCCTGTGCTCTTTCCACTTCATCTCATAATACTCCCCCATTGAAATTATATAATCACACTGAAATAAAAACAATCGTTCTTTGGAAAAGCATTTTCTTAATATGAAGATATATACAAGCGGGAATTCTGCACCTTAACCCTCCAACACAGTTAAAAACAACCACTGTTCTACCATTTTAATTTTAAGACTTTATGATGATAAATCTGTAGAATTAAATTCCAAAGACAATTATGTTTTATATGTGGCCTGAAAAAAATGTCTGCCCATTATGTGTAATAGCAACTGGTGAAGACTGACTTCTTGACAGGTTACAGTTTTCAAATTGATCTTGAAATTAAAAACAAAAAATTAAAACACCTAAAATCATAGACTCATGGGTGATTAAAGCTAGAAGGGCCTATAGAAGTAATCCAAATATAATTCCGTCATTATATACCACTCTGTCTTTCTAGAGTATATCTATATCTCTTTTATACTTCTCAAATGTGATATCCTTTAAGACAGCTAAGGCTGCTCTCTGAAGTGGGGAGACTGACAGAAATCAAGGGATTTGCCCAAGATCACCCTGCATAGACTAGATATTTAAATGATTTGTTTTTCCTAATATAAGACCTCTAATCATTGAAATTTTCACACTGGAACAACACTGTTAAAATTGGACAGTAAAACATTTTTGGCCATGAACAATATGAAGGCAGATCTTCCAATTACATTTTTCTAATGTTGATTAGTCATTTCCAATCTGTGAAAGATTTTTAATAGTAAGTTCTCATCTGAATTTGGAAACAATATGGCCTTATTTCACTTTTAAATTTCTTCCTATGAATATTTTCTTTTCTGGCAATTACTAATTTTGAATTTTTCGAATGAAAGTTCTTTTGAAAGAATTTTAGTTAAACTTCACCTAATTGTAACTAGCTTCATTTTGAAATACTGAAATGTCTCAGGCATATACTTAACTTTCTAGAGTTTTTTCAGGAGGTAATTAAATTAAAATGCATGGCATTAATTAATAATCTGTATATTTACAGAACATCCAATATAGATAAGGCCATAGAAGGTAATACAAAGATAATAAGTTATGAGCCTTCCAGCTTGGTCAGAGAATTTAGACATGCACACAAATAATTATTAGTAAAAAGAAATCAACAATATAAGAAAGGTGTATATAATATTTTACAAGGAGTAAAAAAATATTAATTTTAATCAGTAGTGAGATGAATGAAATTGAAGTAGGTTACAATTCAGCTGGGCCTTGAAGGCTGGGCAGAACTCAGAGCTCACCCTTTCTTCTCACTCTTCATATTCTCCAAATCAAATTAGTTACCAAGTCCAGTTGACTTTACCATACAAATATATCTTAAATCTTTCTACTCACTTTTTTAATTCAGGCCCCTATATTTCTTTGCTTTATTATTGCAGTAGCCTCACAACTCATATCCATACCTCTAATCTCACTTCTAATTCTTCTCGCTACACTGTTAACAGGATATCCTTTCTAAAATAAAATTGTAGCATGTGAAATTCCTACTTAAACCGTCTCACAGGCTCTCCAAAACTACATGATAGAGTCCAAACTTCTAGGCAAAATGGACAATATTCTTCATATTCCGGCCTCCTCATTTCTTTCCAACATTATCTCTCACTACTCCCAGACATGAATTTTACAAAATATTCTCTAACCATACAGAAGTATATGCAATAATCAAACATGCCAAGCTGTCTCATGCCTTCTCTCCCACTTTTCCTTGTTCCACCTCTCTCAAATTTTATTCCCAAACAATTATGAGAATCCTAGTATGTCCACAGCTCTATTCCAAGAGTTAGAAATACAATAGCAGGCCGAAATAGACATGGGTCCTGCTCTCATGTAGTTTTCAGCCTGGAAGCCTGAGTATCTCTAACATACTGTCCTTTCTTTCTAGAATAACCTCTGAAAGATGCCCTAAACATTTGTGTCCCTGGTGCCAAACAATAAATAACACACAGAATATAACCAATAAATATCTGCTGGATAAATAAAAACAAGGAGAATTAGAACTTAAAAAAGGCATAGACATAGGAGAGGATATGTCAGATATAAGGAGAGCAAGTTTGACCAGAATCCAGGATTTATTAAAAGAAGAGGGTGGAAAGGATAAAAAGGGAAAAGAGAGAAACGTAAAAATGAACAACTTTCATGTATGTTCCAGATACTGTTTTAATTTTTGCAGTATGTACCCTCTCTTAATCCTTGTAGTAGCAATGTAAGATAGACAAACTAGGAGCTCATGCAGGAAAGGTAGTGTGAAATCAAACTGCAGCAGTCCTAAAAGGCTAGGGTAAGTAATTTACACCATATTTGCTAGACACTGGACAGCTTTGAAGACTTCCTTTTTTAACGTACAAAAAATAATTTAACTGCCAACAGTACTAGATGGATGGTACAGTGTGAGAATATAGTGGTGACCTGGTGTAGAGCACCCAGGTAAGAGGACATAAAAGCTTGAACTGGCAATAGGAATGGAGAGTGATAACAAATGTATGCACATTTATTTCGTGCTTATTTTATGCAAAATGTGGTGCTAAACATTTTATCTGTATTATTCATTCATTTTATATATAGGCATAAATATACCCACATACACATTTAGTTAATTCAACGTGATTCTCAAAACCACACTCTGAGCCAAGTTACTATTATTATTATAATACTATTTTACAGAAGAGAAAGGGGAGGTTTAGAGAGGGCTAGGTAAGTTGTCTGAGGCACAGCTAACGAATGATGAAACCTGATGTCAAAAACAATTCTCTCTCCTGAACCTATACTACTAATTACTTTGCTTTTTTTATAGAGGTAAAATAGTAACTAGATGTGGTGAGTGGAGAAGTAAGAAAAATTGTTTCAATGATCACAAAGCATGCTATCTAGGTAACTAAGAGGATAACAGACACCATTTACTATGCAATTACGTGCCAATGCTAACTATGCCACACACTTTAAAAACTTGATCTAGTTTAATTCTTACCACGGCCTGTACGTTAGGTAAAATAACTCCACTTGACAACAGATGAACGTGTTGGAGGCATTTACTCTGGAAAACGTGAATGGGTGGTACAATTAGAGACAGAAGCAGAAAGAAGCATTTCTTCTCCCTCCCTTCCACACTGCCTCTCCATGCCCTGCCACCTCCCAGTTAGTGTTAGAAAGGCCAAGGAACAACTTCTTACTCCAGAAAAGAGAAAACTGAAAGTATGTGAAGATACAGGCAGCTTGATAGAAAGAACAAAGAGGTTTAAGAATTTCATATAGGAATAGAATAACTCTTTGTAGTACACTTGAAACAGTGAAGTGAGGGACATGGCTGAACAGAGATTCTGAAGAGAATAAAAAAAAAAAAAAGCATACAAATGTAATAGGCCCAATTATAATAGCAATAATCCATAGAGGGAGCAAGAAGTTTGGTTCCTGAAAATGCTCAAAGAACATTAAGTTTTAATTGTATTTTTAAAAGCTCATCCTAATCAAAAACATTGATACATGTAAAAAAAGGGTAAGATAAATTATTTTCATTATATATCCAAATTATACTATGCAGCCTTTGGAAATTTGTGCCCCGAATACAGTGTACCTGGCATACATTTACCAAAGGCAACAGAGGGGAGCTCCTTTGATGTAACCAGTGAGACAAATGTTAAGAGAGATGAGCTAGTTATTTGGATATGATATAACGGATATTCTGACAAAAAATTACTAGAAAGTAGTCTGCTTTATAATGTCACTGAAATGTTCATAATTGCTAAGGCAAATTATTATTCTACCATTGTGTGCTTAAATCACTCAAGACTATCAGCGACTTCTCTCAGGCTTTACTTATGTTTTCTCTCTAATCTGTGACAGGTAGACATTTGTCACACTGATGCATTTGGAGACCTGAAATAAATTAGAACATATAACTGTGAACATAGAAGGCCACCAACCCCATAGTCAGCTAACATTCTGAACAAACATTTGTCCTACAAAACCCCTTGATTTATTATTGTCTTGTCAAGGTCTGTTGAGTATCCGTCTGCTACACGCTTATTTTATTTGTAACTATTACATGAGCTAATGTAAAAGGAAAAAACTCTCAAAAGAACATAAAAGTTACACCAAAAACAAAACAATCAATGCATTGCAATAAATTTATCTTCTTTCTCATTTTATCAAGAGTATTGGTGTTACTATGATGACTCATTCTGCCTAAATTCTGCAGACATTTCATCTTGTAGCTTAAATTCTATCTTATTCACAAAAGGAATCTTACTTATCATAACAAAACTTATTTTTTCTTTTCTTTGTAAAGTACGTTCTTCGATTATATTAAATAATTGGAGTATTCATCCTTCCTGGTGATGAGTAGCTTTTACTCTTACCTGTAACATGGAATAAATTTCAATCGTTAAGTCCCAGTGTTGTACAATGGACTGCCATTTGATCTGTTTTCAGATACAATGGTTGAATTAACACAAACAGCTAAAAATAATATGGCTTGGGTGGTTTCAATAAGCTTAATTTCACAAAGGTCTCAGGCCCAGACAATGCCAATCTGCCTGCATCTTTTTGAATAAGAAAAATAGTTTTAAATCAACACCATCAAGAAATTCAGATAACATATTCTGGACAAACTTTTCTAGGAACACCACACAGCTACTGAGAATGATAGACAGTTATTTTCTTCTAAGAATTATTAAGTATATAGATTGTTTAAAGTATTTGGAAAAATAATGTGAAAATAATACAATACTGAACTCTTTCATCAATGTGTTCAGCAAATGCTCTTCCCAAAAATTTTTGGTGGGGACCACAAGTCATTTTACTGATGATGGTTTCAACATGGTTCTAAAATTAAATCCTTATCATCATTAAAATAAAACCAATGATGGTAAGATTTACTATTACTTGGCCTCCAAATAACATTAATTTTATACAAGTCAAAGCACAGCTATATATATAAGTATTGGTGTCCAATCCACTGTGCGTATATGTGCCTATGTGTATGCATGCATATAAGGGCAGGTGAGTAGGAACTTCCATATTCCTTAACTTGTTTAAACATGTGATTGAAGATTGGACAAGTTTCAGACTCAGACTCAGGATACACTACACCACCATTAAATCCTTGTGTGGAGTAGATGTTAGAAAGTAAAACTTAAGGAGTGACAAAGAGTTTCATAAGTTAGGAAGAGAAAAAATAATCAGAAAATGTCTTTAAAATAATTCAAAATAATTAGAAGAGGCAAGTTCAATAAAATATCTACATACTTTTAGAACAAACTGCTTTTGTGACTTTCAAGTATTACATGAATTGAAAAACAAGATCTAAATGAGGCAGCAGGGTATAAAAGAAAGAGAATGAAGGTCAAAATATCTGATTTCTGATCCAGAATCTATTATTTAATTGCCTTAAAAGTTGGACAAGTTACTTAACTTCTCTGAACCTCAATTTCCTCATGTGTAAATGGAGATAAATATACAATTTTAGTTCACATCACTTTATTTAGTCCACCACATCCTTATTAGGATATGCAAATAAGACAATATGCATGAAGGAAATTTGAAAATGGTATAGTACTAAATAAATAATATTAGTAAAATGTATTTTAATTAAGAAAATAATTATTCACAAAAGGCCTAAATTCCATAATAATTTATACTAAATACAAAAGTAATTTAGCATACAAAAAATATTTCACAGCTTCTTAGTTTGAAGAAACACTAACAGAACCTTTAGTTGGCAGATCGTCTTTAAAAGAATCCTCTCGATAATGTTAACATTTCTAGAGGGAGAAGTTTCAAAGAGTTTTAAATGCAATAAAAATCACCTATGATATATCTAAAATAAGACAATTTCATAATTACTCTGACTTTGCTATGTCTTAAAACTAAGAAAATATTTTTGAATTGTCTTTTTTAATTCAGCCCAAATTGAAAAAAAATACAGCTTACTAGACGATCTTTTAAATACTTACTCTTTAAAAGCAAATGTTTAAAATGTAAATATTATTATTACTTTTCTTTTTCAGATAGTAATACCTTTAAAGATTTTTATTATTGCCCTTTAAAATTTTATCACATGGGGACTTCCCCGTGGTGCAGTGGTTAAGACTCCATGCTCCCAATGCAGGGGGCCTGGGTTCCATCCCTGGCCAGGGAACTAGGTCCCACATGCATGCCACAACTAAGCATTCACATGCCACAACTAAGGAGCCCACATGCCGGAACTAAGGAGCCAGTGAGCCACAACTAAGGAGTTGGTGAGCCGCAACTAAGGAGCCCACCTGCCGCAACTAAGACCTGGTGCAACCAAATAAATAAATAAATATTTTTTAAAAAAAATTTTATCACACTACTAATCATATGCGTAAACATGGTGCATAAACAACTCCATGTAGGGACAATGAATTGGACAGTGGGGCTAATTTAACTACACTGGTATTCTGACATATTACTAGAAACAAAGCATCCAAAATTTCTCTATTTTTAACTGACCAGGAAAACTTTACACAACTTTCAATGTGGCCAGTTGACTGACAAGAAGTAACAGTCATATTAAAATCAATTATCTAATTACCTTGATAATAAAGTAAAAATTACACATTTATTGTATAAATTCTGTATGGAGAATACAGAATTTTAGAGTATAAGTTTTACATGTAGATACAAAGAATTATAAAATATACTCCTAGTGTCCTAATGGACATTCAGTCTACTTGGAGAGACCAAACATGTATCCCTGAAATGATTAAATAAATTCCAAACATGCCAATTTTTTATTGTGAACTAAAATTGTATACTTATCTCCATTTACACATGAGGAAATTGAGGTTCAGAGAAGTTAAGTCACTTGTCCAACAAAATTCCAGACATGCCAAATGCCAGTGTATAATTACATGTCAATGTTAACAAAGAGTAAACTATGTTTTACAGAAGCAAATACTCTATGCAGTCATGGTCTGAAAAGTCTCCTTCATCAAAGAAGATGGCCTCAAGTCAAACCTCAATTATAACTAGCTAAGTATAACAGAGGAAAGAATGTGTCCCAGGAGGCAGGAAAAATCTGAAACAAAGGCAAAGGAACATTATTCTTGAATCATTAACTGATTTAATTGTATAGCATACAGGATTTGTAAAACGAAATAGACCAGGTTGAATATAAGGTTGTTTAACCTTTCTGAGTCAGCTCTCTTAGTTATAAAATGAAGTCAGAAACACTGATCTTATAGGATTACAATGAGAATGAAATAAATTTGTGTATATAAATTGCTTAGAATACTTTCCGGCACATAGTGAGTGATTAAAAATAATAATAATGATAATGATGATGATGATGATAATAATAATACCTACTACTTCCACTGACAAGAAGCACAAGAACAGATGAGAGCCCACGAAGTATAGGACTTGCACTAGGATAATGACAGGTAGAAAAGGAAGGGTTCATATGAGGAGAAATGACAGAAGGAATGCTACCATGAAGAAGTACTCATAAGAACCAAAGCTTAGTTTAGATACAAATGATAAAGTCGGAAAAAATGTCAAACTTGTCACAAAAGTTTCAAACCTATTTGCATTAAAGAATGATGACAGCACTGACCAAAAAAAAAAAAAAAAGAAAAGAAAACCCTGGTATCATCAGAGGAGACAATCTGTTTTTCTGGGAATCAACATGATCCTCTCAAACTGTGACCCTCTCAAAATCTAAAGCACCAATTTATAAGCGGCGGCATATTTCCTTCATACTGACGACCCCTTCTAATTTATCAATATAGTTTTACATTTAAATCAATGACAATAACAGGTTAAGAATCAATTCAAGATCACTAGCAGGGAATGGGTCATATTACAGATGGACCCTCTTATTATTATTAAAAATAATAACAAAGACTAATTAGATTCTTTCTACATGTGCCAAGCTGAGGGCTACTTTACATAACAACTCTGTGAGGTAGATGCTATTATTTCCATTTCATGTGGAGAAGCACTTGCCTAAGGTTGCATGGTTAATAAATTACAGAGTTATTTGAACTCATGCAGTCTGTCCTTTGAGTCTATGCTCTTAACAAAACCTCCTATAGTTTCCTATAATTTATTTTTGAGTAGCACAAATATCAGATCATGTCACTCCTCCTCTGCTCAAAACTTTCTAATGGTCTTCCATTTCACAAAGCCCTTCAAA
Organism: Balaenoptera borealis; assembly: GCF_965194805.1. NCBI lineage: Eukaryota > Metazoa > Chordata > Mammalia > Artiodactyla > Balaenopteridae > Balaenoptera > Balaenoptera borealis. The sequence goes on from NC_138868.1 coordinate 30,678,563, forward strand.
ATTTGCCCAGCAAACCTCACCTAACTTAACTGACTCCATCTTCTACTCCTCTACTTCTGGATCACTCTATTCCCATCAGGAGAGCCTTGCTACTGTTCCTCAAACAATGCCTGTCATAAAGCATTTGTACTTAACGTCCCACCTGCCTTCCCCATCACAGCACAGATATTCAAGGATGGAGCATTTGTTCTGTCTTCTCTTTCAGGTCTTTGCTTAAATATAATCTTCTTAGTAAGGCTAAAAACTAAAATTTTTTTCACCATCAACACTCATTTCTCCCTATACCCCTCCCTTGCTTTACTTTTTCTCCACAGAACTTATCTAATATAACATAATCAACCTCATATCCTTCTTTTTTATTGTGTTTATTGTCTGTGTCCCATCACTAGAAGATAAGTTCTATGAGAGTAGATACACTTTTGTATCTCTCATACCTGGAACAGTACCTGTCACATAGAGCTGAATAGATATTTGTTGAATGTATACATGAATAAATGAATACAAATACATTGGTAACTAAACAAATTTTGTTTTCAAAAAAATAAAGGAGAAAAGGGAATAGGAATTAATATTTATTGAGCATCTAACATGCGCCAGAAAGTCTACCAGGTGTTTAGCATCCATTAACTCATTAAACACTCATCTAATTCTCCTGTGAGATAGATATTTTTTGCCCTGTTTGCGCAGGAAACAGACTGAGTTTAAGTGGTTTTTCCCAAAACAAACTGCAGTAAGTAATGAAGCCAAGGTGAGACAGTGGCCTTTTTGATTCTGAGGGTCCATGAGCTTCTTGCTTTATCACCCTGCCTCCTGTAAAGTATTTTAGGTAGTAGCTAGGATTTACACATCTAATCTAGCAGGAATCTTTAAAAACATTTCCATGAGTAAGCCTCATCTTATTCAGATGGATGGGTGCAATTCTAGTAACTTTTCAGATAAACAATATTGTGATGATTAGTTTATGTGTCAACTTGTCTAGGCTACAGTACCAAGTTATTTAATCAAACAGTAATCTAGGTGTTGCTGTGAAGATATTTTGTAGATGTAGTTAACATCCAAAATCAGTTGACCTTAAGTAAGTGAAATTACTCTCCATAATGTGGATGGGATCTCATCCAATCTGTTGAAAGCCCTTTAGAGCAAAAACTAAGGTTTCTTGGAAGGAGAAATACTTCTTTAAGACTACAGCAGTGCAGATGAACTGGTCTGCAAGGCAGAAATAGAGACACAGATGTAGAGAACAAACGTATGGACACCAAGGGGGGAAAGCAGCAGGGGGTGGGGGGGGGTGGTGTGATGAATTGGGAGATTGGAATTGACATGTATACACTGATGTGTATAAAATGGATGACTAATAAGAACCTGCTGTATAAAAAAAATAAATTAAATAAAATTCAAAAAAAAAAGAAGAAAAAAGAAAGATTTAAGTCAAAAGTCTTCATGTTTGCATTCTGCTGATAAACTATTGACATTCAGTGAGAAATTTCAATGCAAAAACAGAAATGGTAACTCTTCCTCTAAAATTCATCTGCTTTTGAAATTGTCAGCAAATAATAAAAGTGGACATTTTGCTAATGGTGGCATGGAGTAAAGACCCTCTTCCATATGAAGTAAATTGTAATTGTACTACTTAAAAAAAAAAGACTACAGCAGTGGCAACCATTTTGTAATATATAAAAATATCAAATCATTATGTTGTATATCAGAAATGAATATTGTAAGTCAATGGTTAAAAAAAAAAACACCCGCACAGCTTTAACCCCGGTATGAGACTCCAGCCTGCTTACCTGCCCGACAGACTTCAGACTTGCTAGCCCCCACAAATGTGTGCGCCAACTCTTGAAAATAAACCTCTTAATACATAGGTATATACATTATTGATTCCATTTTTTTCTGGAGAACCCTGACTATTACAAACACTGTCTTCAAGTCTGAAACAATAAGTAAGGCAAAACAGAAAATCCAGATGTAGACTTCCAGCAATGCTATGAGTATAACAGGTAACAAACATTTGTTAAGTTTAGATAAACAAATAGATGGCTTACTTAAAGGGAAAGGAAGAGAGAAAGCCTATAAAATTCTTAAAGAAAATACTCTGTCTGTCAAGAAAAACTTTTTTTTTTATGCTTAATAAAAATTTTATTTCCATTTTTTCTTTGTTCAAAGGTATCCAAACACTGGCAAACTTCTTAAATTGAAAGGAGAGTCGTCTAATTTATTCAGCTCATTCAACCATCAATATTGAATATTTGTATTTTTTCTTACACATATTTCTTGTATTCCAATCGTGACATTCTAGAGCACAGTGAGCACATTTATAACTTATTACTGCATTACTACCTTGGCTATTCCTTGACCAAAATTTACTTCATACAACTGCCAGCCTAATTAACCTACTAAGAAAAACTGTTTTAATAAACTTTAGATAGGTATTAAACAAAGATCTTGTTTAATTTGTATAGGGTTATCCAAATTCACTACAGATAGCTGGAATTAGCATTAATAATTTTATTTGGTTTGAATCTTAGATTTTGGCTTCTTTAAGGTGTTCTTTGTTATGGTATTGGCATAAGGTATAATTCTCCACCCAACTATTTCAACAGAGTCCTAATGCAGTGCTAGAAAACCACATGGGTGCCCTTAAGACCACTGAAAATGAAGTTAACAAATGGGGTTCATTTAGAAAAGGTTCTCCACTCTATGACCTTGGAAAAGTCATTTAATAAAGGTGAGTCTTAATACAGTTGTGTGAAATAAAGAGATAATTTATATGAAAATACTTTGTACACTGTAGATCACTACACAAATATTATTTTTGCTATTAAACATTTGATGGTGACAATAATGGCATGACATCTAATTCTATCTCAAATGTGTTTAGAAATACTGTCTTTCAAAACACCATAGATCCAAAACCAGAAAATTAATTCAGACAGTCAAAATTATTTATTGCTATGAAAAATAATTAGGGAGCTTGAAAGTCTCACTATAACAGATCTACCACCTGTTTACTTTGACTGCATTGGGAATCTCAAAAGCCTATATCATGGTCTCTGTTCTTGGACCTGTGTTCATGAAACCTGTGTTGTGTGCCTCCTGTACCTCCCCCAATTATGACCCCCCCACTTTCAAAAAGTATGGTTGGAGTACTTGAAGCAATAACCAGGAATAATACAAGTATTTCAGAGTTACAAGGTACTTAAATGCCAAATATGAGCATTATTGCAGAGACCATTTAGGTTTCTAAGCAATAAGTATAACATGAAAACTAGTATAAGGATATTTTTAAGCACCAGGACTATATTATGTTAGAATACAAGGGGAACAACTTCTTAAAACAAAACAAAAAACTATAAATTGCTATAACAAAGGGAAGCTAGTCTTCCCTATATATCTGCTTCCACTTTTCAAGTGCTTCTTCTGAGTTAGTTCTATTTATTAAACAACAACCAAAAAAGTCCAATATTTCCAATCCACTCTAAATTAAATCATCTTAAATCATGCTTTCTGGATTTGAGGAGGAAACACTATTAAGCTACACGAAAAGTCAATTTTTCCAATTATTCCCACCTAAAATTAAACTTCTACCCTCAATTCTCTACCTTCAATTCTAGATTTATGTTGCAATAAACATTACTCCAAAATAAGTTGATAACCACTTAAAGCCTGGAAATCTTTTAGTTATGTCAAGTTGTGTGTTACAGAATGTGTTATCATTTGTTGTGAGACAATATTATTTATGTCTTCATAATGCAAAGTATCAAACCTATTTGACACAATCTTAAGAGAAGATACAAGGTAGAGAAAATACGATCTTTGAATGAATACCTGATCCTAAAACAAATACAAATAAGCAAAGAAGGAGGTTGTTTCCTATGTTTGAAGTAAAACATAATACCCCAAATAACCTCAGATGATCCAGTTAATCATTTGAAAAAGGCTTTAAATATATAAACACTGACTATACCAAATGAGATCAGGAACAGGCTAAGGTAAAATAATAAACATTAAAATATTAAACCAGATCAAGAAAATTCTTCTTACTCTCGCTAGAAGGAGAAAATTAAGCAAAAACAACCAGCACTTTCTGTTAATCAGTTAAGATATTTTACTGTCAGAACACAATGCTAAGCTATTTTCTGACTACTAGTTTCCACAACAGGCTTAAAAATAAATCAACTTTGCCTTTCAGGAGTTTGTCTTATTTCAGACATGTAATTGTTGTTACTTCTTAAAATGTTTCTGTGCCAAAAGAACTCTTCTATATCACCACTTGCTTTTTTGTACTTGGAGTTCATAATTAAACACTAGAATACTACCCGCAAAATGTGAAATATACCACAGATTTACGTCCATGTACTATTTTTATAAAAAATATTTTAAGTTGTAAAAAAAGTACTATTGACTAACTGTTCTACTAAAAAAATTTTTTTTTTTACAAAAATGATACAGTCCTTGAAAGGTAAATTTCTTTATGGTAATATAAAGTTTAAATAATTTAGATCTTCTTGCCTCTTTAAACCTCTATTCCAGCTTTCTTCTGCCTTCCAATATTAGTTAATTGTTGAATTTTCAAAAATATCCCACAAAGTACTGAAAACTATAACACAAGGAGAAAGAAAAGCAATGTGAATTACTGTGATATCCAAACCAAAGACATTATAAGAAAAGAAAACAGTCACCAATTTCACCAAATTATATAGAGAATAAATATTTTCTTTAAAATTTCAGATGAAATTTAAAATAAAAGCATTGTCACCAATTTTAAATTCTACAGGCAAGTGTAAAGACATTTGTGCTAGAGTTCAATTCTACAAAACAATTTATAATTTCAGGGGTAACTTTAAAATATAAACCTTAATATGATAATCATATGAAAGAAGCATCACTTGCCTTCTGGTAGATATATAGTAACTCTCTGCTGTCAAGCAAAGTTATTATTAGTAGGTTCAATGTTTTAACTTCATTATACAATATAATGTAAATGCAATCTAGGATAACTCTCATTAGTGCCAGTCTACATCTATTACTTTGGCTGAACAAGTTGTAACTAAAGCAAATGAGCTAAGTATAGCAAATATTGACTTACTCCACCATTAAAAATGTTTTTTTAAAAAATCACTTAATTTTGTTAAAATGTTTTAATTTGTACTAATTCACATTATAATTCTACCTAATGTAAACATTAATTCTGCATCTTCTGTCATGATCATTTATCCAGGTTTTGAAACACATGTAATTCAACAGATAATTATTAAACACTTAATATATAAGCAACACGCTAAGCTCTTTATATAAAAATGTGGCTATATGACTTCAGGCAAGTCACTTTACCTCTCTAGGCCTTAATTTTTTCAATGATAAGTCAAGAAGATTAAAAGAGATGATCTCTTCAAGCTCAAATATTCTGTAATTCTAAAATAAATAGCATCTAAACATATCTGACTATAAATTAAGAGACAATTCCTTTGCATTTTTAAGACAGTTAAGTAAACTTGAAATAACTCTATTATAACTTAATATCATGTCACGTGAGCTGGAAATTTAAACCCAAAGAATAAGTATCAAAATATTGATAAATGAAACAATGAATTTTTTCCTATAATTTCTGAAAATATTAGTTGATCTTTATCATCTAAGAAAATATGAATTATCTTTGTTATTGTTAGTCATGGAAAAAAGGTTCATGTGAGGAATGGATTTTATCTATGTTCTAGGATAAATGAGAAAAGAGGCCATCTATTTTCCTTCTCCAAATAAATGGTTATAGTCACAGACAAGAGAACTATTAAAGGAAATTAGAAACAGGAGGTTTCTCTTTATGAGAAGTAATCTTAAAATTATCAGTAATAAACAGTATTAAATCAACTTTTGAATAATTATTGATCATGGAAAAAAATGAAAGCAGTCAATAAAGTATAATCGACATTTAAGAGCAAATCAATTGCATTAACTCAAAATACAGAGCACTACAGGAGGCTCTAGCAGGAGCCCTGAAAAGAAAAATTATAAATCAATAGTATTGCAAATATATATAAAATCTGTTTCAAAGAACTTTGTAGTAATGGCTTCATAACTAAGTGCTGTTGCAATGAAAACACAGCTGATTGTGATCTATTTGGGAGTCTTTCATTTTACTGAAATTTCCATTACAATGTTATTTGAACAAATCACAAAATACTCTTGTATGGCATCCTAGTGATGTTTTATAAAATGTGAAGTTTACTGTACTGGCTAGCTCATCACCACGGGGAATCATCAAATGGAAATGATTCATTCATGTAAGCTGACTCCTATAATTGTTAACCACTTGTGCACTCCAATTGAAGGAGTACTGATAGAGTCAGGAGGTTTTCAAACTGGTCTCTGTTATTTACTACCACTTGCTCCATGGTTAATTGAGACTATAATAAATTGATCCAGACGTATTTACATTTGCCAAAATAAGAACTCAAGGTATAGATGCAAGGAGTTTATAAACAAAACTAAACAATTTTAGAATTGAATTTAGAACTTGAAGCTTTAGGAAAAAACCTTGGAGTTTATTGATGGTCTCTTTCTGCACAAATAATATTTGATATTGACTTTAGACACGATCCTCTATCTATTATGACATTCTGTAGGCTTTGTTTCTTTCTTTGGGAATAAAAAATGAAGATACACAGGACTGAATGACATTAAACACACAAAAATCTCATTTGGTAGTTCAAGTTATTAGCCACTTTGCAGCAAGGCTTATATCCCGAAATTTCAAAATAGTATTTTAAAGAAAGAAAAGAAACTTGGAATTATGAATCCACACTAAATTATTTAACAATTCTTGTGGGCTTCTGAAGGAAATGAAAATTCAACAATATACTTACTAGCACAGTATTTCAGTTTATAATATCACCCATATGCTATATTTTATTACAAATTCAAATGGATTCTAGGAAATAAAACAACAATAAAATAAGCCATATACCTAAATTACACATTGAGAAGATTATGGTAAATAATATTTCATGAATGTAAACATTAAAAATAAGCTAAGATGAATGGATTACTAAGAAACAAGTTTACGTATTTTTATACTATCTTTTATATGAGCAACCACAGTTTCCTTTAGGAAATAAACATTATTATTTTACACCAAAAGAAGTTACTGATGACTTTTCCCAATACAAAAGAGAAAGTAACAGTAATCTATAATTATATCATTTATGTTGACTTTGGGGAAAATATAATAATCATGCTTCAAATGGCATTCTAAAAGGTATGGCTCAGCCAAGAGTATACGGGCAGCAACAAGACTGAAAGTAGGTAGCTGAATGTAAACTTAGGTGAGTCCTAACATAAGCTTTGCAGTTAATAATACGCGTCACTTTTTAAAAGACATTTCATATTCTTCTGTTTCTTCTGTGCTTCTACTCAACGATTTATTGTAATGAACATTATAAACTAGTAAGTTAACATTTAGGCATGAGTCAATTTTTTAAACATTTGCTTGATATCATTACATCATTAACTTTTAATCCATAGTAAATGAATTCCAGTAAGTGAATAATATCTTACATGATATTTTCATCTCTAAATAAATCCAAACAAAAGATCAAAGTTATTTAATAATTTTCATTGTTAAAAATCACAAAGAATTAAATACCATCCATGCCTTGGTTTAAGACTCTGTCAGAATATTAAAATATCTTTCCAATGATATATTTGAATTTATTTTCAAATAACATATGTGATTCATATGTGGTTTGGTGAATCAAACGCCAGAAATAGTCTGAGTCAACTATGATATGTCCCAGAATGTCTTCCCACTTATAAAGTTAGTTGTATACAATTTTGTGATATGGTATTCATTGTATTCTCAAATGCCACGAAAACTAGTATAACAAAAGACAATGAACAGAATATTAACTCAACCTGGCTATGGGCCTGAATTGCGGAAACCTAAAAAGAGAACATGGCTAAAGATGAAAAATATCCAAGACAGCCATGCTTGCGTGTCTAAATTATATTATAAATACTCAAAAACTCCCATTTTATAAAATCAAAGGTATATTTTTCCATAAACTTGATCACTTACCTGTGTGGCGCAAGTTGAAACCTTACACTTTCTTATACACAAACAATACAGTAAAGCTATTCCCCAAAGTATATGTGTGTGTACACACACACACACATATAATATATATATAAATAAAGTATATAGGTCCACATGTATGAAGTGATGAAACTATCATCTCTAAAGATCTTTCCATATCAGAAGAGATACTTCTTTCTCTATTATTATTTCTCAAATTAGGAAATACTTGCTATTTGGAACACTTCAAATGATAAATAAGAATGAAAAGTAAATTAAATCATAAATTAAATGTATCATAAATAAAAATAAAATTATACTATATATCTAATGCTGCAACTATGAGGTGACCATGTTTTTATTATTTTAATAAGATGGACATCCTTCCATGTTAAAAAAAAAGTTAACATTTATTGTGTGCTTCCTATGTTCCAAGTTCTGTCTGATATATTCTACCTTTTTAATCCTCATAATGATCCTGAGTTATACTTATTACTATCACCTACCTCCCCTACCAGCCCTACCTCATCCTTTCTAAGAGCTGCATGGTATACCGATGTGCAATCTTACCATCTATTTATGCATTTCCTGAATAGTACATTTTAAAACATTCTAAAAATCTCCAGCAACCTAAATGAAAACATATACTCAGAGTTCAGACAGGATTTATTTAGCTAGTCAAAGAGGACCATGGCCAATATGAAAGTTTACAAACTCACCTACTTTTGTTCAGAACAACCTCTGGGTTTGTGGATAAACCTTAGTTACTTTTATATTTCTTAATTTTTATTTCTAAAGCGCTATCATATCTCACAGACTTCATAAGTGTTATATTATGTGCTTCTAAGAAGTTTCCAGAAAAAAATTATTCAAGGTTATATTGTTTAAGCTCATCAAGAACAGCATTGTTTTATATTTTTATGAGGTTTCTTTCCAAGTGTATTAACACTATGTTCATTCTATCTGATTACTGGAGTGAAAATATGTGATTGGTAAAGTGGTTTATTTCCGAAATACATACTTAAAGATTAACCAATATGAGTATGTGTTCACAGGTTCCACCATTCTAGTCTATCCAAGGAATCTGAATCTCCTTGCTTTTGACAAGTGTACTATACACATGGATTAAACTTACTTAACCACAGTATCGTCTTCCTAAAAAAAATTTTAACTCTATCTCACTGTGGTATTGGGTAAAATTAAGCAGTAAAGGCAATTACTAAAGATAAACATGTATATTGCATTTTGAAAAAAATTTTACATAGAATTATTACCCAACTAAATATGATCAAGCTTGGAGAATTTAAAAATTTTGTGACACTGTAACCTATGCGATTTTTATCCATAATATAAGTACTATATATTATTGTATAGACTGAAAATCTAGACAATTATGGTTATTTATAATTAAGTCAAATAAATTTTATAAAACAACATGTTTTCTTCAAGGGGGGAACCAGTAAAACAATTTGTTTTATAAATATAAAATCCAAACTCGCAAAATTACACTTCCAAAAAAAATCAATCAGTAATATAGATTGAAAAGAAAGATTATTAAGATTTTTAGGAAAAGAAATCTTAAGCATGTGAACATTAAGAAATCATGTATTTTTTATTGACTGTAAAATATTTTGTAATTATTGACAGTAATACAGAATTCTGTGAAGTAGGTTTCCTATATTTGCTGTCCCTATAACATTTTCTCTTCAACCCACTTCAATCAGGTTTTCAATTCCAACCACTTTCCTGAAGCATATCCTTACAAAATCACCAATGACCTCTATCTAGGCAAAACTCAGTTCATATTTTACTTGACCACAGCATTGCTCACAATGGATGATTCAGTTCTCAAATTATGTCTTCCCTGGCCATGGTATTAAATACCTTCTATGGCCTAGCTTTTCAATTGTTCTCTAGACTCAAAAACCGAAATGTCATATTTGTCATTTCTACTTGGATTTCTACTATGCACCTAAAATTTAACATGGGCAAAACAGAATTCTTGATTCTACTATATTTTAAAATATATATATGAATACATAAATATCTATGTTAATGTATATATAACATATAAATGTGCATATTTTTATATATTTATTTGACTGTGTATTAATTATGTCTCCCTCAATAGATCATAAACTCCATGAAAACATGGATGTTTCCTGTTAACTGTTATATCCTCAGGGCTACAAACAGTACCTGAAACATAGCTAGAGCTCTATGAATATTTACTAAGTGAATAAATAACATACAGAATTAGAAAAAATGATTCTTCACTTTGCTTTTACCTTGGGCTTTAAAATAATATGTAAAACAGTTTTAAACCTAAAACCATTAGCAGGTAATAATTAATAGATTATTTTGTTTCTAAATGGTTTCAGAACAGAGTTAAGTTGATCCTGAACTATCAATAATAAAAATACTAATGATGATAGCTACTAATTGTTCAATGGCTATTATGTGCTAGTCACTTGAAGATGCTTTATGTATATTTAATCCTAATAACAATTCTCAAAGATAGGTATTATAATCCTCCCAAATGCAAAGAATAAAGACAGATATAGAAACTAAGGCTCAAGATGAAGCAACCTGCCCAAGCTTTTAACAGATGGGGCTGGGATTTGAGCCCAAATCAGTCTGACTCAAAACTCAATACTTTTACAGGGAACTATACTCAATATTTTGTAATAACCTATAAAGGAAAAAGTCTGAAAAAGAATTTATATATATATATATATATACACATTTATATGTATATATATGTGTGTGTATAACTGAATCACTTTGCTGTATGCCTGAAACTAACACAACATTGTAAATCAACTATACTTCAATTTTAAAAAAAGGAAAAAAAACCTCAATGCTTTTAGAAGAAATCTGTATTCTGGCTGCCTTTCTTTTTTAATTCTAGTGTTTATTTATTTTAAATAGAATTCAATTTAATAAAAAAAAAACTGTCAGTCAACTGCTACAACGTCTAACACACTGCAGGACAGTAAACAAATATAGAAAAGATATGATCCCTGATCCTATGGACCTTATCATAAATAATTTCAGATGATTATAGATAGATTTCAAATCAGAAAATATTTTAAGACTATATAAAGTGGTTATTTTATGCTTTTTAAAAATGCAATATTCCCTTTTCTTATAATACCTATTCTAAAATTAAAGACATTAAGTAAAATGTGGATTAAGTAGGTCTAATCATTAAAAGCAAACTTCCAATATATCTCCTTTACCCAGGGACTCCCTAACAAAGCAGTCTGTTTTTCTCTGACACATTTGATGGAAGATGGCTTTCACAGGTTACACAAACTTCTTGGAGTCTACAGGGAAGATCAGATAGACTGTGGGTTTGATTCCTAATCAGTACTTATTATTTACCCTGTCTCTCCCCTGTGACAGTGTATATGGGCATATTTGCAAATTATTAAGTCACACATTACAATAACATAAACTTGAATCAGCTATAATTTTTAAAAGTTTAAGTAAAATATAGCAAAATTTTGGTAGTAATGATAATAAGAGATAATGCTAGTTGAGAATTATAAGCCAAGCACAGTCCTAAGTACTTAAATGTATTATCTTTAAATATTATTAGCAACAAATTACTTACAATTGGTTATGACTCACCAGTGTGTCTCTGCACATAAGTTTGAGACCATGTCTTTATATAACAGGTTAGTTATTCATGCCTGTGGGCATGAATATTTTCTTTATTATTTATCTTGCATTTTGGCCATTTTTTAGCACCACAGGGCAAACAGAAAAGAGGGAAAATAAATTTACATCAATCAATGTTATTACCTCCAGTAGCTATTGTCAGAGTTGATAGGAGGAAAACAAAACCTAGTGAAAATATGAAAGATTTAGTGTGTACGTGTAAATTTCATTTATTCATGCTTTTACTTTCTTTACAAAAATAACTCAGGAAAAACTGGTAACAAATACTCAATAGCAATTTGTCAGAATTCATTTTTCTTACTCAAGTCTTGAAGACCACAAGTGGAAGAAGAAAAGGCCCCAAAATTTAAATAAAGTACAAAGGAACTGGGGAAATTGGTGTTTAAAATACGTTATTCTTTTCATTTGTATCGCTTATAAAAATCATCTTGTTTCCACCTCACTTTTCAACCTCAAACAAGAAACCTTAAGAAATTGAATGCTAATTCTCTAGTAGAGAGGAGACATACAAAGAGAGGATTGCCATAATTTATATTAATATGTCTCTAATAAACACTAGCATCCTTAAATGGCAGAGGTCCCAGCCCTTCTTAATCATTAAATAACAACCTTACTGATTGAGCCAAAGTAGTAAAAAAGAAAATAGAAAGCAGAAAACTAATCATAGTTTCAGATTATGTTTATTTAACAGACTTTATTTTTAGAGCAATTTTAGGTTTACAACAAAATTGGCCGTATTACTTTTAAGTCAGTTTCGCTGAATCTAGGATCATGGAAAGATCAGGGTAACAGCAGTGATATCAGAGAATAAACAAGATATTTAAAAATGTTTCAGATATACAATTATCAAAACACATCCATTTGAAATGAAAGGTGAGAAGAGTCAAGGATTCATTTGTTCACTTATTCACTCAGCAATAAAGACTTAATGTGTATTCTTACAGAGCACTATAGTCTACCATGGTACACAGAGAAGATATCGCAAGCTCCTCATTTCAATAACCGAGTGGGATTATGCTTCCATTAGCTGAAAAATGTAAGATATGAGGTAATGGAATAAGGACTTGATTTGGGACTATTTGAGTTTACAAGAGTTTTTAACATCATTAACAACCAAAGAAACACAAATTGAAACCAATGAGATACCACTACACACACACCAAAAAAAGCTAAAATTAAAAACACTGACAATACCAAAAGTGTTGAGTTTGTGAAGCAATTGGAACACTCATACACTGCTGATAGAAGTGTAAAGAGATTAAACCACTTCGTAATACTGTTTAGCAGTACCTACTAAATGCTAAATATATGCTTGCACTATGATCCAGTGATTCTACTGTTAAATACATACCTCAGAAAAATGACTGCATATGACTATTCAAAGATATGTATAAGAATGACCACATCAGCTTCATTCATAATAGTCAAAACTGGTAACTACGCAAAAGCCCATTAACAGGAGAATGGACAAATAGATTGCTTTATGTTCACGGAATAGAATAGTGTACCATAATTTAAAAAAGAATGAAGTACTAATCCTATCAAAATGTAGATGACAGTTACTAAGATGTTGAATGCAAAAAAACAGCCATAAGTTAGTATATACTTTATGATTTCATTTAAATGAAATTCAAAAACTAGGAAAAGGAGGTAATAAAGTGAGGATAGTGATGATACTCTGGTGCAGGTATGTTCTATATCTTCACCTAGGTAGTAATTATGAGCATATATTAATTTATAAAAATTCATGGAACTGTACACTTAAAATGTCTGTATTTTCATGCATGTATGCTACTCTTCACTTAATAAAAAATGTTATTGGAAAAAGAATATATAATCAGAAAATTAACAAGGGATAAATGTAATAATAATATATATCTAAGCCATCCAAACAGAAAAAAGGGGAAGATTATAGATTTCAACCCACAATTAACAGTGATTATATTAAATGCAAATGAACTAAATGTTCCAATTAAAATATTTCTAGATTGGTTTTTAAATACACATATACATGTGAGCACATGTGCACACACACAAAGCTAAATCAGTACAAAAAGGTTTTCTTTTATCATACACCGGGTAAAAATAAATTGCAGAGGAGATTAACCAAGATGGCGGACTAGAAGGACATGCTCTCACTCCCTCTTGCGAGAGCACCAGAATCACAACTGGCTGCTGGACAATCATTGACAGGAAGACACTGGACTTCACCAAGGAGGATACCCCACGACCAAGGACAGAGGAGAAGCCACAGTGAGACAGTAGGAGGGGCGCAATCAGAGTAAAATCAAATCCCATAACTGCTGGGTGGGTGACTCACAGACTGGCGAACACTTATACCACAGAAGTCCACTCACTGGAGTGAAGGTTCTGAGCCCCACGTCAGGCTTCCCAACCTGGGGGTCCAGCAATGGGAGGAGGAATTCATAGAGAATCAGACTTTGAAGCCTAGTGGGAATTGATTGCAGGACTTCGACAGGACTGGGGGAAACAGAGACCACACTCTTGGAGGGCACACATGGAATAGTGTGCGCATTGGGACCCGGGGGAAGGAGCAGTGACCCTGGGAGAGACTGAACCAGACCTACCTGCTAGTGTTGGAGGGTCTCCTGCAGAGGCGGGGGCTGGCTCTGCTTCACCGTGGGGACAAGGACACTGGCAGCAGAGGTTCTGGGAAGTACTCCTTGGCGTGAGCCCTCCCAGAGTCTGCCATTAGCCCCACCAAAGAACCCAGGTAGGCTCCAGTGTTGGGTTGCCTCAGGAAAAACAACCAACAGGGAGGGAAGCCAGCCCCACCCATCAACAGTCAAGTGGATTAAAGTTTTACGGAGCTCTGACCGCCACAGCAACAGTCAGCTCTACCCACCACCAGAGCATCCGATCAAGTCTCTTAGATAGATAGCCTCAACCACCAGAGGGCAGACAGGAGAAGCAAGAAAAACTACAATCCTGCATCCTGTGGAACAAAAACCACATTTACAGAAAGACAGACAAGATGAAAAGGCAGAGGGCTATGTACCAGATGAAGGAACAAGAAAAAACCCCAGAAAAACAACTAAATGAAGTGGAGATAGGCAACCTTCCAGAAAAAGAATTCAGAATAATGATAGTGAAGATGATCCAGGACCTCGGAATAAGAATGGAGGCAAAGATCGAGAAGATTCAAGACATGATTAACAAAGACCTAGAAGAATTAAAGAACAAACAAACAGAGATGACCAATACAATAACTGAAATGAAAACTACACTAGAAGGAATCAATAGCAGAATAACTGAGGCAGAAGAACGGATAAGTGACCTGGAAGACAGAATGGTGGAATTCCTGCTGTGGAACAGATTAAAGGAAAAAGAATGAAAAGAAATGAAGACAGCCTAAGAGACCTCTGGGACAACATTAAATGCAACAACATTCGCATTATAGGGGTCCCAGAAGGAGAAGAGAGAGAAAAAGGACCAGAGAAAATATTTGAAGAGATTATAGTCGAAAACTTCCCTAACATGGGAAAGGAAATAGCCACCTAAGTCCAGGAAGCGCAGAGAGTCCCATACAGGATAAACCCAAGGAGAAACACGCCGAGACACACAGTAATCAAAGTGGCAAAAATTAAAGACAAAGAAAAATTATTGAAAGCAGCAAGGGAAAAACGACAAATAACATACAAGGGAACTCCCATAAGGTTAACAGCTGATTTCTCAGCAGAAACTCTACAAGCCAGAAGGGAGTGGCATGATATACTTAAAGTGATGAAAGGGAAGAACCTACAACCAAGATTACTCTACCCGGCAAGGATCTCATTTAGATTTGATGGAGAAATCAAAAGCTTTACAGACAAGCGAAAGCTAAGAGAATTCAGCACCACCAAACCAGCTCTACAACAAATGCTAAAGGAACTTCTCTAAGTGGTAAACACAAGAGAAGAAAAGGACCTACAAAAACAAACCCAAAACAATTAAGAAAATGGTCATAGGAACATACATATCGATAATTACCTTAAACGTGAATGGATTAAATGCTCCAACCAAAAGACACAGGCTTGACGAATGGATACAAAACCAAGACCCATATATATGTTGTCTACAAGAGACCCACTTTAGACTTAGGGACACATACAAACTGAAAGTGAGGGGATGGAAAAAGATATTCCATGCAAATGGAAATCAACAGAAAGCTGGAGTAGCTATACTCATATCAGATAAAACAGACTTTAAAATAAAGAATGTTACAAGAGACAAGGAAGGACACTACATAATGATCAAGGGATCAATCCAAGAAGAAGATATAACAATTATAAATATATATGCACCCAACATAGGAGCACCTCAATACATAAGGCAACTGCTAACAGCTATAAAGAGGAAATTGACAGTAACACACTAATAGGGGGGACTTTAACACCTCACTTACACCAATGGACAGATCATCCAAAATGAAAATAAATAAGGAAACAGAAGCTTTAAATGACACAATAGACCAGGTAGATTTAATTGATATTTATAGGACATTCCATCCAAAAACAGCAGATTACACGTTCTTCTCAAGTGTGCACGGAACATTCTACAGGATAGATCACGTCTTGGGTCAAAAATCAAGCCTCAGTAAATTTAAGAAAATTGAAATCATATCAAGCATCTTTTCTGACCACAACGCTATGAGATTAGAAGTGATTTACAGGGAAAAAACCGTAAAAAACACAAAACACATGGAGGTTAAACAATACTTTACTAAATAACCAAGAGATCACTGAAGAAATCAAAGAGGAAATCAAAAAATACCCAGAGACAAATAACAAGGAAAACACGACAACCCAAAACCTATGGGATGCAGCAAAAGCAGTTCTAAGAGGGAAATTTATAGCTATACAAGCCTACCTAAAGAAACAAGAAAAATCTCAAGTAAACAATCTAACCTTACACCTAAAGAAACTAGAGAAAGAAGAACAAACAAAACCCAAAGTTAGCAGAAGGAAAGAAATCATAAAGATCAGAGCAGAAATAAATGAAATAGAAACAAAGAAAACAATAGCAAAGATCAATAAAACTAAAAGCTGGTTCTTTGAGAAGATAAACAAAATTGATAAGCCATTAGCCAGACTCATCAAGAAAAAGAGGGAGAGGACTCAAATCAATAAAATCAGAAATGAAAAAGGAGAAGTTACAACAGACACCGCAGAAATACAAAGCATACTAAGAGACTACTACAAGCAACTCTATGCCAATGAAATGGACAACCTGGAAGAAATGGACAAATTCTTAGGAAGGTATAACCTTCCAAGACTGAACCAGGAAGAAATAGAAAATATGAACAGACCAATCACAAGTAATGAAATTGAAACTGTGATTAAAAATCTTCCAACAAACAAAAGTCCAGGACCAG
This sequence comes from Balaenoptera borealis, assembly GCF_965194805.1. Taxonomy (NCBI): domain Eukaryota; kingdom Metazoa; phylum Chordata; class Mammalia; order Artiodactyla; family Balaenopteridae; genus Balaenoptera; species Balaenoptera borealis. Next base: position 30,695,695 of record NC_138868.1, read on the forward strand.
ATGCCTTCACAGGTGAATTCTATCAAACATTTAGAGAAAAGCTAACACCTATCCTTCTCAAACTCTTCCAAAAAATTGCAGAGGAAGGAACACTCCCAAACTTATAATATGAGGCCACCCTCACCCTGATACCAAAACCAGACAAAGACACTACAAAAAAAGAAATTTACAGACCAATATCACTGATGAATATAGATGCAAAAACTCTCAACAAAATACTAGCAAACAGAATCCAACAACACATTAAAAGGATCATACACCACGATCAAGTGGGATTTATCCCAGCGATGCAAGGATTCTTCAATATATGCAAATCAATCAATGTGATACACCATATTAACAAATTGAAGAAGAAAAACCATATGGTCATCTCAATAGATGTAGAAAAAGCTTTCGACAAAATTCAACACCCATTTATGATAAAAACTCTCCAGAAAGTGGGCATAGAGGGAACATACCTCAACATAATAAAGGCCATGTATGACAAACCCACAGAAAACATCATTCTCAATGGTGAAAAACTGAAAGCATTTCCTCTAAGATCAGGAACGAGACAAGGATGTCCACTCTCACCACTATTATTCAACATATTTCTGGAAGTCCTAGCCACGGCAATCAGAGAAGAAAAAGAAATAAAAGGAATATAAATTGGAAAAGAAGAAGTAAAACTGTCATTGTTTGCAGATGACATGATACTATACATAGAGAATCCTAAAACTGCCACCAGAAAACTGCTAGAGTTAATTAATGAATTTGGTAAAGTTGCAGGATACAAAATTAATGCACAGAAATCTCTTGCATTCCTATACAGTAATGATGAAAAATCTGAAAGAGAAATTAAGGAAACACTCCCATTTACCATTGCAACAAAAAGAATAAAATACCTAGGAATAAACGTACCTAGGGAGACAAAAGACCTGTACGCAGAAAACTATAAGACACTAATGAAAGAAATTAAAGATGATACCAACAGATGGAGAGATATACCATGTTCTTGGATTGGAAGAATCAACATTGTGAAAATGACTATACTCCCCAAAGCAATCTACAGATTCAATGCAATCCCTATCAAATTACCAATGGCATTTTTTACGGAACTAGAACAAATCAACTTAAAATGTGTATGGAGACACAAAAGACCCCGAATAGCCAAAGCAGTCTTGAGGGAAAAAAACGCAGCTGGAGGAATCAGACTCCCTGACTTCAGACTATACTACAAAGCTACAGTAATCAAGACAATATGGTACTGGCATAAAAACAGAAACATAGATCAGTAGAACAAGATAGAAAGCCCAGCGATAAACCCATGCACCTATGGTCAACTAATCTATGACAAAGGAGGCAAAGATATACAATGGAGAAAAGACAGCCTCTTCAATAAGTGGTGCTGGGAAAACTGGACAGCTACATGTAAAAGAATGAAAGTAGAACACTCCCTAACACCATACACGAAAATAAACTCAAAATGGATTAAAGACCTAAGTGTAAGGCCAGACACTATCAAACTCTTAGAGGAAAACATAAGAAGAACACTCTATGACATACATCACAGCAAGATCTTTTTTGATCCACCTCCTAGAGTAATGGAAATAAACACTTTCTATCCTGTTCCATTGATCTATATTTCTGTTTTTGTGCCACTACCATACTGTCCTGATTACTGTAGCTTTGTAGTATAGTCTGAAGTCAGGGAGCCTGATTCCTCCAGCTCCATTTTTCTTTCTCAAGATTGCTTTGGCTATTCGGGGTCTTTTGTGTTTCCATACGAATTGTGAAATTTTTTGCTCTAGTTCTGTGAAAAATGCCACTGGTAGTTTGATAGGGATTGCATTGAATCTGTAGATTGCTTTGGGGAGTATAGTCATTTTCACAATGTTGATTCTTCCAATCCAAGAACATGGTATATCTCTCCATGTCTTTGTATCATCTTTAATTTCTTTCATCAGTGTCTTACAGTATTCTGTATACAGGTCTTTTGTCTCCCTAGGTACGTTTATTCCTAGGTATTTTAGTCTTTTTGTTTCAATGGTAAATGGGAGTGTTTTCTTAATTTCACTTTCAGATTTTTCATCATTAGTGTATAGGAATGCAAGAGATTTCTGTGCATTAATTTTGTATCCTGCTACTTTACCAAATTCATTTATTAGCTCTAATAGTGTTCTGGTAGCATCTTTAGGATTCTCTATGTGTAGTATCATGTCATCTGCAAACAATGACAGCTTTACTTCTTCTTTTCTGATTTGGATTCCTTTTATTTCTTTTTCATCTCTGACTGCTGTGGCTAAAACTTCCAAAACAATGTTGAGTAATAGTGGTGAGAGTGGGCAACCTTTTCTTGTTCCTGATCTTAGTGGAAATGGTTTCAGTTTTTCACCATTGAGGACGATGCTGGATGTTGGTTTGTCATACATGGCCTTTATTATGTTGAGGTAGGTTCCCTCTAGGCCCACTTTCTGGAGAGTTTTTATCATAAATGGGTGTTGAATTTTGTCAAAAGCTTTTTCTGCATCTATTGAGATGATCATATGGGTTTTATTCTTCAATTTGTTAATATGTTGTATCACGTTGATTGATTTGCATATATTGAAGAATCCTTGCATTCCTGGGATAAACCCCACTTGATCACAGTGTATGATCCTTCTAATGTGCTGTTGGATTCTGTAAAAACTTAGACTTTTGATGCCCTTCATCTAGCTATTTTACTTTGGCAAGAGTAACAGGTAAGATTTATTAAGTGTATATTCCATGCCAGGAAGTTTTCTAAGGTGGTGTTTTATACGAATGCTTTAGTTTATTTTTTACAAAAACCCTACCCAGTACTATCATAACCCCATTTTACATGTAAGATAACGATCTCACAGAGGTAAGGTCAATGGCTCAAGGTCACATAGGTAATAACTAGAAGCACTAGCCAGGTCCACTTGGCTACAAATACCAGACACTATACTACCTCTTAAGATTAGATATCACATGATGTAATACTATACAGTAAAAGACAATTAATACTTAGAAGAATTGTGGATGATAACAGTAATATCAAATACTTATTTAGAACAGGCAGTGTTCTAAATATTTTCCTTATTTAGAACAGGCAGTGTTCTAAATATTTTCCAACATTAACTGATTTAACCCCTATTATACTCCTATTATTTTATAGATGAGGAAACTGATGCACAGAGGAGTGGAGTAACTTGCCCAAGGACACAGTAAGTTGTAGGGCCAGGATTCTAACCCAGACACTCTGGTTCCCGAGTCATGCTTTTAATGAAGACACTATAGAAAAAGATATTTAAATTTTTTGCTAAAGTACAAAAAAGTATGAATAGTATGATTCCAATTCTGTAAGAAAAGAAAAATCATATAAACACAGAAAGAGTTTGGAAAGATATATGCCAAGAGGATTAACAGTGGTTATCCTGAATTACAGGGGATAGTTTTGGTCTCCTTTAAACTTCTCTGTATTTTTAGAATTTTCTAAAATTAATATATATTTCTTTTGTAATGTCCAAGTACAACAAACATTTTCAAATCATGATTTCCTTCCACCAGTATCACTATTCTGATCTTCATTACGTTCTATCTATTAACTAATCTCCCCATGTCCGGTCTTCTTTCCCACCTGTAAACTCCATACTAGCACTAAATTAACCTTCCTATAACAAAAGGCCGAACTTCGATTATATTATCATCATCTGAAAAAATATATGCCTACATATATTTGTTTACCCATTTATTTTCTATTTCCTTCACCAATATGTGTTCTCTTTTCAGGTAAGAAATTTTCTTGTTCATCAAGAACAGATACTGTATGGTGCTACTGCAATGATCTAAGAAAAAGATGGTAGTGGTATAGATTAGGGCAAAGCCCAACAGAGCAAATCGAAACAAATATACTTGAGACATATTCTAGACTTAAATTCAACAGAGCTTAGTGATTATTTATCAGGTGCTGGGAGTAAGAAAGATAGGAATTCAAAAGTGATACCCAAGTTTTTTACTTGGACAATTGGTTGGCCATACCATTCACTGAGACATAAGGAAGTACAGGTTTGAGAAAGCTAATAACGAGTTGTTTGGAAAAATTTTAATAGGTGCCTGCAAGAAATCTAAAGAAAATCTCCAAAACAGAGACAGACATATGATTTGAGAGTTAAAAATGGATGCTTTGAAAAGAGAGGTAATTAGGAATGGATATCTGAGTGCATATTTCATAATGTATATATTATACTAAATTCTAAATAGTATTGCATATTTCAGTAAATTCCAAATAGATTCAACATTTAAAGGTAAAAAATAAAAACACACCACATTAAATAAAACTTGGTTATAAAAAAATGAAGCGGGAAAGTTCTTGCTTACTATGACTCAAAATCCAGAAACAATCCTCTTTAAGCAAAGTCAAAAGTCCAATGTTAAATGGGGGGAAATATACTAGCAACTTATATTACTAACAAAGAGCAAATCTTCTTAATATATAAAAAAGACAAAGATTTGTAATTGCTTGCATATATATTAAGAGTCTCAAGAGGGTATACAAGTTACAAAGATATTAATTATTACCTTTTTATAATTAATGGAGAATTCAAATATTTAAATTAAAAATGGTAAACTTTTAAAAGTATAGTAGCTGGATAGTGAGAAGAGGAAGTATAAAATAGGAAGAGAAAAGGTGCTAGAACCTAGGAAGAAATCCCAAAGGACTTTAATATGTAAGAACAGACAAAAATTAAAAATACAGCAGAGACATCAGTATGAACTCATGTTTAACTTAATATAGATAAACACAGGTTACATACAGAAATATTTATAGATATGTGTATATAAACAGGTTAGTATACACACACTTATTTCCCTTCATTGTTCTGTCAGCTGAGTGGGCAAGGACACCCAAGTAGCATTGAACATACCTAGCACCCAGATATTGGTTTCCAATACCATTCTCCGAAAAAAGAATGGATGCTTCTAGTACTCAGGCAGGACACATACAAAATGAACCTGGAGCATTTCTAGTACTAGAAAGTAAGAAATTACTAAATAAAGAAACAAAAATCAAAAACCTTAATTAATGGAGGTATGTCAAAGGGACACAGGAGCCAACTGAAAGAGCTACCAACAACCAACTAAAACAATTTGAACAAAATAAATACTGGATTATATCCCAAATATAAAATAAATATCCACAAGTCCATACTGATATAAATAAATGACTGAACAAATAAAAAATAAGGAAAAAGAGAAAAATATTCTATGCAGAATAATTCCAAATAGTTTATGCAGATACTCCACTCCCAAGGAAGGGAGCATAACTCCCCCCGTACCCTCCTCCCCAACTGTGAGCTGCACGTAGTGACTTCCTTCTGAAAGTTACAACATGGAGAAAGGAAAAAGAGTAAGTTAATAATGGTGGAATCTAAAAATCCTAACTCAGTCAGGTGAAATTTAAATCAACAGTGTTAAACCATGTTGATAGTACTTGCTCTTGACATGATGTGATAAAAACAACACTTTACCTCTGTGGCCTTCCTCCCCAAAACCCATGAGCTCAGTCTAACCATGAGAAAAACACTAGACAAATTCCAATAGACAGGTATTCTACAAAATACCTGATTAGTAGACCTCAAAACTATCTAGATCTTCAAAAACAAGGAAAGTATGAGAAACTGTCACAGTCAAGAGGAACCTAAAGAGACAGAACAACTAAACGTAGTGCGGTATCCTGTATGAGACTCTGGAGCTGGAAAAGGACATTAGGTAAAAGCTAAGAATATCTGAATAAAATATGGACTTCAGCTAATGATACTGTACCAATACTGGTTTATTAATTATAAATAATGTACCATATTAATGTACAATGCTAAATAATATGGGAAACTGGGTGCAGGTTACATGGGAACTCCCTGCAGTATCTTCACAAATTTTCTTTAAATTTTCAAACCTCTTTATAGAGCCTAGGTTCAGAAGTCTTTAAGATTCTTCATGTTCAAATCAGCTGCCCTAATCACTCATTAATTTCTTCTACACAGTTTCATAATAAAGATGCAAACTAAAGTAAAATACCAAAGTTGGAAAGGAGGGGAAAAAAAGCAATCAACAAAAGAGATTTTCTTCATAACTTGCTCTTCTTTCCTTAGGCTGAACAATTTTCTTACAGTCCAATACTGCTATTTTCTGTTTATTTCTTTCAGAAGTGCATATAGGTCTGATATTGGAAGACAATCAGAAATCAAGAACTGTTCTCAACTCCTTCAGGAGGCTGGTAGTACCTAACACAGTGTCTGAGACAATGGAAAAACCAACTAGACCTCTCTCAGCATCAGTTGCCTCATCTCTAAAATGAGCATTTAATATCTACTGGGCCATTATGAAGATAAAATGTAAAACAGAATGTAAGGCAGTTAGTAGAATGCTGAAACATGGTATAATAAATGGAAACTATTAGGAATAATAGGAAAGTAGAAAATAGTGATGGAGTAAATAAAGAAAATTTGTATTCTCTAACACAATAAAAAAGTAAAAAGGTAATAACATGAATTTTCATCATCAAATTAGGGACCTGAGATACAGCTCCTATGATGCTTTTGAAAGTATTATATTCAGTAAACTAATCATCCCCAGTATAACACAAGCTACCAGAACAATACGAAAAAAGGAACTGATCTAGTTATGCTCTCTTAAAGTAGATAAGCTCCAGTTCATTTAGATGGGCTTTATGATAAAATTGTGCTGCACACCTTTAATTAAAAGCAGATTACCAAAACTGAATAAAAACATAAATATATTTGGAAATTTAATTGCTTTCATCTATATTTATGATCTGAGGAATGTAGACTTTCTTATGCTGCCTAGAATCCCAAATATGCACTAAGGAAGAAAGCAGTTCATTTTATGCTGTAACATGTTGCAAAGGTAACTATCTTTCCAGATAGTCTGGCCAAAGTGTATATTTCTTAGTAGTAAATACTTCTTCATATGCCTAGAAAATATAATGAAAAAGAAAAGAAAAGGCAAGACAAGGCAGGGCAGGCAGGCAAAACACAGCGCCTTAGAATATTTAAGTTTCTTCATTTCCAAAGCCATGTTTGTTTTGTGATGAAAGATAAAATTGCATCTTCCTGAATCAGATATATTAATTTCTATGATTATGGTCAAGGTAAATTTAAAAAGAGCAAAAATTTGAAAGTTTCTTAAAATATGTAAATACTTAGTCATGAAAATACTAAAGAAAGAAACCTTAAAGAGTGAGGTTTTGAGTTAGGAACTTTACTACGTCACTATATTTAGCATCACTCCAGTGATGCTAGTTTGCTAATGATAAGAATGAATTAATAAAATATCACATAGTTTAGAATATTATTCATTCTCATTACTATAAACTGAGATTAAAATAATCTCAGAATTACCTACAGTCAGGATAAAGTTCTTAATCTCGTTTTTCAGTTATGTAAAAAAAAATCTAAGAACATTTGGCAAAACTTTTCACATATATTTTCTCTTATGAGCCTCACAACAATACAAAGGGGTAGGTAATATTGTCTCTATCATGCAGATGAGGAAACAAAGGCTGAAAGAAGTCAAGACACTTACCTAGTGTCACACTACAAGTCACATAGAGCCAGGACTAAAGTCAGTTGACTTCAAGTTTAGTGTGCTTCGCATACTTCAACTGTCATTCTTTACTTATCTTTCTCTCATTTTAAAATTAATGCACATTCCCTAAACTGGATTTAAGAAGCTTTACTAATAAATAAAAAAGGTATAAACTCCCCAAAACAAAGATAAGAGATGTCAATAACTGGTCAAATGACAGTGCAAATAAGTGGAAACTGACTTGTCAGAGCCTAAGAAGCTGAAGTAGGTGCCAGCTTCCTTAGAAGGTGGGGAAAGAGATAGGATAGAGAAAGCAAAAGCAGTTGTAATCTGCATAGGGGCAGTCAGAGCCCATCTTTCCTCCCATTACCCTTTCCAAGAGATAGGAAATACATTTTCTAGAGAAACAGTCCAAACAGATCTGGGATGCAGGTCATGAGGCACAGAAGAGGGCAGAGAAAGGTGCACACTGAAATCAAGGCAACTGAGCACAAGTCCTCATCCTGTGCCCAGAGACCCCAGGGACTCTCCTCTACTCAGCTCTGAGCAGGTGGGAGATGGTAAGATTCTTCTCTAGAAAAACTGACCAGCCCAAGAGAAAAGACTCAGCACTTCTGATACTTGAATTCTCCCAACAAAATAACCAGATCTTAGATTGGTCACGCCCTACAGAAGCCCAGTGAGCCCCATGCCTTACCCTCACAATCAGAGCAGCCCCACTCAACCACCCAAAGACAGCCCAGGGTCACCAGAGTGGGAGAAAATCGTTAGCAAACAAACAAGCATGAACTTTGCTTCTGCTCAGATTTTAGGAAATATGCTCAGAAATCACTTTATTTAAAACAATCACTACTCTGCTGCAGCAGTAAGAGAACAAGTAGAATTATTCTCATCTGGTAGGAGTTTGCACTGAATTTTGGAAATCATACTTTTTCCAAAAAACACTTATATCGACTTCAAATCATTAATATTATTAACAGTCGTAGATTTATGATTAATGTAATTATCGAAGATTTCACAAACCTAGTTACTAACTTAGACCAAGTTTAATTTTAAAAAAACATTATGTTCTGGACTTCCCTGGTGGTGCAGTGGTTAAGAATCCACCTGCCAATGCAGGGGACAGGGGTTTGATCCCTGCTCCGGGAAGATCCCACATGCCGTGGAGTAACTAAGCCTGTGTGCCACGACTACTGAGACTGCGTTCTAGAGCCCAAGAAACACAACTACTGAGCCCATGTGCCGCAACTACTGAAGCCCGCGCGCTCTAGGGCCCACGTGCCACAACTACTGAGACTGCGTGCTGCAACTACTGAAGCCTGCGTGCCTAGAGCCCGTGCTCTGCAACAAGAGAAGCCACCACAATGAGAAGGCCGCGCACCGCAATGAAGAGTAGCCCCCACTTGCCACAACTTGAGAAAGCCTGTGTGCAGCAACGAAGACCCAACACAGCCAAAACATAAATAAAATTAAAAAAAAAAAAGAAATGGATGCTGAGGACAGACCAATCAGCCATACCACCACAGGGAGCTTGTTGGAACTTCCATTTCACAGATAAGGAAACTGAGATTCAAAAAATTTAAGTGACTTGCACAAGACTTCAGCGTTAAATAAATTGAATTACCAGGAATAAAACCTAGGAATGTCTAAAAAAAAAAAAAAACAAAAAAAACAACAACAACAACAAAAAGACCATTATGTTCATTATTAACGTAAATGACTAAAAAAATTTTTTAATGTAATAGAAATCACCTCCTCTGATTCTACAGCCAGTAATTTTAGTATATCACCTTTCAGATCTACAAACCTACATCAATGTTTTAATGGCTGTATAGTATCCTTCTATATCACATTTGCCTTGAATTTATAAATTAATTTTTAAATGTACATTATAGAAGAACGTAAGTAGGAAAAACCCTTACATTATAAATATCAGTTTTAAATCTGAAGCTTTCAAAGATTTGAACAGCCAAGAAAAGAAACATCTGGAGAATCTTTCTTCCATGAAGTTTTCAAAACACATAAACTGACAGCCACATCTGACTTTCCTTGAACCCTAATATCCACTTATCCAATCCTTCGAATTCCTCCTCAGAATTCACTTGCTAATCTACTCTCCGCTCTCCATTGTAACAGTAATTGCATTAGTTAAATTCTCAGAATCATTCACCTAGATTACTACATAAGCATTTTCATTAATTCTACCTGTCTCTCCCCATTTTGGTCTAATCTCTGCTTTGCCTTTTGAAATATTTTCTTAAGAAAACAAATCTAATAAGCATGTTACTCCCTGTTTAAAAAACGCTAGTGGTTGCCTTGTTGCCTACAGGTTAAAGTCCAAACTACAGTTGTCCTTGGAGGAAAGGGGTTGAGGATGGAACTGTGAGTGTTTGTTAAAGGGGACTTTAGTTGTATCTATTAATGTTTTATTTCTTTAAAAAATTAACTAAAGAAAATTAAGACAAAATGTTAATTCAGGGAGACGGGAATATGGGTGTTACTTGTACTACACTTTGTGTTTTTCTATATTTTAGAATTTCTCTTTAAAAGAAGCATTACTGGGCTTCCCTGGTGGCGCAGTGGTTGGGAATCTGCCTGCCAATGCAGGGGACACGGGTTCGAGCCCTGGTCTGGGAAGATCCCACATGCCACAGAGCAACTAGGCCCGTGAGCCACAACTACTGAGCCTGCGCGTCTGGAGCCTGTGCTCCGCAACAAGAGAGGCCGCGATAGTGAGAGGCCCGTGCACCGCGATGAAGAGTGGCCCCCGCTCGCCACAACTGGAGAAAGCCCTCACACAGAAACGAAGACCCAACACAGCCAAAAATAAATTAATTAATTAATTTAAAAAATAAATAAATAAATAAAAGAAGCATTACTTGGATTACTGAGTCTAAAAAAAAAAAAGTGAAAGCAAGAAGATTATGCTTCTTAGTTATCCTACCATATATGACCTACATAACCAAAATTTCTTATTTTTATAGAATTTTTTCATTTCTAACTTATAACAGTAATCACTTGCATTCAGTTTATATTCACACCCACGTTTCTCCACTGGTCAGGCTGAGTGTGTCATTGTCTTTTTTTTTTTTTTTCCAAGACATGCATGCCTGAACATAGAAGTGCTCCATAAATATGTGACAAAGGGAAGAAAGGACAGAAACAGGATGAGAGGGGAAAAGGAGGAAAGGAAGGAGAAAGAAAGAGTAAAAAAATTGATGTGAGTATAGGAATCTTTCCTCAAATGTAGGCAAAAATTAAAGGTTTTAGTTTTCATTATGATTGGCACATTACAATCTTCTAGAATATAAAGAATTTTCAGAGATAGATGGTAACCAGTTTTTCTCCATGTTTTCAAGACCAAAATGAGGAAATAAAATCATTTAAAAAATTAACATACATTGGATAAAAGAAAATCTAAGTAGCAGATCACGGTAATAAGATACTGAAATAACATGTAGAGTTTTAGCTTGTTGTTAAAGTATAAATTTGATTTTTTTTATATCCAGCATCAAACAATGTCCTATGGGGGTGAATCTCCCAGTGTGGGCTTTCTTGGAAAGAAGCGTACTCCATCTCCTCATACGTAAGCTGCAGGTACCAGATGATCCCTTCTGCTCTCATTCCCTGGCAGTAAGTGACCTGGATTCAGACAATTACATGTTCCACCTGGGATTTTGAAGGAGTAATGCTAAAATGCAGGGACACTTAAAAAGTTATGCATGCGGGGAATTAGTTATGTATACCACTAGACTCAGAAAACACTGAAATGATTATAATCAAGTTTTTCAAAGCAAAAGACAATCATATATGTCTAAATTTGGGGAGACAACTATAAACTATGGCACAATGACTGTGTTACTCTCTTTCAAGCAGAAACATACGTATTCTTTCCAGATAAATACATTCTACAGTACCAATGCTGGAATTAAAATGGTGTTTATAAGGTAATCATAAACTATGGGATTAAAGGCAATGGTGAAGTATTTCTTGTTTTATGATCTCAAGAGAATGATCGCATCATCATAACATCACCCTCTGAGTCTTTTGGTTTAAGTAATTGTTTTGTTCATAGATAAGCAGTTTTTAAATGCTTGTCTTGGTTTTAGATCAGTAAAGATACAATAGTGAGGCTTTGTGTGTGTGTGTGTGCGTGTGTGTGTGTGTGTAATAAATTAAATGTCAAAATAAAGTACCAAGGAAATACAGTGATTTCATTTTGGCAATGATTAATCCCCAAGGGTAATTAATGTTTATGTTTAAAGAGCTATATGTATGATATTTTGATGTATGTGTTTTATTCAGACTTTACAATTACTTCTTCATATTTAATTTTTTTAATAAATTTAAGCCCATTAGAAAAAAAATTTTGGCTTTGTTCTTTAAAAAAAGAGCCTCTCCTAAAGAGAGATAAATTATAATTTGGAAAATGTATTAAAATTATAATAAATAATAAATATTCTAATAAAAGATGGGATATATGCTAGTTGCGGCAAGTTTTCAAACTGAGGTCCTTATTTTAATGGACAAGGAAAAGGCATCCAGACAACAGAAAGTAATGAACACTGAAGAATTAACAAAACAGCTCACTCAATTTTAGTTAAAGATAATTAAGTTCCTAGAGAATAAGCTATTTTGGGTCAGGTGATTCTGGGAAAAAATTATATAAACAAAATTATTTTACCTAAGTCACTAAAGGTGAGAAAATGCATTTGATTGTATGTATGCTACATGTATGATGATTGTGTGACATGTATATGCTACATATATACTTTGTATATAGTTTTATACATAGTTACATTAAAAAAGCATCGTATTAAAATTAGATAACCCAGTAACAGCATGTGGAGAGAGTCATGAGAAGAGAAATCTGGAACAGATTTCAAATGACAGCAAAAGCAGAGCTGCCGTGGAAAGAAGTTCTGGCAACAGGTGCGGAAAGATGAGCACATGGGAAGGCAGCCATGAAGCCTGACAGAATTCTGGGAATAAAATAATAATATTTAGAATTTATGCCATACTTTTTTTTTCTTCAAGCATTTTACACACATCAACTAATTAATCATCAAAACACCCACATGAATATTTCTTCCTCACTATCACACCCAGGAATGATGTTACTTTTTCTTAACTACATAATACAAATCATACTTAAAATTTTTTTCACTTTTCACACTAAACTTTACTGCAATATTTGCCTTTACATCTAGAACTAATTTAATCATAGCTTTTGGTATCTTCAACAGATTCTATTGCCCCAAACAAATCCAAAATTAGATTGCTTGTTTCCAATAGATTTCCTTTGAGAGTGACATCAGGATTTATTAAAAGAATGGATACACCATGGTTGCTAAGGTTCACATTCAATCTGATAGAGTATATTAAAGTTCAGAATAGGTATTGGGCAAATAAATAGAATATTAAAAACTTCCAGAAATTCTGAAAAAAAAAAAAAACATGCTCAGGTAATTTTCTTGGACTTTATAACATTACTAAATGACTATTTTCCAAGACTTACTAATCACCAAATCCAGTAGCCTTTTCTAAAATGCTCTTAAGTCTGTGATATTAACTACCACACTTTTGCCCTTGGCCTTCCATGACAATGTACACTCTAATTTACTCTCTTCATTAACTGCTATTTCTTTCTTTTAACTGCTGCCTTTAAAATGAATGAGCCCCTCAAGAATCCCCTTTGTTGGAAGTGGGTTCTTGAGTCAGATTGCCTGAGTTTGTATTCAAACTCTTCCACTTACTAGCTATGTGAACTAAGGCAATTTCTCTTGTGTGTTAGTTGTTCCATCTGTAAAAAGGAGATGTTGGTAATAGTTGTACTATACCTATTTTATAGGGGTTGTGTGAGAAATATGTGAGAAAATATATGTCAAATAGACATACAGTGCATGGCACATAATAAACATGAACAAATGTTAGCAGTAATGATGATGTTAATTTCTATTATTACTATTATCCTCTTTATTTGTAATATCATCTAATCTTATAGCTTCAATTATTCCTACTTTGCGAACGATCTTCAAAAGTAAATCTTGTTGATGTAACCTTTTTCTAGAATTCTAATTCTCATTTTCAACTACCTGCTGAATGCTGCATTATAGTGCCCTGCCAACAGCGCAAATTCAATAGGCACCAAACTGAACTCATCACCATCCCATCGTTCTGATGCTTTTTATCTAGTCGTAGAAGAATTTCAAAATACAAGTTATATTTCATTACTATACCACCCTAACTTACAACCTAGACAATTATTTTAATATTACACTTAAAATAAGGCCCAACTCATTTTCTCCAATTTGGCAGTACATAATTTGTCTTCTCACGTTTTCCTACTTTGACTAAAGTTATTACACTTTTACTTAAATCTAAAACTAAGAAATGTGGTCTGTTAAAACTTATTCTAACACACTTTTTATTCTAGTGTCTTTTTGTACATTAACTCTTTCAACTTACTTTCTTGTATGGAATGATATATAATCTCTGATATCTCTTAACTCCAAACTTTCACTATATTGTTGTTTTCTAACATTTACATATAATGGTTAATGTTTACTATGATTCATTTCCCTTTTATTTTTTTATATTACAGTTAGTACATTACATTGATTTTTTTATTATATATATTTGGTTATATGTTCAGAATAAGAAGGGATGATGCAAAACATTCATAATAAAAAGGGGATGTTAGGTCTGATAGAATTGAGAATCAATGTACTAAATGAAGAGCTACATCAGGGAGTTTTATTGACTTGCTGGGTTTATTAAAGGAAGGAATGGTTTGTTTATTTTAATATTTTGACCATTTAGTACATTTTATTTACAAGGGGTAGGGCAATGATAATCATTACCATTATCATACTACTTTGCATATGCCTATAGTTTATAATTATTGCAAAATCTCACTCACCATATTAATTTCATATGTACATATTCTATGCCAGAATTAAGTATATCAACTCCAGTATTTTTTTAAATGCTTTTAGAAAACAACAAGGGTCACTTTTAAGAAGCCAGGGTCACACTAAGAATAAATTCAGCAGATCGGTATACAACCATAGACTTATTTAAAAAAGACATCAAGGAAACCATTCTTAAACAGATTAAATTCTACAAAAATCCTAAGTCTGAAACTTAAGCCAGATCATTAATTGTAGAATCCTACTGTCTTAACACAAGCAATTCTGAAAGTAGTATAGTAACCTGATATTAAGAGAAAGATCATGCCATCATCTCCTCCTTGATTACTTCCCAACAACAGACCTGTAGTTAAGAATCATTACGTCTTTCATGAAATGAGGAAATGGGGGTTTATAATTTCAGGAACAAGGGCTAAATATCATTTCTCTTATATCTATCACAGATTAAACAACCATGTTTTTTCAGAAACGATTTAAAGTGTCTGTTTTTGTAGAATTTTGGTAACAAGGACACTTTCTATTCTTTTATTTGTGTTTGAAGGCCAGTATCTTCTGGGTGGAGCCATCAGATTTGCTGGCTAAAGCTACCAGAGAATAAAAATAATTGTCTATACTATCATTTGTAAGGTTTTCAGTAGATATACATAATTTTATAATAGAAGAGGGGAAATAAATTTGTCTACAGGCAAGTTTGACAACTCATAAAAATTATTTTTTAGAGTTTCTATCATTTAATAAGATGATCTTGTACAAATGTTTTTTGGTTGTTTTATTCCCTCCCCCTTCCCTGGGAATAAAGCACTGATAATTTTTAACATTTCAGAAAGAAATAAGAGTGACTTAACACATCTAGAAAGTGATGACATAAATGTTTATGAGCAAAGATATTTATCTATTTGAAAAGGTCATTTTTAAAGACTTCAAATATTCTATTGTAACGAATATCCACAGTCATGAAGAATTATGGCATACTGTACTGAAGATACACTTTCCTAATACATTGAGATCTGTTAAAAACCATAAACATAAAATACATTTATGACATGAATAGAAAAATGAGTTTCTAACCATTCTAGCTATTTTGAAGATAGAAAATGTTTCCATGTTGTATATGCCTTAATAGAAATCTCAGGTCTTCATCTCTTTTTTCTTCTTCAACTAGGTACCATTCCAAGATCATGTCTCCCATAAAGTACAAGGGATGAATGAGATTGTCTATGAGGTCCCTTCCAAATCTAATTTCCTATCCTAGGGTACACTTTAGACCCTAAAGAATAAGAGTAATAACACATTAGACACACATAGGAACACACAAATTTTTCCAAGCAGAATACCTTCCTGAAGAGGACCTGGAGCTTATTTAGTCCCTCATACAAAATAAATGAAATAAACAAAGCCCAAGGATATAAGGTAACCTACCTAAGATGACATAACAAGTTAACAGCAGGGCAGAAACCACAAATTGCTAATATTTACTGTGAACTTACCACCCTGTAAGGTAGGTATTATTACAAAGCACATTTTATAAATGAGAAAGGTGAAGCAAAGGGAAGGTAAGTGGCTTGTGTAGATCATAAAGTAACAAGTTAGAGGGGGAACAGAGGTTTGTCCTCAAATAATCTGCTTCCAGAGCCTTGTTCTTAACCACTATGCTGGAATCTGCCTTTTAATTGCAAGTTGGATCTCCTAATTCCCTTTCCAGCTCCCTTTACTGGAGACTTAATAAATAAAAATTCCTGCTTGAAAATAAGATAAACTTTGTTCTTATGAGTTACACAGAAAAGAATCAATAGCAGAAACATCAGATAAGAATCCTAGTTTGAAACTTCAAATAGCTCCATTATTTCAACTGATATTAGATATTTATATGAAAATGCAAATGAGTCAACTTATGGAGATTAACAGAGGATCAAATTTTAAACCAGAACTTTCTCAAGCACTATTAATTTCTGCACTTAGCTCATGCTTGCAGCTCTACCACATGGAAGTTTGTTAAACGAGCCTAACGATTAGAGCCTCTGTCCAGAATCATTCTAAATTGGGACCTTAATTGTTTCTGTTTCATAAGTCAGTGGGTGTAATATTTTATCTGTTGGATTTTCTAAATGCCAGTTCCATCATGTTCTGAGCACACTCTTTTGCCCACTCAATAGACTGGGTCATCAAGAAAAAACTTTGGGATAACAGGATAATGAAATTTTCTAATTCTTTAATTATTCTCTCTTACAAGCAACCAATAGACTAATGTTTTCATGGGCTTATCTACAACCCTCTCTCTCTCTCTCTTCTCTCTCTTCTCTCTCTCTCTCCCAATTTAACCAAGCCCAACTGTATAAATCACACATTAGAATATTTATTTTTAAAAATTATTTTCCAGAATAAAAAAAAGTCCCCCAAAGGCTGTAAATTAAAAATATATAAATAAAGGTTTCATAACATGTTTTTTTCCCTTTTGCTCTCTGGGTGAACTGTCAAACTATAAAAAGAATGTGGTATGACCACCATATGGCTAACACTAAAAATATAAACAAATCTCTTTCATCAAAATTGACTGGAACGAAAAATTTTTTATCCTGAACCCCACTTCCTTCCTGCCATCCATTTGGAAATGAGAAATGAATTCAACAGAGGGGAGGTTACAAGGCAATTTTAGAAAGCAGCTTAGGCATAATGCTTGTGAACTGGAAGGGAACCAGCAGTGTGGTGCAGCAAAAAGACATGCATAAGCTTTGAGGCCACATAAAACTAATTCTATCACTTCTTTGCTCTGTGAAGTTGGGCAACTCATTTTGCTTCTCTAAACCTAAATTCACTTGTCTAGAAAGTACATAAAGTAGCAAGTGTGGCCAAGGGGACAGAAAGAAACTCTAAATGTCTTGGGAAATAAAAGCAGAAATACAGATACAATAACCAAGGTTATATAATGTGAATAAAGCAGAGACTCATGCCACAGGCTGACCCTATTTCAAAGGCAAATAACTATACCGATAATTGAAATCTGAAGAAAGAGGGTGGGATCAATAATAACAGAGGTAAAAATTAGAAATTAAAGATTCCTTTTCAAGGGGGAGTACAGAAAATACAGGTCTTAAAGAACAGCCATAAACCTACTTGCAATTCTAAACTTGTTGAGTGGAGACACAGAAATTTACAAGATGCAGGAGGAGGGGTAGTAATTCAATGAACAGTCATTGAGTGAGGCACTGAGTTAAATGTTGGGAAAATATAGAGTAAGCATGACCTCTCCAGTTTAAAGAGGAAACAGGTAAGTTAGCAGACAATTACAAAAGTGTAGTAAATGTCATCCTGGAAGAAAGAACAGTGTAATAAATGCCACCATGGAAGAAAGAAGGGACAGAAGCATGTGCAAGGTAACAGAGACCCAAAAGAACCTCATAGGTCTGAGGTGGATGGCAAGTAGGGCATGTGAAAGAAGAGGAGGTTGACAATGTAGAATGGGCCGGGTGGTAAACGAACTTGTACATCTGCCAGGAATTTACAGTCCATTAAACTGAAAAGTAATATGATCAGATGTAAAGCTAAATCCATTTAACAGCAAAGTGGAAGATGTACTGAAAGTAAGTGATAAATTAAGAGGTTCTTGCGTCATCCTGGTAAGAGATAAGAAGGTGGTGAGGTGGTATTTTAAAGTGGGGGACGGGTGAAAAAAATCCAATCAAGAATACCTACTGGGTTTTGAATTCACATACCAACCAAACAATTATATAGTAGAATATTTAGAGCTATAAGTTTGTTTTTAATTGAGTTCCAAATACTTATTTTGAACATCAGGTCCAAATATTTGTCTTGTGAAAACATAATTTCTTCCAATGAAAAACTTTCATCCACAAAAAGCACATCTCAAACAGGGAAATCTTTTCTTATTACCTATTTTTTGATCACTGTTCTTCTGTCTGAACAGATGGGAAATTCTTCCTCTTAATCCAACTGAGGGCAGAAACTTCAAATGGTAAGAACTTTCTGGCATGGTTTTACAAAGAGTGCTTAAATCTATTCCAACAACATCATGTGGGAGTATTTCAGCACAGGTTGGAACAGTTTCAGGTTCATCATTACCTCCTGAGAATACCTTTGATAAATAAGGCCTTAAAAGAAAGTAAGGCTAAAGTCTCAACTCTCCTGAATAGATAGAATTATTCTCTTCTGCTTTCAACATTCCAACCCTTATGGGTAGAACTCCCAAACTGCTGATATCTAGAAATGATAGCAATGTATGCCCGTCCTTTATAATGAAATTATATAAATGTTAGGGAGTTTTTGTTTCGTTTTTTTCCTCAGGGGGTGTGTAGGGAGAGGATCTTTCATTTTTTTAAATCATCCCTACTTCAAATTCAGTAGAGGTATTCCTAAAGCACCTTTCCCAACTCAGTATCCTCAAGCTTCTCTTTTATTTTTGTTCTGTCTCCAACCTCTCCATATCCAAAATAATAGATATTGGTTTATTTGTGTGTTTGCTTGTGGAAGAGGTGTTAGCGAGAAGATACTAGTCCAATTCTTTTGCTCCCATAATATCTCTAACACAAATCCACCTCAATGCCATGAACCAAATAGAGGTAATAAGAAAGAAGAGAGAAAGAGGCAATAACAGGAAAGGGAAGACAAAAGAACCAATAATAGTAAAATATGGACCAAGCTGAAGAAAGACCAGTGCTATACTAGTGTAGTATAATTACCAAACTGAAAAATTAAAATTTTTCTAGTCCAACTACTTTGTTGAAATTTTGAGGCAAAAGAGCACTGTAGGAGAGGGACTGATTAAGCATTTCAAACCTAATCTGGCAAGGAGTTTAGGACTGCCTGCCCAAGAGATTCATCCTAAGCAATAATAGGCCTTTAATCTGTATATTTAAAATTTGAAGAGGCTACATTGCTCCTAGGTGTGTGAAGAGTATAAAAGTATCAGATATTACCCAACTTCTTTTTCTAAATTCCTCAGTTGTCTCAGTGAGTAGTTTCCACTTGTAGGAAAGTGGAAACTACTTTTCTTGCCTCAGAATTTTATTTATTGACTCTCAATATGAGAAATGCAAATGTACTTTAAATGTGCTTTAAGCTCTGTTTTGCTATCGTGCTTTTTTGTATAGGTCCTTTCTCTAGTTAAAATAATTTTTCTGTTGGAAGCAGATGAATCCTGGACAGTCATTTACTAGTTTGGTTTGGGTAACCCATCAGAAATACTCCAATCAAATAAGAGGTGGCCCTACTCTCATATTATCTTTAAGCCATCCTCATCCACTACTTGCCTAACCCCCCAAAATTATATATTTTAAATCTAGAATCATACCTTTTAATAATTACCTAATTCAAAACAATTATTTAATCTATAATAGACACAGTAGCCTGGAAGGGAAGGTGATCTGCAAAGTCACATAGAGTTGGGACCAGAACCCAGGTCTCCTGATTTCCAGTCTAAAACATGAAAGCTACAAGAATGGCCCTGGCTAAGCTTCCTAGACGAGAAAAGATTGTGTGGTTTCACCAACCCACCTCCCCACCCCCTAATACACACACCTTGGCTACATCCATATTCCAGTACATTTTGTCATATTATTGTCATCTCCATATGTACCAAGCACTGTTTATGAAATGCTTTATGAACAATGTCTAATCATCAGAAAATCCTGACATAGGTTCATCAGAGTAGAAAAGGCTAAAACAATCAGAAGGCTGAGACTGAAGCAAAGAAGATGTGCCGGTAACAAAGCATCAAGTTACTTGAAATAAATTCAAGTGTTTAGGCTAAATAAACAGCAAGATAGGAAAAGTGAAGTGTATTACTCCCCTGCCCAAAAGCTATCTTACCTAGCAGCGTCTTAGCCTGGCGGTAAAATTGCTAAACAACCTGGCACCAGTCCACATTTCTAATCTCATCTTCCATATCCTTTAATGCAGTATTATACTGCTTTGGGTCCCCTTTATATGTTATAAATTCAGTAAGTTATGAATTAATGGCTTTTTTGTCACTGAGATCATAGGGTGCTTAAAAATACAGAGTATGTAAACTCCCTAATGGCCACTACAGTTCTAAAAACATAACACAAACTCAAGAATACTTGCTGACAGGAATGATGACAAGTACCATAGGTAAGAAAGGAATAAATTGAAAAAGACTGCAATAAAATCAGTATACTGAATGCCTTGGTGACTGAAGAAACATAGTCATCTATTGGCCAACAAGAAGACTGGTAAGAAGAAGCTAGTTTAGCTTAGGTATAAAAAGCCAAAGACTTAGGCAGTCTCTTTTGTACAGAAGTGCTAAGAATATGGCTCCAGAAACAACATTATTAAAATGAAGAATATACAGTAATTGGGAAAAGTGTGACCAAATATTACATGATTAAATAATCCTGACAGAACACATAATTTCTAAGTAAACTGACTCCAGATTTAGAGAGAGGGCAAAGGGAAGTGGGGAGAGAAGAAGAGGGGAGTCAGGAAGTAAAGAGATAAACAAGAAAAATAGCAGGGAATGGAGATTTACTCCTTCTTAGTGAGTCCTTGAGGATGAAAAATGTCATACCTTTGAAGAGATCAGCATAAGATATGGTAATTAGGCTCCCATAATCTCCTGAACTTTAGATGTCATAAAATGCCAGAAAATGGAGTTTTTCCTTTGTAATTTATACATTACTAAGAATTCTCTAGCTGTTCAGAATCTCTAATAAAACTCCAAACACCCAGTTAATAAGATTCAAATATCACAATTTTGTTAGCAAAAGAGGAAAAACTATATACCAAGATATGACTCAAGGAAAAAAAAAAAAGACAAGGAATTGGTAAAGTGGTGTGGCCAAGTCATGAGCAAAAAAATAAAAATAAAATGAGGTTGGGTAAGAAGATTGAAAAAAAAAAAAATCCTTTAGGTGGGGTTGGGGAAGAGTGAAATAGGTGAGGGAAACTAAGGCACAAACTTCCAGTTACAGCATAAATGAGTCACAGGGATGAAATGTACAGCATAGAGAATATGGTCAATAATAATATAATATCTTTTATGGTGATAGATGGTAACTAGACTTATCAGGGTGATTATTTTGTAATGTATAGAAATATCAAATCACTATATCGTGTAACGGTAACTAACATAGTGTTGTAGGTCAATTATACAGCAGAAAGCAAACAAAAAAACTCATGGGAAAAGAGATTAGATTTGCCGTTACCAGGGCCGGGGGAGGGGCGGTGCTGGTGGGGGCAGGTAACTGGATGAAGGCAGTCAAAAAGTACAAACTTCCAGTTACAAACTGAACAAGTACTAGCGATGTAATATACAACATGATTAATATAATTAACATCACTATATGTTACATGTGAATGTTGAGAAAGTAAATCCTAGGAGTTCTGATCATAAGGAAAAATATTTTTTCTGTTAGTTTGTATCTGTATGAGATGACGGATGTTCACTAAACTTATTGTGGTAACCACTTCATGATGTACGTAAGCCAAATCATTATGCTGTACATCTTAAACTTATACAGTGCTGTATTTCAATTATATCTCAATAAAATTGGAAGAAAAAGAGAAAAATCTGTGGACCCTCAGAAAGGTTAAACTCTAACTGGTGATAGTGTTAGGCAAAAGAGTATGTAATCCAGCACTTCTCAACATTACATATGCAGAGATTAAATTCTTCAAGCATATTCACAATGTTCTTTGAAAAACAGACAGGTAAGAAAGAGGTGGGGTAGTGGGAATTCTTTGGTTAAATAAGTTTGTACAATGGGTACACAAAGTTAAAAATATTTTGCTTTTTTTACCCCCTAGGATTCTTACATGCTAGTGTATAATAAGAATCTCCAAGAGAAGTACAGATTATGCTATGTTTCTAAAACTTAATTAACCATAGAATTCTTTAAAGCCCATCTCATTAGAATAGACTTAAGGGAAAATGAATGAAAACCCAAAAGGTCAAATGGTTGCCTTTGTTCTTAAACGTTTCTAAGGAGTGAAAAGAACAGGGACCATCTACTATATTCCAACAAATCTAAGATCATACTGATTATAAGATGAAGCATTAATATGTACTATGAAAGAAAGTTGCTGCCAATTAAATTATGACATGTCATCAATTGTAAAATGTGTCTCAATTTCAAATAGCTTCAAAAGTAATATTTAAGAGTAATAATTCAAATATGTGTAATCCATTTACTGTCATATAGATTATCTATTGTATATCTAGATCAAATACTTTTCCTAAATTTCCTTTCCAAATCTGGCATGAGAGCACACTAATGCGCTGCCATAAACTGTCTAACGTGTTTATTATACAGATATTGTTGAAGACTTTCAATAAGTTACTCATTAGCTGAGCTTCAAGTTCCACATTTGATTATGAGTTCTCTTTTCTTTCTTCTTCTTTTATTTCTCCCCCTCAGTAATTAACCCTAGCACTTTATCATCTTGCCAGAACACATTTGATCGCTTCAGCCAAAATACCTTCCTGGTCTTGATTTCTTGTTTAATCTTCTGTAAACATGAAGAACACCTAATAAATCCCCCCTTGCAGAATCCTTTATACAAATAAAAGTACTTTCAAACAAGTATGAGCACAATGAAGAAACAGAATCTTTGAAAAACATGTCATTTTTAATAAGTTTATTAAGGTCAAATTAATGCAATGTAAAGGAAGCTAAGCATGCCATTTAACTTCCGACATAATGTTTAGTCGGAGAGAGGGCTCTTATTTGACAAATCAATATACTATTATTGTATGAACTAGTTTCTGTGGAGCATAAAAGAGTTCTCTCATGGACTGATAAATTAGCAAGCTAAAAAGAGAAGGAATTGCATTGAATAATTTTTAAGGGAAAAAAAAGCATCAAGCAAGGGAGAAATTAAACACAAATGACACAGGGTTCATAAAAGAGCTTTAAAAAAAATCAGCATGGTAACGATAGGTCTATTCAACAGACCAAAAAAAAAAAAAAAAATCATAAAGCAAAACAAAAACCTAAATACCAAAGAACAATTAAGCAAGTTGCCAAAAAACAAAATACTTTGGTGGGATGTCAATCAGTAACAGTGAGCTGACAACTGTGCCTTAATTAATTTTGAAACTGTTTCCAATTAGTTAGTATAGAACACTAGAGGCTTCATGCTGCCTATGACTCAGTGCACTGACTCATCCACCAAAACTTTTCTTACAGAAGAAATATCCAAGCACCCGCCAGGATGCAAGATCAAAAGGAAAGAAGGTTCACCAGCCTTCTTAGTTAAAGGCCTGTGATAAATTTAGATGACCGGAAGGATATGGAACAACTTTCCAGAAAGGTTTAATAGCCAGAAATAACTTGAAAAGTTTGATTTGTTAACAAAACAATGAAAATATATTCTTTTAAATTGCTGCTGCAAATATCTCTATAAAGAATGCTAGTTGTTTTTTAAACTATATAGAGGATATAAGTAATAAAACCAATATTAAAGTGTTTAATTAAATTCACCTATTCATCATATATAAATATCCCATATTTCCTAACTTCTTAAAATAGCAGTGGAAACAAAATTTAGATATGAATAAAAGCCTAAAATCATCATATATATTTAGCCCATTGAAAGTTTCTTATATTTTTTTCAGATTTAGTTTATCCTTAGTGTGATCCAAGATTACTGACCTTTCTAGAATTAATATAAATGCCTTAAGTGGTTCTTCAAAATAACTACAAAAATAAAAATAAAAAAGAATGCAAGTAACTACCTTTCCTTGCTTTTATCATAAAATTTATCTCTACCTAACATTTTGTCTCTACCTCAAACATTTTATTAAATCACAGTTGCAATATAGGTAACTATTTGTAAAACAGTTTAGGAATGTTTTGGGGTTGGGAGAGAGAGGAAAGAGGAATGAAAGACTACTCCCTGCAGAGAAAACAAAGAAGACCCTTCATTCAGAAACTGGAATCTAGGAGAGGGGGTGCTCCACAGGACTCAGCCAGTCTCAATATCCCAGAGAGCCTAGGGGATCCAAGGAGAGAGGTCAAATTAATACCAAGTCAGTTCCTAAACAAATTGCCAATAAGAGATCCATTATGCTGTACAAGTCTATATGTAATTTTTTAATGCTTTATGATTCAAAAAAAATTAAGATGACTTACAAAGACAAGTTAGTACAGGAAGTAAAAAAGTAAAGACATGGAGATAGGAAGGGAATGAAGATGGCAATAAAGATAGAAGAAATAAGAAGGTAAAATTAAAATCACTAGTAAGACTGTTACTCAAAACATAGGACATAAAATGTTTATGTCCTTTGATAAAGGAAGACCACAAAATTTATGAGTTTCCTAGGAGCCACTGCAAAGAGAGAAACATATGCAGTCACATGATTCATCATATCCAGAAAAACAAACACACACACACACAAAAAAAACCCTAGTCATTCAAAATAAGATTTCTTACTACTACTGTACCTTGAAAACAAAAATCTCCTATCAGTCCTCATAAAGAAATCACAGAAAACCACCTTCTCTTCCACCCCTACAGTGAATATAACAATGAGTTTTAAAGTTGTGTTACTTTTAATATCCCTCAATATAAGCGATGGAATAACACTGAAGCACAATTGAATTAAACTAATTCTAATGTGAAAACCATATGGTACAAGTACACTGCAGTCCCTCATAAATTTTATTTCCCCCAAACTTTTTATAGGTATTAGGTGGCCGAGAGTTCAAAGTCATAATCTAAGACAAGAACCTGGAGTCTAGCTACATTATGTTGTTTGCTAAAGAGCAAGTCTATATATTTTGACAGTAAGCAGGAAAAGAAACGTGGTTGATATACACATACAAAGCCTAATGAGTCTAATGAGAATACCTGCCTGAATTAAACAAGTGCTTAATGAGTCCCATTACATAAAAGATAAGATAGTACTTAGTGGGGATACAATGTTGAACTTGTCTACCACCCTTCCGTAGCAGAGGTTAGAGTGCTGGGAACCACATGCAATTAAATAAATGATTACAGCAGTGATAAGGACAATAATAAGATTGAGTAGCTGCCGGAGAAGAGCCTAACCTGGAAATGAAATGTTTAAAAAGGCCTTCCAAAGAAACCATTATCTAAGCGAAGACCTGAGACCTGAAGCAGCAGTTAGCTCAGAGGCTCCAGACAGAAGTTAACACAGATCCCAATCAGTCCTCCTCTAGGCTCATCTTCCTTACCCCAACCATTAAATGATGGAGCTACTTAAGGATCAGGACACTTTCATTTACTCAAAGACAAGGAAAAATACTCTAAGCCCATGGCTTCAATTTTTACTTAATGCTGAAAACTAGGTGACATGACAAAAATCAGTAATGTGTCACTGTTCTCAGAGGTGTTCCATGACTTTCTTCTCCCTAAGTCATCAAAAGAGTACCTGGCTTTGAGCTCCCAGTTTCTTTCCCTACTCTCCACTGCAAGCAAGGCCCGATGTTGTCAAAACAGGAAAATACAGTTACATCAATTTAAATAATGAAGAGCAAAGAAGATGAAGGATGAATTAGAATAAAAGTTAGCCTGGATGGGAGTAGAAGGGTAGCTTCTTCAGGAGCTTTGAAGAAAGGGGTGGTACAAGAGCTGCATTTGATGAAGACAGAAGATGAGGAAAGGAACAAGAACAATATTACAAAGTACTGCTGAGAATTAAGAGTTCCATTCATAGTTTTGACAAATGCATAAAAAACTTGCACTATTTTGAAATAATTTTTGTTTTAATGAACTGTGTTCTTTTGACCACACACTCCTCAAAGACTGCATCACATGAATTATGACTTCATATGAAATAAACCTGACAAGTTTTTGTCTTATGCTCAGACCTTTCCTCTGAGTTCCCAAACAATTTATCCAACTAGCTCTTGAAACTCCATGTTGACTATGTGAAAAGCATCTAAAAACATGTCTTCCACCAAAAAAAAATAGAAAACCTTCCTTAAAAAATTTGAGTCTTCATCCATCCAATGACAAGGCTATATACCTACCTTAACAGCTACATTTCTTTTCACCTCTCACGTCTAACTCCTCATCACCACATTCTGTTTATTTTTAATACAAAACCTCTCAAATCTGCCTACTTCTCTCCATCTAAACTGCCACCACTCTAGTCCAAACTATCAACATCTCTTTAGATAAATTCAGTTACTTTCTAACTGGTCTCCTTTCACCCACCCTTACACAACCTATTCCCAACCTACTACCTCTAATCTATTCTCCACAAGGCTATCTGAATGTTCTTTACAAAATACGTATCTAGTCTAGTTACCCCACATCCCCTGCTGAAAACTTTCCAAAGGATTCCCACTGCTTTTCAAATAAAGACCAAAATCCTTAATATGGTCTTGAGCCTAGCATTTTCTGATGCAGACTTCACCTCTTTCCATCTCTTCTTTGCTGTCTACACTTAGCCACACTGGTGGTCTTTAGGTTTCTCAAAAGTGCCCTGTTTCTCCCACAACAGCATTTCACATGCTGTCCCTGCCAGGAATGTTCTTTCCTATTCTTTAGATCTAAGCTCATAAGCCTTTCCCAAACACCCATACTAAATCAGAAGTCTGTTTGCCACTCACAGAGGTACAGACCCTTCTCTAACGGCAATTATCACAGTTGAAACTCTGTTCTTATTTGTGTATATTATTCCTCTGTGCTGTTACGAATTACCTTAAATTTAGGGTTTTAAAACAATAAACATTTATTATCTCACAGTTTCTATGGATCAGGAATATCTGGCTTGGGGTCTCTCACAGGTTGCAATAACAGTGTCAGCCAGGGCTGCATTCATCTGAAGGCTTGTTGAGGCTGGAAGATCTGCTTCCAAGATAGCTCACTCACCTGGTGCTGGTTGTTAGCAGGAGGCCTCAATTCCACTCTATGTAGGCCTCTCCATGGGCTGCTTAAGCTTCCTAATGACATGTTAACTGGCCTCCCAGAGCAAGCAATCCAAGATACAGCACAATTTCTTTTCTGACCTAGCCTTTGAAGCAACTAGCATCATCATTTCTGCGACATCTTATTGGTTACACTGGTCAACCCAATTCCTTATGGAAAGGAACTATGAAAGAACACGAAAACCAGGAAGTGAAGATCAGTGGAAGCCATTTTGTAGACACGGGCTATGATAGTATGTTAACTGATCTTTTATTCAATCTTCCCTAATGATTAAACTCCAGGACTTAAGTGACTATAGTTAGCCTGCAATTACCTTGAAGTCTTGTGCTTAATCTTAGTCACAGCTCCCATCCCGAAGGCACCCTATTTCCTGCCATGATCCAAAACATCCTCTGGCTACCTTTCAACCACTATTTCTAGCCCTACTACTCCAAGAGACATTTTTTCAATTTTTCTAAATATTCCAAGAAAGGAAAACTTACAAAATTTCATATCCTAAGATTTACCTTTTGTCTTTTTCTTAAATCAGATTACTCTTAAGTAACATTCCCAGATAGGATTTTGTTATGACATGATATATTTTAACAATTTTGTAAGATTTAGAAGCTGCATTTAATTTCCTTATGCATCATTATTCCAATATGTCTGTGAACTTCCAAATCTGAGATGAAAATTGAAAATTAAAAAATACACTTTTCCCTTTAATCATATCAAACTTTTGTTGATTTTTGGAATAAGTACTAATTCAATACTTTATTCAAATAAAACATACTAAAGTTATAGTATAAGGCAGTGGGGAAATAAGAGGTTTTTTGTTTTTTTTTTTTTTTCATTTGATTTTCACAAAACTTTTCAGGAACCTTGTTTAAAACAAACAAGCAAAAACACTACATTGTGTGTCAAAGAAAGAAATAATTCTCATCTAATGTACCACATGACACACCAAAGTGAATTTTCAAAGGACAGATGATTGAACAACTCACTTTAGGGCAAATAAAAACTCAATTTTAGTTTATGAAAATCTCATAGGAACCCCCCCCCCCCACAGGATGAACTTAAAAGCAGGTGAAATTAATCTGTTAATTGATTTAATGGATTCATTTTTGAGATTATTAAGGGCCCATGATAAAATAAGAAAAAGAGATCGAGAACAAATTATTTTCTACCAGTTTAAAACATAGACTAAGTAACATATTAAGGTTAAGGGACAAGAACAAATTGGATTTTATGAAATATCTAACTTTTCTCACATAAAAATGATATATATTTTAATATAAAAGAATGTAACTTAATAAAGAGATGCTACCCATGCATATAATCGTGATATAATTACATAGCGCCATTTAAATCAGCTATGTGACCATTACAGTGCTCCATTTCTAGACCCATGTCTTGTTGCTATGACCTTTACAAGGCAGGAAAAAAAAAAAAAAAAAAAGGGTTCAATTTTTACAGCTCTGGCTTCTCTGCAGGGAGACCCAAGAAGCTTAACAATTAATGTTAATCACAATGATTTCCATGGCATGGGCATATACCCCAGGAAATAGACTGAAAGTAGGAAAATATTTCACAAAGCATGTATACTTCGGGGACTACTCATCTTCACTATCAGGTTTTACTTCGCAAATGAAGCTAAAAACCTTGTCAAACCTCGTGTAATTCCCTGGGCAAACATTATTTTTATCATGCTAAATTTTCATTTACAATGAAAAATATTGTTCAGTATTACAAAAATCACCTAGTTTAAAATAAGCACACTATCTAAATAGCACAACTTGGCTAGATTTTCAAGATTAATCTTTTAAAAGCAATACTTCTGATTGATTAGGATCACCAGAAGTAAACTACTGCAAATGATTCTTCCAAAAATAACAAACCCATTAACACTGGACAAGGGTGACACTATTAAAAGTTTATCAGTTTGAACAAAAGATGAAACTGCAATAATTCCACTGCATTTTAGTGCACATTTGGATATGTTCATAAGCAAACACAGAAATTCAAAGATTATATTTTTATGCAACGTATTTACTGACGGCAAGAAAAGATAGAGAAATAAACATTTTAATGGGAAAGATCAGGTATGTGCACCTGTCTTCACATGGAAAAGGAATGCTTGGAAGTATAGTAGAAAGGGAAGAAAATGCTAAGGTAGTTAAAAGAGAAGTTATGCTGAAATTATTCTTCACCAAATCCAGTCAAGAATTCTTACTGTACTAGGCCACTAAGTGTTAATTAACCTGGCTACCAGCTACATCTAAGCTGGGGTGCCTTGGGGGAAGGAGTTAACAAGGACAGAGGCTGAGATGGTAAAGAAACTTTACTACCTTGCAACACTGCAACTTTATATCAGGAGTCTACTGAAATTTTGTTGCCAGGTAATTCCCTGCTTCACATCTCTAACACACTAGGTCACTGTGCAAAACAGGACCCTTTTCCTTGGTTCTAATCCACATGCTACTTTGTGCCGTCTTTCCCCTAACCCAGTGGTGCTCAATGCGGGCATTGAAAAAATGTGTTCAGGCTATTACAAAGAATTGGAGGATGCCACCAGCATTTAATGGGTGAGGTACAAGACTGCTGGATGTCCTGCAATGCACAGCACAGTGCTTCAAAATAACCCAAATTCTATATGACACACAGTTCACAAAGCGGGGGGAGGGGGAAAGGGAGAACAATGATCTAAGCCTGAAACCAAATTTTGTTTTACATCTCATACAGTACTTTTTACAAAGACTGGATATACATTGAATTTTCTAGGAATGGAACTATTGTGTAAATTGAGAGGAACTTTACCAAGAATAGCTCTCCATTTCAGAAAATTACATCACGTTCAGCAATGCCACTTGTCATATTTAAGTGGTCAATACAACACCCCTTTGTTGGTCTGCATGTGCAGATTTGCATTCAGTCATTCTGTTTATAAGTACAAACCTCTGATACTTCGACAAAATGTCCATCTCAAATCCAATGACCTTCACCTCTCACAGTCAGTTGCTAGAACTTTTCGTTGGCTTATCATGTTCTAACTGAAATTTTAAATTCAAATACTCTATTCTTTAACCACAACTACTCCAGTTCTCACATGGGCATATCCACTTGTGTTCTTATTGTCTGTCTCTCCCTTCCCCAACCACACTACTTTCAACTACTTTATCCCCCACATTTCAAGTAGATATTAACACTTGAAAAATATCGGTAAAAATCAGAATTATAATTTATAGAGTATTTACTATGTACCAGATATACTTTACACATATTTATACTTAAATATTTATTAACCCTCACAGTATTCTAATGAGGTAGGAACTATAATTATCCCCTTTCTTAGATGAAAACTGAGGCACAGAAAAATAGTATAATTTGCCTGTGGTCACACAACTCATCAGTAGAAGAGTTCCAGAGCCCAGGCTCTTAACCACCACACCACACTGCCTCGTGTCTCAATGACTATTCTAAATTTTCAACAACTTCCTTGAACCCCCGCTTCAGTAATCTCTTCAAACAACTTTCTGATTTACAGACAACATTGTCTTTGATCTCATCCTGAAAATAAAGGCACTCAGACTAGATTCCTCTCAATTTTTCTGGCCCATTACCTACAAATTTATCTTCAATCACACCCATCCTCACTTAAAGTCTCTCCTCTACTCAAAGCCAATCTTGTACCTGTGCTCTTGAACCAAGACTCTCCTCCAGCTTTCATCAGACCTCCCCTCTCCTGTATCTTCAAACTTTCTCTCTGGCCTACTCTATCCTCACAGAAATAAGGAGTATAACTACCTACCTACCTGCCCTCCTACCCACCCACATACATACATACACACACACACACACACACACACACACATACATACATACATAAAACTCTTTCTTGACATACTACTATCCATATTCTACCCTCCTTTACTCATCCAAATCTTTTCATATCAATTTATACTTGCTCTCTCTTCCTGTCCCTTCCATACAGGAATCTGATTTCCAATGAACCATTACTCCATTGAAACTGCTCTCCCTAAGGTAATCATTTAACCGTCAGCTCTGAAAAATATTTTCTAGCCTCTACCTTTCTGAAATTCGGGTGCATCTGCCATTGTTGATGGCTTGTGTCTTAAAACTCTATTTCCTTAGCTCACATGCAACCAGAGTCTCCTGGCTCTCTGCATACCTCTTTAACCATTCCTTCTCTCTCTTTCCTTAGGTCATCTTCTTTGACCAAATTTGTAATACATTAGTTTCCTCTGCATTTCCATCCGTAAAAAAAAAATGAGGGACCTCATTCTCTTTTTGGCTTCAATACTGCCTTGCTGATGACTCCTTAAATTATTTTTTCTAATCTGGTCTTCTTCCTGCTTCAGACTATTCAGTCAATCAACTACCTTCTGGACAGGAAAACCTAGATGTTCTTTAGGCATCTCAAACACACAAGCCCAGAATTTAATTCATCAACGTCCCCCAAACCTAATCCCCCTCCATTATTCTCCGTATCATGAAGCAGCATCACTCTCCATTTGGTTAGTCACACAAAAAAGAGAGTGATGATAAGTTTTTTCCCCTTCATCCAATCCACTGCCACAACTGCGGACTTTTCAACTCCTTCCTTCCACACACTGATTATTGCTGCTTTTGTTCAGATACCTATTATCTTTTATCTAATATAAAACATCAGCCTCCTTGCCTACAAATTCTCCCAACATATAGCCACTGAGTAGCCTATAAAAAATGGAAATTTAACCAGGTCACTCCATATCTTAAAACTCTTCAAAGATTCCCCATTGCCACAAGAAAAAACTCCACACATCTTGATCTGACTAGCCTAATGGTATTTTCTGCCAGGAAAATGACCTAAATAAAATTGTTCAGCTCTCACTTGATTATAAAGTGAAGAAAAGGGGGCACATACACATGCATACATACACACATCTCTAAAACGAGTAGCATACAATCCAATAGTAACTACTGAAAATTAACATATTAGTCAGAGAGCTTATCATGCAGTCCCTCACAGAATATTTTCATTTTACAGAGACTCTTGATGACACTTAATGGTAATAAGTCCTTAAGATACAGAGATTGGTAGCAAGTCATTCCAAGAGAATAGAAAGCATTCAGTCAGTTCTGGCAGGGGGGGAAAAAAAAAAAAAGGTGGCACACCCAAACTTGGTAATTTGAGAATGATAGTTTAATTAAGGAACTATTTATAAAGATGTAGAGAAAAGCAGCCAATTCAAGGCAACACAAAGGAGTACGATGACTTCACTTTCCCCTCACCCTCTGATCTCTAGCTGGTATCTCCCATTGGTATAATCCAACCAGAAGCCAAAGGGCAGGGGAGCTAGATGATATAGTTGGTAAAGGTCATCCTCCCAGGACACATACAGGGTGGAGAAGGATAGAAAGTGGTTCTGGAAAGGTAAACAGAAGATATCCAGCCCTTTATAAAGCCAACTCTGACAATTACAAATAATGTTA
Source organism: Balaenoptera borealis (assembly GCF_965194805.1). Taxonomy (NCBI): domain Eukaryota; kingdom Metazoa; phylum Chordata; class Mammalia; order Artiodactyla; family Balaenopteridae; genus Balaenoptera; species Balaenoptera borealis. The sequence goes on from NC_138868.1 coordinate 30,728,559, forward strand.
TGTTTGTAAGAGACCTTAAAGAGGATATAGTTCCAAAATCTTCATTTTCCATATTAGGAACTGAAGCTTAGATAAGCAAGTGACATTTCCAAGGTCACATCATTACTTAGGAGTAACACATGAACTGGATGCCAGGTCAGGTGATAATCTCCATTTTGGTAACCTCTTGGTCCCCCAACACAGTGCTAACTAAACACATAAAAAAACATTCAGGGACTTCCCTGGTGGTCCAGTGGTTAAGAATCCGTCTTGCAATGCAGGGGACACCAGTTTGATCCCTGGTCAGGGAACTAAGATCCCTCATGCCACAGAGCTACTTAGGCCATGAGCCACAACAAGAGAGCCCACGTGCCTCAACTACAGAGTTCACGTCCTCTGGACCCACACACCACAACTGGAGAAAAGCCTGTGCACTGCAACGAAGAGCCCACTGCAACAAAAGATCCTGTGTGCGGCAACTAAGACCCAATGAAGCCAAAAAATAAATAAATAAATACTAAAAAAACAAAAACAAAAACAAAAAAACATTCAATACATACTTATTGGATTGAATTTTGTAAAGTTCTTTTAGAGAATACAAAAGAACCAAAAGTAATTTGATATGACTTGAAAATTTCCCCCGTAGTCATTATGTTAGAAAGAAAAAACTACAAAAACAAATATCAAACTATATGAGTGTGCCTTTCTTCTGCAATCTAGCAAAATCAATATATAAAATGTTATGAAAATTGGGGGAAAATCTAAACAATTTCAAATGTTCAAAATAACCACATGTACCTATTCATAGACATGTTGACCTAAAGTCTACTGACCTGCTGTGTAAACAAATAGCATCTAAAAGATCTCTCGGGGCTTCCCTGGTGGCGCAGTGGTTGAGAATCTGCCTGCCAATGCAGGGGACACGGGTTCAAGCCCTGGTCTGGGAAGATCCCACATGCCGCGGAGCAACTAGGCCCGTGAGCCACAATTACTGAGCCTGCGTGTCTGGAGCCTGTGCTCTGCAACAAGAGAGGCCGCGATAGTGAGAGGCCCGTGCACCGCGATGAAGAGTGGCCCCCACTTGCCACAACTAGAGAAAGCCCTCGCACAGAAACGAAGACCCAACACAGCCAAAAATAAATAATAAATAAATAATAAAAATAAAAATTGAAAAAAAATAAAAAATAAAAGATCTCTCATTTCTGAGTCATGAAAATAAATTAGCATAACAAAAAAGAAAACCATCAAAGGCTAATTGATGTAGTATAGACAATTTAATGTTTTTGTATTCTCCTAAAACATCATTAGAACTACTTTAAGTTACAGTCTAAAAAATTCTGTTGATGATCAACACATACCCAAATCATCTAAGTTAATTAAATAATAAAGCTTTACCTATAAAATCTTAATAATCAGAAAACTCATTTCAAAGAATTTAGTTTCCCCACTCACACTTTTACAGGAAATTACATATACACAAATTTATCAAAGAGAATAACAGTGAATGAATAGTTTCTGCTCACATTTGAACTTTTATGCAAAACATTAGAAAATAAAACCACAATGAGAGATTCATATAAAACATCCTTACTAAAAAAAAAAAAAGCTTCTAACTCTATTACTGACATTTTATTTGAGGGAAAACTATACAAAGTATGTCCAATTTTTAAGAATCTTGAAAATAAATGTTTATAGCAAGCATACACATTTTATGTTAATTTTTAGCAATTGCAATACATTTACAAAAACCGTACTCACCGAATGCCTCATTTAAACATCATGCAAACTCTATTTTCAACTTTGAACATTATGTAGATTTAAGGTAAACTATTCTTATTTAAAATATTCTTATAGACTATGAGTGTGGTATATAGTACCTAATTGCAACATCCATTCATCTAGAATTCATCTGGAGATTATACTGTTATTCCCGGTTAATTATTTTTCTACTCAATTTTTTTTTACCCTATCTATTTAATACCATCAATACATAAATATGAAGAAAAGGTTTCTGCCTTGGTTAAAATAGTTGCCATAAGAAAATACCTGCAGAGCATTCAATGGAAACTCACATGGAAGAAGATCCTTCCCTCTTTTCCTTTAGGTATGAACACATATAATTCATCAAGTAGATCAGGACAGATAAAATTAAGAAATCACATTCACAACTCAAGTGGGTATTCCCTGTCACTTAATTTTTACACCAAACACAGGTCGGTCTCTGAAAGGTAATAAGCCAACTAACAGGCTGAATATTAGCCCAAGACATTGAAGCTGTAAACACATGGAAAGAAATTCAGCAAAATTCAAATAATTGACCAGAGATAGGTTTTCTCCAAGCTGGCACACTTTGAACTGTCAGAGCAATTTCTTTAGTATACTTTTTTGTAAACGAATCTGTCAGGATTAGTACTAATAATAATATTAGTTTGATTAGTTGGATCTATGTTGTAATGTTTATTCTACATAAAACAACAGCAATGAAAAGCTTTCAAATAAACTAAAGTCACTTTACAACATTTAGGTTTCTAGTTGAAATACAATAATGCATATGCTGTGGACTACCAAGTGGGTGTTTTAGAGTTTGGATGAAATACTGTTAATTATAGCAAGGGAAGAGTTTATCCTAAATACGAGTAAGAAAACTGTCTAGGTATGAAACGTATAAAATATCATTTTTAGCTTTTATTTGATCTATTCACAAAGCCAGAAGACAAAATTTTCCTTAAACTCCTAGGTCAATGGGGCCAAAGTAATGAGGCAGATTAGACGTGGCAGCCATTCATATTTCAACTTACTTTATGTATTTACCAACTTCTCTTATCTCTTCTTTTTCCATCTCCCAAATTCCTTTACAGCTTTGATATTCAATGTAAGTGTTATCCAAGGTTTCCTTCCTTTTGCCTTGACAATCATATCTATTCTCAAGGGTTTAAATATCACCTGTGTGGTAAATTCAATCTCCGTATCTAATTTCTAACTCTAGTCTCTCATTTCTGTTACTGGACATTCATGTGAAAGCCCCCTCTTCAAACACAATCATCCACCTTTCCATCTCTATTCCCAAATAAGCTTCAACTCCAGAAATTCCTTGTCAAACCTCAGGGCACTGAGAGAAAGTATCAAGGCTCCCTTTGTCCAAAAGGTAAAGTCCCATATCATTAGCAAGCCTTACAAATTCCTTCATTTTCTGAACATTTGCTTACCTGAGCAAATGCTGCTTTCTCATGACTTTCTGCCTTTGCACAAATAGTTCTCTCTACCTAGAATTCCCTTCCTCTCCTTATCCACTTAGAAAACTCCTTGTTATTTCTGAAGATGCATATTAACCTTCATCTCCTTTGTGAAAACCCAGGTAGAATAGTTTCCCTCACTATTATATCAAAGCAACATACATACATACATACACATATACATATATATATATATATATATATATATATATATATAATGGAATGTTTTATTCCAAATAGCTCTTCTATTGCAGGCTATTTCTTTTTTGTATCCCTTGTACCTAATAAAGTGTCTAACATGAAAGTGGTGTTTAATTCATGTCAGCGTCATCCTGTACTTTTTAATTCCTAAATATCTCTCTCAAATCTGTGCATTCCTCTCCAAATCTACAATTATCACCACTCATTATCTTCGGTCAAAAGTCTCATGATTAGTCTAGACCAATCCATTCTCAATAATGTAGAGAGAATAATCTTTTTCAAATGAAAACTTAATCATCTCTGACCTCCACCTTCCTCTCCAGCCTCATCTTTCAAACCTCCCCTTTGCATCTTCAGCTCATTCAGTGGCTTGTTTACAATCTTTCATTCTTGCCATACTCTTACCCAGCATAAAACCTTTACATATGTTCTCTCTTCTCTCTGAAGTGAATTCAACATCCATTTATGGTAAAAACTCTCAACAAAGTGGATATAGAGGGAACATACCTCAACATAATACAGGCCATATATCACAAGCCTAAAGCGAACATAATACTCAATGATGAAGAGCTGAAAGCATTTCCTCGGATATCAGGAACAAGACAAGGATGCCCACTCTCACCACTTTTATTCAACATAGTATTAGAAGTCTGAGCAACAGCAATCAGACAAGAAAAAGAAATAAAATGAATCCAAATTAAAAAGGAAGAAGTAGAACTGTCACTGTTTGCAAATGACATGATACTATACATAGAAAATCCTAAAGACACCACCAAAAATCTATCAGAACTCATCAATGAATCCGGTAAAATAACAGGATACAAAATTAATATACAGAAATCTGTTGTGTTTCTATACACTAACAATGAACTATCAGAGAGAGAAATTAAGAAAACAATCCAATTTACAATCACATCAAAAAGAATGAAATATCTAGGAATAAATCTAACTAAGGAGGTAAAAGAACTGTACTCAGAAAACTCTAAGACACTGAGGAAATAAACTGAAGACGACACAGAGAGATGTAAAGATATATCATGTTCATGAATTGGAAGAATTAACGTTAAAATGACGATATTGCCTAAGGCAATCTACATGATTCAGTGCAATCCACATCAAAATACCAATGGCATTTTTTCACAGAACTACAACAAAGAATTCTAAAATTCATACGGAAACACAAAAGACCCCAAATGGCCAAAACAATCTTAAGAAAGAAGAACAAAGCTGGAGGTATCATACTCCCTGATTTTGTAACAGAGCAGGGCCCTATGGGTTTTCCTGGGACAGAGCCCTCCCCACAGGTCCTCTGGTTTAGCTCCTCTCTGAAGTATCTAATGAATGTAAATTGGTGCAGCCACTATGGAAAACAGTATGGATACTCCTCAAAAAATTAAAAATTGAACTACCACAGGATTCAGCAATGCCACTCCTGGGTATTTATCCAAAGAAAACGAAAACACTAATTGGAAAAGATATATATACCCATATGTTTATTGCAGCATTATTTACAATAGCCAAGATATGGAAGCAACCTAAGTGCCCATCAATAGATACATGGATAAAGAAGATGTGGTGTATATATACAATGGAATCATACTCAGCCATAAAAGAATGAAATCTTCCCACTTGCAACAACATGAATGGACCTAGAGGTTATTACTCTAAGTGAAATAAGTCAGAGAAAAACAAATACTGTATGATTTCACTTAAATGTGGACTCTAACAAAACAAATGAATAAACATAATCAAAACAATCTAAAAAAAAAAAAACAAATGAATAAACATAATCAAAACAGACTCATAGATACAGAGAACAAACAGGTGGTTGCCAGAGAGAAAGGGGCTCAAGGGAGGAGAGAAATAGATGAGGGATATTAACAGGTACAAACTTCCAGTTGCAAAATAAATAAGTCATGGGGATGAAATGTACAGCATAGGAATATAGTCAATAATAATGTAATATCTTTGTATGGTGAGAGATGGTAACTAGATTTATTGTGGTGATATTTTGAAATGTATAGAAATATTGAATCACTATGTTGTATAACAGGAACTAACATAGCGTTGAAGGTCAATTATACTTCAAAAACAAGCAAACAAACAAACTCATGGAAAAAGAGATCAGACTTGTGGTCACCAGAGGTGGGGTGGGGGAGGGGGAACTGGAAGAAGGCAATCAAAAGATATAAACTTCCAGTTATAAGATAAATAAGTACTAGGGATGTAATGTACAGCATGATAAATATAATTAACACTGCTGAATGTTATATATAAATGCTGCTAAGAGAGTAAATCCTAAGAGCTCTCATCTCAAGGAAAAAAAATTTTTTTCCATTTCTTCAATTTTGTATCTATATGAGATGATGGATAGTCACTAAACTTATTGTGGTAACCATTTCATGATGTAGGTAAGTCAAATCATTACAGTACACACCTTAAATTTATAGTGCTGTATGTCAATTATATCTCAATAAAACTTGAAGGAAAAAAAATGGTGTAGTGTTTTCATATAACCTAAGCCCATGCTCTCATATACTTTAAATCATCCCTTGATTACTTAGAATACCTAATACAATGTGCATACTATGTAAATAGTTGTAAATACAATGTAAATGTTTTGTAAATAGTTGCCTGTGAGCTGCAAATTCAAGTTTTGCTTTTTGGAACTTTCTGGAATATTTTTTCTGAATATTTCGATCTGCAGTTAGTTGAATCTATGGATGTGTAACTGCAGATATGGAGGGCTGACTGTATTCTCCTTCACAGCTGTGGAAATTTCACATTCACCTTGATAATTATTTGATAAATGCCTGCCTCCTCCACTAAATTATAAGCTCCTTAGAGGCTAAGATCATGTCCAGTTTTGCTCCACATTGTATCCCCAACATCAAGAGCACTGCACCTGTTACATAGAAGCTCAATAAATATTTATTGAAAAAATGAGGAAATGGTCTCATTTTCACACAGAAACTTAGAGCTAACAGCTCATTGTCTTTTATGTCAATTTCCCAAGGCTTTCTTCACTTCACCCAATCACTTGCCATATCTACCTTCTTAATGTTTCTCTTACCAGTACCTTTCTTTTCATTCTTCTTTTTGATAATTATTTCAACAAATATTTATAGGGTACTTTCTAGATGCCAGTCACTGTCCTGAGCATTGAGGATACAGCTGTAAAGAAACAGAAAAAAACCCAAGCTTTGTGGAACTTAAATTCCAGGATGCCATGGAGGGAGGGTGTGAGGGAGGGGCAACAGACAATTAAGAAGCAAGATGAAAATGAAAAAATATAGCATGTTACTGATAAGTATTAGGGATAAAGAAAAAAAGCAAGGAAAGGGGATATCAAACATTGTGGGATGGTAGTTGAAATTTTAAATAGGGTGGCCAGGGATGATATCTCTAAAAAGGTGTCATTTGAATGAAGACCGGAAGTGAGGGAGCCAGTCAGGTGGATACCTGAGGGATGACTATTCCAGGTTTTCTGACTTAACAGATGTGCTATCTACTTTCACCTAGAAACTCCAGTTTGCTTAGATTAGCTCTATTGGAAAATTTGGTGGTGATGACCTTGCTATAAGTGAGCATACTAAGAAATGAGCACCAGCAGAAAAGATTAAAAATGCACCCAGAAATATACAGCCATGTAGGGATTTAGGGAAGGAAGAAATTAAGGCACTTAGAAAATCACTGTTACATAGAACAGAAAGGAATGGATATTCAAAATTACAACCTTAAGTCAATTTTAAAAAGTTTAATTTAGATGCGTAGACTCTAAGGTAAGTAAGGTTATACTTTAGAAAGATTTATGAGACTTTTTACCCCAAAACCAATATAAAACAAAAGTAATGAACAAAAACATTTATAGAACTTAAAGTAGTAACTGGAATATGCAATCATCCTAATTTACAATCAAACATAAGTGTTAAAAATGATTTATTGTTTTCTCATTTAACTAGTTAATTCTTGGTCTCCCATAACCACAGAAGTAAAAAAGTATCAGAGACCTGCAGTACTGTGGTTAACATCCTAAACTGACATAATGAGCTAGAGAGTAATGCTGTAATGAATCTTATTTAAAATGCAAATTAATACCTTGCTTTTCATATCATAATGCAAATGAATATCTGCCTTTTTATATCATAAAATCCCTACTTTGTGGATATAATTATATATTATAAACTCAATTAGAGTTTGCTCTCTCTCAGCAAAATGAGCATCCATAAAATGGATTACCTTTGACCTATCATTTACTATTAGTTCTGTTAACAATATTAATAGTTTAGTTACTTATCCTGCCATTCAGGTTGCCTTTCCCTTACCTCCTTTAGGAAATTCTAAGCTATTTTTGGTGGGTGCCAGACCATATTCTTTGTTTCTTCAAAAATGAAAGAAAAATTTGTACCCTGTGGTAGAATGAATGTCTGTATCCACCCAAAGTTCATATGCTGAAATCCTAACCCCCAAAGATGATGGTATTAGGAAGGGGGGCCTTTATGAGGTACCTAAATCATGAGGATGGAGTCCTCACGAATGGGATTAGTGCCTTATAAAAGAGGCTCCACCATATGAGGACACAGCAAGAAGACACTTGCTATGAAACAGGAAGAGGGTTTTCACAAGAACATCTGGCACAATGATCCTGGACTTACAACTATAGACTGTGAAAAATAAATTTCTGTTGTTTGTAAACTACCACCCACTTGGTGGTATTTCCTTATAGCAGCCCAAATGGACTAAGACATACCCAGTGGGTGGTCAGTAAATATTTATTAAGTTAGCCATGAACAAAGAACATTTTGATTTATATGGTTACATCTTCAGAATGATAAAACTCATTCATTAATCATTTATAAAAAAACAATTACTTTTTGAATTTTTTTCCATGTGTAATTATAAAACCAAATCTGTCAAGTCAGTTACCTTGTATGTAATAAAAAAAATTCAGACCAGAACACACTGAAAACAAAAAAATTACAAAAAATGTCAGTTGTAGTTGGATACTTGTTTACCTTTATCCTTTATCCTTCAGCATAACCGAATCAGAATTATGTCAATCCATAAATAGATTTTACAGGAAATGGAGAATTTGACACTAACACCACTTCTCACCCCTGGCTTTCAGAAGGTATAGTCACATTAAGAAGAACTGACTGAATATCCCTAATATAAGTTTCTCAAAGAATTTCTAACACTTACTTTGAATAAATTCTGAAATAAAATATTTTATTTTGTATGTTATCAACCATGCATTTAAGCTAATGGCTCTTCAGGGGAAAACAATAACTTTAGAAAAATCTCAGCAGTTTCTATTATGAACAAGATGTTACAAAAATATTAAACCAAGAAAACAGTATAAAACATTTCTCTCTCATAGTTGTCTATGTCTCACTTAGAAATACCTGAAATATTCTGAAATATCTCACTTTGTATTTAAGTTCTAAAGTAGTCCTTAGCAAGAAAAGTTGGCTTCAGGTTCATTCATTAAGGTAGTTTGCTGCTTTGATCATTTTAAATTAGAGCAAAATCAAGCCTTTCTATTCAAAAATGTTGGTTTCACATGTATTACTCAAAGAAGAAATCATCTTGATGACAATATTCCGTACTAGTGGAAAAGTTAGTCTTCATTAAGACCATTTTGAAGATCATTTCTAAAATGGGAGGAAGGATGGATGACTGAATTTGCTTTAATTATTTCATGATTTCTGCTATAAAGGAAGGTAAAATCAAAACCACAGAGAAGAGACATAAGGTAGCGAGGAGGCTGGAAAAAGAAGGGAAAACATATAGAGAAGATAGAAATTCATGAAGTTTGTCTCCCTTTTTAGTATTAAGTTTCCTGAAAACATCCTCTTACAGTTCCCTTCCCTTGACAGCACCCTTTCCCTCTATCTCCATCTCTAAAAGCCTCAGTCACTTGATGGCTTTAGTCAATTTATGCTATACCTTTCTTTGAGTTAAATTCTTTTACTTTTCAAAAAGAAAAAAATATACAACAGAAGAAAGAATTGGCTTTTTTCTGGAAATTTAATTATAAATACAGAAAAATACTGTATAGCACACAGAGCAAATGAATATGACAAGGATAAAATATATCCTTAAAATTATTACACAATGCAATATAACATCTCATACATTAAAGACTCAAGCAAACCAAGTGAAAAGTTTATAGGGAACAAGAAAAATTAAGTAGCCATAAAAAATGCATATAAATACCTTCTGAAACAACATTCATCAAAGTAAATAAAATCTTTAAATGTACATTACCTTCTGATAAATAATATTTGTTTCACCCAAAGGAGACAAAAACTAGCACCCACAAAAAAAGAAAGAGAAAAAGAGTTCACAGATCATTACAACAAGATGAGTCACCATAAAGCTTTGCAACTTCGTTTATTATAAAATAACATTTAAAGTATTCTACTTACAGCTAAGTAGTTTGTTATATGAGGAGAAGGTAGTGGAAGAAGAGTAAAATAAAATGTTCTGAGAACTCACAAGGTCAAGGTACACTTCCTACCACTTTTAACAAAAATAACATGGGACCTAGGAAAAAAACCACTGGACTTAGCCTCTTGCAGTAACTATGATTAGACTATTGATCAGGGACTAGTGCTGACCTAAATAGACAGTAACCAGTACTCAGAATGACTCATGCAAATGTGCTTTGTGAACAGAAAAACCTCACCTGTTTCTCCTTTTTCTTTCTCTGAGCTTCCCTTACAGAATGGACCTTTGTTTTCTTCCTAAACTTGAAGAATTGCTCAAATAAATTTTAAAGTTCAGTACTTACGTCTGACTTTTAGAAATGGAAGATCATTTTCACAACCATGGAATCACATATATTTGGGGATTATCGCTGAACCAAAAACTGTAATTTCTAATTACCTTTTAAGTTAAATTTAAAACAAAAAAAGAATCTTAAATTCTCATATTTGAATAGCAAACATATAGGAAAGATTCATCTTCTTGGCTACAAAAAAGACCAAATTATAAGAAGATAATTTAAAGACACTGGATAGGTAAAAGAATCAATTAAGTTATTGGTCTTATTTATCCAATGTCCTTTATAATTTGCTTCTAAATTCTAATGAAGATAATTATATACAGGGATAAAAATGCATTAAGCCACTGATAGAAAAGCAAGAATATTCTCACAGATACTAAACTTACTAGAAAGGGTGGATATACATTCAAGAAATACACAGCAATTATTAAAGATTTCAATATGAAAACTAATGTAATTATATATAGTTATTTATTTAAATAAATGTGTATAAAAATACATAAATGTAAAATAAGTATTTTAAATAGTACCACATCTTTAAGGGAAAATAAGCATGAACAAGTTATTCTCCTTTTAGTTATAAACGATGTATATACTTCTAAAACGCTAAAGAACTGTTAAAGAAACTAACATTTTGGGCATGATTGAGTAGCTCATTTACCTAAAGACCTTATTTCTTTACATATGCCAAATAAAATTTGAAAAAATAACCAGAAAACTCATTTTTGCATGAATTTTTCACATTTCTTATAACATGAACAAACATTTTATAAATAGCATTAAATATACACATTCCCATTAGAGAAAATATGCTAAATTTATCATTGGGATCCATACTCCCATATGCCCCACCCTAAAACTCTAAGAGGAATTTCTATATTTGATACTTTGAGTAAGATGGGTTTAACTAATACACATTAGAGCTGATAAACTGTAGATTTTACAACAACAAATGAGTGATAAAAATTTTAATTAAATGATCAGATATAAGAATTCAATATTTAATTGTCTAATTGTTTTGTGTTTATTACTGTTGACTCCCTGAAAGATTTTAAATACCTTAACAACAGTATGTAAAATGTTCATCACATCACCAGGTAGTGCAGGCTACATATAAATGCTACTAATAGCTGAAATATCAGATAACATATTAAATAAATACGGTACTAATAAAATATTGCATATAATAAACACAAAGCTAATCATGATATTCAATACTAATGGGATTTTAAAATATATATTAAAGATATATTTTAGAAGTATACATAGAAGAAATCTGCAAGAAATACAGAATCTGCAACAGTAAAATAAAAAAGCAACAATATTTCTTTTACTTGAATGTTGGCATATAATTATAAAACAATCATCTATTTCTAGAAGCCATAATTTAATATAAAAAGAAGTGTTTTCTCAAAACAGTAACTTGCTCTTTTTTAAAACAAATTTTTATTATGCTAAAATACACATAACTTAAACCCACCATCTTAACCATTTTTAAGTGTATTTTTCAGTGGTAGGTATTAAATACATTCATAATGTTGTACAACCATCCCTACTATTCATTTACATAACTCATTTTATCTTTTCTATTAAACAATAACTCCCCATTCCCTTCCCCCGCAGCCCTTGGCAGCCACCATTCTACTTTCTGCCTATGAGTCTGACTACACTAAACGCCTCATGTAAGTGGAATCATATAGTATGTGTCTTTTTATGACTGGCTTATTCACTTAGCAAAATGTCTTCATAGTTCATCCATGCTGTAGCATACTGCAGGATTCCCTTCCTTTTTAAGGCTGAATAATACCCTATTTTATGTATAGGCCGCATTTTTCTTCTCTCTTCACCCATCAATGAACACTTAGGTTAATTCCATGTTCCAGGCATTGTGAATAATGCTGCTATGAACATGGGTGTGCAAATACTGCTTCAAGACCTGTCTTTCAATTCTTTTGAGTATATACCCCAAAGTGGAATTGCTGGATCATATGGTAATATTCTATTTTAAATTTTTTGAGGAACTGCCATACTGCTTTTCACAGCATCTGTATCATTTTGCATTCCCACCAGCAGTGCACAACAGTTCCAATTTCTCCACATCCTCACCAACACTTGTTTTCTGATTTTTTTGACAGTAGGCATTCTAATGGGTGTGGGGTGGTATCCCATTATAGTTTTGATTTGTATTTCCCTAATGATTAGTGATCTTGAGCATCAATTTCATGTGCTTATTGGCCATTTGTATATCTTCTTTGGAGAAATGTCTGTTCAAGTTCTTTGCCCATTTTTGAATCAGATTGTTTGTTTTGTGTTGTTGAGTTTTAAAAATTCTCTATATATTCTGGATATTAAACCCATATGATTTGCAAATATTTTCTCCCATTCTGTGAGTCACCTTTTTAACTCTGTGAATAGTGTCTTTTCATGCACAAATTTTTAAAATTTTCATGAAGTACAATTTATCTATTTTTGTCTTTTGCTGTCTGTCCTTTGGTGTTATATCCAAGAAATCACTGCTAAATCCAATGTTGTAAAGTTTTTGTTCTATGTCTTCTTCTAAGAGTGTTACAGTTTTAGGTGTTATATTTAGGTCTTTGATCCATTTAGAGTAAATTTTGTATGTAGTATTAGATAAGAGCCCCACTTCATTCTTCTCTCTGTAGATATCCAGTTTTCCCAGCACCATTTGTTAAAAAGACTGTCCTTTCCCCGTTGAATGATCTTGTCACCCTTGTCAAAAATCATTTGGCCATATATGTGAGGGTTTATTTCTGGGTTTTCTTTTCTATTCCATTGGTTTGTATGTCTGATTTTACGCCAGTACCACACTCTTGATTACTGTACTTCTATAGTAAGTTTTGAAATTAGGAAGCATGATTCCTCCAGGTTTGTTCTTTTTCAAGATTGTTTTGACTATTCAGGGTCCCTTTAGATTCCAAATGAATTTTAGGATGGATTTTGCTATTTCTACAAAAAACATCATTGGGATTTTGGAACAAATTTCATTGAATCTGTAGACTGCTTCAGGTAATATTGACATTTTAACAATATTAAGTACTCAAATCCATGAACACAGGATGCGTTTCTCTTTTTTAAGTCTTCTTTCTTTTAGAAATGTCTTGTGGATTTCATTGTACAAGTCTTTCAACTCCTTGATTAAGTTTATTCCTAAGCATTTTATTCTTTTCAATGCTATTTTAAATGGAACTATATCATAATTTTCTTTTCAGATGTATAGTGATTTTTGTGTGCTGCCTTTGTATCCTGCTACTTTACTGAATTTATTTAGAAGTTCTTTAGGTTTTGTTTTGGTTTGGGTTTGTGTGTGGGATCTATAGGGTTTTCTACATATAAGATCATATCATCTGCACAGATAATATTACTTCTTCCTTTCCAATATGGATGCCTTTTATTTCTTTTTCTTGACTAACTGCTCTAGCTAGAACTTCTAGTAGTATGTTGAACAGAATTGGTGAAAGTGGGCATCACTGCCTTGTTCCTGATCTTAGGGGAAACACTTTCAGTCTTTCACAGAGTATGATATTTACTGTGGGTTTTTCACATAAGGCTTTTATTAGGTTGAGGTAGTTTCCTTCTATTCTAGTTTGTTGAGTGTTTTTATCATGAAAAGGTGTTAAAGTTTGTAAAACGTTTTTTCTGCACTGATTAAGATGATTACATGTTTTATTTCCCTTCATTTTGTTGATGTGGCATATTACACTGATCGATTTTTGTATGTTGAACCATCTTTGCATTCCAGGAATAAATCCTACTTGGTCATGGTGTATAATTCTATCAATGTGATGCTGAATTCTGTTTGCTAGTATTTATTGAGGATTTTTGTGTCAGTGTTTATAAGGGATATTGGTCTGTAGTTTTCTTTTCTTGTAGTGTCTTTGTCTAGCTTTGGTATCAAGAAAATGCTGGCCTCATAGGATGAGTTAGAAAGTATTTCCTCCTCTTCAGTTTTTTAGAAAAGTCTGAGAAGGGTTAATATTAATTCTTCTTTGAATGTTCAGTAGAATTCACCAGTGAAGCCATCAGGTCTGGGGCTTTTCTTTGTCAAGAGATTTTTTGATTACTGATTCAATCTCCTTACTAGTTATAGGTCTATTCAGATTTTCTATTTCTTTTTTTTTTTTCTATTTTCTATTCCCTATTTAGTCTTGGTAGTTTCTGTTGTTTCTAGGAATTTATCCAATTAATCTAGGTTATCCAATTTGTTGGCATACAACTGTTCATAGTACTCTTATATAATCCTTTCTATTTCTGTAGAACTGGTGGTTATGTCCCCATTTTCAGTTTAGTAATTTGAGTCTTCTCTCTTTTTCTCTTAGACCTTCCAGCTAATACTGTCAACTTTGTTGGTCCCTTCAATTTGGTTCCATTGATTTTCTCCATTGTTTTTCTTTGGGTTTCATTATTCTTCTTTTCCTAGTTGCTTAAGTTGTAAAACTAGGTTGCTGATTTGAGAACTTTCTTGTTTTTTTTAATCTAAGCATTTATAGTTATAAATTTCTCCCTTAGCACTTCTTTTACTGTGTGCCTTCAGTTTTGGTATATTGTGGTTTTGTTTTCATTCATCTCTAAGTATGTTCTAATTTCCCTTGTGATTTCTTCTTTGATCCATTGGTTGTTTAAGAGTGTGTTGTTTAATTTCCACAAATTCATAAATTTTCCAGATTTTGTTCTGTTATTGATTTCTAACTTCATCCCATTGCTACTGGAGAAGATACTTTAAATGATATCTGTCTTTTAAAATCTATTGAGACTGAATTTATAGCTTAACATATGTTTTATCCTGGAAAATATCCCATGTGCACTTGAGACATGTGTATGCTGTTGATGTTGGGTAGAGTGTTTGGTAAATGTCAGATCTAGTTGGTTTATTGTGTTAAGTCCTCTATTTCCTTATTTATATTCTGCCTGCTTGTTCTATAGACTATTGTGAGTGGGGCATTGAAGTCTCTAACTATTATTGTAGCACTGTCTCTTTCTCCCTTCAATTCTGTCAGTTTCTGCTTCATGTATTTTGATGGTCTGACATTAGGTGCATAAATATTTGTAATTGCTTTATCTTATTACTGTACTGAACCTTTAATTAATTTTTTTTACTAAAATGGCCTTTTTGATTTAATTAAAATTCTCTTACTACTTCTACTTAATTAAAAATTAAGGTAAGGTTCCAGGAAAACTGTTTAAAAAACAGTTACATTTTTATTATTTATTTACCTGTGTGAATCCAAATTGTGCAAAAAAAAAAAAAAGACCCTGATGTTAATTTCAAAGTTTTTGCACTCAACAAAATGTCTCACTGTTATATAATGCATAATGGACTTGATAACAAGTAAATTACATAAACAAATTCATACTATACAATACCATTTTTAATCTGTTTTATATTTGGGATGGATTGTTTATTAGAGAGAGAAAAAAAGAATACCACTGTTAAAAAGTAGATGAGAACAGTATTCTATGGCTACACCATGGTACCTCCAGGATAGAGAAACATAAAATATAGGTCTTAACGAGGGAATGTCAAATAAGCTAAGGGAAAAATTTACAGACTGTACTAATTTTCAGAATTGTCAGGCAAAAATTTTTGCCATTATATAATCTACAGATATCTAATGGCATCAACCATGAGGGTCCTATCCAGTGTTATTCACAGTAGCTAGAGAGAGCCAACTGTACATATTTCTTCCTAATGCTACATTCAGTGACACCAGGTTAGAAGCTTGAAATGTGCATGGTAGGAATTTGTATTTCATGGAAATCTGCAAACAAAATAAATCAAGGTTTTTGGTTTATTTTAAATCCATACCCCACCCTGATCCACACACCAGGTGTTAAATACTTACCAGTACAACACTGGAAATATCACACTCCTGAAGGTATTTTGATACATAGGTCACTTAACTAGCTACACAATGCTTTAAAACAGAAACATTTTTCAAATAAACAATGGTAGAAAGAAGTGTAAAATAAAAATTTGCTTCCAAGAAAGCTATATGTTAAAAAATAAAGGAGAGGACACTGCATCTTGACACAGTCCATTCTATCTGAAATTTATTAGTTCTTTCTTTAGGAAAAAAATGCATCTCCCTACATATGCTATAGCACAGGTCCTGTCTCATATAAAAGTTCCTAACTTTCTCAATAATTTGAGCTTAAACAAAATAAACTCCTCCTTTCTGTTATCGATCAGCCTTTAATATTTAAAGACAGTAAACCTATAGTCCCAGGATTTTCTCTTTGATGTTCACTCTCTGTTTAAAGATTATAAAGGATTTAAAGTAAAACAAGTGAAATACTGAAATTGATGTTAAGAAAAATCCATTATATAGAGCATAGGGTGTTTTTTAGAAAGAAAACTATCATATCTTGTACCATGACAGCTTTGGTAAATCAAGTAATGATGAAATTAATATTAAATGTTAGACTATCAAAATAGATAAAATACTTATTTTGAATATTTAGAAACCCAACCTTAAAACCTTAGCCTGACATTTATCATAATCTATTTTGCATCAGTAAGGTACCAGCTCATTTTCTCAGTCCTCATATCTGTTCCTTCACCAGATTTCTCCAGTTACTTCATCAGACTGGGCCTGCCACACTGAGGCTGGAATCATATAAGTCTTGAGCCTGAGAAGCTACCATAGTACCCGAGGGACATTCTTTTTATCTGTGCCTCACATCTGTCCTCCAGTTTACTCTGACTTTTATTCATTCCCTTAAAAATCATTACAAACCCACCATGTTACAGTCCTTATGCTAGGCCCTGAAGATATAATGATACAATGGTATACAAGATAAACATGTCCATGACTTTCATGGAGGGCAGTCTGCTAGGAGAGCTGTCCACTGAACAAATAATCTCATTAGAAAATTATAATTATAAATTATTATAAGTGCTATGAAAGAAAAGTATATGACTCCATGAATGTATTAATCAGGAGACCGCCCTCCTCTGTAGGCTCCAGAAAAGCTTCCCTGAGAAAGTGAAATTTAACTCAAGACCTGAAGAATGGTTCAGGCAAAAGAAACGGCACTTTTTCAGTTACAAACATGTTGGTTCCACCTTTCCTGCCTCCTGGCATTTTTCTCCTGAATTTTATTGTATCTAGCTACCAATGCTGACCTTCCTAATCCCCATAATAGTATCAGATAATGTTTATTGAGCTCATACTACTCAGAAGATATCATTCTAAGCGACTTACATAAATGAACTCATTTAACCCTTACAATGACCATACGAGATAGGTTGTATTTCTTCATTTTACAGATGAGAAATCTGAGGCAGAGGCATGATAAGCTACTTATATGAAATTACACATCTACTGGTACTAGTCCTTGCATGACCATCATGTCCCTCATAACTTTTCACTCCTACAGAAACTCTAAGGCACCAAGCTACATTAGCTACATTAGCAATACTACTGGGCAAAGAATACCAAGACTCCTATATCCTTCAAACTGCTATCATTTTCAACTAGACAGGATCATGCATATTTTCTCCAGCTTTCAGAAATAAGGAATAAAAAATTGGCCAAGGTAGCCTACACTAAAACATCTTCAGGAGCAAGAAAAATGTCTTTAGAACAAGTAATACTTCCTTACAAAAATTATTCCCCAGACTATGAAATAATGAGAACGGGGCAAGGAGAAGAATTATAATTTATTTAATTCCTTCTGTACCTCCCAAGGAAGAGGAAGAGGAATTTTTTTCTTTTAATTCAAACTCATAAAAATTTTGCATGTATTTGCAAAACTAAGTTAATATGTAGTGAATTGGCTATGAAGAAATTACCAAAATCAATTATTTTCTTTAAGTAAGCATCTTTTAAATATTAAAGAAAAGGAAATAATTATTAAATGACTGAGGCCTCACTCAAAACTACATTTAAAGTTCCTGTTATGATCAAAGTTTCATTTGTAAATTTATCATTGAAGGTGATGTGAAAAACAGTAATTAAGTAGGTGATTGATACAGGTGAATGTATGACTCATAGTTTGCAAAGGAAAGTGATTTTGGAGAAAAGGCTCAGGAAGAAAAGCAGAAAATAATGGGTTCTGGAAAAAATGAAGACCTTTACTGTCCAAGGACTGTCAGTAGTTCTTTATTACTTGAAGATTAAGGGAATAGTGAATAAAGCTGTCTGCCAGACAGCAGAAATGGTAAGAAATAACATTGTCTCTAAGTGTACCTCACATTAAAGTTCTCATAAATAACATTCATAAAATTAAACTTTCTATAAAAAGTTACTAGAAAACCCAACTCAAATCAGAACAATGGAAATGTCAAAATAAACCAACATTACAATTGTCATGAACTTGAACAGAATGAAACAGCAGGGTAGGTCAGGTTGTAGAATCGCCTAATTTTATTCCACTTGGTTTTTGAAAAAAGGCAGATCCAATACTGAATTAGGAGGAGACTTAGCCAGGTTTGTTTTTGTTTGGTTGTTTTTCTACTTCATGGGTTATTGCAAAATAAATATTTGGTTTTTGCTACTAGGGTTCAGCAAATTTATACAATGAATTTGGTTTCTGGTTCCAGAGATCAAATTCAAGCCATCAAATCCAGTTCCACATTTTTACTAACTGCCCCTCCCCTCTCATATATATCTCAAATATATATATTTATACATACATTTTAAAACTCACATTTTGGTATGAGTATTAATTACTATCCTTGCCTATGAATCTTTAAAGGAAATGAAGAGAATTTCATTTTGATGAAGTCATACTTAACAGGAAGGTTTAGCCAATCTAATTTTTTAACTTACATTTTCATGTATATTTTGGAGTCCCTACTATGTGACAGCATTTAGCCAGATACTTTAAACACATAATCTCATTTAAGGATACTGGGTTTATTTCATTATATATATATTGCCTGAGGATAAGGTAAACAGAATATTTTTTATGATAAAGCAACCTAAGTCCTATCACTGATGGCTTTTTAAGAGCTGTGTGTATGTGTTCACACACACATGTGTGCTAGACAATGGGTTCAAACCTATACAGTCTTGTTATAGAATCTTTGCTCTTAACTACTAAGCCACTATATGTTGGGAAAAGAAACAAAGAATGGCTTTTAAAATGAATATAACTGATTTAGGTAATAATAGTAGCTTCTAGAATAAGAGATCATAGTTCTGAAGTCAGTATGCTAATTACCATCAGCATAAAGTTATAAACAGACATTTAATGAAAATTTACTATGATAAAAATTTCTTTTCGGGGGCTTCCCTGGTGGCGCAGTGGTTGAGAATCTGCCTGCCAATGCAGAGGACACGGGTTCGAGCCCTGGTGTGGGAAGATCCCACATGCCGCAGAGCAGCTGGGCCCGTGAGCCACAACTACTGAGCCTGCGCGTCTGGAGCCTGTGCTCCCCAACAGGAGAGGCCGCGATAGTGAGAGGCCCGCGCACCGCGATGAAGAGTGGCCCCCGCTTGCCGCAACTGGAGAAAGCCCTCGCACAGAAACGAAGACCCAACACAGCCATAAATAAATAAATAAAAATTTTAAAAAAAAAAATTTCTTTTCCTTTTGTAAATGTGATTAATTTTCAGAAAGACTAGTTTTTTTCTTTTTGGATATTATATCACCTAACATTTTTGTGATCTTTTTATAGATTTTAAAGATTTTCATACCTAAGACCTTATACAATCCTGTTAGCAACACTATAAATAAGGCAAGTATGATGGATAATTTTATATGTCAACTTGGCTGAGCCATGGTGCCCAGATATTTGGTCATATATTACTCTGGATGTTTCTGTGAAGGTATTTTTTAGATAAGAATTAACATTTAAATTGCTGGACTGAGTAAAGCAGATTACCCTCCAAATAATGGGTGGGTCTCATCTAATCACTAGAAAGCCTTAATAGAACAAACACTGACCTCCCTGGAACAAGGAGGAATTCTGCCAGCCAAGCGCCTTTGGACTCAACCTGGAAATCTTACCTGGGTCTCTGGCCTACCAGCCTACTGTGCAGATTCTGAATTTACCAACCCTCTATAATCACGTGAGTTACTTCCTTAAAATCAAACAATCTCTCTTTCTCTCTCTCTCTCTTTATACACACATACACCATACACCCCCCACCACACACACACACACACACACACACACACACACACACACACACACACACACACACACATATCCTGTTGGTCCTATATCTCTGGAGAACTCTCAGTAAGACAGAAAGGTAGCTGAAAACTAAGCCTAAGAAAACAGGGGACAGGAATTCAGATTTTTATCTTTGTCTCCAGTCATTCCTAAAAAGATACGAAAATTCTCAAGAAGCTATACTAGAATTCAGTTTTCATACCCTAACCACATAGCCGGAATAATGTTCTTTTTCTTTTAAAACTGTTATTTGACAAAACTAATCAACTCTGGAAAACAGTTTAGCAGATTCTCAAAAAGTTAGGCATAAAGTTATCATATGACCCAGCAATTCCACTCCTAGGTACATGCCCAAGAGAACTGAATACATGTCCACACAAAAACTTGTACATGAATGTTCATAGCAGCATTACTCAGAGTAGTCCAAATGTGGAAACATACATCTCATCAATTGATGAATGGATTAAAAAAAAAGCCGTATCCATACAATGGAATGATTCAGGAATAAAAAGAAATGAAGTACCGAAAAACGCTAAAATGTGGATAAATATTGAAAGTAAGTAAAATGCTAAGTAAAAGAAGGCAGGCGGAAAAGACCACATATTGTATGAATTCATTGATATGAAATGTCCAGATTAGACAAATCCATATAGACAAAAAATAGATTAGTGGTTGTCAGGGGCAAGAAGGGGGTCAATGGGGAGTGAATGCTAATGGGTATGGGGTTTCCTACTGAGGTGATAAAAATGTTCTTGCATTAGACAGTGGTGATAATTGCATAAGCTCGTGAATATACTAAAAAACACTGAATTGTACACCTTAAAATTGTGAATATTAAGTGAATTATATCTCAATTAAAAAGTGTTAGAAAATATAAAACTAACCAACTTACCTGCCCTTTTTGTGGTGCCAAACAACGAACAACTTCTTCCACCATCACTGGAATATGTAATTTAGTCATCGCTTCAGAATCTCTGTCTTGTAACTCCTGAGCTCCAGTTTGATCTGTTTGCTCCTGGGCTTCATATTCATTATATCTTTCTGCTGTAGCATGTATTTTTTTTGGCCAGACACCCAAATTAAATATGCCAGATTCCAACCAGCACGAAAGAAATTTTTTATAGATTCTACAAAAATATGGGTATTGAAGCATTCTGTAGATCAACAAATCTAGAAAAAAATTTAAAATATCATGATTGTTGGCTTTTTTCAAAAGAATGTTATAATACTTGGGGGAAAGCAAATTAGTATGAAATATTTAACACAGGAAAAATATGTAAAATTCATCATCTCAGACAAGTGAAGGTGATTACCCTCCTTATGCAAAGCAAGGAACCCAAGAGAACCCCAGAAACTATCTGAAAATACAATTTTTAATGTGGCCTGATAAGCTCTGAGACCATTAATGTTTTAACCATCAGAGATGTGAATATTGATTAATCAGTCATCATTTTTATGAAAAGGATTAAAAACATTATTCTATTTTAGGTTCACATGGTCTTTTATTTCAAGCTCTTCTGTTTTTCTCATAATGCTAAATCTTCATTTTCAATTTAACTTTGTTTGAAAAATTGTCCCTGAAAAAAGGCTATGCATGTACAACCAAAAAGAAAAGGAGGTTATCAGTTTGTGAAAATCTTACAGATTTGTCATGGATATGCTCTGATGAAATCACCTCACCATGGCTTATATCAGTGAAATACATATCATTTTAAACTATAACTTTATAAACATTCCACTGAACACACTTTGGCACTTCATATCATTTTAATTATCTGCACCCTGCCCCATGCCCCCAAAAAAGCAAGTAAATAACTGATATATTCCTTCGTTTTCTCTTACTTGCTCCATTTTATTCTGTAATCTGTAATTCTTTAAAATGGAGAGGAAAAAAGTAATTTATGAAATATATTAAGAGAATACCCTTTGAAAACATTATGTTCTTTACCCATTTGGATGCAAGCAACATTTTTTATATTATTAAAGTAAATAACAATTTAACACTACTCTTTTCCTTCCTCATGGATTATGAGTTATTTAAAAGTAAGAACCACACCTTTATATCCACGAAATCAGATGCACACTAGGTGCTTAATACGTGTTTTCTGGAAAAAATAAAAATATAAAAGAATGGATGGATAAATTCCAGATTCTATAGAATTAACCTTGCTTTAGAAAATTTTACCTGTCTCACTGACCCTACCAAAAACCACATTCTCAAAATATTTAAGAAACATATATCTTGATTAAATATGCCTTCCCTTCCTTTTGCATTAGAAAATGAAGAATAATGTTGAAAAGTCAATCACATGTAATGACTGGAAAATCAATAAAAATACATATTTGATATTATATAAATATAATATCAGTAAGATGTAACCTTGAGGATACCAAAGACATAATTCACAGAATTATGTTGTAAATGTGACAGAAAAAATATGGCAAAAAAAAAATTTTAATGAGAGTTTTAAGTAAGATTTTGGCAGTAACAAATTAGCCAAATTATGAATTATGCCTTATGTTTTCCAGAAAGTTTACAAAAGTAAGCCAAACTATGCTCTAACTTAGCATTTCTAACATATTTCAAAATAAAAGCTAACATTTATTGAGCACTTACTAAGTACCACTTACTATTCTAAGCACACTACATGTACTAACTCATTCAATCCTTACCCCAACTCTTAAAGGTAGGTACTATTATTATTTCCATGTTGCAGATGAGGAAAACGGAGAAGTAATTTGCTGAAAAGTCACACAGCTGGAGAGCCATAAAGCTAGAACTGTAACATCAGCATTCTATCCCCAGAACTTTTTCTCTTAACCTATATGCTATAAACACAGCCCACTGGCTCTATTTAATACACTCATGTAATTGAATGGTACTTTGATTACACTATGACTAGGTATTTGTAGTATTCCATGAATTAGATTTTTTTTAAGGAGCCAATATTTTATTGCTTGGTCCTACTCCACTTGGAAATATAGTATACTGTGGGGCACCCAACAGAGGACACAGGAACGATGTACAGCCCTAAATAGTGGAATATGGAGTATTTAAACAATGCAACCAATAACTTATTCGATTCTTTTGCCTATCCAATATATGTAAACAATCTATACTGTATGTTCAGATTTTGATTTTTTTAAAAAAACAAGCAAACAAACAAATAAAAAGCCCATCAACTCCAATATCAGAATCAGAACCACACAGGAAAAAGCAAATAGGGTAGAAAAAAATGCTTCTTTCAACAGCGCTTAATTTTCTTCTGCATTCAATTTCTTTGTATTTACTCAAATATATTCAAGGTACAAAGCCTGTAGATATTAGTATACACTAATTGGCTACTAATGTGGGTAAACATGGAGAAAAGGCCTCAATAATTAATCTTCCTTTTTGGTTGTGTCTTTGAATACCTCCCTAAAAATGGAAGGGGGCAAGTTCTAAAGGGAGTTCCTTCCCTCTCTTCTGCAGCCCCATATCCCACCAGATAACCCAGAGCACTTCCACAGTCCGCTAAGAACTAGCTCCCCTAAACGATTTAAGATAGTTTAACTTCCCTCTGTTCACAGAAAAGAAGCAGGATATCAGGAAACCTAAACTCTACAGCCAACTCTGTGGTTTCCTAAGCAAGCCATTTAACTTTTCTCTGCCAGCAAAATTCAGTTTAAACTGCTGAGACCACGGAATTAGCCAGGTTACTCTTTTAAATGTGGGAACACAAAGGTGAGCGATACCTCTGAAAACTACTTGCTCACCGGAGCTACCAATTACCATCATTGCAGTCAGCTCCCCCTGCAGAGAAAACCCTTCGGAAACTTAATTCCTAAGGTCAAAAATTCGACCTGGGGGCTGGCACCCGAACACAGAGAAAGTGAAAGAGGTCCTAAAGAAAAAGTTAGAATCCATTCTTTTGCGTAAGAATTACACTCTGACAAGGGAAACTGTTTAGAAACTTCTGAACTCAGGATTAATGAGTGTTGAGGAGAGGAAGCGGGAGAGCAGAGGCGCGAGTTTCCTCTGTGCTGGGTGAATCCGGCAACCCATGGAAGTTCCCCCAAAGGTGGGGGGGGGCTCCAAAAGAGCTCCCGGGACTCGGCCACCTTCTCCTCACCTGAGGCACGAAGATTTCTCAGTTGGCCTCTAACTCGGGCCTGCGACGACCACAACGGTGACAGAGAACCTGAATTTGCCGCCCGCACAAGTCCCAGCCCTGGGGGAAACTTGCGAGAACGGACAGATTGGGCCCACGTCCGCCCCAGCAACAGAGGACCGTCTGCCTTTGGTTCCGCTGCTTCCAGGCCCCAGCTGCCAAAGGGTCCCAGGAGCTCGGGGTTCCAAATGGTGTTCCTGGGGGAGGTGAGGGATATAAGTCCCTAGCATTGCCAGGTTGAAATTCATTTTTACTTTTTTTTTTTTAACGTCTGATGAAACCTCAAATCTCACTTTCCATTTTATCCTTCTCTCCACTCTTTTCAGTTTACTCTGAACCTATGTTAAATTTCTATGTTTTAAATAACATGGCAGTTAGTATACTCTAATTTCTAACAACAGGTGGGAATTTCTGTCTCCTTAGCACTACGTGCTTGGAAAGTTTTGGTTCTTTTCCCTACATTTCGTTACAAAATACGCCAGTTTCTTGTCCTTTCTGTTGTACGCCTTAATGTCTTGCCAAACTAAAGAGAAGCCAGCTGGCATAGTAAATCTACAATTCCTTAAAAATATGGACTTCAAAATCTGAACACTGTTAAATGGCAAGTGTAAGGCAGAATTTAAAGTTAAATGTAAAATAAGCATTTAGATTAGGTGTGGAAACACCTGTGAGACTGGTCAGCCTTATACAATGTGGGTATCAAAAACGACGAAATTTAAACACTTCTACTTACTTATTCACCAATGATCAGTGCACCTTTACAAGAAATTGGTAATATATGCCTATTTTCAGACTACATTAAGATAGCATCTTAATATCACTTAGTCTAGAAAGTATTTCAGAAACAAATGACTCCATTCTGAATTCGCTGGGTTGTACCCTTCAACAGAAATATTTTCCTTTAGAGATTTTCTGAAAACTTCAGTTTTCTCTTCAGTAAAATGAATAGTATCTACATCTCATGGACTGTTTCGAAAATTAAGTGACCAGATAACATATATAAAATTAATAAATGTCCAGGACATCAAAGGTAAAGTACTATAGAGTGAGTGCATATTTGAAATAAAATTAAAAGGCTTCTCAATTTCATTACCAAACCAAGCACCATACAAATCACTATCTCATTAGCTAAGATATATGTAATACAGCCAGCAATTAGTAGCTTTATTGATGCTCTATCCAGTGTTCAGAAAGAATCTTATAATATGCATCATATACAATACATAGTGCTTCTGATTTTCAATAGGAAATAAATGTCTATAATATGAGCGTTTCCCCTACATTGTTTCACTTATAATACGCTGCATTTGGTATTGTGCCATCCTGTATATATGGTGATGTTGAATCACTAGACCATAAGCTCTGAGAGCGCAGGGATTTTGACTCAATTGTGTGCTATTATGTCCTTAAAATCTACAATCAATAACTGCTGAATGAATGGATACAACAGTAGTAACATAAAGAACAACAATAAAATTCAGATCATACTATTAAAAATATCCTGATAAATAAAAGATGAATTCTCTTAGCGAACACATTTCCCATTTTTTTCCAGGTATTTTTTTCTTTTTAAAGTGTACATTCTAAAATACTACCGACAACCCAGGCTTAAAAGCCCATTGCATCCAATAATGAACTAAGCCAATAAATTTAAATAAATTTATTTTGTAATGCCATCATTAGAAAGAAATGTAAAAAACAGCCATACAACAAATAATTTCAGAGTCAGCACTAAGGGAGTAGGCCTGGGGTTCCTGAGAAATGAAGCCTGGGGCCTCAAACCAAAGTCCTGAACTTTCAATTAACTGAGGCGAATTGACCCCAGTTCGGTCCAACTGAAAGTGGTTGGAACGAACAGGTCCATATACCTTCCAGATCATGGGACCTGTGCCTTGGAGGCCTCACTACTCAATAGAGAAAAGGAGAAAACAAATACCCAGAACCCATTAATCCACACCCAACAGGCTCCGCCTCTCCCCCTAGCAGAGGGCACCGCCAACCCCTGCCCGCACCCGCCTCACTCACACCCAGAACCCTGGGACCGGAGCCCGCGCCCACGGTCTGAAGGCTGCCTGAAGATCCCAGGTGGCAGCTCCGGCCTAGCCCCGCCCACCTCGGCCAACGCCTCCGGAAACTGCCGTGCGAGTTGCCACGGTGACACGGAGCAAGGTAGCTTCCACGGCAAGGGGCCGCTGAGACGCCGGGCGCCAAACTGCAGCGCGCCACGGCCACGTCCGGCGTGATGACGTCACGAAGACGGCAGCCAATGAAACGAGGCGCTGAGAAAGCAGGCTTGGGTTTGAATCTCGTGGCTGAGTTTGAATCGCTGAGGGGCGGACATTGAAGTGAAGCGTCTCCGTAACCTCTCCGGGGCCTGAGGTGAGTGAAAGGCAAGAGAAGAAAACTCTGGTCTCGGGGACGTTTCTTCGGATGACCCGTCTCGCAGGGAGCGGAGGGGTCCCGCCGCCTCAGGGATAGAGGACCAAGTGAGCTTGTTGACAAATACGGAAGCGTTAGGTGGGGCGGTGGGGGTGGGGATGGGGGTGGGCCTGGTTAGGGTCCCAGTGGAGAAAGTGAAAGGAAGAAGGAACTCGAGAACCCACTAGAATGTGGCTCTGCCTCATCGGGAGACCTCGACTGCTCAGCAGGAAGGTCAGGGATCTCCTGCCTGAAATTCTCAGGAAGTCGGAAGTTTTAAAGGGCATCTTGGCCCCTTTCCCAGACTTTGGCAGAGCACTTTAACTGTCCGGCACCTTACGGTGTAAAGTTCCTTTCGGACTCCAAATTCAGAGTGTTTTGTTTCAGACACAGATGTAAATGTAACTCTGAGCTTAACTATCAAGAGGAGCCTTGGTTCACCAGCTTATAACCTTTTTGTCCAGCGAGGTTCTGCGTTAACCTGACAAAGGTCACTTGGGAACCTTCCCAGACCCCAACTGTAGCATCAAAATAAGACCTGCCAGCACTGACTAACGGGATTGCTGGGGATCAGATGAGCTATGGAAGAGATACTGGTTGACAAAGTGCTCTGCAAATGAAAGGGACTTAAAGCACTGAGAATCAGTTCTACCGTCTGTTCGTAGTTTCTGCGAGATTCGCCTTGAGGAGTGCTCATTAGGCACTCAGTTTCAGAGAAGTCAAGGCTGACTGCTGTTTACTCTATGAGATTATTTGACCAGAATTGAATAATTGTGCTGTATAACGTATAGTTTAGGTTACTAACTATTATCGGGTAGAATGTGTTAGGCATTCTACAGGTTTTAGTTGATAGTGTTATTCTACCACGGTCAGCGCCCCCCGCCTTGGATTTTGGGAGGTATTTTTGAACTTTGTTGCGGGAGAATGTAAGATCCAAAGGCTAGATACTGCTTGTTATTAAGCTTCTACTATTTTATAAGAATTGTATATTTCGGTACACAAAGATTATCTGCCTTTAACGGTAGCAATTGTCTCCTCTTCTGTTACTAAATAAGTATTTACAAGTACACAAAATTTTCATTTTAAAAATGTATCTTGTCCCACTATAAATATACCTTGAATCAATTAAGGTACACAATAAAATGACTTTTATGCTGTGAACTCTGAAAACTAGGAGGAAAAAATAGCCCAGATGTCAGTGCTGCCCTTCCCTCCATTTGAAATTTTCGTTCTTCCTTGATGCTTACAAGTTAATGGAAGCAGTGGCTCTAACACTCAAGTTATTTCCAATAAGAGGTTTAAGTTGCATAGAGACTATACATGATAGAGTGGAGGATAGTTCCTGGTCCTAACAAATGTTTATTGAATCTGAATCTAATTCAGATTTGAATTTGTATTTAAGAAATCATTTATAACTGTGTTACTCCACACATTCAAGAAAATTTATACGACCTTTCTGTTCCATTGTTTGAAAGCCTTCTGTTTTGATTCCAATAGACCAGAGTTGTTAAGAACATGGACTTTGGATTTGGACCTGGATTCACATTCTGGCTTCTCACTTACTCTCTCTTGTCATCTTGGAAAAATTCCTTAGCCTAAAGCTAAGTCTCTGTTTTTGTAAAATGGAGACAATAATAGAGTCTACTTTATCTTTTTAAGGATTGAATGAGATGATGAATGTCAAATGTTTACCATAATGCCTGGCATATAGAGTGTGCCCAAATGATCATCGTTGTTCATTATTACTAGTTATCACCGTATCTACCTAATCCAAGAGTTCTCAATTAATAGCATATTTTCTGAGAATAGATAACTGTGTGTGTTATCCAGCAAGCACAGAGAAATCATGAATTTTCAGTTTTATTTCAACATTCATTCAGGAGCCCCAGTACTAGGCCCTGAGAGGTTTCTGTCAAAAGTAGGCAAATAGTTTTAACTTCTATCAGAAAATTTCTGGGGGTTATATATTTACATCATGGAGAGTGATGATTAAATACTTGAGCTTTAGATTCAGTCAGTCTGAGTTCAAATTCTACGTCTTGTGCTTCCAATAGTGTGACTTCAGCCAGTTAACTTAATCTGTCTATACTACAGTTTCTCTCTATATAAAATAGGTATGATAATAATACCTATATCATAGGATTGTTACAGGGATTAAATGAGAAGTATGTAAATTGCTTAGCACATTTGTATTTGTAGAATAAGAGCTCAGGAGAAAGTATTCCATAATTGTTACTAAATGAAAGTTTGTGTTTAAGGTAAATTTTAATCTTGTTTTGTTTTGCTTTTTTTTGAAATAAAAATACCTAGACTTGTTTAAAATCCAAATAATACAAAAGGATATAAAGTAGAAAGTAAGCCTGCCTGTCACCCAGGCCCTCATATTTTCCCATCATCAAGCAACTGGTATTACCAATTTCCTCTGTTCTCTTCCTGAGAGAGCCCATGCATGTACAAATATGTATATATCTTTTGAAAATACAAATGTTTGAATGCCAGGTCCACTATTCTGCACTTGTTTTTTGCACACATATCTTGAAACTCTGCATTATTTCATTCAGTTATTCAACAAGTATGTAATAAATCATAAATATCTGACAAGCCCTCTTCTAGGTTCTGGAGTGCAGATGAAGTTCATACTCTCATAGTGCTTACATTTTAGAAGGTAAATAAGCAATAACTATGTAACCAAATAATATATATTTTCCAAGTAGTCTAGATACTAGGAAGAAAAATAAAGCAGATAAGGGATTAGAGAGGCAAGGGCACGGTGATACGGTTTTGAATGGAATCTATAGGGAAAGCCTCTGTGAAGTGACATATGAATAGAGACCTGAATGATGAACTGAGATATTAAGATTTGCGAATATCTGAAGGCAGAGCCTTCCAGGCAAAGAGAAGAGAAGGGGCAGAGGCCATGAGGCCAGAATGAGACTGAGGTGTTGAAGGAACACTGAGGACAGTGTAACTGAAACAATAATTGAGAGGTGGGATAACATTTGGAGACAGGGATGGAGAGGTAGAACCCACAAGACCCACAGATGTAGAACCCACAGAACATGGTAAGGAGTTTACATTTTATTCTTATGCTGGGAAGTCATTGGAGCAGGAGAACAAGATGAGGTCCATAACATGATCTGATGGCTTTTGAAGAAGATATCAGTACATACAATCAATGAATTAAATAAAATTTATTATACTTTCATATAATCTTTGACTTAATTGGCTTAAACTTTATCTAGGGAGAACAGTAACTAGATATAAGATAAGAACTTGCCTGTTCCACTTGGTTCATATTCACTTGCAACTATTGAAGAGAATTAGTTTTAACACCTCTTCATTAAACATAACAGAAGAATGAGCTTTTCTGTGTAAGTCAGTCTCCCAGAAAATTGAATGTTACCCTTGTTAAGTGATAGTGTTTTAACCATCTTCAATGATTAACATAAAACATGATCTTGCTTTCCTAATTTTGTAAAGAAATTGGGCACATTATTTAACTATTTTTGATGCCTCGGGGTCCTCATTGGAATTTCTTGTCATTGCCAACCATTGTACTCTACTGTGATATGTTGCTTCTCTTGGAGAAGTATATTACATGTTTACCTCTACTCTAAATGGATTTATTGCTTTCTTGAATTCCATATCTACTTTTTATAACTTATTAATTAATTTATTCATTAATCAAGTGTTTGAGAACTTACTATATACCAGGCACACTACAAGAGATAAGGAGGGATATAAAGGTAGAAGCGTACAGTCCTATTAGCTGTTATGTTTTGTCACTTTCTAGTACACTTTTCTAATCATATGCAATAATCACAAAATTTAGAGCTAGAAAAGGACTTTAGATATCATATAGTCCAACCCTGTCATTTTATAGATTACCACTAAAGCCCCTTCATTACTCTCTTTCATACTGTACTTTCTCTAGACTAGACAAATACCTTTCTGTTATAATGAAAATGGCATTAGAAGTGTTTATCCTTAATGTTTTAGTCCCACCAATGAAATCCTACCAGCTTGCTTTTTTGATTCTATCAACAAATACCACTTAAGAGTAGATATGACAAAATTGATCATAGTCTGTGATACTATCTTCTGAATGATCATCTGAAAAGAATTTTTGAATCAACACAGTATTGCACAGGTAACGATATTTAGGCTTTTCTTTTGCCACTTCTTAGTAAAAATGGTTAAGGATATGCTTTCTGTGTGCCTTATTCAGAATCAACTGGATGTCCATCTCTTTTACTTGGCCATGTTAGAAAAGAAAGCAGTCATCATGTTTTAATGTAGGAACAACCTTGTTAATCCCTGAAGACATCAGTATATTTGAACATAATTGAGCAAATTTTTACATTCAGTAATTCCCACTTAACTTAAAATCAAATCTGAGCTCTATAATCTGGCATTCAAATCTTCTAGATCCGGCCCCAACTTTATCCAGTTTAATCTTTTTAATACATCCCTCTCCTTTCCCTTTTCTCTCCAGCTGCAGTCAGGACTGAACAAAGCTAAACTGAGCGTCTCTTTAGATGCTCCAGATAGAATTACAATCATCTAAAACTAAACTGTTAAACAAAATGAGATTTAAGCAGATTCACCATGCAGCCAGTTATGTCCTCTGTACAAGCTGTTTCCTACCACAGGCTTTTGGACTTGCTGCCTGCAATACTCTTACCCCAGAGTGCCGCTTACTTGCTCAGTCCCTCACTTCGGTGTCTGTAAAAAGTTACCCCACTAGACAAGCTTTTCACAACTGCCCCATCTAAAATAGGAGCCCACACATACACTTCTGACCCTATCTATCCCAAGACCCAGAAAAATGCCTAGCACATAGAAGGCACTCAATAATATTTATTAAATGCACAACTAGTTTTCTTTCCTGAATTTTTTTTTTTTTAACCTGGTTAATAACTATCCATCCTTCAGCTCTCAGTTCCAGTCATTCCTCTAGGAAGCTTTCTAAGAATATCAATCTCCTATTATAGTCTTAGGTAGCAAAGTTAACCTTTACCTGATAGCACTTGTCACAGTTACACCTTTGCATATTTGTGTCATTTTATCAACGTCTGTTTCCTCACTAAGCTGTATGTAATAGTAACAATAATGGCAGTAATAGCAAACAGTTGTAATGCATACTCTGTGCCAGGCATTGTTCTAAGTGCTAATCCTCACAAGAACTCTATGAGGTAGGTATTATTATTAATCCCACTTTACAGATGAGGAAACTAAACCACAAGGGGGTTAAGTAACTTGCCCACTGTCACAGCCAGTAAAGTAGTAGAACTGGGATTTTAACAGTTAACTTTTTGAATTAATGATTAATTAATTAACAAGAGATACCTTCCAAGCTAAGATCTGTTTTTTGTTTGTTTGTTTTGGTTTTGGGTTTTTAAAATTTATTTATTTATTTATTTATTTATTTATTTATTTATTTATTTGGCTGAGTCGGGTGTTAGTTGTGGCACGCGGGATCTTAATTGTGGTGCGCAGGCTTTTTGTTGCAGCACATGGGCTTCTCTCTAGTTGTGGCACACGGGCTCCAGAGTGTGTCGCCTCTGTAGTTGCGGCATGCAGCCCCTCCAGTTGTGGTGCACGGGCTCAGTAGTTGTGGCACACAGGCTTAGTTGCCCCATGACATGTAGGATCTTAGTTCCCCAGCCAGGGATCAAACCTGCATCCCCTGCATTGGAAGGCGGATTCTACCACTGGATCACCAGGGAAGTCCCCTAAGATCTGTTTTGAAATAATCACCTGATGTTTTATATATGTTTTTTTAACCATTTCATTTGTGTGTATTTTATCTATCATTGAAAAAAAAGTGTATCCGTTAAAATCAAGGCATTTGTTGAACATTTCTAAAAGCTTTTAGAAGTGTGCATAGAGGTTAGTTTTTGGTAATACAAAGAATGTGAGACTCTACTAGCCTTTAATAGACAGGGATCAGAAATGCTAAACATCCTCTAATACCTGGGACAGTTCCGAATAAGGAAGAATTGTCCTACCCAAAGTGCCAGTGATAAGCTCATTGGGAAACACTAAAAAGATGGACCAGTATCTTTGGGAAGAAGAGGCAGGAAGGGGAGCAGATAAGGAAGAGAATTGACATTTATTGACTGCCTTCATACACTTAATACTTGTTATCTCTTTCAGCCTTCACAACAGCTATTAGGTATTATTCCTTTTATACAAATGAGAAAACTGAGACTCAGTGAGGCTAAGTAACTTGTCCAAGGTCACAGAAGTGGGGTATAGGTACTCTATGGGGGTTGGCTAGACAGAAGCTCAAGGGTGAAGAAAGAGCGGAGTAGCAATTCACGTGGGACCTCACTGTTAGAATCCAAATGACCATCCTTTCCTCTTCAGTGTTCCAATTTTGGGGGAGAACAGAGTCCTAAAAAGGGGGTGCTGTATCCAGTGTCTTTTGCTTTTAGATTGCTTTGGCCTTATTTGAATTGTTTCCAAAAGTATATGATTTTATGACATATTTTAGCTTTATCATTGTTGTTATTTCTTCCACTTTAGGAAACAAACAAAATATCTTCTTTTAACTCTTTCCCCCTCCACCCACACCATTTCTTTGCTTACTTTTGCAGTAGTACTTCCTATATTTGCTATCTGAGTCTTCTATTCAGGCCTTTGTCCTACCATTCCATTCCCCCAAAATTGCTCTTGTTTGTCTCCATGTTGCCAAATCCCCTGATTACGTCTTAGTAAGTACTTAACCTATTAGCAGTATTTAGCACAATTGATCATTCTCTCCTCCTTGATTTAAAAGTTCCCCCTAAATCTTAATGCCACGTTAAGCTTTAAAAACTTTGAAAAGCTTCAGATGGCATTAAGACTCTGAGGACAGTGTTTACTTTCGTAACAGCTTTCAGCTGCCTTGACATTTCCACCTGGATGTTGATTAAAATTCTCAAATTCAAGATATCCAGAATGAACTCCTGATCTTCCCCCCAAAACCTGCTCTACCCTCAGATATTTCCATCTCAGTTGATGGCTACTCTATTCTTCCAACACTCAGGCCAAGAACTTTGGAGTTATTCTTGAATCATTTCTCTCATTCCCCACATCTATCTATCAGGAAATTCTTTTGTCTTTACCTTTAGCATACATCCTAAATCTGACCACCACCCTGTTCTGAGTTGACAGCACCATCTCTTGTCTACATTACTTCAGTGGCCCCACTAGTTTCTATTTCCTAAAGTATGTCAGCAGTGAAAGTAATCAGATTATGTCACAATACAAAAAATTAAATGACACGCACATACAAAAACTTGATAAATCCCTGAAATATTAGTCAGACCCTGGGCTTCCACTTCAACTCAAACTTTGTAGCTAAACCGTATAAACTCACAGGTATAGACTACCCAAAAAGCTAGCTTTGATTTTTCACAAGGGCTCTGATACTATTTTAGTTTGGATCACAGGAATGGACAAGAAAGGATCTCTCAGAATCATATTAAGGTAATGAAGGGAGAGCTTTGGCTTATGAGCTATTTTTAATAAAAGTGATCTTGGCGGCAAATCTCTTGGCAGTGGAAATTGACACAACCAGGCTTATCTCTGCCTGTATCTCAGAGACCCATAGGGTTAAAAATAGTTCCAGGGATGTGTCAGTTAGCTAGCCCAGGTATGAAGGTGACAGAGATAGTATATTCCCCCAACTGTGTATTCAGAGATGCTAATCTCTGAATATAGATCCTAGTCTCTGCTCTATAATGATGTAAGTTTAAGGTACATCAGTGACAGGTTCAAAAAGTATGGTCTGACTATATGACTACCTCACATAAAAACAAGAAAAGTAAGGATAAACTAATAAAGATCAACAATTTAGGAACCTCAACTATCCAGAAAATAATCTAGGATCGAAAAGTTAAGACCAAGAAAAAAAAAGAAAGCCTTTTAGTATTCACTAATTTATTTAGTCATCAAGTATTTATAGTATCTACCATGTGCCAGGCACTGTTTTAGGCTTGGAACGCATTGATAAGCAAAACAGATTTAAAAAAAAGAAAAATGCCCTTAAAGGGCTTATAGTTTAACTAGAAGAGAGAAAGTAGACAACAAACATGCTAAATAAGTAAAAAATACCTATTCTATTAGGAGGTGGTAAGTGCTTTGGGAAAAAGTAGAACAGTATAAGGGCGATTAGGAATTGGGTTGGCAATTTTAATAAGGGCGGGCCGAAGGGGCAACATTTGAGCCAGGACTTGAAAGAAGTGAAGGAGTTAGTCATGTAGTTATTGAGGAAAGCACTTTATGATAGAATGGCTAGCAGAAAGATCATGATTGGGGCACTTGGTGTGTTAGCTGGACTAGAGTGAGCAAAGAGGAAAGCAATGGGACATGAGGTGAAAAATGTAGGCCATTAACAGAACTTCAATTCTGAATAAGGTAACCACTGGACGGTTTTGTTTTTTTTTTTTTTTTTTATTTTTTATTTTTGGCTGTGTTGGGTCTTCGTTTCTGTGTGCGGGCTTTCTCCAGTTGCGGCGAGTGGGGGCCACTCTTCATCACGGTGCGCGGGCCTCTCACTGTCGCGGCCTCTCCCATTGCGGAGCACAGGCTCCTGACGCGCAGGCTCAGTAATTGTGGCTCACGGGCCCAGCTGCTCTGTGGCATGTGGGATCTTCCCAGACCAGGGCTCGAACCCGTGTCCCCTGCATTGGCAGGCAGACTCCCAACCACTGCGCCACCAGGGAAGCCCCCACTGGACGGTTTTGAACCAAGGATTTCCAGTAACATTTACCAGATGAGTGGAACAAAATTAACACCTTTCTTTATTTAATAAGTACTATATACTAGTCATTTTGCATACAAGTAGAATTAATATTAATACTTTTTAATTTCAGAGAAATATTCAACCATTCACATAAACAAAGGAATCAAGATAATCAACAATGTCTGTCGCTGAGGAAGACCTGTGTCATCACATGAAAGTAGTTGTTCGTGTGCGTCCTGAGAACACAAAAGAAAAGGCATCTGGATTCCATAAAGTGGTCCATGTTGTGGATAAGCATATTCTAGTTTTTGATCCCAAGCAAGAAGAAATCAGTTTTTTCCATGGAAAGAAAACTATAAATCGAGATATTACAAAGAGACAAAATAAGGACCTTAAATTTGTATTCGATGCTGTTTTTGACGAAACTTCAACTCAATTGGAAGTTTTTGAACACACTACTAAGCCAATTCTTCGTAGTTTTTTGAATGGATATAATTGCACAGGTAATTGCTTCAGTTGAGATTTAATGTTTCCATCTGATTTCAGTTTTATATTAAAACAGACATCTACTTGACCCTTTCTTCTAAATATAATCAATTTTAAGGTGCTTGTTTGCTAAAAATTCTTTAGTAGTTCACTGTAAATGTAGATTTTCTTTGAAATTTAGTCATCATATATGACATATATCATTTGTGAAACTTTTCCTGGGTCTTGCTTTGGTTCCTATAGATGGTCATCCTTTCAGTTTCTTATGTTTTAAAACCATGTGCTTCTGGTAATTGATGCCAGATTTCTCACAATTTGTATTCATAAATATTCCCAATGTTCACCTATACAACTGTCTATCCCTGGGGAATAGTGGGACATTTCTGAACATTTGGCAATTTCTTAATAGCACCATTTTTTCTTTGTAGTACCTTGAAGTAAAAATTTTTAAAGCCCATGTTGAGTATCATGAGTATCATGCTGTTTTCGCATATCTTCAGCCCAAAAAAGCATCTTTAGTGCTCTCGATAGACCTATAATAATTTGCCTTTCAAAATGGCTATGTTGATTTCCTAGAAAGAGAGATCTCCAAAATGCCAGTTAATTGAATGCTTACCAGGCACTGCACACCATTATTAATATCTTATTTTCGTAGTTACCATAATTTATGGCATTTTCTTTAAGACACCCCAAAACTGTTACATGTTTCACTGTCTTTCACTGACTCATTCACTTTTATTACAGAAGACTTACCCTCTAGGTCAGGCAAGAATGGAATGTGGTTTATTGATTAGACCTGCTTTGATTCTCATTTTTAAGCTGATATTCTTTTCCTCATTCATGAAACTTCATATTGTCTCTAGAGATTTAAAAAATTTCTCTTGACTCCAAATGAAAAAATCTCTACCAAAGTAATACTGAGTCTTTGGTTTCTTCTTGGTTTTACTTCATATTATCCAGCTATCTTAAGACTTCTTGATGTACTACTAGCTTATAGAAAATAGAACAAAATGAAACATGCATCAGTTTAATCCATTCTACTGAAAAGTATTTTTGTAGTTTGTTAACGAACTTAGCAGAGAGATTTAACCTATAAAAAAAATTCTCAAAGACTTATTGCTTTAACTGAATATTATGTTGGGTATTTGCAATATGTTATTCAGAGTGGTTTTTTTCTTTGTTTTTTGCATTTGAAGAAATGCATCACTGTTCTATTGTACTGGATAGAGTCTTGAAAACAAAGTAATTTGCCTAAAACAAAGATTTTAAAAGGAATTTTATAAATGGCTTTTATCTGGAATTCAGCAGACTTGTATTGAGTACCTGCTTTGTGTCAAGTCACTTGCAAGGCGGGAAGGATACATAGCCTCCACTTTGGTGGAGCTCACCGTTAGAAATACAGTATGATACATGCTAGAGTAAAAGGACGTAAGCATACACTGAGGGCTCAAATGAGAGAGTAGCCACTTCGGCCTAAGACAGTTAGGGAAGGCACAGGAAAGTGACTTTGTGCTGAATATTTAGTGCAGGTAGAAGTTTTCCAGCTGGATTAAGTAGAGGAACTCTCCAGGACAAAGGCAATGGACTCAAAAAGGAGCAGCACATGCGGAGAACTTCAGATAATCTAGTATGCCAAAGCACAGCAAGGAAGAAATAGTCTGGAGAGATATCCAGGAATCTTCCCTTAGAGTCACTAGTAATATTTCTAGGTGAAGAATTTGAACTTTCTCATATGGGACTGTGGAACAATTAAGAAGATTTAACATATTCATATTTCGTTTTCTTAAAAACAACTGTACAAATTCTAAGGGATTTGTTAAAGAAGATTGAGACTAATGGGTAGGGAGACTGATAATTGATTAAAATTTGTGATTGTTGTTGAAGAAAGGGAGCATGTGGGGGGCGGTTGGGTGGGTGAAGGTACCATTCATCAATAGAGAATATAGGAATAAGAGTAGACTTGTGCTGAAATTGCCAGGATTTAAAAATAA
Organism: Balaenoptera borealis; assembly: GCF_965194805.1. Classification (NCBI taxonomy): domain Eukaryota; kingdom Metazoa; phylum Chordata; class Mammalia; order Artiodactyla; family Balaenopteridae; genus Balaenoptera; species Balaenoptera borealis. Next base: position 30,766,686 of record NC_138868.1, read on the forward strand.
GACTATAAATTAATTTGGATCTGTTGGATTTAAAGTTACTGTTCAGGATATCCAGATGGAAGTATTCACTAGACAGTAGATACAGTAATGTTATATGTCATAACAAAGAGCTTTGATCCCTTTTCATAAAAACTCAGTACTTGCATATGGTGCCACTGGAGCTGGGAAGACCCACACAATGCTAGGATCAGCTGCTGAACCTGGAGTGATGTATCAAACAATGTTAGACCTTTACAAATCCATGGATGAGATTAAAGAAGAGAAAATATGTAGTACCGCAGTTTCTTATCTGGAGGTAAGTTGGCAATATCATTCTTTAGATTAATCAATAGTATTGAGAAATCTTTTTCTAAGAAGTTCCATGGTCCATTCAAATTATTCTATCATGCAGAAATTTTCTTATGAATATATAAAATCATTACAATTCCTAGTCTTAGGTATTTGTTATGGATCTTACTCTTTTTCTGTTAAGCATTTTATTTTGCCATAACTTCTGACTTATACAGAAGTAGCAAGATTAGTACAAAGAACTTCCAGATACCCTTCATCCAGATTCCCAATATGTTAACATTTTACTACCTTTGCTTTCTCTCTGTGTGTATGTATTTTTTTTTAACTGTTTAAGTTACAGACTTGTAAAAACAGGAAATTTCTTAAATAACCACTAAATAGTAATCAATATCAGGAAATTAACAATGATACACCTTTATGTAATCTATAGACCTTAATGAGATTTTGCTAATTGTTCTAATAATGCCCTTTATTGAAAAGAAAATCTAAGATCGCAGATTGCATTCATTTGCAATTCATCTGTTTAGTCCCCTTAATCTGGATTTTTTTTTTTTTTCCTCTGTATTTTATGTTGCTGTTGTAAAACTTTTAGTTTGGATTTGTCATGATTACATTCAGGTTATGCCGTGGCAGGAACACCACAAAAGTGATGATGAGTTCTTCTTATATAACATGTCAAGAGTCTTATGTAATTAGTTAGTCCCATTACTGGCTATGTTAACTGATCAGTTTCATTATGCCGGTGTCTGCAAAGTTTTTCCACTGTAAAGGTACTACTTTACACTTTATAATTAATAAGTAACTTGTAGGGAAACAATGTAAATATCCTCTGACCCCTCAAACTTTAATTTGTTAGTTTTAGCATCCACTGATGATTCATGCCTGAATCAATTACTATCATGATGACAGATGATACTGGTTTTTAAATTCCATCATTTCTTCTACATTTATTCATTGGCTTTCTACTATAAGAAAGAGCTTTCCCTTTCCTCTACTGTATCAGTGTAGACTTTTGGATTCTTAACATTATTCAGTAGATTATAATCCCTTTCTCTAAGCAATTTTTGTATGCTCAAATTGTGCCAGATTTGGCTAGGTGAGGCTCCTTAATGCTGTCTCTTGTGTTTTTTTGACATACCCCGTCATTCTTTGAGACCTCCTAACCTCTTAATAGCTGACATTCAACAAATCATAACTAAGTTACTGGCACTCTAACTTTGTGTTCAGGTAGTGTTTTAGAAACCAGTGCAGAAACATAAATCCCTGATTTTACTGCCTATTTATTTGTGATGTCAGAGAGTGAATTTCTAGTTTTTACTGCTCTTGTTGACATGTTATTGTTTGGTTTCTACTGAGAGAGTGTCTTCACATTTCAAAAATTGATCAAGATTATGTTGCTAAAAATTTTCTTGTCAGTCTATAGAACTTGGTGGTAAAAGAGAAGTAAAACTCATTTTCTATGGTTATGTATTGAAAAGAATTGTTCTGAACTTAATCAGGAAGAGAGCATGGCAGGATTCATTACTTCTTCCTTAGATCCTTTTATAACTGGGAGAATTTTGAAGTTTAATTATTTTTATAATGTTTTTAATTGTTTTTCCTTTTTTTTAATCTGCTTTCATTTTATTAATGGTAAGGCAATATCTAATCTAACGGTTTTCCACTCAGGCTGTACACCAAAATTGGCTATGGGGCTTTTTAAAAATAGACATGCTTAGGCCTCACCCCCTGGACATTTTAATTTAATGGGTCTGGATTGTGGCTGAGGCATCTATGTATTTTAAAAGCTCCCGGGTGATTTTGATGCATAGACCGGCTTGAGAGTAATTGTCTAATTATATATTTTGTATGATTGAAGTGGATAAGGGGAATCGTTTAAAGAGTGACTGTTGCTTATCAGAAGAATAATTACCCAAAAATAATTACCAAGATATTATCTCTTCATATTATCATTTTACTACTTCTAAGAATTTATTACATTTAAAAGTGGTTATCATTCATTGTAGAAAATTATACCAGCAATGAATTATCGCTCTGAGCTATTTATTAGAACATGGATATAACTTACACAAAATAATTCTTAAAGACAATTTTATATCTGTTTTTTTAATCTTATCATATATGTGTAATTTTCATTTTGTTGGCACGTAGAAAACGTATCTTTAGTAAATTCATAAAATCAAGTCAATTGTACTATTACTGTACGTTATTTACAGAAATTACTAAAAAAAAAAATTTCCAGAGACTTAAAACTCAGATGTGTATTCAGTGCCATGCAGTAGAGTGAGGATATCAGCCTCTGATCCCTGCTCTGATATGAGTGCTGCGTCTTCTTGTTCTCATGCTATCCTAGTACCTTTGTGACTGTGAACTTGGACAAATCACTTAAACTCTTAGGGCCTCAGTTTCCTCATCATTCAAATTGGGGGGGGGGTCCCATTATGGAATTATCATTACGTGTTAAACTTAATGTAATTGAAGGATAAATGAAATAGATATCATTTATCTTTGAGTATGGGTTTTCTTTAACTTTTAAACTCTAAAATTTAAAAAGTTTGGATTACTTGGACATCATGAAACAATAAATATCTTCTCCAGTAAGAACCATGGTACTTCCATATAACTTACATTTCAGATTCACTAGAGTTTCCTAAGACCGTGTGTCCGTATATTATCAGGAAATAGGAAAAGACAATTCCAGCTATCCTATTTCTGTTTCACTGTAGTCATCAAATTGGGAATTATGGGAGGAGGGTATAATGACTCCACCTTTAAATTTTAAGTTCAAGTGCTGGTAATCAAACTCTTCCATTTTCTCAGATGTTAGGAAAGTAATAGCAATGTGTGATAGAAGGGGTGAGATGAATGGAAATGAGCCGCTGCTTCTCTAATATAACCTTAAATCAGCAATGTGTGCATATTTGTGTGATGCTATCGCTACTGTTTCGTCATCAATGCTAAAGGAGTTCTTTTTATTTTAAGGTATATAATGAACAGATTCGTGACCTCTTAGTAAATTCAGGGCCACTTGCTGTCCGGGAAGATGCCCAAAAAGGGGTGGTTGTTCAGGGACTAACCTTACATCAGGTATGTTTATAAACTTCTTTTTGGCTTGTTCAAATAGCAAGTATGGTTATTTAGCCATTTACTTATTTTAAAATAATCAGGGTATATCTATAGTCTTGTTTTGTTTTCCTTTGAAATAATCAAATAGGCTTTTCTTTTAAAAATCTACTTGAACATTTAATATAGTGTATTATTCTGCTTAATATATTTATATTTTATCTCCTCAGAGAGATTAGATTTTATCTTTTCTTTTTCATATAGCACCAAAGTACTAAGCAAATGATACATAGTCAATATTTAATGGGATTTTAATTTATGGAAAATATTTTCTTACTTTTTATTTTACCTTTAAAAGTCTTCTTGCTTGTTGATGGTTTATTAAAAATTTTAAAGATCAATGGTTAATTTGTGTATTTTTCTTCTACTTCAACTTCTTTAGCCCAAATCCTCAGAGGAAATTTTACAGTTATTGGATAATGGAAACAAAAACAGGACACAGCATCCCACTGATATGAATGCTACATCTTCTCGTTCTCATGCTGTTTTCCAGGTAACAGGTCACTAGACTACAGCTCTTAAAATTGAATTTAAAATAAATGAAGCCAAATTTATGAACGGTAATTTTCACACATATGAAAATATCTCTTCATCTGTGGACTTCTCTACTTCTCAGTGCTTCCTTTACTTTGCAGCTTTGAGAAGATTCTATCAAGAATATTTAGAATTGAGATGATGTAAGTTAGACGTAAATTTTTACCTGTGTGAAAATATGATAGTAAAGTGGTAGTATTAGAGGTTTTCTTTCCTTTTCTTTAAATGGCGAAAATATTTAATCTTTACAAAAGATAGTCTTATATTCAGAGCAGACTTTCTCTTTATAGATCTAGATTTACAGAACCAATAAATTGGGGAGATACTGATTCACTTTTCAAAAGATTTCACCATAGTGACCATGTAAGTAGTTGCATTCCTTAAGGAGGTGTGTGATTCAGTTGATACAGTGCTTTTTAAGAATACCATTCTAGAAAAACCTAAAGCATAGGTTAGTAGTTATTATTTGTAGTTTCTAGTTCTGTTAAAATTCAAATGCTTATACAGCTTTATTCTGGATTATGCTTTGTGGAACTCATCTAATAGAAAGAAATTGTTGTAGTTGAAAGAATTCAAATCAAAGGACACCAAGTCATTCGGAAAGTCTCTAGTCCACAAAATTTTATTAATCTTTTCTCTTCTTACCAATGACTCTTCATTTATCAGTAATCTTGAGAGAAATCTTTATCGGGGACACTGAGATTTCCCCAAAATGTCTTAGACCCTGATTTTAAGGTTACCAGAATTCAAGTGGCAGTTGTTTTGACCTTCTATCAAGCCAGGAGTTATTTGCCCTCTAGTGCACATATAGGAAGTCTTTTCATTTTCAAATCTTTCTCAACTTTGGTAATTACTTCTGGTACTCTTGGATATCAGCCAGTCAAGCTATACCTTGTTCAGTATGTCTTTAAAATAAAAATAATTGATTTCATGCTCTTTTAAAAATAAAGTGTATTTCTCTTTTAATTTTGTTAAATCTAATCCTCATTTTCCCTATTCTCCTGTAATTTCAAAAAGATTTATTTGAGACAACAAGATAAAACAGCAAGTATCAATCAAAATGTCCGAATTGCCAAGATGTCACTCATTGACCTGGCAGGGTCTGAAAGAGCCAGCTCTACCAGTGCTAAAGGGACCCGGTTTATAGAAGGCACAAATATTAATCGATCACTTTTAGCTCTTGGGAATGTTATCAATGCCTTAGCAGATACAAAGGTAGGTACTATATGTTTATTTAAGTATTCTGAAATACTGAAATATGTATATTTCCCAGAAAGATATTATTTAATATAATTGTCTTAAAGATCTATTATAAATCAAATTTCAAGAATGTAACAATAAGGTTTACATAAAGAGTAAAGACCTCAGAGAACCTAATATATCAAATAAAACTATGGGGTTTTTTTTGTTTGTTTGTTTTTTATAAATTCATTTTTTATTTATTTATTTTTGGCTGCGTTGGGTCTTTGCTGTGCATGGGCTTTCTCTAATTGTAGCAAGCGGGGGCTACTCTTCATTGCGGTGCACAGGCTTCTCACTGCAGTGGCTTCTCTTGTTGTGGAGCACGTGCTCTAGGCGTGTGGGCTTCAGTAGTTGTGGCACACAGGCTCAGTAGTTGTGGCTCGCGGGCTCAGTAGTTGTGGCTCGTCGCCGCTAGAGCTCAAGCTCAGTAGTTGTGGCACACGGGCTTAGTTGCTCTGCGGCATGTGGGATCTTCCCAGACCAGGGATAGAACCCATGTCCCCTGCATTGGCAGGCAGATTCTTAACCACTGTGCCACCAGGAAAGTCCCTGTTTGTTTTGTTTTTTAACTTCTAGCTTTATAATCAGAATTGTTGAATGAAAAGTATTGAATATCAGATTGATAGTTAATATTTTATTATACCTTCTCATCATTTATTTTGAATTTGATTTTTTTAAATGACCATTTAATGATCACTATACAATAAGCATGATAATTGAATTGGCATGAAAACAAAAAACACATTTTAGAAAAACTAAACTCTGGTCTGGTTAGTATTTTATATATATACTATAAAATTGGTTTAAATATTAAAGAGAGTTGATTTTTCTTAAAGAGGAAGAGGAGTTAAAATGTAATTAAATTACCTAATAGGATAATGTTTGCTCGATGCTTCTGGGGCATTAAAAAATAGTTTACATCTACTGTATGCCAGAAGTGCTTACAGGAACACAGCATATTTGATAACTTCTGTATTTGTAAAAATGACTTCCTTTTTTCAAAGTTAAAATATGATAATTTAAGTTCAAACCAGGCTCAGAAGCTTTAGGAAAATTACTGTTAAACTGTTCAAAATGTTGCAATTTGATAAAGTATGAAGTACATTAAAATGATTTGGGAGGTCTTTTTTAAAAGGGCAAGTTTCTGAAATCACATGAATATTACAGAAGCAAAATATATTTTGTATTCTAAGTTAAAATCTCAAAACATATAAGCAGATAGCATGGTATAGAGACTAATTTCCTAAACTTCAGCCATTCATAGTATTTTTTCCATATACTGACTAAATTTTTAGTAATTGACTCCTGTTGAGTCATTTATTAGTCAGTGTTTAATGCATGTCTTGTACATGCAAAATCAATTCAAGTAGCACCAGCTGTGCACATTCCACACTGTTTGGGAAAGACTGCTATGGTGGAAAGCATAGTACTACTGGGAGTTGGGAGACTAGGGCCTGTTTCTAACTCTGTGGATTACCAGCCATGTGACCTGAGGCAAGTCATGTCACTTTTTGCTTAGCTTCATTTTTCTCTTCTGTAATATGAAAGATTTACACTGGATAGCATAAGGTTGTTTTTAGCTTAACATTACACTGCTCTGTTTCTATATGGAAGTGGTAGTGTTTGGAAAATTTTTTACTTTAAAATCAGAACTGTATCTTTTAAGTAAAAGAAAACCTAGAAAAATTAAGTTCTCTTAGAACTGTGGTTGTGCTTTCAGATAAATATCTGTAAGATTATAATTATAATTTATTTTGTATTCATGTTAGATGGTAATTTAAAGAGAGAAGTAGCTCTATGCCATACAGAATTCTTACTATGCCTCTAGTATATTTCTCTAGGGCATATATTACTTTTGTATTTTAATTTCTTTTTAAAAAATGGAGTTTTTTTTAATAACCATTTTGTTTTTTAATAGTTTTAGATACAGGAAAGTTGGTAAGATAATACAGGAAGATTTTATTAAATATACCCCACACTCAGTTTCCTCTGTTGTTAACATCTCACATTAATACGGTACACTTATCACAACTAATGAAACAATACTGATATTTTATGATTAACTAAAGTTCATACTTAATCAGATAGAGATATAATCTTTTAATGAGAAATTTGTTTTATATATTCACTGAATAGCTCCATAAGACTCATTATCATCATTTCGGTCACTAATTATATCATAAGTCTGGGCAAAGTTGAGCAGTGCTTAAATTCTTATAGTGAAATGGTAGCAGGTTTACATTTGAATGTGGAAAATGACATAAGAATTCTTTTTTTGTTCTTTCAGAGAAAGAATCAGCATATTCCTTACAGAAATAGTAAGCTCACTCGCTTGTTAAAGGATTCTCTTGGAGGAAACTGTCAAACTATAATGATAGCTGCTGTTAGTCCTTCCTCTGTGTTCTACGATGACACCTATAACACTCTTAAGTATGCTAACCGTGCAAAGGACATTAAATCTTCTGTAAGTGTGTTTACTCTGCCTTTGTCGTAAGAGTACTGGGTGCATTTTTTTCTTTTTTATACTTCTAGCAAAAGATGAATTAGAGATGTACTTCTACTAATGAGTTAGGAATCAGGGCTAGAAATGTCTTTACTAATCTGGTTAATTGAGCATTCACTGGGACAATTAAACCATTAAGCATCTTCATTACATATATAATAAATACTAATATTTAGTCTTTTGGGGAGCTAGGATGTTTTAGTGACTTTCTTTCTAACTTTTTTCACATCATGGTACGTGATATTTTGATGGCATCCTGGAGTAATTGGTCAAGGCTTTTAACACATTTGTTGCAGGCAAGGCTGATGCTCTTCTGTAAACCAGCACCAGCACTTTCTACCTGAAAACCTTGGACATGTTTGCTAATCTCTCCAAGACTTAGTTACTTCATCTGTAAAGTAGATATAATATCTGCCTCAGTTTATAAAGTAAATAGCTCTTTTAAAACAATTTATTGTCACATTCATGATATTGATGTAACCAATCTGTGTAGCTAGAGCAATATAATAATAATTGGTTAGGTTGGTATTTTTGCCAATAATTTGGGGTAATTTTTTAAAATGTAAGTCAAACATGATGTATATGTAAAATCTCAGGGTTGGAATAGACCTAGAGTTCCAACCCAGGATCTCAGGGTTGGAATAGACCTAGAGTTCAGCTGGTATGATGGCTTTTTTTTTGGGCTTACCCCTCTGCTACTCCCATTGAATGAAGATAAGTGGGTTATTATCTTCCTTAGAGAAATATTTATATATTGTTTATATAATAAATTGGGAAACGTTTGTACTGTATTGGGTATACAGAGTTTTTTCACACAAGTTTTTCATGCAGTGCTTATACCAACTCATTGAGGAAGACATTTTTAGCTCTACTTTACAGTTGAGGAATCACATGGTCAGAGTTTTAAGTTAAGTGAAAAGTGGGCAGGGCCTCAAAATCAAGTATTTGGATTACATGTTTAATGTTCTTTCCACTATTCCATAGCTGCCAAGGGGCTCATACTTTTATAAAAAGGATAAAATATATTAAGAACTCATTAAAAACTACTTGAACTTACAAATGGGTGGAAATTTAAATTATCTCTTTTTATCTTAAAAGTCAAAGGACCAGAAAAAGAAAGTGGGCAATTTTTATGTGAATGACTGTTTTGCAAGTTCTTTAAAGTACCTTTTCTCAGATAGTAAGGGACTTTCTTTTATAAATTCAGTATTAATGTGCTCAACATATCCTCTTGTCATAGATTTTTAAACATGAACATAATTGATTATGATTGTCAAATGATCATAATTGTCGCAAATTCTGGATTCATGGAACTGAATTAATGAGGCTATAATGCAATTTTGTTCATGTATATAACTGTGATTTTTATCTCTATATATACGCAATCATAATTTCTGTTTTTTAACAGTTGAAGAGCAATGTTCTTAACCTCGACAATCATATAACTCAGTATGTAAAGATCTGTAATGAACAGAAGGAAGAGGTATGTCTCCTCTTTACATTGTTGCTAATCTCCCTCAATTCCTCATTTATGGGATTCTGCAATCTTTACTGTCTAAAACTTTGATTTGCTTTTCTATTATAATTGAAATCTTGATTGTTCAGTTATTTTTCACAGCTGAAATTTTTCTGTGGCCATGTATAATGGAGACAAATAATTTGTTTTGTATTTTAACTACTGTTTCTCTCTACTAGATTTTAATGTTAAAAGAAAAACTAAAGGCCTATGAAGAACAGAAAGCCTTTACTGATGAAAATAACAAAGTAATGATTTCAAACCCTCAGGAAAAAGAAATTGAAAGGTAAAATTGACATTAAGATCACAGTTTGAGGATTTTGTGAAATTTAGTCAGCTATTTAAAGTTTAAAATTTAGTCAGATATTTTGTTATCACCATCATTTGTTGTATCTCTTTATATATTCTCAATTGAATTCAGGAAGTCACTGAATTGGTCTTATATTGCACACGTTGGAGGTCAGGTAATGTTAATTGTGATTATACAAATAATGAGAACCAGGTCTTAGGTATAAGATGGAGAAAGTAAAGCCAATTATGCCACTTATGAAATTGATTTTTAGTAGTTTCCATATTTTTCTTCTGTGGTGTCTTACTCCCTTCTGGCTGCTATAACGAAGTACCACAGACTGGGTAGCGTATAAACAAACAATCAAAAAGTTATTTCTTATAGTTCTGGAAGATGAAAGTCCTAGATGAGAGTGCCAGCATGGTTGGTTGAGGACCTTCTTCTACATTGTAGACTTCTCCTTGCATCCTCACATTGCCAAAAGAGAGGGAGATCTCTCTGGAGGCTCTTTTATAAGGGCACTAATCCCATCCATAGGGTCTCCACCCTCATGACCTGATCACCTCCCAAAGGCTCCGCTTCCCAATACCATCAGCTTGGGTGTTAGGTTTCAACATATAAATTTGGGGGGACACAAACATTCAAGCAATCTCATCTGGCGTTATCATTATTTACATGGTTCATGTAAATCGTACCTACCCTTTCCTGACTTTATATAACTCTAATAATCCACTTAATTGAGTTTAAGCTGTTAATTATTTGAAGGGACATCTCTCAGTGATATAAATTGACACATAAATATGATCTGTTCCCTCTAAGCTTTTAGCAGGTAAATTTTAAAAAAAGAAAGCTGTAATACAGTACTTGCAAGTACTTTTTTCCTAAGCAATTAAGACAATTTCCAAGTTGTCCTGATGGGACAATAGTTCAAAAGCTGTAAATCTTGAGTAGTTCTAAGAAGACAGTAAGGAATTCTTGGATCAAGCAAGTTTGAAAATTATTCCTTACTTAAGGAAACTAAGAGATTCCCAAAGTACATCAGCATATTAAAAGCTCTAAGAGGCCCTGTAGGAAAGGAATCTGTTCACCTCTTATTAAAATTGAGTAATTATTCTCCAAAGCTAATTTTCTATTATCATTAGTATGAGAAACTAACCACATCTTAAGCCACTGATTATTCATACTGTTTTGGAACTCTTGAGTTTGTAGAAGATGTCTTAGGGTACATAAGGAAGACTAGTTGGCAGTGATTTTCAACCTAGTTTCAAGTACAACACTTTTTAAAAATTGGATTTGTGTATTGACGTTTATATAAAATATCCTTGATTTGAAAAAAATCATTTTTTCTGCCTCAGTTGACCCCAGATGCTAAGATAACTTCTTCTAATAAAATAACACTTTATGTTTGTAGCTGGCTTTATAGATTTTGATGATTTTTAGGCCCACATTAATTTCATCTTATCACTACAACAACTCTGAAATTTGAAGTGGGGTATTGTTTTCTAACTTACAGATAAGAGCAAGAAATATATATCATCTCTTTCAAGTATTAATCCTTTGCTCCCATGCTATGCTATTTTACAAATACCATAAGAAGTAATTAAACAGTTATTTCTCTCTATCAATGACAATGAGTCCATTTTTCATATAGCATAAAGTAGACCTATGTATTGTTATAGTACAATAGCTCTGTTTATACCAGAGATTTCCTAAAGTGTTTAAATTATTTTCTATTAATCCCCCTAACAACCCAAGATAAAGTTATATTTAATAGTCTTACGATGCTTTTTGTTATATTCTACTAATTTTACAGTGTCTTTTAAAAAATAACTTAAGCAAAATGATTCCTCATATTCCTTTAATCTTAACAATGAAAGCTTTTAACTCTGGTATATTATTAGTTGTGTTATTATATTTTGTTAGTCAAATGTGGGATTGGTCCTCATGCAACCAGATATCTTGTCGTTGATGCACGTTTCTTGAAAATTAAAGCAGTCACCAACTGCTCAAATTTGGTGTCGTTGCTTGCATAAAATTGCTCAGCGGTGCTTAACCAGATGTAGTTACCAATTAAAACCTTACAAATTGCTAGACTTTTCTGGAGTTGATGTGGCTTTAAGTCATTGACTCTTTCTTTCTGGTAAAATGATTCAAGAAGGAGATGGCCTGAGCTATGAAATAAACACTTATTTGGATATTTTTCGCATTTCAACCTGACTTAACCAACAATAAAAACTTTGAGTTTTAGTTCACTCAACAGGTTAAATAATTTACTTGTGTTTATAAGGCAGGTAATAATAAAATTATATACCCCATAGCCTTTGCATTTTCTCACAAAAGTATCTGTCTCTTTAAATAAATATATGGAATGCCTTTTATCATATTGCTCATACTTCACATAGAATTTTTTTAATGCCATGAATTTTCAGTGTCTTTAAAAAATAACATTTTTATGAAGTTTAAACAGATAAAGGGAAGAATATACAGTATTTGCTCTCTATTAAAGCTATTTGGAAAGATAATATTCAAAAAATCAAAAGAAGAAAGTACAGTTGTTCTTTATACAGAGTAATTATAAAACTTCACTTGTGACTATACCAAGAAAATTGTCTAGAGTTTATCATATGTCACCTAAAATTATTGGCAAAGATTTTTGTTTTCTAGCTATTTGAATGTTTTAAATGACTAGAAAATAGTTATTATTAGTCAATCCCTTGGGGCTCTCTGTTTTAAAAATGACAGCTTTTTTTTAAAAAAGAGCTCTCTAGAAACCTTTGATACTAATTCCCTTCCTTCCATCCTAAACTATACACCACCAACTAAAATAAATCTGGACCATAACAGTTTGAAATTGACAAATATTTAACTATGTCCTTGGGTGAAGTGTTCCAGAAAAATTAAGAAATTATCTTTGGGTGTAACCTAAAGATAACTTATCAAATCATTTACTGGCCTTAGCCTTGTTGTAATATAATACAATGAAATTACAATGTCCATACATACTTCCTATGAAATATTTATCAGTTTGACAAAACTGCAGTAAAGTCGATGTATTGTGGTTTATATTCATTCTCAATAGTTTCATTAAGAACTACTGACGTAAATTGTCAGTGTTTTTACCACAGATCCTTACAAATATATCTAAAATTCTGGCCAAAGAAACTTTATTTTTAAGCGCATATACTTTGTTACCATTTTATTTTAAAAGCTTCAAGTTAAGTTTTCTTTGAGGGAAAAATTGTTTGCCTATGTGTGATTGTTTATACTGTTACTGTAGCTCAGACCTGATCTGTGACCAATATTCTGCTGACCCTGGAGAATGCAGGATTGCAGGCTCCTTTTAGGGCTTTCATAGAAGTGATTCAGCTTGAGGTCTTTATGCATTTGCAGGAGATGTGAGTCATACTCCCCAACTTTGATTCCCTATATCTATATTGCCCTTTGGAGGAAGCACAGTGGAGGGGCTTTTCCTAGATTTACCACATTGTAAACTTGGATGTTTTGGGTCCTGGCATTGTCAGCTGACTCTTAGCCAGGCTGTAGGGGGTACCTAACCATATGGTGTGTTTTCACTGTAACAAGTTCTAAAGCTAAAATCTGGCTATCTCACTTTCCCTAGGGCGCCATAGCGGCACCATATGATTATGCCACCCACTGCTTATTTCTTCACAGAGAGCCAACACCAAAAGAACACATAATACTGTGTTGCTTCTGAGGCCTTATGAATTGGGAGAGTACAGGTCCACATTATCATCCTTTTCTTACATACAAAATATCTTATTTTTGGTAAGCTACTGGATTATGCAGACAAAATACAGTGTATGACTAATACCATAGGCCTTAAAATACCTATATCTTTTAATAACATGATCTTTGGAGGAGAGAGAGAGAAACCCAGTGCTGTAAAAATGAAGTTCAGAACCCGTTCCAAACATTTTTGTTATTTGATAGGAAACAGTCACTCAAACCTATTTACTGTTTATCATTGAATCTAATTCTATGAGTGTGGTGTATATTCTCTTGTTCACGCATTTCTTTTTTTTTTTTTAACATCTTTATTGGAGTATAATTGCTTTACAATGTTGTGTTAGTTTCTGCTGTATAACAAAGTGAATAAATGTATACATATATCCCCATATCCCCTCCCTCTTGCGCCTGCCTCCCACCCTCCCTATCCCACTCCTCTAGGTCGTCACAGAGCATCGAGCTGATCTCCCTGTGCTATGCGACTGCTTCCCACTAGCTATCTATTTTACGTTTGGTAGTGTATATGTGTCCATGCCACTCTCTCACTTTGTCACAGCTTACCCTTCCCCCTCCCCGTATCCTCAAGTCCATTCTCTAGTAGGTCTGTGTCTTTATTCTCGTCTTGCCCCTAAGTTCTTCATGATCGTTTTTTGTGGGGTTTTTTTTTCTTAGATTCCATATATATGTGTTAGCATATGGTATTTGTTTTTCTCTTTCTGACTTACTGCACTCTGTATGACAGACTCTAGGTCCATCCACCTCACTACAAATAACTCAGTTTCGTTTCTTTTTATGGCTGAGTAATATTCCATTGTATATATGTGCCACATCTTCTTTATCCATTCATCTGTCGATGGACACTTAGGTTGCTTCCATGTCCTGGCTGTTGTAAATAGTGCTTCAGTGAACATTGTGGTACATAACTTTTTGAATTATGGTTTTCTCAGGGTATATGCCCAGTAGTGGGATTGCTGGGTCCTATGGTAGTTCTATTTTTAGTTTTTTAAGGAACCTCCATACTGTTCTCCATAGTGGCTGTATCAATTTACATTCCCACCAACAGTGCAAGAGGGTTCCCTTTTCTCCCCACCCTCTCCAGCATTTATTGTTTGCAGACTTTTTGATGATGGCCATTCTGACCTGTGTGAGGTGATACCTCATTGTAGTTTTGATTTGCATTTCTCTAATGATTAGTGATGTTAAGCATCCTTTCATGTGTTTGTTGGCAATCTGTATATCTTCTTTGGAGAAATGTCTATTTAGGTCTTCTGCCCATTTTTGGATTGGGTTGTTTCTTTTTTTGATAACTGAGCTGCATGAACTGCTTGTGTATTTTGGAGATTAATCCTTTGTCAGTTGCTTCTTTCGCAACTACTTTCTCCCATTCTGAGGATTGTCTTTTCGTCTTGTTTATGGTTTCCCATGCATTTCTTTAAGTAAACTCTGCATTATCTATCACAAAATACTGAGAGTCTATGTGTTTTATTTTTGGTAGATTTCAAGAAATTCTGAACTGCTTGTTCCAGAATCGAGAAGAAATCAGGCAAGAATATCTGAAGTTAGAAATGTTACTTAAAGAAAATGAACTTAAATCATTCTATCAACAACAGTGCCATAAGCAAATAGAAATGATGTGTTCTGAAGACAAAGTAGAAAAGGTATTTAACAACTTTATCATTAAATTGTAGAGAATGTAAAAACATGGGGACTTATAATTCTAGAAATTTGATAGGCGATGTTGCTTAATCACCCATTCTCTACAAATACCTAGAAATGCTGGAGGAAATGTAGAAAACATTGTTTTAAATGTATAGTTAAGTCTACAAGAAAAAAAAATTAAATTCCTAGGTGTGAGAAACGAAAAGGAATCAAAACCCCTAAAATCTCAGTTATAACTGTTGCTTCTGTGAGGATGATGGAATGCTTAACAGGTAGTTAACACACTCAGGGAGAGTTGGGTACCAAGGTGGGGCAGTGAGAACAGTCCACCCCAGATGCAGGCAATAGTTTACAACTTAGACCAATGGGAGGTTTTTTTCCTCCCCAGGGAAGAATATTTTGTCACTGACATTGTTACAGTTTCCACTGCATCAGTGCTAAAAAAAAAAACCAGATCAACTTTTAATCAGTTTTATTATTTAATGTAGTAGTGCACTGCCCTTCCCCTTCACACACACAGACCACTTTCACTACCCTGCTTTGATGTACGCCACTACTTAGGTAAGGGGCTCAAGGGAGACAGGGAGTTAGAAATGACAGTCCCCACATAAAGCCAGGAATCTCAGAGACCTTCACTCTTCATTTTGGAAGTACAGCAGAAGACATTTTACCAACTAGCACAGGAAAACAAGGAACCAAGCCTAGGATAAGAAAAAAAAAGTCTCATTTGAAGACTGTCATTATAGATATACTTTTCACTATAGATTTTCATTATAGATTATACTTTTATAATCCATGTGTTTTATTTAGCAAATCCCTAAAGTGAGACATCAGCACAGAAAATGGTATCAGAACAGTGATAATCTATAGGAAACTGAGCGGAAGCAATGCAGAATCAGCCTAGTGAAACAGATCCTCAGTTCAAACCACTGAGAGCTCACTGTCCAAAATTACAAAACCCATGATACAATCCTCCACAAGCAAGTCAGCAGACTTAGCAAATATGACAGAATCCCCAAAACGTCAGATACTATAGCAATCTGATAAAACCTATAAAAATGAATAAAGTCATCAAAGAAGGACTTAACAATAAAGGAATCAAAGAAAAAAAGAACATACATATATGAGAAGAAAACAAATGACACTTCCAGAAAGTAAAGATTTATTTACTGAAACTTAAAATTTCAGTTTATGGGTACAATACTAGACAATGTTTTAAATACTTCACATACATTAACTCATTTAATTCTCAGAAAATCCTGTGGGCTATGTGATATTATTATCCTTGTAATTAAGATGAGGAAACCAAGGTACAGAGAAGTCATTCTGCCAAAGATTACCCAGCTCATAGAGTCAGAGCTATGATTTGAACTCAAGCCAGCTGATTCCAGAGGCTGAGCTCTTATCCCTGTCCTTTTATGCATGTTAGATATAGCTAAAGAGAGAATTAAAGAACTGGGAGATCTGAGGAAATCACACCAAATACAGGATAAAAAGATAGCAGATGTGAACAGGATGTTGCTATGTGAAAGATAGACTAGAAAGTCATGCATTCATCTAATAGATATTCTGAAGGAGATACATTAGTTCAAAAGAACAAAGGATAATGTGCAAAGTCTAAGGCTCAGAATTTTCTAGGACTATTAAGATGTGAATAAGATGTAAATTCAAGAAACATGAGTTCTAAGCAGGATAAAAGAATGTATACTTGGAGGTGTGCAACTCCAGAGCACCAAAGATCAGAAAAATAAACATTTTGAAAATACTGGATTTCCCCCAGTTTGGTGTTCATTGATGATAAGGTTAATTGCATTTTTAAGTACTATTTTATACTTAGTAGTATAGTGCTTTAAAAAACGAACATTTTAGGTTTTTATCAGCCTATGAAATGGGAAAGATGTGATATGCTAAGAAATTAATCATAAAGTATTAATAAATATATCATGGCTATGAATTTATAAGTAGCTATTAAGCTATATTATCAAAATTAGTAATTTATTTTCTGAATATGCATTTATTATGCCTTATTGAAACTATTTTTGTTTTAAACCACTTTATTGAGATATATGATTGATGTATGAAGAAACCCATAAATATTTAATGTAGACAACTTGACGGGTTTGGCGATAAATATACACTAGTGAAACCATCACCATCATCTATGCTATAAGCCTGTACCTTACCTCCTAAAGTTTCCTCCCACCCTCTTTATTATTAGTAGTATTATATTAATAACAACACTTAATGTAAGACCTACCCTCTTAGCCATTTTTAAGTATACAACAATAGACTATCATTCAGCTTTTAAAAAAGAAGAAAATTCTACCAATTGCAAAAACATAGATGAACCTGGAGGACATGCTAAGTGAAGTAAGCCAGACACAGAGGGACAAATTTTACATGATACCATTTATATGAAAAATCTAAAATCATCAAACTCAGAAGTAGAATCAGATGGTGGTTGCCAGAGGCTGTGGGGAAGGCGAAACCAGGAAGTATGAGTCAAAGAATACAAAGTTTTAGTTATGCAAGACAAATAAACCCTAGAGATCTACTACTGTATAGCATAGGGCCTATAGTTAATAATGTATTGAATACTGAAAATTTCTTTTTAATTTTGTTTATCAAATGCATTTAAAATATTCCTCACATCCTTTTAAGGCAGAAGAAAAATAGAATTTATATCTTTATTTGAAATTTGTTGCTGTAGTTGTACTTTAACTTTCTTGAACTGCAAAATTGTTGCCAGTATTTTTGATGACCTTCATGACTTCCAAATAACAGAATATCTCATAGAATTAATATATCAGTTTGTTGTTGTGAAATCCTTTCATATGTTTGTTAAATGGAATTCTGAAATACTGCTATATTTACCTATTCTAAAAGTTGTATGTATTATCTCAATTGCACTTATTGTAGAGTTATTTTCAGTGGGGATGATAATTCTCAGTTTTGTGTAGGTATCCATTAAATAAATATCAATTATCTGAAAGTGCAATTATCTGATTTATTTCTTGAAAAAAGGCAAGAAATTCAGTCATGTAATACTGATACTGACTTAATATCTCAACTTTTAACAACAGCTTGCTTTGAACACTTTTGTTTATATGCAGAGCACTGTGCTAGACACAATACAGGTTAAAAAAAAAGTATAAGACAGTATATGTACTTCAGTAATTTATAAGCTAGTTGGAGCAATAAAATGATATAAAAATGACACAGCACTATATGATTGTGATGTAAGGAGTAGTGCTTATAGTATTAATTATAGTATTAATTAGTATTTATAACAAGCCTATGAGGTAGATCCTGTATTATCACCATTTGTGAGCAACAGAGATACTGAGAATTCAAGTAAGCTGTCTAGAGTTATACACCTAATTAATGTGGTTGAACCAATATTAAACTCTGGATGTCTGGCCTCAGTCTGCACTTTTAATCATTCTGCTATACTATAAGTACTTTAAGTGCTATAGCCATTCAAAGGAGAAAACAGTGGCTTCCAGTTGTTGTGGTGGAGAAAGGCTTCCTAGTGGAGAGATGAGATTTATACTGGGCATTGCATGAGAATATTAGTGGGAAAAGAATAAAAGGAATAGTGTATTCAAATGAGGACACCAGTTTGACCAGAGCACAGCATATTTGTAGGTCAGTGTATGTGGAAGTACATAACTATACTCAACACTTCCTGCCAATTCCCACTGCTTTACCCATAGCAGATATCATTGATTGATTACAGCACTCTTTTTCTCTGAATCTGAAGTTGCCAGAGTTAACCACTATAAATAGATTGGAAATGGCACATGATATAAGACATATTTTGCCATATTGGGAATTAGTCAATTCCGGATAGAATAAAAGACCAAATTGTGGAAGCTTTGGTTGCCAAGAATTATATGGTCTATTTGTGTAGTCAAAAGACAATCTTTGAAGCAAATGAGTAGTGTATTATCAGAGCTTAGAATCAGATTGCCATTTTTTGAACATTAGAATATTAGTACAATTAGTAAGTTTGGTCTATTTGATCCCAAGCTAATTTAAATCATGGTTATTTTACCCTGTTTTACTTACCCCATTGAATTGTGAATGTGCATGCTTAGAAACATTAAGACAGAGTAAGGAAATGGCTTTGGCTGGTTTCTTTAATTTTTTTCTGTTTCATCTTTATTCTGCTTTTTTCAACCCACTTGCCTTTTCTGATATCTCACTTTTGGTCATTTCAATCCATGTTCCAATTTTTATAGTTATTCTTATGAGACTAAGAATAGCTAAGTCTAATAGCTAATGAGACTTACCTAAGCAATGAGAATAAAGCCTCTTAAGTTTATTGGTTGTAAACTATTGAAAAACATAGAAAGACATCTAGAGGCTGAGTTTGTTCTCACAGAAGTGTCAAACTATAGTTTTACTAAACTGCTTGCTAGGTCACGGAATTTTATATCTGTCTTGGACCCTCTCCAAAGAGGTTTACTCTCATAATTGCTGAAAGAATCTCACTGATTAAGCTATAAATGGTTCTTGAGTATGGACTCTGAGAGTAGTATTAAAGTGAAGTTCTGGGGTAATTTTATAGCCATATAAAGATAATACACAAATTATTTTCAGTGAAATAATCAGTTTACTGTGTTAACGGTCAGTTCTTTTGCACAAAGCAATAGTAATACCTAAATTTTAGAATTTCATGCTTATTCTCGCTCAAGACCTTTTGTGGTATTCTGGAGATTTTGTTAATAAAATATGTAAAGCTTTTTTGAAACTTTAATGGGAAACAATTTACTTTAATGTCAGGGTTTAACATACATATTTTAGAATTTATTTCCAAACACTTGGTATTTATTTCAGAACAGTAATTCAATAAGAATTACCCTGATGGAAAATGTCCCCATGGAGAACCATCATAGAGTATACATTTGATGAACATTAGAAGTACAAACTCAAAAAAACATACCCTCTGGGATTTTTAGTCGGGATCTTTTGGTATTAAATATTGACTGCCATCAGACCCGCAGATCATGTCCTGCCCTGGTTTCTAAGAGTACCTACAACATTTGTAAACATTAAAGGAAAATAAAGGTGGTTTGATCTAACTGCCTTCCTTCAGGCAGGTACAATATTTTTATGTTCATTTTTCAGATGAGGTGACTGAAGAGCCACTGAAATTGACTTGCTTAAGTTTTCACACCTGCTGAATAGCAGAAGAAAGTCAAGAAGCCACATATACTACCTTCTGTTGGATACCAGTGGCTCTAAACTTTTCAGGTTTCAGGACCCCTTTCTGCTTTAAAATAAAATATTTAGGACCCCAAAGAGCTTTTGTTTATGCAGATTTCATCTACCAATATTCTATTAGAAATTTAAACTGAAATTTACAAAAATACATTATGTATTAGCTAACTTAAGAACAATCGATTACCCATTGCGTGACAACGTAACACTTTAATGAAAAATAACTAATTATTTTCTAAAACAAAAAGAGGTAGTGAGAAGAGTGACATTATTACCTATTTTTGCAAATTTCTTTAATGGCTGGCTTTTCCTCAAAATGTCAACTTACCTTTTATAAAAGATAATAAGGAAGTAGGACGTAATCTCCTAAAGAGAGTAGGTCTTTAATCAAGTTCAAATGTAGTTCCTGCTCCTTTTTTCATTTTTTTCTTTTTTTTTCTCATTTTTCATTTTTTTTCATAGGATGTGTTCATCCCTACTTCCAAAACCAGCTGCAAGTGCTTGTTCTAATCTTTGGGGATCTGTTGTCTCAGGTCCAGCTATCATATCTGTTGATTATTGAGTTCAGTGTCTTTTGGCAAATAGTCCAAAGAGGTCAAGCTGTTCTGGCCCACAGTGCCCATGATAGTGTGCAAGACCCTTGGAGTAAAAAACCAGAAGGCCAGTTTTGATCTCAATTCATGTGTAGGTAAAACACCAAAAATATTTGGACTATCCATTATGTGTCCTGAACCAACCATCAGGCGAGATCAGATGTTTATGACACCTGGATATAAGCTCTATTTTCTTTCATTGGCAACAGCCAATCTAAAGGCCTTGTAGACAAAACCACAACAATAGAATACTTCTTCGCATCTTTCAAACTGAAGGAAAGACAAGAGCAGGACATGTATCTGCTTTGTTTTGAGTAAGGAAATCATGGGATTTATCAGACCTCACATGAACTTTTCAAATGCAACATTTAAAGGAATGTATTTTGGCAAAAAAAAAAAAAAAAAAAGTGATAGTCTTCAATTTGGCCATTGTATTTCTTAAAGTCATAAACTCTCAACATGTAATTTTATAAAAATGACTCACAACTCAATTTCCTGTTTTCCTGCAAGCAGTAGTATTGTGAGATTTCAAAGGGGAAATAGCTTTAAGTACAAAAGTATAGCCTAATTTAATAGACAACAATAGCACATTTAAAAGGAAATATACTACTGTACTAATATCACATACATCACGTATCATAAAAGATTGACTATTAAATGCATTATTTTTCAGGCCACTTGCAAAAGAGATCATAGACTCGCAATGTTGAAAACTCGCCGCTGCTACCTGGAGAAGAAAAGGGAAGAGGAACTGAAGCAACTTGATGAGAATACTAATTGGCTCCATCGTGTGGAAACTGAAATGGGACTCTTAGGTCAAAATGGTCATATTCCAAAGGTACATATGTGTTTGTGTATTCAGATTTATTTTCTAAGAACTGAGCTCCTTAAACCCATTGTCTTTGTTGTTGAGTAAATATCTTTCATAAGACAACTTTTGGTCCATCTCCTGGAGATTTGACTCATTTTACTGTTTTTAACTGAATATACCTTCTGCCTCCCTGATTACCTACTAGATTTGCCTTTCTTGTACTTTCAGAAGAGTAAAGTTACTTTTAAATGTTATTCTTGAGTGATTGCATCCTTTTATGAGGAGCTCTTAAGTTAGAATGAAGTAATTCTATTTCAGACTGTACTTGAAGTTTCATCATGTAGGTAATTTAAGTTTGTTTTAATACTTGATATTTTGTGCAAAAATAGTTTTAAATGTGGTCAGCATTATTTGTATTATAGCTAAAGAAAGCCAATTTGAAAGCTGTATGCATTTATGTTTATGTACTAAACTGAAGATATTTCCACCTAGAATGGCAAAAGTTTAATTTATAAAGAGTAGCGATGGGTAATGATGGTTAATGGCTGAATCAGATCATAATTGTGTTCAGCTACAATGTTACAGATAGTTTTCTCCCTTAACAATAGTAAGCTACAGAAGTATGCAGTTCATTCCTAATACAGTACCTCCCAAATGTCTTCAGTGTCATCATTATACTTTTCTTTTCATAGTTGTGATAACACTATTCCATCTTTAGTCTTGAGTTCACACTTAGGCCAGAAGAAGAGGAATGAAAGAAAGGGAAGAGAGATATCTGTATTGGGAAAGCAAAAACTTTTCCAGAAATACCTAACAGACATATCTGAATTGACTAGAATTGTCACGTGGCTATCCCTAGATACAGGGGAATCTGGAAGGGTGAGTGTTTTGCTGGACATATTATCATCCTGAACAAAATTAGAGTTCTCTTAATAAGAAAGAAGGGGAAAATTAATATGGAATAAGCGGCTAGCAAACAAACTGCTACAAAGTAACTAATTTTGATCTCTAAATACCTAATACTTTAAAAGAACAACTTTTTTATACTCTTTTTTTAAACGAAGAGTATCTAAGTCTTTAATTTGATGACGCTCTTCTGAAAGTCTATATTATGTATCAGCTCTGAAATCTTAAAATTTCTAGAAAAGCATTAAACTGAAAATAAATACAGGTGAAATGGAGTATATAATATTCAGTACAAATGAATGCAGCTAGTGATTGTTAATAGTCAAAGATATCAATTTTTTTGTTATAATTTAAAGATATTAGCCAATGCATCATGACTAGGGAAATTGATATAAATGTCCATCCTTTTAACGCTGAAGCTCAGACTGAAGGGAGAGGAGACTAGCAGGAGTAGTGAATGATGACAGTTCAAGGTAGTAAAATTGGAGCAGTGAGCAGCAGATACCTTGTTTCCTAAGAAGACAGCCAGAGATAAATAGAGACTGAATAGTTCTTTAGTGTGGAAATTCATTGAGGGCCAACCAACAGTTTAATCGACACTCAGCAATCCTAGAAGTCTTCACAATATCTTGATGAAAGTATGCCAGCCAGTTAGTTCAGTAGATTGGGAATTAAATGTAGTACAAAGCAGACTTTAATGAGATTTTATAACTTAACTTAACTGACAAAGCACTTTAGAATATTTCCTATAGCGAGAATGTAAACATTGGAAAGAGGATAGACACTGGAGTTGAAATGGTTGGTAATTCCATTATTTGATAGTTGTGTTGAATACTAACTCTAACACTAACCATATAACTTTGGGCAAGTTGTTTAACTTCACTGTCTTAACTTCTCATCTTTAAAATATATTTAAGGCATTATGAACTTAAATAAAATGCTGTATGCAAAGGCCTAGCACCACTTAATACATAATGAGTGGTTGATAAATAATAGTTTAATATTCTAAGCCACAACATCATAGACATCAATAGCCAAAGAAAGGTGTGCACAAAAGGAACACAGCAGCATTAGCTGTATTATAAAATACGTTTGCTATTTTTCCTCCAGAACAGTGTTTCTGACCTTTTTGGGTCATAGATGCCTTTGAGAATCTGATTAAAGAGCTATATATAGATCTTCTCCTAGATGGACGATTGAGGGGGGATCACATTCATACAATTTTACTTTTTTTTTTTTTTGGTCATTTTTTCCATTAATACAACATTAAGAATATCTGCTCTAGAAGAAAACTAAAGCACACTTATTTTAAAATGCCATATTCCTCTTAAGATTACATAATGGACATATTTACATGACTTAAAAGGAATAAGCAAAAAAAACAATGATTAATCAGTAAACTATAATAGGGATTAAGTAGACTTTCAAACGGTAACATCTGAAATTCCATGCTTGATCTGAGAATCTAAAGCTGTAGAGGCTCATCATAGAATGCAGCAGCCTCCATCAAAGTACCTGTCAGGGTCCCCAAGCCACGGTCTGGATATGTTTTCAGAGAAAACAGCTGATAGCCTGGCCAAACGAGTGTTTTTCACTCGGTGCACAAGAGCTGTTGCTCTTGAAAAGGTAGCAGATGTTGGATGTTTATAGTAGTTTTTGGTTTGTTTCACTTATATTTGTCATGTTTCACTTATTTGTTAGAGACTATGTATATCTAAAGCAGTCTTATTCTCAAGACGATCATTGTCAAAATGACATAAAATAACAAGTATTTTGGTTAGTTTTCTTTACTATTACTTACGGCCATGATATTCTAATAGAATATTTAGCCATTCTAGTCAGCAAAAACTTTCTCATGAAGGGTCTAAAAAATATTTTTGGCATATGGTAAAATATAACATAAAATTTACCAGTTTTAGGTGTACAGTTCAAGTGGCATTATATTCATAAAAAGAATTAATATATATAGATATACATTTTACAATGTTATTTTCATCTCTCAATAGCCTTGCTTAATTTACATTATACTTATAATCTAGTACATTTGTATAATCAACAGTCTAAAATATAGCCCAACTCCAACTAGAGGAGTACTTAAGAACTTTTTAATATTAAAAGAAGCAAAAAAATCAATTGTAGATATTTACTAGTTTGCCTTTGTTTTCCCATATTTATCTTAAGCTCCCAATTTTTAAAATGGTACAGTATTCTTTTTAGTACTATTATTATTGCTATTTTTTTTTTGACTACTTAGTAGCATTTATAAAGTTAATATTGTTCAGGTTATTTTCAATAAATTTAAATTTTTTCACCATGGTCAAATCTAATTTTTCTAATAATCTGTCTTCTATAACTCTTTTAAGCAGGACTTTTCACACCTGAATATGAATCTGGAATTTATTTTTAAATTCTTGTTTTTTAATGCATTTTATTATGAATAATTTGAAAAAATTAAAACTGTTTCCATTCGCATCACCCTAATCCCACCCTCAATTTTTTTTTGCTGTGGATATTTTCACAGCTGAAACAGTTATCTACATATAAGCCATTATTTCTTACATAAACAAACTGAGACACAACTTTGTGAAAAAATTTATCCACAGTTGTACAACTCTGGACAGAGATCCAGTACTGCGACTTTCAAATTGCTGCCCTTTTTGCTATACCCTCCTGCATTATCTACCTCTTAACCTCTCAAATTTATCCACTTCTCTGTATCTCCTGTGCCATTACCCTAATTCAGACTCCCAGCCCCCATTATTGGACTGCTACATTTGACCTTTATGCTTCCATTCATATTCTACTGCAATTCATTCTCTCTACTGCAAGCAAAATGAGCTTTCTAAAAGGTAACTCTGATCATATCACTCTTCAGTACTTTCTCCCTAATGTAAACTCTATTATGATTTCCCAGGTCTGGCATGGCACCTGAAGACCTTTCACGTTTTATATATTACCTCTCATTATATTCTTACTTCAGCTATTACTAACCTCCCCGTAGCTCTCATTATAGGCTATGAGCTTCCAATCCGATTCAGTCATTAGTGTATCAAAACAAGAAAAAGATTCAAATTGTAAACTTGGTTTTTCAAAAACAACAAACTAGCCAAGAACTATTATTGACTAAAATAATTATACAATCAAGGCTTGTCTCTTTAAGAGTGGTGCAAGAAGATAAAGCAATAAGATTAACAGAGGGAGTAAATAAAGAAGGGTTTTGGTTTTTTTTAAGAGAAAAGGTGGAATATTTGACAAACATGTTCATACTGTTAGGGTCGTTGAATTTTTTGACTGGAAAAGACTAAAGAGATCATCTAGGCAAGCTCTTAAATTTTAGTCAAGTAAACTGGTCTCCATAAAGACCATATTTTGGGCTCCAGGTAGCATTTGTGTCATAGTTGAGCCATCTCTAAAATCACCTGATTCATAGGCCGGTGCTCTAACCGTATCATCCTGACTCCCTAAAGAGAGTTTGCTCTAAAATACTTGCTGTATTTCTTGAAATATAATTATGAATCATGTGAATAAACAACCCCCAACTTTACTATATCTCAGACACATAGAATTACATTGTTTCCCTGTCATCGTGCCCACCACTGGCTTAGGAAGTATTACAAAAAAGAAAAAGAAAAAAGTAACTTTAAGCTTACAGAGAATCAGTGGCCAACTTCAGGTTGGGAAGGAGTATTGAAAACCTAAAATGGATTATGGGAATTATCTGTAGGAAGTTTCTAGGCACAGCTCCCCTGCTTATAGGATTTTTGTCTCAGCCCCTTCCAATGTCCAAAATATTTCACTCCGTTTTATTTTATTAACTAAAATTTTTCCAATTTAAGATTCTGAGAATGCTACTGGATTATTACCATTCATACTTTAGTGTATCCACTTAGCTGACGTTTTCCATACTTAAGGTTTAGTAGATTTGAGAAAAGATAAGTAATTTTAGGTGGTAGATGAGAGAACATTTGGGCATATGCACATAAGGGAGCCTACAAAAACTTTTTTACACTTTTGGCCTAGAATGAAGCTTATACCAAGACTGGGTGAAGGTAAGAATTTTTTTTTTTTTTTTTTTGGCCACACCTCATGGCATGTGGGATCTTAACTCCCCAACCAGGGATCAAACCTATGCCCCCTGCTGTGGAAGCATGGAGCCCTAACCACTGGACTGCCAGGGAATTCCCCAAGAGATTTTTATTGTATGAAACTTTTATTGTATTGACATAGCCCCTGTCCTGGTGGTGTACCTTACATTCTAATATGGAGAATCTATGAACAAATAAATAAATGGAATTGTTACTAGTGCTATGGCAGAAACTATCAGGGGTGGAGAATGTCCATCTTTAAATGTAAAGCTTAGGGAAAGCCTCCCTGAAGAAGTGACATTTAAGCAAAAACGGGCCATATTCATGTACTTTCAAAGTATTATGAACAAGTTGGATAGACCAAGAAACTGTCACTATAGTAAAATTTATTCTGAGTTCCTGATGTTCAGTTTCTGAGGAAATTTGAAACTTGTAAGTCATAGACCACCTGTACCAGAACACTTGTTTTTCAAATTGTTCCTAAACATACCACTTCATGTTTTTAAGAATTAAAACTATTGACACCAATATAAAATAAGTTCTATTAAAATTGATTTAATTTTAACATTTTTAAATGAATCTGAGTTATAGTTTGTATTGTTTTCCCCAGGAACTCAATAAAGAACTTCATTGCCACCATTTGCACCTCCAGAACAAAGATTTGAAAGCACAAATTAAACATATGATGGATCTAGCTTGTCTTCAAGAACAGCAACACAGGCAGACGGAGGCGTAAGTACATGGATTTACCTGTTCTAAAAGTTTTAATACTATAGACCTAAGGAACCTGTAGCATAGAAGTTTAGTTTTCCATTGCCAGAAAATTTAATTTTATCCAGTACAAGGTACATATTTTTTTTTAAGTGTCTGCCAGCATCAGAAATCATGCAGAGTTAGAAAACACCGAGAAAGTATAAAGGATGTTGTTCTTCTCCTCTAACTAATTTTTTATAGTGCTTTATAGTTTTGAAAACATTTTTTAATTTATTATTTTTATGTAATATATGTCATGTAATACAAAATTTCAAAGATGCCTCTACAGTGAAAAAGAGTCTGTCTTCTACCTGTCCTCTAGCCATCCTTGTCCCCTCCTAGAAACTACTACTATTAATACCAACTGAATTTTTAAGTAGACAGTTTTTAAGCATTCATAATTCCAGAATGATTTTTTGTTGTCATTAAAATGAAGTTATTAAAAGTGTATATTTTTTAACATCATGTCCCAAGTTTTAAGTGATGCTATAGTAGCTCTTTCATGCTCTCTCTACTAACTCAGTAGGAACACCTTTTAATTTTTGAAATGTAATAGTAAAAAAGTATAACTTGATCTTTATTTTTATTACCTTGGATATGTCAATCAACTCCTTAGGTGTCACTTTCATGCTCTGTAAAAATGAGAAATTTATTTCTCTAAGGGCTTTCTGCCAATCTAAAATTCTACTGGAGTTATTCTAGTGTTCTCAAATAACTGGTAATTAATTTTCCATACTTTTGATTTAAAGGAAATTATATTAGCATATTTATTTTTTAAAAGAAGAAGAAAAAGGGAAGGAAAAACTTTAGGGAAATATTATCCTGTGGATAGAAGCTCACCCTGTTCTCCCCATACTTTCTATATTTATACCTAGAGCAGACATTGAACATTCATTTACTTGTACTCACACCACCTGCAAGAGTTAAAGTTATCAAAGAAACATTAATTTATTTTGACCATACTGTATTTGATATATCATACAAATAGATTAATATATTTAAGATACATTTTTGCCTCAAAATGGGCAAAAAGATTTCTAACTTTGAAAACTGGTGAACCAAAGCATTACAGAGGCAATACAATATAGTAGAAAGAGTATGAGTTTTAGAGTCGGTCTTGAATTCTAGTTTATATGAGCACTATAACCTTGCATAAATTATTTTACCTCACTAACCCTTAGTTTTCTTATATGTTAAATTATCATACTTTCCTTATAACAATTTTAAAAGGATTAAATAACAAAAAATAATGGATGTGACGAACTGTCTTAGCCTGAGCTTATAGAGTGGAAACAAACAAAAAAAAAGATTTAGTATATATTCAGAGTGCTTAAAGAAAAACATTTTCAACCAAGAAGACTACCTAGCAAAGTTATCATTCAGAATTGAAGAAGAAATAAAAGAGTTTTCCAGACAAGCAAGAGCTAAAGGAGTTCATCAGTCACTTATAAAGCTAGTATGAAGGTTAAAAGAAAAAAGTAGTAAAAATAACTAACTACAATAATTCCTTAAGGAATACACAAGATAAAAAGATATAAAATATAACGTCAAAAACATAAAATGTGGTGGGGGATGAAAACGTAGACCTTCAGAATGCATTCGAACTTAAGTGGCTACCAGCTTTAAATAGACTGTTATAAATATGTTGTTATATGTAAGCCTCATGGAAACTTCCAAGCAAAAACCTATAGTAGATACACAAAAGATAATAAGAAAGGAATTAAGCATGCCACTAAAAACAGTCATCAAACCAAAAAGGAAGAGAACAAGAGAAGAAAGGAACAGAGGATCTACCAAACAGCCAAAAAAGAGTTAATAAAATGGCAGTGAGTACATACCTGTTAATAATTACTTTACATGTAAATGTACTAAATGCTCCAATCAAAAGACAGAGTGGCTGAATGGATATAAAAACAAGCCCCATCTATATGCTGCCTACAAGAGACTCATTTCAGACATAAAGACAATTCACAGACTGAAAGTTAAGGAATGGGAAAAGGTATCCCATGCAAATGGAAACCAAAAGAAAGCTGGGGTAGCTATACTTATATCAGACAAAATAGGTTTTAAAACAAAGACTGTAATAAGAGACAAAGATCGGCATTACATAATGATAAAGGAGGTCAATCCAACAAGAGGATATAACATTTGTAAATATTTATGCACCCGACATAGGAGAACCTAAATATATAAAGCAAATATTAACAGACATAATGAGAAATAGACAGCAATACAGTAAGAATAAGGGACTTTAATACCCCACTCACATCAATGGATGGGTCATCCAGACAGAAAATCAATAAGGAAACATCTTCCTTAAACAACATGTTACACTAGACAAACTTTACAGATATATACAGAACATTCCATACAAAAGCCACTGAATATACATTCTTCTTAACTGCACATGTGACATTCTCCAGGATAGATCATATCTTAGGCCACAAAATAAGTCTTAACAGATCTAAGAAGACTGAAATCATATTAAGCATATTTTCTGACCACAGTGGTATAAAACTAGAAATGATTCCAAAAAGAAAACTGGAAAATTTATAAATAACTGATTAAACAACATGCTACTGAACAACCGGTTCATCAAAGAAGAAATCAAAAGCAAAATCAAAAAATAGACAAACAGAAAAACAAGAATAAAGCCCAAAGTTAGTAGTAGGAAGGAAATAGCACAGACTGGAGCAGAAATAAGTGAAATAGAGACTAAAATACAATAGAAAAGATCAATGAAACCAAGAGCTACTTCTTTGAAAAGATAAAATTGACAAACCTTTATCTAGACTCATGGAGAAAAAAAGAGAGAAGGCTCAGATAAATAAAATCAGAAGTGAAAGTGGAGATGTTACAACTGATACTACACAGATACAAAGGATCCTTAGAGACTACTACAATTATATAGCAACAAATTGGACAACCTAGAAATGGATAAATTGCTAGAAATATACAACCTACCAAGGACTGAATCATGAAGAAATAAGAAATCTGAACAGACCAATTACTAGTAAGGAGATTGAATTAGTACTTAAAAACCTTCCTACAAGCAGAAGTTCAGGACCAGATGGCTTTACTGGTTAATTCTATCAAACATTCAAAGAAAAGTTAATACCAGTTCTTCTCAAACTCTTCCAATTAAAAAATAGAGGAGGAGGGAACACTTCCAAACTCATTTATAGGCTAGCATTACCCTGACACCAAAGCCAGACAAGGGTAGAACAAGAGAAGAAAATTTCAGGCCAATATCCCTGATGAACATAGATGCAAAAATCCTCAACAAAATATTAGCAAACCAAAAAAAAAAAAAAAAAAAAAAAAATATTAGCAAACCAAATTGACCAATACAATACTTTAAAAGGATCATACACCACAATTAAGTGGGGTTTATTCCAGAGATGCAAGGATGGTTCAGCATCTTTAAATCAATCAGTGTGATAACAAAATGAAGGATAAGGCATCATGTGATCATCTCAATAGATGCAGAAAAAGCATGTGACAAAATTTAATATCCATTTGTGATTAAATTTGCAACAAAGGGATTATAGAGGGAACATACCTCAACATAATAAAGACCATATATGACATGCCAACAGCTAACATCATACTCAGTGGTGAAAAGCTGAAAAGCTTTTCCTCTAAGATCAGGAAGAAGACAAAGATGCCCACTCTTGCCACTTTTATTCAACATGTACACACTACTATATATAAAATAGATAACTAATAAGAACCTACTGTATATCACAGGGAACTCTACTCAGTACCCTGTAATGACTTATATGGGAAAATAATCTAAAAAAGAGTGGATATATGTATATGTATAACTCATTCACTTTGCTGTACAGCAGAAACTAACACAACATTGTAAATCAACTATACCCCAATAAAAATTAACTTAAAAAAACAACAACATAGTATTAGAAGTCCCAGCCACAACAGTCAGACAAGAAAAAGAAATAAAAGGCATCTAAATTCAAAAGGAAGGAGTAGAACTGTCACTTTTGCCAATGACATGATATTATATACAGAAAACTCTGAAGACACAACCAAAAAACTATTAGAATAAACAAATTCAGTAAAGTTGCAGGATACAAAAATCAATATACAGAAATCTGTTGTGTTTCTATACACTAATAACAAACTATCAAAAAGGAAATT
This sequence comes from Balaenoptera borealis, assembly GCF_965194805.1. NCBI lineage: Eukaryota > Metazoa > Chordata > Mammalia > Artiodactyla > Balaenopteridae > Balaenoptera > Balaenoptera borealis. Next base: position 30,798,125 of record NC_138868.1, read on the forward strand.
GAGAAAACAATTCCATTTACAATTGCACCAAAAAGAATAAAATACCTAGGAATAAATTTAACCAAAGAGGGGAAAGACCTGTACACTGAAAACTATAAGACATTCATGAAAGAAATTGAAGAAGACACAAATAAATGGAAATATATTCCATGCTTATGGATTGGAAGAATTAGTATTGTTACAATGTCCATACTACCCAAAGCAATCTACAGATTTAGAACAATCCCTATCAATACTCAATGGCATTTTTCACAGAACTAGAACAAACAATTCTAAAATTTGTGTGAAACCACAAAAGACTCCAAATAACCAAAGCATTCTTGAGAAAGACAAAGTGTGAGAGACCACACTCCCAATTTAAAACTATACTACAAAGCAATAGTAATCAAAACAGTATAGTACTGGCACAAAAACAGACACATAGATCAATGGAACAGAATAGAGAGCCCAGAAATAATCCCATGCATATATGGTCAATTAATTTACAACAAAGGTACCAAGAATATACAATAGGGAATGGATAGTCTCTTCAATAAATGGTGCTGGGAAAAGTGCACAGCAACAAGCCAAAGAATATCTTACACCATACACAAAATTGTATTAACTCAAAATGGATTAAAAACTTGTATGTAAGATCTGAAACCATAAAACCCTGAGTAGAAAACATAGGCAGGTAAAAATAACTGTCATATAATACAGCAGTTCCACTTCTGGGTATTTATCCAAAGAAAATGAAAACACTAACACAAAAAATAAAGCACACCTGTGTTCATTGCTACAAAAAACAAAAACAAAACCCAAGTTTATAGATACAGAGAACAGATTATACAGGTTCGTGGTGGGGTGTTGGGGGCAGGGATGGGGAATTGGTACAAACTTCCAGTTATTAAGTAAATCATGGAGATGTAATGTACAGCATGGCAACTATGGTTAATAATACTGTACTGCATATTTGAAAGTTGCCAAGAAAGTAGATTTTAAAAGTTCTCATCAGAAGAAAAATGAATTCTGTGACAGATGTTAACTAGACTTATTGTGATGATCATTTTGTAATATATACCAATATCGAGTCCAAAAACTTAAAAATAAATGAATGAATGCATAAATACATATAAACATACATACATGTACACATAAATACATAAATAACGTATGTCCTGGGTCCCTGAGACCACCTCCATGTTTGATAATTTACTAGGATGACTCACAGAACCCTTCATATAGTTGACTTCATAGTTATGATTTACTAGAGTAAAAGCATACAAAACAAAATCAGCAAAAGGCAAAGGTGAATGGGGCAAAGAACAAAGGAAACCAGTTAGTTGTAAGCTTTCAAGTGTCCTCATCCAGTGGACCCACACAGTTATGCTTAAGTTCTCCAGAAAAAAGTTGTAATGACCCATGTGAAATGATGTCTACTTTGGAATCTCCTTAGGCTGACACTTAGTGTCCTGGATTTTTATTGGGAGCTGGTTGAATAGGCGCCCTGTGCCTAGCAGGGTGAATCAAAATTCTAGACTTTCCAAAAGGAAAGCAGTTGTAAATAATTGTTTTTATTGACTTTCTGATTAATGACTTTTCCCTACAGTTGTTACCTACTTGGCTTAAATGGCATACTCCCCACTATCACTAAAAAGAAAAATGTCACAGACTATTTATTTGTACTGCTATCTAAATATTTAAGATTCTTAGATAATAAAGCAGTTATTTCCTTAAGTGTTAAAACTAGTGCCTATTCTTTTCCCACTGCCCTATTCCTACTTCAGATGGTTCTATTCTTCTGGATGTTATGAGTCAGCTAGAACACCAGGACTAAGTCATTTCAAGATTATTCATGTTGTTTGATGTCTTCGTTGATATAAAAGTTAGGAACCACTTATAACTTTTTAGTTCTGGCATTTCTTCAGTGAACACTCTTCATGGAGGTCTAATACATAAAAAGATGCATTTAGTACTGCTCTGATTGACAGCAATAGGCGAGATTTTGAATCAGAGCCAAGAATCCAATGCCCCATCATTTTCCTGTACCCACCATACTTTTCCACAGTTTTTCCTTTGAATGGCTTTGAAAGCTATTGCTTTAGCTCATGAAGAGCTAACTTCAAGGAAAGTTGACTTTTGTTCATTTGTTATTTTTTAAATCTTATATACCTAAGTTGAGCATCATCGTTTGACAGTGTATTAATATTTCATTTCAATCTCATAGTATTTAATAACAATAACAACACTATTTTTGATTTGTAAATCACATTATACTTTGCATAGTTCTGAAAACAATCTCCTATTGAAAGTAGTGGCTGTCCAGTTGTACCCCACATTATAGAGGAGAAACCTCAGGTAGTGCCTTATCCAAGGTCATATAGAAGCAAGTGAAGACTCGCTGAGACTACAGCCTGGTGCTTGTGATTCCCATCCAACATTCTTTCCAATCTATACTTAATGTATTAAGAATATTTGAGGTATTTGATTGAAATATTCTAAAGGAAAATATGTACAGGGAACCATTTTAATCATCTGCTATTACTTTGGATGTTACATAGAACCATAATAATGTATTTAAAATTTAGTATTTATCTCTCTTTTCTTGTCACCTTCTGTATGCAGAGTATTGAATGCTTTACTTCCAGCCCTAAGAAAACAGTATTGTGCATTAAAAGAATCTGGCCTGTTAAATGCTACTTTTGAGTCTGACTTCAAAGAAATTGAACATTTGGTAGAGAGGAAGAAAGTGGTGGTTTGGGCTGACCAAACTACTGAACATGCAAAGCAAAATGATCTACCAGGGTTTTCTGTTCTTATGACCTTTCCACAACTTGGACCAGTTCAGTCTTCTCCTTGCTGTAAGTACAGCTTTTATTTCATTAAGTAAATAAACATTATTTCTAAGCAGTAGCCTCTGTTATAATATCAGTCAACAGAACAGTTAATTTTTTAGTAGGTTTGCTATTTTGTGAAAATGGGAGAATTAACTTCAGAATCACTTCAATTAACCCGTATCTTTCAAAGGTATAAGAGTAAATATGCTTGATGTTCTAAATAATTCTAGCAGTAGTTATTTTATTTTACCTTTTTTTGATAAGATAATTTTACTTCCACCCTTCTTTAAAACTTAACCTCTATTAAAGAGTGAAGATTATAATTAAGAATATTGTATTCTGTAATACATAACAATCTTGTATGTTCTTAAGATCAACTAACAGTGTAGAATTTACTGTTTTTCTGTTGGCAGATCACTTGATGTCTCTGCTCTCATAAAAGTGTGCATGGGACATTTTAATTGAAAAACTAACATATAATCTTGGTTTTAAAATATTCAGATTCTATAGCAGAATATTCAGATTCTATAGCAGTAGAGTGCCCTCTTCAACTTTTCCCAGAACCTCAATCTTCTGTGCTATATTAGAGATAAATGCCTATTAACAGTTTGGTTATCATTACAGTGTGTGTATAATATTCGTATTAGATAATTAACTCATTAGCTTTTTGTTACATTTCACATGAATGCTAGCATATTGTATATATATTAAACTACAACTGTTTTTATTTGTTTAGTTTATTATGAACGGTTTTAGGGTACATGCATAAAGAATCTAGCATTTTTTTTAATAGTTGTGAGAATTGATGTACCATCATTTACTTAACCATTGTTCTGTTGGTGAACAGTGCATGTCAGAGAGCATGCCCATATACAGTAGTCCTCCCTTATCTGCAGTTTCACTTTCCACCATTTCAGTTACTTGCAGTAAGCTGAGGTCCAAAAATGTTAAATGGAAAATTTCAGAAATAAAAACTTTATAAGTTTTAAATTGCACACCGTTCTGAGTATCATGATAAAATCTCATGCTGCCCTACTCTGTCCTGCCCAGGATGTGAATCATCTCTTTGTCCATCATATTCTTCCCATTTGTCATTTAGTAGCCATCTTGGTTATCAGATCGACTGTCACAGTATTGCAGTGCTTGTGTTTAACTAACCCTTATTTTACTTAATAATGGCCCCAAAGTGCAAGAGTAGTGATGCTAGCAATTTGGGTTTGCCATAGAGAAGCCATAAAGAGCTTCCTTTTAAGTGAAAAGGTGAAAATTCTAGACTTAATAAGGAAAGAAAAATAAATCACATGCTGTGGTTGCTAAAATTTATGAGAAGAATGAATATTCTATCCATGAAGTCATGAAGAAGGAAGAAGAAGTTCATGTTAGTTTTGCTCTTGGACCTCAAATTGCAAAAGTTGTGGTCAGGATGCATGGTAAGTGCTTAGTTCAGATGGAAAAGGCATTAAATTTGTGCAAAAAGATATTTTGAGAGAGTGAGTCCACAGTTACAAACTTTTATTACAGTATATTGTTAGAATTGTTCTATTTTATTATTAATTATTGTTGTTAATCTCTTACTGTGCCTAATTTATAAATTACACTTTACCTTAGGTAGATATGTATAGGCAAAAAAAAAAAAAAAACCATAGTAAATATATGGTTCAGTGCTATCTGCAGTTTCAGGTATCCACTGGTAGTCTTGGAATGTTTCCCCCTGTGGATAAGGGGAGACTACTGTATTCCCATGTCTGCATGTGTACCAGTTGCCTAGGAACTAATTTGCTGGGTCAGAGGACAAATAATTTTTTTTTTTAATTAAAATGATCTGTCAAACTCTCCAAAAATTTTCTTATACAAATGTTTATGAGATTTTACATTTGTTTATGTCTCATCTTTACCTTAACCCAAAGTAATAACAGCAACACTAAATTAATGTATATTCTTTTTAAATTTGCAACTCTTATTTTTAGTGATTTTAATTCTTTGAAGTTTGTGCAGACTTCTTTAAAGCCCAGCATAGAGTTGGTGTAAATGTTTCAATTATGCTTTTAAAGAATATATTAAGTCAGGTCAAATTGGTTGTGTTCTTCAAATCTTGTTCTTACTGACTTATTTTTTAATTCATGTTCTATAATATACTGAGGTGAACTATTAAAAATTTCATTTTTACTGTGGATTTTTCCATTTATATCAGTCTTCTATTGCAATGCTCAAAAATTAACACAAACATATCAACTTAAAATAACACTGATTTATTATATCAGAGTTCTGTAGATTGGAAGTCCAGCAGGCTCAGTTGGTTACTCTGCCTCGAGTATCACAGGCTAAAATCAAGGTGTCAGCTAGTTGGGTCTCCTATCTGGAGATTCTGGGTGAGAACGTGCTTCTAAGCTCATGCTGGTTGTTTGCAGAATTCAGTTCTGTGTGGCTGTAGGGCTGAGGTCCCTGTTTTCTTGTTGGCTATTGGCCAGGCAGCTTGAATTCAGAGCAAGTCCAAACTTGCTAAAGTACCTGGCATTGTGCAGGCACTCAGTTTTTAGAGGTCACCCCTATTCCCTAGCATGTGGCCCTCTTCCTCACTTCATCTCCTAGCCAACAAAGGCAGGTCAAGTCATTCTCATGCTTCAGATCTCTCTTACCTTCCCTTCTGCCTCATCTCTTCTACCTACAGTTAGAGAAAGTTTTTGCTTTTAAGCACTCATATGATTAGATTGAGCCCATCAGGTAATCTATAATAATCTCCCTATCTTAAATTTCATAACCTCAATTACTTCTGAAGATGTATGTATCTTACTTATTTTCTTGAAGACTGTTTAGCTGGGTATAGAATTCCAGTTTGGTGTTCTTTTATTTTAGCACTTTAAAGATATCATTTCATTATCTCCTGGTTTTTGTTGTTGCTTTTGTAGCCAGCTTTCATTCTAAGTGTTGCTCCTTTGAATATAATCTGACTTCTGGCTTCCTAAAATGTTTTCTCTTTGTCTTTGGGTCCTAGTAGTTTTGCTATATTGTGCCTAAATGTAATTTTATTTCTACCTCTCTTACTTGGGTTCACAGGACTCTCTGAATTTGTGTGTGCATTATTTTTCAGCAGTTTTGTAAGGTTCTTAACCATTATATCTTCAAATATTGCTTCTGCCACTTTTATTCTCTACTTCTGAGACTCCAGTTATATTACATGGTACTTTCTTATTGTGTTACCTATGCCTTTTACTCTCTTCTGCTTTTCATTGTTTTTTCTCTTCCTGGAAATTTCTTTTCACATTTCTGTAGTTTCTCTTTTCATCTGTGTCAAATGGTTCTTAAATCCATCAAGTTCCCTATCTCAGTTATATTTCAATTCTAGAATTTCCATTTGATTCTTTTTTTATAGTTTCCATTTCTTTGCAGAAATTCTCACTGAATACGGTGGGTGAAGTCTGTGCCTGAGAATTCCCAAGCCTAGAACCCACTGCGTCTGTTTCTGTTCTCTTTCTGCTGGATTTCTTTCACGTGCATTTCCTTGAATGCATGCTAATTTTTGTGCATCCCACATGTATTTGCAGAATCGTTTGTAGAAATCTTTTGAGGCTTCTGAGAACAATGTCTTCCTCAGAGAGGGTTAATATTTGCTTATTCCAGGCTCCTTTTGGCATTAGCAGTCTAAAATCGTTTCAGTCCAGTTTTAGAGACTGAGATAATTTGAAACTGAACTTCAGCTTCTGCGAGGGCCTGCCTACTCCTACTTTACCCTGTGGAGTTTAGCTGTGCCCCAACTCAAAATTGGGGAGGGTTTAGGAAGAACTCCCTTTAGTAGGCACTAAATTCCGGTTCCTGCATCCCAGTCCTACAGAGCTCTCAACAATGTTACTAAGCTGTTCTGCCACCTCCAGCATCAGCAAATAACCTTGAGGGGAAAATAGCTGTAAATGCAGAGATTACTTTCCTGAGCCTTCAACTTCCTCCTGATACCTGCCTATAATTCTTCACAATCTTGTTAGCTCTCCTGTGCCTTCAAGCCTGTGTTTTTTATATTTTGTCCAGATTTTTTACTTGCCTTCAGTAGAGAGGTTGCTCTGAATTACCTAGGTCTCTTATTATTAGGTTTCCTATACTATATCTTTACATTAAGATGACAGGCAAGTTGGGGTTATATGTATATTCTTTTTCCCTTAATAAAGCGTTATCTTCATCAGAAGTGACCTCGTTGAGATCATTAGAAGGAAAACTTAAGATTTTTTTCATATTCTCTCATACCTTGGGGCCTTGATTCTTTATTTATAATGCATTCAAGATGTTGGAGAGGAAATAGAGTTTTAACACCAAGATTAAGAAATACTGACCACCTGCTACGTGATGATCATTATCCCTTATTTAAAAATCTGTATTTCACTTACAGTGTAATTGCATAGACTATACTTGTCAACAGTAAAACAAAACATTTATTTGGTTCTGAATTCTTTTTCACAACATATTCAAAAGGAAAGACTATTGAGGTCATGTTACCTTTTATAATCATGAACTTTCTTCTGAAAATGTATCAGAAGGCGAGTTTTGTTTTTATTATGTTTTGTTCTTACTTTATTATTTTAATATTCAAGTGATTTTATAGATTAACTATTTGCTTAGTATGTCATGTTCATTCCATGAATTATGTATGTTATATTCATTATGAAGAGAGAGTCAAAGATGAATAACAGGGAAGGGGTATAAAGTGAGTCCATTTATAAATGTTCATTTTTCTTAGTCTTAGAATATTGAAGTAGTTCATTTTAAAAAGTATAAATAGTGAAATTTACGCTTGCATTTCTAAAGACATGAAGCAATAGCCAAATAGCATATATTGCTAAAATGTATCAATAAATAGTAGTCTTAACAAATTTTAGAAGTAAAATTCAACTCAAGCAAAACATGAGTCAAATGTGTCTCATTCATCTTAAGCTTATACATGTGCCACTGACTTTTTTCCTATACTCCTGTAATGTCAAGTGGTTTTGTTGTTAAATTTCAAAATTACTAAATGCTGTGGGGTTTGAATATTTTATTTCTGGTGCTTTAAAAAGTATTTACTAGATCATCTACATTCTTTGTATTTAAAACACACACACTGTGTTTTTAAAAATCTGATGAGATTAACTATAATTGATATAATCTGTACTCTGTTGTTAGGAATTTAGGTTGTTTAATAAATTTTCATTATTATAAATAATATTGTAGTGAGCAAATATATATATTTATCCTGGTGCTCATGCCTGATTACCCCTATGATAAATTCCTAGAAGTGGAATTTCTGGCTCAAGAAATGTGCACTTCTTTAAAAGTTTCTAATATATACTGCTAAGTAACTTCTCCCTCTCCCTTATGGTTGTACCAATTTTAACTCCCATGAACAGTGTAAGAAAATGAGCTCCTTGATTCTCCAAGCGGGGAGATTGTTAGTAAAGCGGCTGGAATGGCGAACCCGAGCACCAGGAGATGAATAGATGAGGTGCGTTTTAGAAACCTTTCCTGATCACACGGTGTACCATCCTCTGGGTTTCTCATGCATGTTTTAGCTGTAGGAAGATTCCCCTGAACCTGGAGATTTGGGACCCATGGAATGGGTACCACACAGTATTACTTTAAAGGGTCTGCATTTGCTCACCCAACCTCACCAATCCTCTCAGCCCCAAGAGTGTCCAGCCTTATGTCTCATCCAGCTGTGGGTCTAGATGTGGTCAATCCAGGTTGCATCACAGCCCCTGAACGAATTTTGTAAGAATTTCTCTCTCTGTCACTGTCTTTGTTATTTGGGGGTTTTTTTGTAATTTATTTTTATAATGGCATTTAGCTGATTTTCAAAGCTGTGTTTATGCCGCTTTACACCCACTTGATTCACTTACAGAGAGATATCAATAAATACTTTTTAAGATTAAAAAAAAATAAAAAGAAAAGAAAATGAGCTCCTTTCTCCTTTTAGCTTCACCAGCTGTTGGTGTTAAAATATTTTCAATTTTTAATTTTTAGAAAATCATTTTCAAACACACATAGAAATAAAAAGAAAACTATAGTGAGCCTCATATACTGTACCTATCACCTAACTTTAAAAATTATCTCATGGCTAGTCTTGAGAACCCCATCCTCTTTCCTCCACCCCATCTATATCTACACTGGATTATTTTGAAGGAAAATTCAGGCAACATATCATTTCTTCCATTTACATCTTAGTGTCTCTAAAAGAAAACGCAATGCCCTGTTCATAACTAATGCCGTCAGTGTTCAAATTTCCTCCATTGTCCCGTAGAATGATTTCTTTTTATAGCTTTTTCATATCAGTGTCCAGACAAGGGCCATACTTTGTCATTGGTTGGGATGTATCTATTAAATCCTTTTAAATCTGGGATTCTCTCTCCCTCTTTTGTCTTTGCTAATTACTTATTGATTCTTTGCCACTTTAATAGTCATAAATATTATCTTCTTTCCATTTTTCCTTTGTTTACTAGTATACTTGAGTGCATTTTTTTCCATCTATTTAAGGATATATTTTCTGTGAATGACCTAGCCATCATTTGAACATTTTTTTTTTCACATAGTCATGTATAGCAAAAATTGTTACTTATTTACAAGAGCTTAAGATATGGATATTTATTCATTCATTCAGTAATATTTATTGAACTTTTACTGTGTGCCAGGCACTTATCTGATGGTAAGGATACATCAAAGTACAAAGGCAGATCATGTAGAGCCTTGTAGGTCATTATAAGGACATAGGCTTTTACTCTGAACTAAATGGAACTATGGCATGATCTAAGCAGAGAAGTAACATATCTTAGTCATGTTTTTATAAGATCCCTCTGGTTTGTGTGTTGAGAATAGATTGTCATATGGCAAGGGTTGAAACTTAAGACACCACTTCAGTAACCCAAGTAAAAGATGGTGGTAGCTCGACCAGGTTGGTAGCAGTGGAGTTGGTGAGAAGTGGGGTCAGATTCTAATATATTTTGAAGGTAGAGCCAGCAGGATTTCCTGACAAATTGGATTTGGGGTGTGAGAGAAAGAAAGGGCAAAGTTGACTAAGATTTCTGAACTCTGCAACTGAAAGAATTCAGTCACTTTAAAAGAGATGGTGGAGCAGGTCTATAGGGTAGAGGTGACAGAAGATTAGGAGTTCAATTTGGAGCATTTTAAATTTGTCTAAGATACATCCAAGTGGAGATATCATGTAAGCAGTTGGATATAAGAATCTGGAGTTTAGAAGTCTGAACTGAAAGATAAATTTGAGAATTGTTAACATTTAGATGATATTTAAAGCCATAGGACTAGATGAGATCATCAAAGGATATTAACTCTTTCTTGTAAGATACATGTTGCAAGTATATTCTTCAAGTTTATCATTTACTGTTAACTTTGTTTGAGATGTCCTTTTTAATACTGAAATTTTGAACTTTTATCTAATAAAATAGCTTCATTTGTTTTTTTCTCCCCCTGCCTTTGGAATTATTCCTCAAAAGGCCTCTTCACCCATAAGTTTTTTAATTTTTGCTTCCATTTACTCCAAATTTATTTTGACGTAAGGTAACCGGCAAGACTCTAACTTAATTTTTTTCCAAAGAGCTAGTCATTCTTGTATAATATATTGACAGTCTATCCTTATGGCACCATTAATTTACATACAGTTAAGTAGTCATAGGTAATTCTGTTTATTGGATTTTTATCTTATTCTTTTGCCTATTTGTCTATCCTAGAGCTAGTAACTATTATTTTAAAAACTAATAGTTTATAGTATTTTTTGACATGTAGCAGTGCTGGTCCCCCTTTTTTATTCTTTGTTTTTAAAGTGTCCCTGACTAAGAAATGTCTGTCAGAATCATTTTTTTCTGATTCCAAGGAAGTAAAATCTTTTAAAAAATTTGTAAATTAATTTTGTCTTCACATTTTCCTACTGTCAAATCTTCTCACTCTAGAATAGTTTGCCTCTCCATATGCATACCCTCTTGTATGTTCCTCAGCAAAATTTTAGAATTTTCTTCATATATGTCTTATACATTTGTTAATTAAAGATATCCTTAGTTTTTATATTTTTGTTATATGGACTAATTTTACTTTTCTTATATTAATAAGCCTATATTACTTCTTATTCAAGAAGAAATTAACTTTTTTAATTTTGTTAATTTTAATACTTTACCAATGTCAGTACTTAATTTTGGGATAGATATTTGTTTGACTTAAAATCTTTGCCTGCAAACTACGTGTCTGTTGACTTGGGGTAAAACATGCACCTATTTTGGGTCTGGAAAACAGAGAAAGCACTCACTGAGTGCCATGCAGGGTGGGGATGCCGGCAGCAGGGTTTAATTATGGAACTGATAAAATTTCTGACATTAAATGAAAAGTCAAGATTTCCTCATTATCCATCTGGAAACTCACATTTAGTAATATTTCTGTCTCTAACCTTTCCTTTTCTTAAATTTTGCACCCCATGTCAGTGATTTTATCTTAGAGTACAATAAAAGATACTAGTAGAACCAGTTTCTTATAGTACAGATATTCTGATTGAATATAGGGTTCTTATGTAAGTTTGTTTCCCCTGTAATTACTTGAATACAAAGACGTTTCATTTTATAAAAAAGATCTCTATACTAATTCCTCATATAACAAATATGAAGCAGCAAAATGCTTATAAACTAAATCTTTCATATATCTTCCCATTTGGCAACAAAATTTAATCAGTGCCAATAGACAATGAAAGTCTTTTTTGAAGCCCTAAATACATTTTGTTTGGCCCTTAGTCTCCTTGTACACAGGCATTGTTCAGTTATTCACCTGTAACTGCAAATATTACTATAAATTAAAAGGTTCTTTGCATTGTCTTTTTCTTTTTTCCCATCTTACATAAGCATGAATACTAGGAAAATGAGACTGAGAGGAAAACATGGTATCTGCTATTTCCCATGGAGACAGGTTTCAAAAGGTTATGGTTGATTTATTACTCAGAGTGCTGGATTAATTTAAAGGACTATAACAGTTCTTAAAATGTATTCTCTCTTTGTGATATTCGTAAATAGCTGATATTATCTCTGTAGGCATTAATTACTACAGTAACCACAATAGTGTCTTATGAATACATTATAAAATATTTATTAGTTTGGTTAATTCACTAGTACCTTAAGGTTATATGTCTTTTAAATAGTTAAAATTCATTCACCTGTACCTTTGCATCTGTGAATTCCATGAGTCACAAGGCTGTTAAGAAGAATCCAGATTTATGATTAGTACAGTAATTGTATCAATCATTTGTAGCCTAGAAGTGTTTATTGAAATGCATATATTAATATTTGATTTCACTTTAGAACTTTGCCAACTAATTTTAATTTAGCATAGTTTCCCAAAATACTTGCTCACGTACATATTAACATGAGTGCTAGCAAAAGAAAAATCCTTGCCATCATTTTGTACCAAACCTCAATTAGATCTAATCCCATTCATCAGTGTCTCCCTGTCATGAACCTACTTTGCAGCCTGTGACTCATGTTTGCTAAATACTGCATTCTGCTTTTTACACTAACGTACAGCTCTGTAAATCTTTTAACATTTTCAGTCTTAAGCTTTTGATAAATTAGTTCCCCTGGGTAAAATCATTCAGGACACATGATATGGCACATCAAAAGATGACCCCAGAAGGCCTGCCCATTTTTTAAGAGGGGGATTTTTAACTCATTAGTGATAAATTATCTAGTCTCTCTATTTAGAGGAACCATCTGTGGAATATTTCAAAAAGCTGAAAAATAAATATAGACCCCTCCTACCTAAGAAATCACATGAAGTTGCCAGTTAGTACTTGTGTTTTAGAGATTTATTTAAACAGAGAATAGAGTGATGATTCTTAATGCAGTTTATTTTAAAACATTTTGAGAAGATTTGATGTAAGAAATGAATAATTATAGTGATATCTAGAGTAGTTTCCATTTCTCACCTCTCCCCCTCTACAATCTACTCTTCCCTAATCTACCCTAGAATGATCTTCCTAGCAAAGTGCAGACCCCTTACTTAGAAGAACCTTTAAAGGCTTTCCCAGTCCCATGCAGACTCACTTCCCTATGGCACTCGGTGTCCCAACCTCCTCTTAAACAAGCTTTCATTTTCTTGCCTCTACAGTTTCCAGGCTTTTCCCTCGATCTTGAGTGCTACTTCCTCTCCATCCCACATCCTAGCCCATTAAGATCCTTATCCTCATTGACAGTCCAATTTAGATACTGCCTTCTTTATGAAACCTTCCCATTAATGAGTCCTCCCCACTTTGCCTGCACACACTCTTTTACATTTCCATTATATTTTTTATTCCATTGTTATAGCAATTATCATATCTTACCTTCCCTCTCCCCAACAAACTATAACTTCATTGACAGTCGAAAACAGTTTTTTCATCATTTTTTAGGTTTATTGCTCCTTTCACTAATGTTTTAACCTCGTTTTGCTTTTTTTCACTGAACCCCTTGTTATACACACATTTTCCTATCAAATATGAATTTAAGTAATTTTTGTTACCTGCATATTATATTTACCTAATCCCCTATTAATGAAGGTTCAGTTGTTTTCCCTTTCTTGCTGTTGCAAGCAACACTCCACTAAACATCTGTGTGTGTGTGTGTGCATATTTTGCGACTTGTTTAATTATTTCCTTAGGCTAAGACCCCCAAAAGTAGAATAGTTAGGTCAAAGGGTCTGTACATTTTTAAAGCATTTGATATGCATTGTCAGGTTATTCTCCAGAACTGTTATAAGTGTACAGTCCACCCCCATAAAGGGAGGTAGAAGGTGAATATTTTTTTTAACGTGCTTTTGTCCATTTGTATTTCATTCTGAGTTACCTGTATATCTCCTTTGTCTTATTTTTCTATTATCTTTCATTTTCCTTATTTACTTTGTTTGCTAGATAGATGACCACACACGTATATACATAGATATACATATATATACAGACAAGAGCTTTAAACACTTTCCCATATGTGGTATATTTTTTTCTCTTATTTATGGTGGTTTTTAATTTCTATGTAGCGCAACTTTAAATTATAAAGGTATTTATCTATTTAATTCACATTTATGTTTTCTTTCTTCTAGTAGTAGTAGGTAGATGACATCTCAGTTTTGAGGGGTTGAAATGGTATAGTGCCTTCTATTCATATTTTTGGGTCTGTGAAGAAAATTTTGTATTTTTAAGTCTTCATTATAATCATATTTATATATGTTATTACTTTGCATTGCTTGGTTTCTTTACCTGACTTCCTCCTGGTAAATCAATAAGAGACTTCAGTTCTGCCAACAACAAATATGATTGATATATGAGCATATCACTTTTCTTGCTGTGAGCAACAAATTATAAAGTAGGAAAGTTTAAGTGAACATTAAGATCATATAGTGCTAAATTCTGGTTTTGTGTATGAGATGAACCCCACTGTGATTTTCCTGGTGGTCTATAATTAATCAAGAATTAGTATGACCATTTTAAAGTGGAAATTCAGTAAAAAATATATACATTGCTAAACTATATGATTTTTATGACATAAGAATATCATAAAGTAAGGGTTTCTATTACTTGGGCCTTTCTTTTTTTGCTACTATGAAACATTTATGTGTAAGTTTTAAGTTCCTTTTCCTCTGTAATGGGCATTGGTTTAAAATTATTTAGATGTGACTTGTTAATAATGCATTGATTTAAGGGCATTTCTTATAATAATTAAAAGAATTCATTTAAAAGTAAAAATATACTGACATTTCCTAAAACTACTTTTAGGAAAACAGACATAAAACAAGTCTGTTTTTTCTGTTTTCTATTAAAATGCATGTTGGATGATGTATAACAAATTTCTAGTATTCAGCTAATTTTTCTAAACAGTATGCTTACTGCTGTTTCTTAATTCATCTGTGTTTAGGTATTATCAACTCATTCTAAGAGATGAAGATTTAGCTCGTTTACACCACCACTTTATTTCTTTTTCCCTGATCTACTAATGTACTAGCATATTATATAATATATAATTATCTTAAATTATATAATATCCTTGTGTATTAGTGGAATCATATAAGAAGTGGCCTATATTAATATATGTAACATTTAATCCTATGGCCTAGTTAAGGAAATTTTTTATAATAAGCAAAAAAATAAATATTGTAAAAAAGTCTTTTAAAAGTAAAAATATACTGACATTTCTTAAAAACTACTTTTAGAAAGACAGACATGAAACAACTCTGTCTTTTCCTGCTTTCTACTGGAAACATTTTAGAGTCCTAAACCAAATCTGTGGGATAAGCTTCTTGGAGAAATGAAATATTTGAAAGATTGAAATAATGAAGCAAACTAGATTATGCTCACAAGTGGACTTAAATAGCTTAAAGAACAATGCAGCCAGTAAATACATTTTTACATGTTTCTCTTGAGATATAGGCAATTTCTCAAATGTCTTTTTCATATACTTCTTTATGAGACTCTCCTGTATTTCACTAACAAAGTCAAAATATCTAATTTATTGCCTTTATTGCACTGCCATTAGTTGATCATATTCCTTAAAATTTCGGAAGTTTGGGGGAATGATGGCAAATGGCAGATTAATATCTAAACTGTGTTTACTTCTTCATTAACCACTTAACCAATCATCAAATATTTGTTCATAATTTCTTTTAACCACTTAGCAAATATAATTTAGTGAGCAGACAAATTAATTCTAATTTTATTACTATTTTTACTGTTTTTGTTTTGATATTAAGCTGT
The DNA here is from genome assembly GCF_965194805.1 of Balaenoptera borealis. NCBI lineage: Eukaryota > Metazoa > Chordata > Mammalia > Artiodactyla > Balaenopteridae > Balaenoptera > Balaenoptera borealis. Next base: position 30,813,662 of record NC_138868.1, read on the forward strand.
GGCTTATATTAATAGCATATTTTATTCTATAAAATGCTACACAGACTACACAAATGTTAATGTTCTTATGTTGTAATCTAGGTAACATTGTGTTAGAATTTGGACTACTACTGATGAAAATTGTATTTTTTCACTATCCACAATTTTAGCACTTGCATTTAGAGTTAATTTTGAAAGTGGTTTTAATACTTAAAAGACTTTGAAAGGCTTCTAAACCTTGGCAGTCTCAACAAATGTTTTTTTCTGACTTCCTTTTTAAGTCTCTTTATGGACTTACAGTAAACAAACTTTTTGAAGCGGGAATCTCTAGCCATAATGTAGGAACAGATAAATAGAACACTAAACCACTTTATCCTGAAATGCACATTTTCAGCTGTATATACGATGCCTTAAAGCACCATATAAATATTTTAAGATATTTCCTAAACTATTAATGGTTAAGTATTACAAAGACTAGGATTGGATTCATTAAGCAAATGAATTTAGAAGAGAGGCTTAGAAGAGGGTTTAGAAGAGAGGTTTTTCTATATCTTTCATTAACTCTGATCTGTCTCTGATCACTTTTCAAATCCTGGTCCAAATTGTAGGACATAGTCATTTTGAAAAGTTATATTATTTAATCATATAACTTTCATTGCCTACCCTCTTCCCTAAACCTCTTCCCTAAAGGAGTTGATGAATAAATCTCTAGCATTGTTTATGTATTTTTTGCTAAAAAGGCTTCATAACTGTAAAAACAACAATAGGGTGCATTATATTATTTTATTAATATGTGCCTTCAACTATGTGAAGTGTTAAAAAGCCTTAAGAGATCGTCTTGAATTTCAAGATAACTATGTTAGACCTTTATAAGTAAAGCAATACCAAAGTTATTTTTCAATGAACATTTTCTCTCCAGGAAGTTCCCGAACTGTTCTTTAGAATTATATGTATTCTAGTTAATTTGAAAATAGTAATAGAAAATGTCTTGATCCTTAAAGTGGTATCCTCTCTGTTTAATCATCTGAACATCTCAACAGACCTGTGAAGAAATTAAAGTATATCTTACCTTCGTATGGAATCTAAATGTAAAGATAAAGATAGGTATAAGAAATATCATTAAAGCTAGAGGTCTTTAGGACCCTTAGAATATCTGAAAGCAAACTGATTAAATCCATGTCCTCATACAAAATATATCTTTCATTTCTTAGAATTTTTGCTATCTAAGCTTTATTTTTATTTCTACTATTTATTATGTGCTATAAACTTTAAAGCATATCAGAATTACACATGCTAACATTCATATTTCACAAGTGGTTTACCTCTTCCCTGAAGAAGAGGAATTTTCCTTCATTCTTGGGACTCATGACTTTAAATCCATTCTGCTCATTCTCACCATATTGAATGATTTATTTTTGCTGATTGATTCACATTTTTATTGGCCCTCTTTAAATTACTAGGTAGATAACTGTCCTGCCTTTCTTTTTGTTGCATGCTAGGGAAAACGTAAGTAGGAGAGTGAGATGGTAAGCCAGTGGAGAATGGGGCTAAATAAAAGATCTTTCCCACCTTCCCTAGGCCTAGAATGTTCATTTTGCCCTTCTATTTGATTGCCAATTCCATTTCATGTTATCTGCTTGCATGTTTCAGTTAGACTCATAGATTTGGCTAGTTTGACCCCACTCAGAGTCCACAGATTTGGGGTAAAGCTATCCCAGGACAAGCAAGAGATATGATTTTGGACTGCTCTTTCCTTTTATAGCCCCAAATTTTAACCATTTTTCTTTTCATTAAAAGCTTCTGCATGTGTGTGCATGTATGTGTGTCTGTCCGTCTCTCCCCTCTCCCCCTGCCCCCTCCTTTTTTCCCCCCTCTTCACCTCCGCCTCTTAAAATTCAGTTTATATTTTTATAAAAGTAATACCTGCACATAATTTAGAAAGCTAACAAGTACTATAATATTTGTGTAAGTATTCCTTGCCCTATTGCTGCCCACTCCCAATTCTTATTCACCTTTTAGCTATTTCTTTTGATTTTTCCTCCTAATTTCTAAATTTCAAATTTATACTGCTAATTCTTATTTGTTTATATTTTTCCAATTTTAGATATTATCTACTTACTTTTATTTCATTTTATTTTAAAGGATTTAACTCCTTTACAATGCGTATACATTTCCTCCTCTCCCCCTTTTTGCCAAAACAGTTTTTCACCTTTTTAAAAATAAATCTCTAGAGTGTTTTCAAGTAAACATTGTTCTCTGTTGAGCTAAGAAGTGTATAAATTCTCTTTCTTGTACAGCTTTATGGTTTCTGTATGTAGTATTTGCTTTTTTTCCCATCCTCTTTCTTGTTGTTCTCCTTTATTCTACGGAAGTACATCCTCCAATAAATTCTGGAGAATGGGTGCATAGGAAGTAAAATTTTTTTAGACCTTGGATGTACAGCAATATTTTTATTTTCTGATTGACTAGGTATGGAATTCTAGGTTGGAAATAATTTTTCTAAGAACTGTGAAGACATTGCTCCATTGATTTTTGTTGCCATTAACTGTCGTGCCATTTTTATTCTTCATACTTAGTGTGGGACTTTTTCTCCCAGGAAGATTTTGGGATCCTTGGTATTCTGAAATGTCACAATGCTATACCTTGGTGTTAGTCTTTTTTAAGTTCATTATGCTAAACAGTTTGTGGGCCTTTTTCTCTGGAAACCTTTATCCTTTCACTCTGAGAAATTTTCACATTATGTATTCAAGCACTTCCACGTGCTTACATACATAAACCTCCATAGTATGTTTCTGCCCTTCTTTCTGTTCTGTCTTTGGAACACTTATTATTCTGATGTTGGATCTTCTGGATTGATCCTCTAATTCTATTATCTGTTTTCCAGTATTTACCTCTTTTGGTTTGTTTGTTCTTCTTTCTAGGAGATGTCTTCCACTTTATCTTAGAACCTTTACTTTTATTTTTTTTTCCTCTCATTTTAAGTTTCTAAGAACTCTTTCTTATAATTCAGTGTTTCTTCTTATAGCACTTTGGTTTTGCTTCATGAATGTAATAATTTCTCATTTCTCAGAAGATATTAATTATGGTTATCCTAATATACTCGTTCATTTCCTCTCACTTTTTTTTCCTGTGCATAGTCATATGTCTTGATTATCATGTTGAAAGATATACTCTCAAATATCTGGTGACCCTGGTTGTGTTCTGTGTACATAGTTAGGTCTTTCAGCTAATGAGCCATATTTCCTTCTGCTCTGTTTTCTGTGACTTTTTCCCCCCTTTTTGCTCATGGGGTCTGTATGTACATGCTTTGATTTGGTTTTGATGGGTTTTTTGTTTGTTTTTTTTCAAAATTGGGATCATGCTGTATTTAAATTTCTTTACTGCTTCATTTCATGGGCCATTTTCCCAAATCATCAGATAATCTGTAAAATATGGCTTTAAATAACAGTGTAATTATGTATGTCCCATGTTTTATTTAGCCATTATCCTAATTGATTAAATTCTCCCTGTGGTAGGAGCTTGGTGTAGGTAGAACATGGCTTCTGGATTCTCAGAAGGCCTGAGTTTGTGTGCCAGCTCTGCCACTCCTTTATACTGTATTATCCTTTTACTGGTCCAATGAGTTTCCTCTGTGCTTAGTAGTAGTATGGTTTTGCCCTTAGCTTGCTGATAATCAAGTAGATAGTAAGGTCCAGAGATATGGGGGAAGTGCATTCCTTTTCATGGATCTCAGAGCCCAGGGAGTATAGGAAAGAAACCAGAGCCTCAGGTAGCCTCAGCTAGAGACTTTGCCTCTTTGCCACCAGTGCTGGGAGCAAGGCCCACAGGGTTGGACACTTTCTGTTCAGCGTTCCTTTCTACAGTGAGACAGCTAGACCAGGACTGAATCTTAGGGCCTCTTAGTGCTGCTGTTAGTGTTCACATATTGTCATTTCACTGTATCTCATAGTGTTGTCTCACCCTTTCTCCTCCTACCCTCCCTACTCCCTCATCCCTGTTCCTCATTTAAGGAACTTCAGTGACATTCTTCCAGTGCCTTTTACTTCACTCCCAAGGATAGCATTGAAGGATGAAGTGGGGAAATTATAAGTTATTCTCTCTGTGCCTTTCTTTTTTCCAGTTCTAGCTACACAATATTTCTCATAAGGTCCTTTACCGTCCTGGTGTGCAGTTGATACTCTTCTCTTATCACTAACATTAGAGCAAGTTTTCTCCTGTTTCTATTATATGGTCATTTTAAAGGGAATCTGGAAGGGGAGCTACATACCTCTACTCAGATTACCACCTTGGTTAAAACTGGTTTTCTTTTACAAAGTTAACCTTCATATCTCTTCTTGTACTACGGGTGTTTCTAAGGTGAGACATTTAAGGTGGAGCCAACCAAGGACTGGATCTTCTAATGAGAAATTTAAGTATTCAGTGCCTTTCTATCTTCTGCCCCTACCAAAAAGAAAAGGTTCTAATATCATGTATATCATATATTACTTGATTAATGCATTCACTACAAGACCAGATTTTGCATTTTCAAGGCTTTGCTAAACATGGATTTAAAATGCATTGGCTCCTTTTTAAGGAATTGAATGTGCAAGATAATTAACAAGATATTGGGAGTGAAGCAGTCAGCGCTTGTGTCTGAAATCGCAGTTTGTCTATGTCTGGAAGTGAAGATAAATGTTTCAGTTGTTTGAGGGTGTTTAGAGATGAGAAAGTAGAGTACCTGACCTAAAAGGAGATGCCCTTTCCCATCACTCTATTAACTTACGTCTTCCCCTCACATTGCTTTTTGTACAACTTCCTAGGAGCCAAAATCCATTTTCAATAAATTTTCTTCTGTCTGCCACCCTTGTTCTAGAACCATTTCCTACTTAGCCTCACTCTCCTTCCTTCCTTTTGCCTACCCCAGCATGATAATGACACCCATCATCTCTAACTAAGAAATCATATCCTCAAACCCCAAAGAGCACCTGCTGCCTCAAGTCCATGAGTATCCAGACCAGAGAGGGAAGGAAGCAGTTTCTAAGACACCTGAATTCACTTGGATCAGAGCTCCTCAAGGGGACAGGACTACAAGCCTGATGAGTGGGGGCTGGGAGCAGGGAATGTCAGTAAGAAGAGAATGCAAAATTTGAGAGATGATATTTAGGACCTTTTGAACTTTTCTATAATTGTGCATGTCAAATGGTTCATGGTTTTATGGAAAGTTGTCAATTTCTGTTAAATGGTATAAAATTAATATATACTACTCCTTTGTGTGAACTCCTTATCTTTGTTCCTGAGTGTCAGACACCTAATCACACCTATGTATGTTATTACATACATTCTGGATTTACTTTATATAATTTTTATCTGATTATTTGATTACCACACCCTTCCCACATCTATCACTACTACTACCACTCGAGTCCAAGCTCTTGTTATTTTTTGCCTGAGCTATAGCAATAGTCTTGTTACTGTTCTTGTTCCTTGTTTCCTCTCTTACCCATTCATATTCTCTTCTCCACCCAGTAAGCAAAGCAATCTTTTTTAAAATGTAAATCAGATCACATCATAGCCATGCTTAGAATCCTCCACAGATATCCCTTTGCACTTGGAATAAATCCAAGCCCTTATCTTATCCATATATCCTAACACAGGCTGGCCCCTTTCAATATCTCTAGCTTCTCATTTCTTCTCTCCCTCTAACTCACTGCACTTCAATCACACTAGCCTTCTCTCGTTTCCTTGAGCTCAACAAATTTATTGTTGCCACTGGGTCTTGCGCTTCCTGTTTCCTCTGCCTCTTTCCCCAGATCTTTGTAGGCCTGACTCCTTCATAGCCATTCAAGTCTCAGATCACATATCCCATTCTTAGAATCACCTTCCCTGGCCATCATAAATCACACCCCTCCTTTCTCCCATCACCCTCTACTCCACTTTTCTGTCTTACTGTCTTTACAACTCATATATCATTATTAACGTATTAAGATAATTTATTTTTCTGCCTTCTCCCCTCAGAAATGTGAATTCTTAACTGTTTTGTTTGCTGCTATATTCTCAATACCTAGAAAAGGTCTGGAACATGGCAGTGCTTAATACTAGATGAATGAACAAACAGTGAATCTTTTTATGCACATGCAGTCCTCTTAGGTTGTTTTTCTTGTTCCATAGCTGACTACAGCCTTTTTTTTCATTAATCAAATAAACGTTGATACCATATTGAAAATAGTAGTCACTTCTTTTAAAGGTCTCGACGTTATGGTTATTGTTATTATTTGGACATGAATTGCAACAAGTCATATTCACATAACCATGGATTATAGCCATTTCAGAGCAAGAGGAATGCAGTATACCTACACTGTGTTGGAGAATTAAAGTTCCAAGACATGGTCTAGAAAGAACACAATTTTTCGGAACATAGGATACCTGCTACCTTCTATCCTTAATATATGATGTAGTAGGCTGGTTCTTTAGATGGAGAGACCCTGGAGAGAAGACTTGCTATCCTCCCAAGCAGCTGCCAATCTTTTCCATCCCAATTTATAAGAGCCTACCTTATAACAATGCATTTTTAACATCCTGTCACCTCCTGTGTGGCACCTCTATTGCTGAGGTGTTTCATTGACTACCATTACCTATTAGAGTCCCTTGTTCTGAAAGTCCTTAACTATATGATTCCTTTTCTCGTTTTATGGGCCCTTTTCAAAGGAATTATAATCTTCCTCCAGGTTCCTTCTTAGTCATTTCCACTCTGTGGGCCAAAGAATTACAGAATCTTGTTAGATAGTATTTTCCCAGGCTGAATCAGGGGAAACTACAGACTCCCCAAGCCTGCTTTTCTGGAAAGTTACTGCTCATCCTCTAATGGAAAAGTACAGCAGATCTCTTTTATAGACATAGACCTAGCATATCCAGTGGTTGTTGTAGCCCCTAATCCAGCACCCTCCAGTTTGCCATACCCACTTAAAGTATTCCATTGCCTAACTAAAGGGGAATGACTATTTATTATATAGTTGTATTTATATATTCTGGATATCGTATTCAAAATGAAATCTCATGTTGTTTATCGTGTTCTTTTAGTCTTCAGGAATAAATGGAGTCATTATCCCCTTACAGTTACAGTGAATTGACTGTTGAATTTTTATTTAAGCCTTTAAATCTTATTTTGCTCTGATTATCTTCCGAACCTTTCTTAGCAACTAGTCAGCTAAGTAGTCCTGAATTGACCATCTATTTTCTACTCTCTTTTTATTTTATCTGTACTTAATAATTGAGAGGATAGAAAGAAAAGAACCCCCTGGATTTGTATTTTGTACATGCTGTGTGTCTGTAGCATCTCTTCTTTCAGGTCCAGAAAACAGTGGTATGTGAGTCCATTATCAGCCACATCTTCATGTTTCTCCTTCTCCTATCAGGAGAGCAGAATTGTAGCTAAAGATAGTGTCATTGTAAGATTACTATTGCTTTCACTGCAAACTGTTACTTAGTCTGATCATATCAAAATTTGATATTGGATGTATGTTTAGATTATCCCAAAGAACAGGTAGATTTTTTTTGGTGTGTTATGGAAGACACCCCCCCCCCCTTTTCATGCTGTTTATAAGCAATAGAGAAAACATGGTCCACCATCATGGGAATTTGCCGACTGCCACTCCAGAGATTATCCCTCTGTAGATATTCACAAGAAAAATAGTTACTCTGGATAATCCTTATCCCTTGAGATTTCATGGTCCATTGTGTTCTAAATTTTAGAATGTTGTTACCACGCCTGCATGTTCAAATAACACTTAGATGTGCCTGCTTTAACAATACCTTTGGTTTATATTACAGTTTATCATCAGCCTTGATAAACTGGATATCTGATAAACTGAAAGGGAAATATATTCAAACAATATATTGTTTGAAATATATTCTTTTGGTGATAATGGTGTGCTGGGTATTGATGGAATACTGGAAAGTAAATTACAGCTAACCCTGTGAACGTCATAATGCTAACAGTTGAAGCCTATATTTCTAGAGCCTTTCCTTGAGCCCTAAGTATTTTATAGATATTATCTAATCCTAGAAAAATCCCTGTACATAGAAAGATAGTATCCCCTTTTTTCTAGGGGGTATTAATGCCCACACTGCTTAAGTGAGTTGTCCAAGGTCACTCAGTGAGTTGTTGGTGAAGCCAGAAATAGAATCCAAGTCTCCTGACTCCCAATTCAGTTTTCTATCCTCGATATAGTTTTCTATCCTCTACATACCCCTGCTCCCTCTCCTGGGAAAAGAAGTTAATCTTCCAGCTATTAATAGCCACCAAATTGGTGGTAGCAGCACAGTGGAGAAAAGTTACTGTCTTTACACTGCAGCATTAGTATAAAAATATCTGGTAATGGAAAATTTGACAAATGTCATGTTAAAGGGAGTGGAAAATTATTTTAAGATCTGGATCTCATTTATCTAGTTCTCAGAAAAGTAAAATTCCTTAGTAGAACAGGGATCATATTTTTCTTCCTGTTTTTAAATTGTATTTCCTAGAGGGTAATTGTCAACCTAGCCACAGCAGAGTCTATTGTCAAGTAATGTAATAAGAATAATGCATGTACTGTTGCTGATTGTTATAAGTGTATTTTCTAAGTTGGTTGAAAGTTTGAATTGCTTTATTGAAATACATAGCACTTATTTTATTCAGCTTTCAGTGTTACTTAAGTTATTATTATATTATAAAGCAATATAACATCAATTGGGAATTTTACTGCCTGATTTGAAAACATGGTGAGAAATACACATTATAGTTTCTTCCCTGGACAGCACACTCCAAGCAGAGTTACTTTGTGTCAGGCACCATGAAGTTTACCAGAATGAAATAGGCAAAGCAGAAAAAAAAAATATATTAATTAAAAAATGCAACATAAGTACACTGGAGCTGATCAAGATTATTGTTATGTATGTAATCAAGTCATTATTTTGTACACTAAAAGAAAGTGAGAAGTCTTTATGTACTTAAATATTTAAGCATGTCTAGTATTGTGGGAGTTCACACTTAAGTTCAAACAAAACAATTTGTCTCCTAATTTTGGAGCAAGGAACAAGAATTCCCCTACTAAAAAATCTCTGGACATTATGTTTCTGTTTCAAGATTACTAAACATCTTTAATCAGGAGAATGACATGATCAGAATTATGTTTTAACTGTAAGTGTAAAAGAGGCAGGATTGGTGAAGATTGGAAATGCAAGGAAAAGGTAAAAATCTAGTTATATGGGACCCACGTGACTGAGAAGGTAGTGGCAAGAGGATAATTAGAAATGAGAGTGTATAGCCATAAAAAAAGAATGAAATAATGCCATTTGCAGCAACATGGATGGACCTAGAGATTATCATACTAAGTGAAGTAAGTCAGAGAAAGACAAATATCATATGATACCACTTAAATGTGGAATATAAGAAAAAAGATACAAATGAACTTATTTAAAAAACAGAAAGACTCCCAGACATAAAAAACACATTTATGGTTACCAAAGGGGAAAGGAGGGGTAGGGATAAATTAGGAGTTTGAGATTAGCAGATTAAAAACTACTGTATGTAAAATAGGTGAACAACAAGGTCCTACTGTATAGCACAGGTAACTATATTCAATGTCTTATAATAAACTATAATGGAAAAGAATCCAAAAAAGAATATATATATAAAACTGAATCAATTTGCTGTACACCAGACACTAACAGTGTTGTAAACCAACTATACTTCAATTAAAAAAAGAAAAAGAAAAGAAATGAGTATAGAATAAGAGGGTCAAGTACAGATCCTCAGAGAAATGTATACATTTACTGGATGCAGTTTATTTTCATAATTGCCCAATATCTCAAGATAGCTGTATCTATAAATTAATATTGATATTAGCTACTTTATCTATTTTCTGTTGTAGAATTTCTTTATAATGAGTTTATTAACTTTAACGTTACTAGCAATAACTTTTTTCTTTCCAACTTATTTATTTTCTTTAAATTTTTATCAATTTGGCAGAGAATATACTTATTATTGGTTTTTTTTTTTTCCTCCTCTTAACTGATAAGGTTATTGGAAAGCTATTTAGGCAACATTATTGAACTTCTTTTTAATTTTGTTGAACAGGCACATCTTTGAGTGAATCCAATATGCTTAAAATTCCTCCACAAAAAAGAACCCGAAGAAAATTAATGCCTTCTCCCTTGAAAGCAAAACATCCCCCAAAATCTACACTGTCTGAAAATATGCCGCTCAATGATTCCCTCAGCAGAGAACTTCAACCCATTGTGTATACTCCAGAAGACTGTAGAAAAACTTCTCAATATCCATCTGCAGTGACCTTACTAAAATCGTCATCACATACTACCAGTTTTCAGGACATCAACTCAAATACAAACAGTGATAATTCTCTGAAAATGTTGTGTGAAGTAGATATCCCTCTCAGCAAGAGAAAAGAATGTGGCCAGGAGGATTTGGAGTCTACATTTATTATACGTGAAGACACCAATAGCTTGAAAAGTAAATTACCTGAACAAGAATCACTACCAAACAATAACATTTTACAAAGGTACACAGGACTATTTGCCAATTCTTCTTTTGTTTTATTTACATAGCCTTTAAACTGTTAGCTCTCTTTTTCCTCTGTAGCTGTATTTAAGATCTGTTTCATAGATGAAGTATGCCATCTTGATTACAAAAGTCAATGTTTTTACCTTCATTAAATCTTAATTGTCTTTCTCTCTAAATATTAATCCACTAACACAATATTGTGAAGTCTTTAATTTTAAAACTTAAGTTGATTGACCCTTGTTAGGCTAGAGGAGACCTTAAGATATATTTAGTTTGTTCTTCATACTCCAGAGTTAAGATGTTATAAGCCGTCAATGGATGATTACCAATTGTTTATTATTATTCGTTAATATCTTCACTAAAGGAAATACCACCGTTTCTATTGATGTTTAGCAAACCTCAGCTCACTCTGAAATAGTCGTAAGTCTAAGGTATGGTTGACTGCATGTCATCCAAGCAAAAACATATCCTTCTCACTTAATATGTATATTCACAATTAATCTAAATATGGGAAGAAAGATACCTTCACCTTTCTATGCTGTGGGAATGCAGAAATCTATCTATGGTTTAAAAAAGAGAAAAGAAAAGCCCAGGCAATCAAGGGAAGTTTATAGTATTGAATAATGTTTTCCTTTATGTATTAAGACAAAATGGTGTTCTAATTATGGAAGTGTATGACCCCTTTTTTCTCCATAGTACAAATCAAAATTACTCTTTTTATTTTTCATTATTTAATATACAGGCTTGCCCCTTCTTCATTCTCAACTAAACATTCTCTGCCTATACCAAGCATAGTACCATCCTACATGGCAATGACTGCTGCTGCCAAAAGGAAACGGAAACTAACAAGGTACCTTTAAACATAAACTGGTTCAGGCTTTATACTTATGTAAGATCATCTTTATACTTTGTTTCCTACAGCTCTTTTTATTTCTTGTAATTAGACTGTCAATTCACATTTAAGCATACATATAGTAAACTGCTCTGAATGCAGCACTAGTTTTATTTATTTATTTATTTATTTATTTATTTATTTTTAATTTATTTATTTTTGGCTGCACTGGGTCTTTGTTGCTGTGCGCGGGCTTATGCTGCTCTTCTTTGTGGTGCGCGGGCTTCTCATTGCAGTGGCTTCTCTTGCTGTGGAGCATGGGGTCTAGGCACACGGGCTTTAGCAGTTGTGGCGCGCGGGCTCAGTAGTCGTGGCTCACGGGCTCTAGAGCGCAGGCTCAGTAGTTGTGGCGCACGGGCTTAGTTGCTCCGTGGCATGTGGGCTCTTCCCGGACCAGGGCTCAAACCTGTGTCCCCTGCATTGGCAGGCGGATTCTTAACCACTGTGCCACCAGGGAAGTCCCAACACTAGTTTTATATTATCAAAGGGAGATCTTGATAAAGCCCAGTTATTTCACTTGATATTTGTATAAAGTATTCCATATTTCAGATTATTAAAAATAAATTTAAAAGTCTTCTGGCCTTCAAAAAGGTCATTTAATTTTAAGTTTTCTTCTGCTGACAATTTTTACTCATTTGGTATTTCTCCCTTCAGACATTGCTGAATTTCTTCAGTCCTAAAATTATATTATTTTAATGGATTTTGATATATGACTAAAATGTGATGAGTGAATAGACTTCTGTTTCCGGCTGTGACATTGTAGCTTATATCAGACCAAGTTTTCCATCAGGAACAATTATAAAAGCTGATAAAATTCAACTAACAGCTGCTTGAAGGCACTCGGGAACAACCAACACAGCCAGGACTTAAGGGTCTGAGATCCAGAGGAAAGGAAAACAAGTTGTGGAGAACAAGACCTTCTCTGCCTCTTTTTTTCCATTTAGCATTTGCCAGTTCATGGCATCAAATATAGAGGTCAAGCCGAAAATGGAAGCCTATAGCTATCAGCATCTCACTGAGCTAGGGAAACAAAATCTGTGTAGCTTTTGCCCTCAAGGTATTGGCCAATTTCTAAACTCTGTGGAATAAGAGGCCACAAAACCAACTAAAAGTGGCTGCCAAGAGGCTAAAGTAATAAGCAGAGTTTTGACCTTCTCATGGGACCAGGACACAAAAATTGTTGTTTAGGGATCATCATGGAGAAAAGGCCCTGTTAAATGCCCAGGGTTTTATTTGAAATCTTTGAAGACCTATGCTTTAGGTAGGAGTAGAGCAAACTGGAAATAGACTGGCTCTTGAAAGCCTGAAACAGACCTTTGACCAGTTCAATCCCTTTTTGTATCAAGGTGATCTATCTCTATTCTGCCTACTTGCCAGAAGAAAATTAAATCATCTCTGAAGAATATACCACCTCCAGCCTCTACAGTTTTTCATATGCAGTGTTTAGCGCTTAAGCAAAAGTTACCAAGAATGCCGGGAGACAGGATGAAATGACTGAAAATCAAGAGAAAAAAACAAATTAGAGAAGCAGTGATACAGATATTGAGATTATCAGATAGGGACTTTAAAAATTTAATTGTGGGGCTTCCCTGGTGGCGCAGTGGTTGAGAATCTGCCTGCCAATGCAGGGGACACGGGTTCGAGCCCTGGTCTGGGAAGATCCCACATGCCGCGGAGCAACTGGGCCCGTGAGCCACAACTACTGAGCCTGAGCGTCTGGAGCCTCTGCTCCGCAACAAGAGAGGCCGCGATAGTGACAGGCCCGCGCACCGCGATGAAGAGTGGCCCCCGCTCGCCGCAACTGGAGAAAGCCCTCACACAGAAACGAAGACCCAACACAGCCAAAAATAAACATAATAAATAAATAATAAATAAAAATTAAAAAAAAAAAAATTTAATTGTGATTAAGTTCAATAAAATAGATGATAATTTCCCAGAGAACTTGATTCTATTAAAATGAATCAATTGCATATTCTGAACTGAAAAATAGAATATACTGAGATTGCAAACTCAAATCAATTTAACAGATTAAGCATGGCAGAAGAAAGTTTAGTGAACTGTAAGATAGGTTAATAGAAAAATATTCAAACCAATTGCAAAAGTATAAAAAGATAAAAATATAGAGAAGAGCAAAAAGAGACATATGGGACACAATTAAAAAGGTCTAGCATATGTGTATTTTGAGTCCCAGAAAGAAGTGAGAAAAAGAATGGGAAAAAACAGTATTTGAGAAGATGCTGGCTAATAATTTTCCAAAACTGACCAAAGATGGCAAATCACAGGTTTGAGAAGCAATGCAAACTGCAAGCAGCATTAATACAAAGAGAAACATACGTAGGTACATAGCAGTAAAACAGCTAAAAATTAAAGACAAGGAAAAAAAATCTTAAATATATTGAGTTATATGACATGAAGCCCATTATATAGTCTTTATATCCTGTAACATAGAATGCAATGACAAGATACAGTGAATGGTTAAACTGTAAAATGGATCTGACTTGCTTTACCTCTTTTTCTTTAACATGTGATTATGGAGAGAAGAGCATACGATCTTAAGATAACTCTTTTTTAAGTTTCCTGTATTCCACCGTGGACATGTTATCATCCAGGCTAGTGCTAACAAATTTACAAACAGCCTATTTATTTGTGCCACATAGAGTATCATCTCATAGTTGCATTTAGCATCTGTCCAAAGTACCCTCCAAAGTACCAGCAGAGTCTTGAAATGTTTATGTTTAAAATTCATGGATTGATTTTTCCTGAATGTCTCTGACTATCCATGACATTTACAATTTTGTATTTTGCTGTGTCACAAATTTGAATTGTGCAATTAGTCGTATATAGGAATCAGTCACTTAGCCTAGCTAACCACCATCATCTGTTTTATCTGTCTTGTCACTAATTTTCATTGTGTGAGTCATGTTATTCTTTTCTTTAATTAATGCTGGGGACTTTTCTTGTTCTTCACTGGTAACATGCTCTGCTGTTGTAACTAAGATGTAGCAAAAGTTTATAGCTAAGAATAACTTTTAAATGTAAACATAGTCATTATCAAAACCAAATGATTTTTCAAGAAACGTCCTGGTATGTAAATTGTGTATTTGGAGTGGGTTTAGATGAGTTAAAGGGCTTCCGAAATAATATTAAAGGACAACTAAAGAAAGTAAGATTTCTCATAGCCTATTAATTGCTCTGTTACATTCCCTCTGGTACCAATAATTAGATCCTGCCATTAAGTAAGGTTAAAAGAGATTAATGCTAGAAATGTACATAATTACTCTTTAAAAGAATCTTCCTTTCCCCCAATTAAATCTACATGAGCTTGAGAGTAATGGACTCTGGTATTTTCCACTTAACAACTTTATGTACATATTTAGGTGTGTGTATATTTTGTTATGGTTTTTAAAAATGAGGAACGGCTCCATGTATATAATTACTTTTTTTTTTTATCAGTTTTTCTCTCAAAAGAAAAAAAAAAAATATTAGCATCTAGAAGCACTGGATATTCCAGAAACCTACCAGACTGAATTTTTTAGTAACTACTGAAATTGAGAATATCAGATGTGTAATCATTTCAATTTATATAATCACTGTAACGGACTATTTTAACTAAATGTATCAATTTACCAAATACACAAATATATATGTAAATTTTTACTTATAAATTATATTTATTAATTTGGGGTTTTGTTTGCTTTGTGTCTATTTGGTTGGTTGGTTTTTTGTTTGTTCCACAGTCTTTCTTGGCACTCAAAAGTGGTCTCACACCTACATACATTTTTGGTTTATTTTGAAAAATATCTATGATTCCAACTAGAAATTATCTCCACTGAAAGAATATGAGATGCATTATGTTTATCAAGCAAAAATATTATACCTATGTAAGGGAACAAAAGACAAATCTTAACTTTTATTAATAGTTATGGAAATACATTTGGCATACAACTAGAAGATTCTGTAGGTTTCTTCTCAAAACAGTCTTTAAAATAATTTGAATTTGTACCCATACCAATTTTAGGTCTTTTTATTTTGTGATCTAATATAAGTCTAACATAAATTTATAACAAATGTTAAATATTTTATTAGTTGACTATGTTACCCAAATCCTAAAAATGTTTGAGTGTGTTTTACTTATATATAAATACATAACTTATTTGATTAGGCTTTGATTTCATTCCTAGAAATGTGAGTTTTATTCAAATAGATTTATTCAAAACCCTGATTTTCAAATAAAAACAAACTGTGAGTGAAAACAAAGGTCTTAGAACTAAACAAAGTGAAGAATCATACCATAAAATACTAAAGAAAACCTTAAGATATATTGCAGGGAAAACAACCCTCATCAAAAGTAACCAGTGACATTGATCTTTACACTTGAAGACATAAAATCACCAAATGACCCAAAGACAGCTGATATATATATAGATATAGATATAGATATAGATATATAAAATCAAAACTGTGTGTTTTAGATTCCAAAATTGATTTATAGTAACTTAGTTTATTTGGCACCATTTGTGAATAGAAAATTTCTACAACTGAATTTGTTTACTTTCATAACACAGGTACTTCTCTGTAACCATTTTGGGAAGATATTTGCATTCTTGAACAGAGCTGGCAAAATCATCATTATGAACACCATAATCATTTCTCTTACAGGCTCTAGAAAATTTAGATACATAGGTTGACTTATTTTTCCCAGCATTCACTGTGCTTATACCCATTTTTCTTTGCTAACGTATTAAATTGCCATTTCTGACTACTTTCAATGAGCATATAACCCATATTCTCCTGTTCCACAAACATAAACCCACATCACTTTACCACACGTTTAGAGTTGCCAGAACAAGTTGTTGCCATAAACGGAAGCCTCCAGTTGTTAATCCAACTGACAATCAAATTAATATCAACTTGTAAAATGGTATATAATATCTTGACTAGCCAGAAATTTCCTAAAATTAGCTTATTTGAATCAGTGTGGAAAGGGCTGTTCATCTCCCACTTTGACCTCCAACCCTGCCTGCTAAAACTTGATCCTCTGAGGACTGGGAAGGGTTGGATTGCTATTTTTCAGGACCCAGATCAATCTCATCTCATCCACAAAATCTTCCATTTTTCTTTCTTCTTCTAAACTCAGGAACCTGCGGCTTCTTGTAGTTTGAAAACATGTGGTGCTGTTTTTTTACTCTGCCTTGTATTATTTTGAGTATTTGTCCTATTTTTCCCCCATCCCACCATATATCTATTATGTAAGTTTTCAGGACAGGGTTTCTTTGTGCCTTACTCACTTGTATATCCTGTGACATGAGGCCACAATAGGTGTTTAGTAATATGTCAACTCAAATTGAGTTAGAAATTTGACCCATTAATAACATGAGAGTGATATAAATTTTTGAAGACAAAACAAATGAAAATAGGTCATTCTTTTCATTTCACTTTCTATAATTGCAATAATCAGAGAGAGATTCTCATTCTATTACCATGCTTTGATTTAAAAACAAGGTTTGCAAACAATCTCACCTGTTCATATTCCCCAGATTAGGGGTTTTGTAATCTGAGATTAGTTTTTCACCTCTTGCAATGTGCTCCTTATCTCTACACTTTGAATAACAGTGCTTGCATGCAGTCCAGCACAGCACCCTGAAATGTTCTGTTAAAGAATTGTGACATACACCTCTACTCATAATCTCCAATTTGAATAAACGTCATTAAAATCACACACTGCTGGGCTTCCCTGGTGGCGCAGTGGTTGAGAATCTGCCTGCCAATGCAGGAGACACGGGTTCGAGCCCTGGTCTGGGAAGATCCCACATGCCGCGGAGCAACTGGGCCCGTGGGCCATAATTACTGAGCCTGCGCGTCTGGAGCCTGTGCTCTGCAACAAGAGAGGCCGCTATGGTGAGAGGCCCGCGCACCGCGATGAAGAGTGACCCCCACTTGCCACAACTGGAGAAAGCCCTCGCACAGAAAACGAAGACCCAACACAGCCATAAGTAAATAAATAAATAAATTTTAAAAAATTAAAAAAAAAAAAAAGAAAAAATCACACACTGCTAAACTTCCCTATGGGCCAAAAATTTATTTAGTATCTCCAATTACTTCTATGGGATTTTACAACTTAATATTTTAGTATTTCACTTTTTCTTTAATCATTATTGAATGTAGAATATGTATTTGAACTTAGAGATATAAAAAAAGACTTTACTAAAATAAAAATTTTCCCTTGAAGCTCTACATCAAATACCTCACTAACTGCTGAGGTAAATTCTGGATCTGCCAAGCGTGTTCACCAAGATAATTCAAGTGATAAGCACTTCCAAGAAAACAGACCAACAGTGGGTATGTCTCAGCTCTTATTTTGATATTTAATAACATGATTAACTAACATATGTATAGTACTTTACATATTATTACAGTGTTTTCATGGGAGTCTCCTTTTATGTACTCATCACCTTTATTATTGTACATGGTGAGTGTGGTTACCCCTGTTACAGATAAGAAAACTTAAGACACAAAATAGAAAGCATGCTCACCCAAGATCACAGAGATATTTCATGATGGAGCCAGAACCCAGAACTGGATCTCCTAACTCTATATTCTGTACCCTTTTTGTTATCCATACTGCCTCGTATTGCAGAAGAGTGGGTAAATAATTTAACTAATAATTGAAATAATTAACTATGTTATTTAATAGGTTAGTGATTAAGTATATTTTACAGATAAACTATATCCACTTGAAATTTTTCTCTTAGCCTATTATTTTTAATAATTTGGCCTCTGATTCATTTGTGCAATTATTGTGAGGTTCCAGTCTATACCTAGTTACAATCATATTTTAACTCCAATTAGCAAGTTGAAAAAAAATGCTGATGGTGGTGATTACATCCTCTCAATTGCATATGGAGGTGACATGAGTCCATGGTAAGGAAACATCTTCAGTGAAACTAGAGGTATATAGCACCCACCAATTTCTAGGCCTTTGTGTCCAGACCTATGTTTCTCTGACACTGTAGTTCCTAAGACTTCAATCAGGAAGTATTTATTTACTATGCAGTCACTATGTGCTAGGTTCTGTGATGAATATAAAGATCATTAAGACCCAGTTTGGTTCTTCTCTAAAGGAACTTATAATTATAGCACTTGGAATTTAAAGGGGTTTCATGAGATAACAAGTATGTCTAAGAATAACATGAAAACTATTATTAATGTTTTTTCTGTCAGTGCTTTTTCATTAGAGTAATATAAAATTTCTCAGTAGCTTTGCCAAGCTGCATCGCTAAATCCTTACTTCTTGTGGTGCCCAGTGACAGTTGTTTACCTTAAGCTCAATGGAAATGTCTTTCGTGCAGATTTAAAAATCAAACAATGAAGTCCTGAAAAGAAGAATTTACTATGATTATTTGGTTCAACATACCATATTTAATAATGTTTAACATTGTGTATATGCAGTTGTTGTACATATGTACTGTCCTATTGGTCTTCTGAAAAAGTTCTCCAGGAAGTCATAATCCTGCAACCAAATAATAAATTTATGATAATTCTCAAATAATAGAGACTTAGGTTTCCTAATATGCTTATTTTCTAAGAATAGTATAAAATGCATCAAATATCTTATATGTAAAGAGAGATGAATAATCTATAGAGAAAACAGTAGGAGAGAATACTAAACCACAATACTTGCCAAAGAGGAAAGATTATGTCTTGTTAAGGATAATGGAGCACTTAGAAAAAGGTATTAGTTTAAGGGAAGATAATGGTTTATGTACATTAGGATATCCAAGTGAAAATGGCCAAATACACATCAGGAATTACTAGAAAAGTAAAAGAGAACTGGGACTGCCTTCCTTAGAATGTATTCAACTGACTCCAACTAACTGTGTACAAATTAAAAAGAAAAAAAAAAAGGAACATCGGTGGGAAAGAAGGAAACTCTGTTTACTGAGCATTTAGAGAAATAAGAAATAGTGTCAAGAGAATATGTGCCCCTAAAACTAAAACCTAATGTGACCAAGAAAATGGATGAGAGATTAGACAGACCCATAAAGAAGTCAGTGGCCCCCTTTTGTAACAACACTTCGTTGAGTAGAGCATCATTGTGAACACTGAAGAAGAACCAGAAGAGTGGACATAGAGAGATGGAACACATTTTAGAGGTAGCCGTGAAAGGAAAGAGAGCTATGGGATCAGGGTCAGCACGTTAAGAAGTACTGGACTCAAACGATACTTCTAAATTGGAAAAATATGGAAGTTTGAAAGTCCTAGGGAAATAATCCAAAGAATGAAAAAAAAATTGATGATGCACAAAAGAAAGGGAGCAATGTTCACAGAAGTAGTCTTTCCTTAGTTCAAGAACAGAAGTAAATGTGGTAGTTTATTCACTGACTTCACTTGATAGCTTTGGGGCAGGGGAAGGGGTGTACGTACATGTGCACTAAAACTTCAGTTTACAATGTGGAGAAATGAATTTCTACTTTCCAACCAAGGGTATTAATGTTTCTTTGTTGGTGTTCTGTTTTAAATCATGTTAATTAACAGCTGTGAAGTTTAACGAATGGTGGAAATTCTTTTTGAATGATACTTTTACCATATTTATATATCTTTTTATTTCTTCTCTAGAATATAAAAGAAACATCCATAAAGTAAAGCCAAGCATGGTTAGAAAATTTGGAAGAAGTATTTCAAAAGGAAATCTAAGATAAGTCTCTTCAAAATCAAGGGGAATGAAATTGACAAGTCAGCTTTTAAAAGGGTTTGTTGCCAGTACCCTTTCAGAAACTTCTTAAAAATCTTTGAAAGAAGACCATCTTAAAAGCTAGGTTTACCCAAATACCTTCAGCAAGCAGAAAATGAAATTCCTTCTGTTTTGTTCTTTTGTATTCTAAGCAAACGTAAAATTTCAACAGAAAACGTGTGTTTTAAGTTTCTAAAATATTTGCTACCCTTTAAAATTCCTAGGTCAGTATGGTGGCAGCTCAGTTTTACTATGCTACAACAAGTTGATTAGGACATTTTAGAAAATAGTAGACTTAAATTATCTTTACTGTTTTTTTAAAATAAGGAGAATTTAGGAGTGATAAATGTATGACCCAGGATTTATTTGGCCTTTTCTTTCCAAAAATACTTTGATGTACAAATGTACGTATATGTGCCCATAAAGTTGTTGTAAATATTATTTAAGGAGTCTTCATGAATAAAATACTAATATTGTTTCTCACTACTAGATACATTAAAGATGTAGATTTTATAGTGCTTGCTTTTTGTCTCGTGACTACCCCTTACACACCTTAAACTATTATTTTTTTATAAAATGTTAATTTTGTATATTTGCATTTCAGATTAGCTCAAGATATGTGGCACTAGAACCAAACCTGAAAATAATCCATAGGTTCCTTAATGATAATTAGAAGATGTTTTAATCATTTTCTCTGCTATACGAAGTACGTGGAGCTGCAACTTAATCTTATGTCCTTGTTCACCTGCTTTGTTTGGCTTGTTTATCTTCTGAATATAACAAGTATTTGGTTAAATGAACTTCTAATTTCATATGACCTAGGACCTGTCCCATCAACGCAAACAACCATTTAACAACCAGCTGCAAATTTTAGACCTTTCCGTTATTAGTCATGTTTTTTAAATCAAAATCTAGTTGAGAGAGTATGAGATGGAATAATGATCTTTGAAGTTCCTTCCACCTGTGACACTCATAATTCCATATTCATAAAAGTATACCTAGGATCTGCTGTAGGGAGAACAACCATAGACAATTTTTGTTTTCCCTTTGTCATTAGGCCTTTGGTTGT
Organism: Balaenoptera borealis; assembly: GCF_965194805.1. Classification (NCBI taxonomy): domain Eukaryota; kingdom Metazoa; phylum Chordata; class Mammalia; order Artiodactyla; family Balaenopteridae; genus Balaenoptera; species Balaenoptera borealis. The sequence continues at coordinate 30,834,870 of NC_138868.1, forward strand.
GTCGCCTATTTATCAGTTACATTAGCGTCTTTATTATTCCTTTCCATCCATTTTAGGTAATTATATGTTTCAAAAGAAATCTTTTTGCCACATACTGATGAATGGCTAGCTAGCAGGATTAAGTGACCCTACCTCGTGGTCCACCTCACACCATAAGACGTGAGTGATTTTCTTATATGCCATTTTTATCAGCTAGGGATTTCACCTTCTGTAAAAGTTACTAACAATGCCTTTGCAATGCAACCACATTAAGGGGAAATTAGAGAGAATAAATAGTAATGAATGTGGGAAAGGAAAACTGTGGAATATATGAATAAGGAAAAAAATTCATGCATTTAAACTAAAACAAGGTGCTATTTAATAAGTCACTAGAAAGCAATTTTTAAGTGAACTTAGGTAGAAAATAGACCAATCATAAATATATGGCTAAATGAATTTTTACAAAGTGAACAAACCCACTAACCAGCCCTCAGATCAAGGAATAGAGAATTATCAGAATTCTAGAAGCCTCTCTTGTATCCCACCTCCCTCTAAGGGTGACCACTATCCCAGCACCATAGACTGATTTTTAACTAAAATAATTTATCTTTATTTTTGTTAAAAAAAACAATATGTTATTCCAGAAAGAACTGTAAACAATAAAAATGTGCTTCCTCCTCCCCCCCCACCCCGCTACCAATATCATTCCCAGTTGTAACCACTGCTAATAGTTTAGGTACCCTGCCCAGTCATTTATTTTATTCATATACAAACCTATATACTTGGTTTTTTATACAAAAAAGTATCATACTATTTGGTTTGCAATTTGTTTTTTTATTCTCATTTCAAAGCAGTATGGGCATCTTTGTAAAATTTTTAACTGTGAACTTTATAAATACTGCTACCACAGATTGATTGTTCTTAGTGACAGGTGACAACAAATAATTTTCATGAGGCAAATCAAAGATCAGAGAGAAACCTAGATGATGCTGTCTCTTCTGACTAACACTGTACCCCATTTCTGAGAACATTTTGGAGTATCCACTAGAACTTGTACATCATGATGTCCAAAGTATAGTCCACAGAACATGGCTCACCTACTCTCTGCCAAGGAAAGGGTTCCGTGTCAAAGAAGAGAGGGGATGGCAGCCTGCCAGGACGAGGACCGTGCACACTGACAGTATAAGCCCCTGATGTCTTGCAGTCAGAATCTTACTTGGTTTAACCCAGTGACTCCCAAATTCCTTTGAAACATAGAGCTCTTAAAAAAAATGTTTAATGGAGGATAGTACAATGAACCCTCATATAATCATAATACTGAGTCCAATTACCAAATTTTTCCGCATTTGTCTGGAATATCCCTTTTTTCGTTTGTTTTTCTTCCTTTGCTGGAGTGTTTTAAAGCACCCCAGATATCACTTCATTTCATCACTGTACACTTGTTTATGAATCTGAAAATATGGCCATATTCTTATTTAATACAAAAAAAGAATGCATCCTTTTATTAAAGCACTCCTGGTGATATCCCTAAGAACATCCTTTGAACAATGTCCTGGATTAATAATGGCTATATATACAATGGAATATTACTCAGCCATAAAAAGAAACGAAATTGAGTTATTTGTAGTGAGGTGGATGGACCTAGAGTCTGTCATACAGAGTGAAGTAAGTCAGAAAGAGAAAAACAAATACCGTATGCTAACACATATATATGGAATCTAAGAAAAAAAGAAAGGTCATGAAGAGCCTGGGGGCAAGACGGGAATGAAGACACAGACCTACTAGAGAATGGACTTGAGGATATGGGGAGGGGAAGGGTAAGCTGGGACGAAGTGAGAGAGTGGCATGGACATATATACACTACCAAACGTAAAATAGATAGCTAGTGGGAAGCAGCCGCATAGCGCAGGGAGATCAACTCGGTGCTTTGTGTCCACCTAGAGGAGTGGGATAGGGAGGGTGGGAGGGAGACGCAAGAGGGAGGAGATATGGGAACATATGTATATGTATAGCTGATTCACTTTGTTATAAGGCAGAAACTGACACACCATTATAAAGCAATTATACTCCAATAAAGATGTTTAAAAAAAAAAAAATCAACAGAGGATTAGAGAATAGAATAGAGTTATGATGGTAGGGGTTTAACTCAAGAGAGTTATGTGCCAGTTTGGAGCAACCACTTTCCACACACTAATGCTAACTCCACCAGTCTTTCTCTTTCATTTTTACTAAATTTAAGACTTACTTAAAGTTTGGTTTTTGTAGAATAACATATTAAAAAGTAAGTTTATATTATGCTTTCCTACTTTTGTAAATTAGTTGGAGTACTTGTTCTTATGTGCCTGAATATTGTATTAACTTTGTTTACATGCCAAAAGGTAGGTACAGTACACACCAGGTATGATGAACGACAGTTAGCTCTGCTATAACAGGGCATATGTGTTCCTAAAAATCACTGAGCTATGCCTAATTGTGCAATGAAACCACAGGGCTTATGGGGCAAATGGGGTTAGGGGCACAGCACTCAAAAGCTTTGTCATTGGCACAGTAAAAGAAAGTCCGAAACCTAATATAAACAGCCCAGTTTTACATGTGAAGCATTTAATAAATGCATAAATACTACTCTAATTATGACACTTTGCCTTGAAAAAGAAGGGAAGTTTGCTCGTGGAAGTGGGTGTAGGAGAGTTGCAGCATGTGGGTTAAAATGAAATGATGGCAGGCCAGCCGGTGATCTGAATCAGGTAGAAATTTGTAACACCAGATGTGGATGGCTGTGGTGCATTGTTCCTGAGAGGTGTGTGTGTTTTGTGCACTCCTCCGTGGCTTGGTTCACCTGCGTGCAGTTTTCTATGTTCACCTAATGTTTCATTTGGATGAAATCTCTCATAAACAAATGCAAAATGCACATTATGCTCAAATTGTTCCCTGATATAATAAATGGTGTCGGAGCAAAATCATGTTTTCAAAATAGTTATAGCAGAACTAACTATAAATATTGAATTTTTGCTTAATAATCTAAAAATGGATTAGTATTCATAAAAAATGTATTTTATTTTAAATGATCCTTTGGTTCTTTCACATTTGAATAACTTGGATATCTAAGATAACTGCTCAATTAGAGCTTTGGTATTAGTGGAGATGCAAGTTCTAGAATCAGATCAGACATTTTAACCTTGCCTTGAGAGAGACTTCCAGTCACAGGCCTTATATAGTGTCCCATCATTTGTGAAGGAGACATCAGTCAATAGCTCTTAATAATAGTCTTACTTTTTTGGGCTCTTATCATGTGATAATCGCTTTAAGTGCATTTTTCATTTATTCCTCACCACAAGCCTTTAAAGTAGATGTTACAGACTCACAGTCCCTCATTTACAATTCTAAAAATTCACAAATTTTGAAAATCAGAAGTTTTTCGTTTTCGTAATTTTTGGCCATAAAATCTTACGTCCACTAATGTGAGACTATTGATGGTCTTTATTTATCCCACCTAGTATGAACATTAAAGTTCATACTAAGAAAGTTCATACGGCAGAAATATTAATGTCTGATTATGAGGTGTTGCCTCAGACCCCATAGGTGTTGATATATATGTACACCATGTATATTATATTGCTTTTCTTAAACAAAAAATTTTGAATTTCCAATCTCCTAGCCACAGTTATTTCACATGATGGTTTATAGACAAAATGTATTTATTCTTCTACTCAGAAAAGAAGATGATGACACTTAGAAAAGTTAATTTGCCAAAGATCACAGTAGCAGAGTTGGGACTTGGAACTCAGCTTGGTACAAAAGAGTTGCTGTTATCCCTAGTTGATACACTGCCTCCATCTACAGTGGGGTTAATACTCTGCATAGATAGATAGATAGATAGATAGATAGATAGATAGATAGATAGATAGATAGGTAGGTAGATAGATAGATAACTATACAAAAAGCATCTGCCACAGAAACAAATTCCCCTCCCATGGTCATCTGTGATTTGGTAGAAAGATTTATTCAATGCATTTTATAGTTATAATTAAATTATGTTTAGCTCGTATTGTTTATATCAAAAACAAAAATTTAAAGTATTATTAGTAAAATATTAGTAGCAGTCTTTAATATCACTGAAGGCATTCACAAATCCTATGGATTGATTTTTCACGGACAATTTTATGTGTGTCTTTTGCAATCAAAATATCACATAGTATTACTTGTTGCATATTCACAACTTGCTCATAAGTTGTTGGCAACTACTCAAGATATATTATAAAATCACTGGTTTATATTCTGAATGTTTTTGCGTTAAGACTCTATAATCAAAGTCTGAAGACACAACTTGGACACTAAGACAAAATACAACCTCGTGTTTCAGGAATCAGCACAGGACAATTGTTTGTGAAATGTATATGTAAAGTACTAAGTTCTTCCTCTCCTGTAACTTCCCCCAAAAGGCAGTAGTTGACAGATAGTCCATACTTCTCAGAGTGAACATCATTTAAGAAACCACTCAAACTTTGCAAATGGCAGATTCTGCATACAAGCTAGTGTAGGGATTAGTCCATCAAAGAGCTGTCAAGAAGGGTTAGTTCTGAGATATTTCTGTCATGTATGTGTATCTAAAGCAGACGTAAGACAAAATAAGCCAGGAGCCATAATAAAAAAAAATTTAAGAATGAAAAAGTAGTTTATTCTCATACTTTCAAAGAGATGGAAGGTGAAAGATGTATGTTTGGTATAATTAAGAAGATTAGTGACATGAGAGGAAAACAGTTCTATGATCAAGACTTTGGACAAAAATACTGTCCTCAGCCTCATTTCTCATCCCTGCAGAATATTCTTATTCTCTACAAGCCACCTCTCAAACATAAAATGTTGGGAATCCTTTTTAATACCACCACCCTCTGCACACATTCCTTTCCCATTCTCCCTTCATGTGGCTGTTTCAGAATCACGTGGTTTTTTTTTAATTATTATTCCCTCCTGTTCTTCCTAATAACAATTATTAATATCAGTTAACTCCCACCCCAATTCTCAGTCAGTTCAAAATGCTACCTGAAAATGTTCCAAGTGCATTGCTTCCCTGAATTCTTCATATCAGATAAAAAATATTAATCTATTTGAACTAAGCCTGAAAGATCATCACCTGACTGCTCTTACTATATGTTCTCCTCTCTGCCTGCTTCCTTTGCTTTCTCCAAATAAATCTACCTTCATTGCACCTCCCCATTCAATTTCAAGTCAGCTGAGCCATTGACTCCCCAGTTAGCTCTGCCCCTACAGTTTGAAGAGAATCTACTCACTCAAAATACATCCCCAGCAGCCAACAACCTTTTTACTGTCTTGTGCTACACAGCACCACCTAAAATGCCCCCAACTGAGAAAAAAGCCCCCAGCTACCACTGAGCTTAATAGATAACTACAGTGGGGTTTTTGCCGTTAAAAAAGATATTTTCCAAGTTTGAGTGTATGTTTTTAAATACTGGCGTCAATGTTAGAGGGCCTCTATTTTTTTTTTCCAAAACTTCAACTTAAGCTATTTCAGCTATCATCATTTTACCTATAAAATTTGGTTCTCTGTATGATTTAAAGACCAAAGTGAATTTCTAACTTTTCGTTATCAACTTCACTTGCGTTGCAGTGTTGTTGAGATTCATTTTGCCACACATCTTGGAACCATATTTCTTGTAGGTCTTTAGTTAATTACCAAATTTTGTTCATTCTTACTAGCCTTTACTTTTCTTCCCCAAAACACATATAATTTAAACCTGTAACCTCTCTTCATTATACTATATAATTATTCAAATGTTTTGCAAGTTAGATTATCAAGTATTTATACATGTCCACAGAGTCGTCATTCTGACATTTCAGTAATATAGCAGACATTTGTTTTGCCTGGTCCACCTAATCTGAGTTTGATGAGACGATCTCACTTTTTCTTTGGGAGACCACTCTTCCTCAGTGAGTTCCTAATGGAACTATCTCTGCACAAACACACACACACACACACACACACACACACATACACACATTCCCCCAGCGCATCATGACCACTCAGTGTAGTCCATCTTCCTGATAACGATAATTGGTTCCAAGAGGACATCTGATCCAAAATTCAGAGTTTTCCCAGTCTTCCTTGATAAGTGGTACTGGGAGAACCGGACAGCTATATGTAAAATAATGAAATTAGAACATTCTCTAACACCATATACAAAAATAAACTCAAAATGGATTAAAGACCTAAATGTAAGACCAGATACTGTAAAACTCCTAGAGAAAAACATAGAATACTCTTTGACATAAATCGTAGCAGTATTTTTTGGACCCATCTCCTAAAGCAAAGGAAATAAAAGCAAAAATAAACAAATGGGACCTAATTTAACTTGAAAGCTTTTGCACTGCAAAGGAAAACCATTGATGAAAGGCAAATACAACCTACTGAATGGGAGAAAATATTTGCAAATGACATGACCAACAAGGGATTAATATCCAACATATATAAACAGCTCATACAACTCAACATCAAAAAAAACAAACAACCTGATTAAAAAATGTGCAGAAGAACTGAATAGACAGTTTTCTAAAGAGGAAATGGAGAAAGCCAAAAGGCACATGAGAAGATGCTCAACATCACTAATCATCAGAGAAATGCAAATCAAAACCACAATGAGGTATCACCTCGCACTTGTCAGAATGGCTGTCATCAAAAAAGAACACAAATAACAAATGTTGGCGAGGATGTGGAGAAAAGGGAACCCTCATACACTGTTGGTGGGAATGTAAATTGGTGCAGCCACTGTGGAAAATAGTATCGAGGTTTCTCAAAAAACTAAAAATAGAACTACCATATGACCCAGCAATTCCATCTCTGGGTATATATCTGAAAAAAAGAAAAAAAAAAAACATTACTTTGAAAAGATACATGCACTCCAATGTTCACAGCATCATTATTTACAATTGCCATGATAAGGAAGCAACCTAAGTATCCATCAACAGATGAATGGATAAAGATGATGTGGTATACATATACAATAGAATACTACTCAGCCATAGAAAAGAATGAAATTTTTGCCATTTCCAGCAACATGGGTGGTCTTGGAGGGCATTATGCTAAGTAAAGTAAGTCAGACAGAGAAAGACAAATACTGTAGATTGCTTGTATGTGGAATCTAAAAAATACAACAAACTAGTGAATATAACAAAAAAGAAGCAGACTCACAAACAGAGCAAACTAGCAAACTAGTGGTTACCAGTGGGGATGAGGAAGGGATGGGAGAGTAGGAGGTACAAACTATTGGGTGTTAAGATAGGCTACAAGGATATTTTGTACAACACGGGGAATATAGCCAGTATTTTGTAATAACTCTAAATAGAGTGTAACCTTTAAAAATTGTATAAAAATTTACAAAAAGAAATTCAGAGTCTTCCCTATGAATGGAAGAGAATTTGTTTCCTTCCTGAGTTACAAAGAGTTAGGATCAGGTAAGCTTAGATCTCTGACATCTTCCCCAGCTTCATGGAGAAAACTGTCTGCAGAATGAAGTCAACACAGAAAAGTGAGCAGAGCTGAGAAAAGGAGAAAGAGAGAAAGCTCCTAATGACATCTCTTGAGCTCCTTAATCCAGGTTTGCCTAAAACTAGGTAGATTCAACCCCTGTACTACCCAATTCCATAAACCAGTGTATTCTCTTTTTCATTTAAACCACTTTTTTTTTTTTTTACTCTTTATTTTGAGATATAGATTCACACGTAGTTGCAAAAATAGTACAGAGAGGTTCTGTGTACTTTTCACCCAGTGTTTCCCCAGTTATTCTTACATCACTATAGCACAATATCAAGCCAAGAAATGGGCATTGGTACAATATGTGTGCACAGTTCTATGCCATTTCGTCATGTGTGCTTTTTATTCTAACCGCCGCTGCAATTGAGATACAGGACTATTCTATCACCACAAAGACCTCCCTGGTGTTACCTCTTTCTAGTCAAACCCACCCATCCACCTGCCATCCCTCACCCTTGGCAATCACTAATCTGTTCTCCATCTCTATTATTTTGAGAATGTTATATAAATGGAATAATACAGTATATGACCATTTGAGATTGGCTTTTCTCACTCAGCTTAATGTCCTTGAATTCATCCAAGTTGATACATGTATCAATAATTCATTCCTTTTTATTCCTTTTTTATTTGGTGTCCCATGATGTGGATATACCATAATTTGTTTAACTGTTCACTTCTTGAAGAACATTTTGGTTGTTTCCATTTAGGAGCTGCTACAAATAAAACCTCTATAAACATTCACATACAGGGTTTTTGTGTGTTGAACCACTTTTAATTGATTTTCTGTCATTTGCAACTGAAAGCGTTTTGAATAATACAACCAGAAAAATGACAGAAGAGAGTAGGAAGAAAATTTTTCTCCGTCTTTACATATTCCTTCATTTGCCCATAAAATAGAAACTTCATCCAACATTTACTCTCTCTGAGAGGAAATAGAGAAACTCTTTCTCCACGTTCTTATTTTTTCTCCCCTAAGAGAAGTGACCTATCTAATCTGGGATAGTAAAATCCCAGCATCCATTGTTCCACATTGTTCTACTGGGCTGGATTAAAGTGTAGAATGGTACTACTCTACTTCATGTAGAGCCTGGCCTCTTGCTACATTCTCTTGCCTTCTCGTGGCCTGTGTTTTCTCATATTTTAGTTCCACGCAGTAAACAGCCGGGGTCAGGACACAAGCCAAGGGCCTCACTGTCCTCTCAGCATTTTCTTTCTTCCTCATTTGCATTCAAAGAGCATTGGGTAAGCCATGTTCCTTCATGGGGTTGACTGGATAAGAATTCCAAGATCTGAACTTGGAGAGAAGTAGTGAAAAGATCTATACTCTTAGTACTCCCATCCAGATCTCATGTCTACTTCTCAGTTGGTTTTGAACCCAGAGGAGAAGAGATGTGAGGGATTAGTTTTTCCCAAACTCCCAATGTAAAATGCTTATTTGTACTATACGACTTCTCGAAGATATGGCCACATTTAAGTGCTTTCCATTATTAAACTGAAATTTCTTTTTTATTATATCAGAGTGATCACTTAAACTCTAATCTGTTCATGTTCGCTCTGTCCCTTCTTTCCTCCTTTCATATACATATAAATATACACCAAAACTTCACACATGGTCCTCTGAGTTTCTGAATTAAATCACTCCCCATGCACAGGTGACCCATAACTACATTATTCAATTCCATCTATCCTCAAGTTTCCATCCCCATTTCAAATACACTTACTCACCTTTATTAGAATGATCAGTGCTGCCACTTTTTTTACATTGTTATCATTACTGAAATGTACAATTTTTACATTACTGTTCTTCACCTATTTATCTCATAGAATTCCATTAACTTTCCCACATAAACATCCTTCCATCTTTTCCAAAAGAAAAAAAGCCAAGTATTAGCATCAACAGAGCTTGCATTTCTCTGCCTGGCCATCACTGGCACAAAAGCAGCAAAGCCAGAGGGGGATATAAGATATCAAAAAGAGATATGCATGCTGGGAAAAGGTAGAACATCCATCAGTAATTCTAGTAACATAGGCCTATATATTTTGGTCATCTTTCATGTGGATTTTTCCAAAATCAGTGTTTAACTCCAAGCTAATGCATCTGCCAAACTCATTTCTTTTGCTGTTAATTGGGTAAAGCCACCCTGAGACTTTCCCACTAGAGTATAAATCATTCAAGCAGTTGGCTGCTTACACTACTGAAGGCCCAAAGTCCATGATTCTAGCTCTTGCTTTCAGAGTCTATAATGAGAGAGGCCTCCCTCTTGCTTACCTTTTCTGTTTTGAAGCAGTGACCAAGCTTATTAGCTCTTTGTGGTACCCAGCCAGCCAAAGGTATTCTCTTAAATAATAATACTTTAAATATTTGGATGATCTTGACTCTTGAAGAAATGTACTGTTGCTATTCTCCATTTCATGGAAAGTTTAAAGACAAGCCTTAAGAATTAATTGAACTAGACAAACTATGCAGATGAATTTTAGTGCTTCTTTTTGACCAACACAATACTTTTTGATTCCTGTAACAATGATTTTCCCTGGGAGACTGCTTCCTTATGACTGACTGTAAGTTTAATTTTGTAGGAGATATAGTGTAATGAACTTTTGGTTTTATTTAGTAGTCATCATAACTCCCTAGATCGACTCATTCTCCCTCCCAAAAAAAGAAATGATGGATAACAATTCGTGATATTAAGCATCTTTTGTAGGTATTGGGTAAGTTTCATCATCTTTCTTTCCCACCATTGAAAGTTAATTTTTAACTAAGGGTGGTGGGAAGTGATGGCTGTCAGAATTAGTTGGAACTCATTTCAAAATTCTCCATCTTTCAGTAGTTCAGCATCATTGCTTATAGTCCCAAGATGATACAGTTGATTGCAGAGAAATGGCATCTCCAGGTGAAATCCATTTACAAAAGTAAACTAATTTACAGCAATGACCTTAATGACCATTAGAGAGAGTTCCTCATCAACCAAAAGCAAGCTGCAAAGGGAAGACGAATGCAATCATTCACTTGGCATGCACCAGACATGAAAATTTTCTAGTTTTTTTCCCAATTCATTTAATGCTCATTTAGAAATATGCACCCAAAAGGACTTGATATTTCATTCTTGTATAAACTGTAAACACATCACAGTGGTATTTGGATATCTTACAGACCTTGTCTGTAAACAGAAGTTGCTTCAAGGCATATTCCAGATACTTACTGGTACAAAATTTTAGATGCTTAACAAGTTCTTCAAATGAATGGCAATAATTTTTAACATTTGGATAAGAAAAGCACATTTGGTACAATGAAAGATGTTATAGTTGTTCACTTTTTAGTGACCATCACAAAAGCTATGTATAGAACACATTTGGAAGATAAATCCTGAATTGTAGGTAGTTTCATGATACCTTGAAACATATCTATATCTGAAACATATTTAAATAAAAATTCAAGATTCTAGATCCTATCATATTATCTAATGCCAGATGGAATTGAACATAATATTGCACAACTTAGCATGACTCAGCAATGCAAGTGGCTTGGATTTAGAAAATTTTTCAATTAGAAGTGTCATTAGAAAGAAAAATGCTAGGGTTGGGGGAAAGAAGAAAACCTATTCCTGAATAACCAATTCTTCAGACTACTATATTGATGAGGTCAGTTGTAGCATTAGCAGACGTGTAGCAAAAAAGGACCTTTTGTATTCAAACATGTCTATTTGTGAAAGGGCCAATCAGCATGTCCACAGGTGTATAGTAAGAAGCATTCATAACTGGTTGAAAAGTTAAAGTAAATGAAAAGAAATCACTGATGCAAACATGAAACTATATACACTTTAGATGAAAACAAAAAGCTGAGTAGAAAAATACCTACTGTAAATATTCATGCAGCAATTAGACTTTGAAACCTTAGATTTGGTATTATAAGATTAACCTATACACATAAGGTTCAGAAATGTCATTTATGTTTATTTTATTTAACTAAAATCAGAGCCAATAGTCTAATAGGTTTGTATAGCGATAAATGTTGGGCAGAACCCATTGGCTTATTTGTAAATAAGCTTGCCTTTCTTGGGAGTGAGCTGTTTCTTTTTAGAGTGTGAAAAACAAGAAAGAAGTTATTTCACTTAAAAAGAATAAATCAGCATTTAATATTCCATCACATGTTAGTCATGCGATGTTCACAGCAACAAGACTATAAGCCCTGTGAAATCATGTCGCTTTTGTTCCCCCTTGCACCTCAACACCTAACACAGTCCCTGATCCTATGTTTTCCTGTGTTCAAGAAATCCAATGGGAGGCCCTACTATGGTTCGTGTTTGGCATTTCCCAGGGGAAAGCAAGCTGCTTAATTTAGGGGAACACAAGTCCAATGCTGTACAAATGGCACAGTGATTTCTTTTTCACCAGCAATAAAAAAAAAAATGATTTATTTCTTACAACTAAATTTTAAAATATATTCTGACTTCTCCAGAGTGGCCTGGGTCATATGTTCTATATCTCTCAGGTGGTGAGTGAGTCATACAACTTGAGAGGTGTACGCCGTTTCTCCCCTTTGGGCAGTGGGATATGTGGCTATGCCATTCTTGGCAAGGCTCTCATTTTAGCCCTAAACATTGAATTGTTTAATAATAACTTTGGTTGAAATTTTTAAATATCACATCTTAACATGTTGAACTTTCCTGTAATGTCAAGATTATTAAATAATCACCTAGAGTTATAACTGTAATTGTTTACAGGGTATTTTTAGGCAAAAGTAAAGAATTCTTTTGCTGAATTGAAATGCATACTACACATCTATTAGACAGGTTTTATTAATCCTGTGTAAGTTTACCCTTTCAATATGCTTAAAAGTCTAGGTTCTGTACTATAGTTTCATTTTCCTATGTCTATTAACTCATAGAAGAAAGAAAAAAAATCACATTTTTATATGTAAATAAAATGTTTCATTTTTATGAATAGGAATCAGATGAAATTACAATTATCTCTAACTGTGCAGTGTAATTTCAATCAGAATTGAGGAAATGGGGTGCTCTGTTTATTTGAATTTGAAATTTAACCATTTTTTAAAGTTTATGATTTAAAGCCTTTTTGATTTTGACACTCATTGTTGAAAACTGATAGTAGAACCTTGGAGTAAGAGGGAATATCAGTAGTTTCTCATCTGTCCTTCCATGCAGTTCTGGAATCCATTCTATGGTGTTTCTGCCTCCTCCTGAAAATTTTAATGGATAGGAGATTAATCTCTGCAAGATAGCACACTCCATTAATAGAATGCTGCATTAGAAAGTTCTAATTTATGTTGAATCCAAATCTGACCCACTGAAACTTTGGACCATTGGTTCTAGTTCTGTTCTTGCAAGCAATGAAGCTGTATCTTTTGCTCCCATTTTACCACTTATACTTAATCTAAAATCTTGTGCAGTATCATTAACCATTATTACAAGTGCTTGACAACATCACTGGGAAACTTTCAGTTCCTGATTGATTGCATATGTTGTGTGAGTCAGAAATGCCTTCAGCTGCAAGGAAAAGAATGCCCAACTACAGTAGCTTAAGAAGTGAGGACTGACTTTTCGCATACTACAGATCTGGAGGTAACTAATTGCTGATGTTTGTTCAGCAGCCTGGCAATGCTCAGGAGTGTTTTCCCTGCAGTCCTCTAGGTCTTTCTTGTCACTATCTGTATTCAAGGCAGGAAGAAAAGGAAAGTACAAGGTTTTCCCCAGATGTATCTCTCTTTTTCTCAAGAAGACAAAAGCTTTCCCAGAAATACTCCAACCAGACTGTATGGCTTATTTACAGTTTTGTTTGCAGCCCTTAACAGAATGGGGCGCCCAGCAAGTGATCACGAAATGTGAAATTAATACATGAGTCAATGTCTTAACATCAACATCCCCATGTGAATAAAACTCTGACCTTAGAGGAATTCAGACCAGAGAGGGGATAAATATAAAATCAAAATATGAAGCAGTCAAAAAGCTCTCACTCCTCTTTGAAAGAGAAAAGAAAGCCACCATAAAGAAGGTACTATAGTGAGACTTGTTTAAATGTTATGGCTTGCTTGCTTTCTAGTTATTTAAAACTGGCAAAGGGGGCTGTAATGGTACACATTTGGTAACAGTTGTTTTCAAATAAAATAATAATAGTAAACGTAAAATAAATGATCAGTAAGTTATTGTTGTGGAGGTTTTTCTGGGGAAATCTCAAAACACAAAGAATAGAAAGAAAATATTAAATGTTTCTAGGGAGAAAAAAACCTGGGAGCTTGTTTGAAATGCAAAAATCTCAGACCTCACCCCACACTTCCTGTATCAAAATCTGTACTTTAACAAGATCCCCAGGTGATTTGTAATGTGTACATCCTTCCATCTTTTCTTCCTCCACCATCAATTTTTCTTAATTATATTATTATAGAATAAGTGTTCTGTTCTTTTACATAATCCTCCTAAAGAGTCTCAATATTATTAGTATAATTATGTAGATGGCATCCATACAGAACTAAGTATGACTTGATCCAAGTTGAAGGAAATGTAATACTCGACATCAGAGTTTACACTATTAACATTTGGGGCACTATTGGCATTTGGAGCCAGATTATTTTCTGTTACAGAGGGCTGTCCTGTATGAGATAGGATGTTGAGCAGCATTCCTGGCCTCTACACATTTGATGCCAGTTGTGAAAACCAAAAATGTTCCCAGACATTGCCGAATTTTCCCAGGGAACAACATATTCCCCTGTTGAGAAACTATGGTCTATATGAAGACTGCCCTTCGACAAAGAATCTTCCAAGCAGCTTCTCTTAATTTCTTTCTAGCCCTTCCTTTACTTCTCTGTTTATATACTGTAAATAGACTACATATTATATACTCTATTTACAGTGTTTAATGTTGGTCTATTTACTTGGATGTGTCTTTTATTTTGCAACTGTATCCTCTTGAGTAAATTTTTAAATAAAAGGTGTATGGACAGTAAACTTTCTGAGTTCTTACTTATCTAAAAATATCTCACCTTGGCTCTTGGTACTGATTACTAGTTTGGCTGAATATAGAATTCTATATTCAGTATCCTTTACACCAGAACTTTGAAGACATTGCTTTACTGGTTCATGCAGTGTTAACAATGTGAAGTCTGGTAGCAATGTTATCATTATTTCCTATACATTTGGGTGTAAATATGTTATCTCACGTAGGTTGAGTTATATGAAATCACCAATATTTGACCATTTTTTCCTACAAACCAACAATTTTATCTGGATCAATCTAATATTTGCCTTCTCTTTGTCTTGCTTGTTCTATACTTCCTTTTTCCCTCGTGGTTGCCTTCTTTTGGGTTGTATTTATTACATTTTTCTCTGTTAGTTTGAAAGTATGGATTATTTTACTATTTAGTGATTACAATAGAAATTACAGCATGCATCACTGACTTACTAAAGTCTAATGGCTTGGTATTTTTACCTCCTCCCAGGCAAAACAAAGATCATCACACACTCTTTTTAGCCCCTCCTGACTTACATGCTTTTGCTTTATATATGAATTTGTCCTATATGTTAACTTGCAAACAAAATTATCATTGTATACAATGTTTACTTGGATTTACCCTCATCATTTTACATTTTGGTTGATTTTATTCCTCCTGTATCTTCTTGCTCCCTTGATGGACTCTTCTTTTTTTTTTTTTAATAGATCTTTATTGGAGTATAATTGCTTCACAATACTGTGTTAGTTTCTGTTGCACAACAAAGCGAATCAGCAGTATGCATACACATGTCCCCATATCCCCTCCCTCCCATCCTCCCTATCCCACCCCTCTAGGTCATCACAAAGCATGGAGCTGATCTCCCTGTGCTATGCTGCTGCTTCCCACCAGCCAACTATTTTACATTCGGTAGTCTATATATGTCGATGCTACTCTCACTTCACCCCAGCTTCGCCCTCCCACCCCATGTCCTCAAGTCCATTCTCTACGTCTGCATCTTTATTCCTGTCCAGCCCCTAGGTTCTTCAGAATCTTTTTTTCTTTTTTCTTTAGATTCCATATGTATGTGTTAGCATATGGTATTTGTTTTTCTCTTTCTGACTTACTTCACTCTGTATGACAGACTCTAGGTCCGTCCACCTCACTACAGATAACTCAATTTCATTTCTTTTTATGTCTGACTAATATTCCATTGTATAAATGTGCCCCATCTTCTTATTCCATTCATCTGTCAATGGACACTTAGGTTGCTTCCATGTCCTGGCTATTGTAAATAGTGCTGCAATGAACATTGTGGTACATGACTTTTTGAATTATGGTTTTCTCAGGGTATATGCCCAGTAGTGGGATTGCTGGGTCATGTGGTAGTTCTATTTTTAGTTTTTTAAGGAACCTCCATACTGATTTCCATAGTGGTTGCATCAATTTACATTCCCACCGACAGTGTAGGAGGGTTCCCTTTTCACCACACCCTTGCCAGAATGTATTGCTTCTAGCTTTTTTGATAATGGCCATTCTGACCGGCGTGAGGTGATACCTCAATGTAGTTTTGATTTGCATTTCTCTAATATTAGTGATGTTGAGCATCTTTTCATGTACCTCTTGGCCATCTGTATGTCTTCCTTGGTGAAATGTCTATTTAGGTCTTCCGCCCATTTTTAAACTGGATTCTTTGTTTTTTTTATATTGAGCTCCATGAGCTGTTTGTATATTTTGGAGATTAATCCTTTGTCTGTTGTTTCATTTGCAAATATTTTCTCCAATTCTGAGGGTTGTCTTTTTGTCTTGTTTATGGTTTCCTTTGCTGTGCAAAAGCTTTTAAGTTTAATTAAGTCCCATTTGTTTACTTTAGTTTTTATTTCTGTTACTCTAGGAGGTGGATCAATAAAAGATCTTGCTGTGGTTTATGTCAAATAGTGTTTTTCCTATGTTTTGTTTTATAGTGTCTGGTCTTACATTTAGGTCTTTAATCCATTTTGAGTTTATTTTTGTGTACGGTGTTAGGGAGTGTTCTAATTTCATTCTTTTACATGTAGCTGTCCAGTTTTCCCAGCACCACTTATTGAAGAGGCTGTCTTTTCTCCATTGTAAGTTCTTGCCTCCTTTGTCATAAATTAGACGTCCATATGTGCATGGGTTTATCTCTGGGCATTCTCTCCTGTACCATTGATCTATATTTCTCTTTTTGTGCCAGTACCATACTGTCTTGATGACCGTAGCTTTGTGGTATGCTTTGAAGTCAGGAAGCCTGATTCCTCCAACTCCGTTTTTCTTTCTCAAGATTGCTTTGGCTATTCGGGGTCTTTTGTGTTTCTATACGAATTGTAAGATTTTCTGTTCTAATTCTGTGAAGAATGTCATTGGTAGTTTGATAGGGATTGCATTGAATCTGTAGATTGCTTTGGGTAGTATAGTCATTTTCACAGTATTGATTCTTCCAATCCAAGAACACGGTATATTTCTCCATATGTTTATGTCATCTTTGATTTCTTTCATCAGTGTTTTATAATTTTCTGAGTACAAGTCTTTCACCTCCTTAGGCAGGTTTATTCCTAGGTATTTTATTATTTTTGTTGCAGTGGTAAATGGGAGTGTTTCCTTAATTTCTCTTGCTGATTTTTCGTTGTTGGTGTGTAGGAATGCCAGAGATTTCTGTGCATTAATTTTGTGTCCTGCAACCTTACCAAATTCATTGATTAGTTCTAGTAGGTTTTTGGTGGCATCTTTAGGATTTTCTAGGTATAGTATCAAGTCATAGGCAAATAGTGACAGTTTTACTTCTTCTTTTCCAATTTGTATTCCTTTTATTTCTTTTTCTTCTCTGATTGCTGTGGCTAGGACTTCCAAAACTATGTTGAATAAGAGTGACGAGAGTGGACATCCTTGTCTTGTTCCTTATCCGAGTGGAAATGCTTTCAGTTTTTCATCATTGAGTATGATGCTTGCTGTGGGTTTGTCATATATGGCCTTTATTATGTTGAGGTAGGTTCCCTCTAAGCCCACTTTCTGGAGAGTTTTTATCATAAATGGGTGTTGAATTTTGTCAAGAGCCTTTTCTGCATCTATTGAGATGATCATATGTTTTTTATTCCTTAATTTGTTAATGTGGTGTATCACATTGATTGATTTGCGTATATTGAAGAATCCTTGCATCCCTGGGATAAATCCCACTTCATCATGGTGTATGATCCTTTTAATGTGCTGTTGGATTCTGTTTGCTAACATTTTGTTCAGGATTTTTGCATTTATGTTCATCAGTGATATTGGTCTGTAATTTTCTTTTTTTGTGATATCTTTTTCTGGTTTTGGCATCAGGTGGCTTCATAGAATGGTGGCTTCACAGAATGAATTTGGGAGTGTTTCTCCCTCTGCAATATTTTGGAAGAGTTTGAGAAGGATAGGTGTTAGCTCTTCTCTAAATGTTTGATAGAATTCGCCTGTGAAGCCGTCTGGTCCTGGACTTTTGTTTTTTGGAAGATTTTAAATTACGATTTCAATTTCGTTACTTGTGATAGGTCTGTCTATATTTTCTAATTCTTCCTGGTTTAGTCTTGGAAAATTGCACCTTTCCAAGAATTTGTCCATTTCTTTGTAGTTGTCCATTTTATTGGCATTTAGTTGTTTGTAGTAGTCTGTTATAATCCTTTGTATTTCTGCAGTGTCAGTTGTGATTTCTCCTTTTTCATTTCTAATCTTATTGATTTGCATCCTCTCCCTTTTTTTCTTGATGAGTCTGGCTAAGGGTTTATCAATTTTGTTTATCTTCTCAAAGAACCAGGTTTTAGTTTTATTGATCTTTGCTATGGTTTTCTTCGTTTCTATTTCATTTATTTCTGCTCTGATCTTTATGAGTTCTTTCCTTCTACTGACTTTGGGTTTTCTTTGTTCTTCTTTCTCTAGTTGTTTTATGTGTAGGGTTAGATTGTTTATTTGAGATTTTTCTTGTTTCTTGAGGTGAGATTGAATTGCTGTAAACTTCCATCTTAGAACTGCTTTTACTATGTGCCATAGGTTTTGGGTCATCATGTTTTCATTGTCATTTGTTTCTATGTATTTTTTTAATTTCTTCTTTGATTTTTTCAGTGATCTCTTGGTTATTTAGTAGTGCACTGTTTAGCCTCCATGTATTTGTGGTTTTTTTACAGTTTTTTCCTGTAATTGATTTCCAATCTCATAACGTTATGGTCAGAAAGATGCTTGATACAATTTCAAGTTTCTTAAGTTTTCCAAGGCTTTATTTGTGACCCAAGATATGATCTATCCTGGAGAATGTTCCATGTGCACTTGAGAAGAAAGTATATTCTTCCACTTTTGGGTGGAATGTTCTATAAATATCAATTAGATCTATCTGATCTATTGTGTCATTTAAAACTTGTGTTTCTTTATTTATTTTCTGTTTGGATGATCCGTCCATTGTTGAAAGTGTGGTGTTAAAGTCCCCTACTATTATTGTGTTACTGTCGATTTCTCCTTTCATGGTTGTTAGCATTTACCTTATGTATTTAGGTGCTACTATGTTGGGTGCATAAACATTTATAATTGTTATATCTTCTTCTTGGATTGATCCTTTGATCATTATGTAGTGCCCCTCCTTTTCTCTTGTAACAGTCTTTATTTTAAAGTCCATTTTATCTACTCCAGCTTTCTTTTTATTTCCATTTGCATGGAATATCTTTTTCCATCCCTTCACTTTCAATCTGTATGTGTCCCTAGGTCTGAAGTGAGTCTCTTGTAGACAGCAGATATATGGGTCTTGTTTTTGTATCCATTCTGTGTCTTTTGGTTGGGGCATTTAATCTATTTACATTCAAGGTTATTATCGATATGTATGTTCCTATTACCATTTTCTTCATTGTTTTGTTTTTGTGGGTCTTTTTCTTCTCTTGTGTTTCCCGCTTACAGAAGTTTCTTTAGCATTTGTTGTAAAGCTGCTTTGGTGGTGCTGAATTCTCTTAGCTTTTGTTTGTCTGAAAAGCTTTTGACTTCTCCATCGAATCTGAATGAGATCCTTGCTGGGTAGAGTAATCTTGGTTGTAGTTTTTTCTCTTTCATCACTTTAAGTATATCCTGCCACTCCCTTCTGACCTGCAGAGTTTCCACTGAAAAATCAGCTGGTAGCCTTATGGGGATTCCTTTGTATGTTATTTTTTGTTTTTCCCTTGCTGCTTTTAATATTTTTTCTTTGAATTTAATTTTTATTAGTTTGATTAATACGTGCCTTGGCGTGTTTCTCCTTGGATGTATTCTATATGGGATTCTCTCTGCTTCCCGGACTTGATTGACTACTTCCTTTCCCATGTTAGGGAAGTTCTCCACTATAATCTCTTCAAATATTTTCTCAGACCCTTTCTTTTTCTCTTCTTCTTCTGGGACCCCTATAATTTGAATGTTTGTGTGTTTAGTGTTGTCCCAGCAGTCTCTGAGATTGTCTTCAATTCTTTTCATTCTTTTTTCTTTATTCTGCTCCTCGGCAGTTATTTCCACCATTTGTCTTCCAGCTCACTTATCCGTTCTTCTGACTCCATTTTTCTGTTATTGATTCCTTCTAGTGTATTTTTCATTTCAGTTATTGTGTTGTTCATCTCTGTTTGTTTGTTCTTTATCTTCTAGATCTTTGTTAAACATTTCTTGTATTTTCTCAATCCGTGCTTCCATTCTATTTGCAAGATTCTGGATCATCTTTACTATCATTACTCTGAATTATTTTCCTATTTCCTCTTCATTTATTTGGTCTTGTAGGTTTTTACCTTGCTCCTTCATCTGTGACATTTTTTTTTTGCCGTCTAATTTTTTTTTTTTAATGAGTGGAATTGTGTTCCTGTTTTACTGGTTGTTTGGCCTGAGGCTTCCAACACTGGAGTTTGTAAGCTATTGGGTAGAGCTGGGTCTTGATGTTGAGATGAAGAGCTCTGTGAGACCTCACTCTGATGAATATTCTCTGGCCTCTGAGGTTCTCTGCTAGTCCAGTGGTTCAGACTCGGAGCTCCCACCGCAGGAGCTTCTGCCCGACCCCAGGTTTGCAAATCAAGATCCTGCAAGCCTTGTGGGGTGGTGGTTCACTCTGGGGTTCCTCCCGTCTCCTTGGAGGTCAGAGTCCCCCCCGCCAGTGGCCAGCAGATGCCCTAGTTGTGGGGAGACAGTAACTCCATGTCTTCCCACACCACCATCTTGACTCCTCCCAGTGGACTTTTATTTTGGTCTGAAAACCCCCCTTTAGTCCAGTTCCTTTTGTGAATTCTGTGAGTTTTTATTTACCTGGGACTGTCTTATTTCACTTTTATTCTTTTGTTTTTTAATTGAGACATAATTAACATATAACATTGTTGTATTTTAGGTGTACAACATAATGATTTTATTTATATATATAGTGGAATATATATATATACATTTAGGTAACATCCATCACCGCCCATAGTTACATTTTTTTTCTTGTGATGAGAACTTTTAAGATCTACTCTCTTAGGAACTTTCAAATATACAACACAGTATTGTTAACTATAGTCACCATGCTATACATTACATCTCTCCAGAACTTATTTATCTTATAACTGGAAGTTTTTACCTTGTGATCAACTTCACCCATTTCACTTTATTCTTGATGAAAATTATCTAGTTATAGAATCCTGGGTTGCCAAGCCTTTTCTTTAAGTACATTAATGACTTCATTCCATTGGTTTCAATTTTAGCTCAGAAGTCAATGTCAATCCTACTGCTCTTTTAGAAATAATCTTTTTTTCTTCTCTGGATGCTGTTAAGATTTTCTCTTTATCTTTGGCTTTCTACAATTTTGCTATATGTGAGTGTAGTTTTTTCATTTCCTTTTCTTTTTTTTATTTTTCAATCCTGTATAGAAGTCACTGAACATCTTGAATCTGTGCATTTTATCAGTTAGGGAAATTTTCAAGGAGAATTTTTAATTGTTCTCTTTAACTAGTATATTTCATCATGTTCATGACACCATCAGTTATAACTTATACCATTAATTTATATAACCAAGAATAGGAAAAATAAACCCATGCCCAATTAAGTAAACTCTGACATATACCCTTGTCATTTAAAATCTTTATCTTATACTTGTTGTAAAAGTTCTTTTTATTAGACAGAATTGTGTTATATATCACTGTTTATACCTGTGTTAGGGTTCTCCGGAGAAACAGAAACAATAGGCTGTGTACATTTATAGATAGAGATTTATTTTATGAATTTGCTCATGTGTTTGTGTAGGCTGCATGAGTCCAAAATCTACTGGGGAAGCCTGGCAAGGTGGAGACTCTGGAGAGTTACAGTTAGTGTCCTAAGGCAGTCTGTTGGAGAATTCCTTCTTGCTTAGTGGAGGTCAGCCTTTTGTTCTATTCAGACCTTCAGTGGATTGCCCACCCACTCTATGGAGGTCAATCTAATTTACTCCAAGTCCACCAATTTAAATATAAATCTTGTCCAAAAACAACTTACAGAAACATCCAGAATAATGTTTGGCCAATATCTGGGCATTGTTGTTTTGCCAAGTTAACACATAATTAACCATCACAATACCCATCAAGGAAAATAAAAGCAAAATAAATTACCTACACAGATATTCCTAAAACTTCTTCCCATGAAGAATCCACGTCTTCTGAATCACTTTTTGGTAGCTGTCTTTGTATAGCATTTCCTCAAAGATTCCATAAAGGAACTAAAAGCCATCAGATCAGTGATGGGCTCTTAATCTGGCTTCGAAATTATGTCGAACTAACCTACTACTGACTTGTCCTTGGAAAATGTTGTTAAACATGTCTGATCAATCTCCTTCACCCCTCCTCCGTAGCTATTTTGTTTCCTAGTAGGTGAAAAGAGTGCTCCACTATTGTCTCCGGGATTTTCCTCCAAGCCACTGACCCCTGTTCTGAAAGTTTTGATGTTTTCACTTTTGATATTCACGTGCACGGGCAATGATAATTGATAACTGCTGTCCAGCTTCAGTGAAAGTAAAACACATCCTGATTTCAGAAAAGATAAAATGTGAAAAAAATATGCATCTTGGTATCAATGAAATAATTGATAACCTCTGCCTTTTCTTTCTCTCCTTTCTTTCTAGGACTCCAATTAAATGCATATTAAACCTATATATTTAAGCATCTTTCTCCCATATCTTCCATCCTTTCATTGATGCTAAATCATACCTTTGGGGTCCTTAATTTTCATTTTTGCATTTCTCAGTTCTAGCATTTCTAGCTGATACTCTTGGAAATAAGCAATGTCCTGATTTTTATGGTTTCCAGTTACTGGATGAAACTTTTGTTTGTCTTTTATCTCTAGGAGTATTGCAGGTATTGTTTTGCAGTTATAGTTTATGAAAGGACAATGGGATTTTTTGTTAGTAGGTGAATGCACTGTGTGGAATAAAAACCATATTGCATGACTTGCAACTACATACAGTGTACTATAAATACTTACAACAATAGATCATAAAGGATTGGTGATGGATTCTGCTATCAGCTTCTTGTTCCTCCCTGCTAAGAAAGTAGTGGAGCTTAGTGGTCATGAGCAAAGTGAGTTACACAGACATGCATTTGAGTTCTGGCAGTTACTTTATTTCTCTGAGTCTTGCTATCTTTATCAATACAATTAAGATAATAACAGTAGTGATCTTAAAGAGCTGTCTTGGATCAGATTAGAGTAAGTAAGTATGGATCGAGTATGTAGAGCACTAGCGTAGCACCTGGCACATAGTCAATATTAGATAAATGCCCTCTTTAATTAGGATATTGGTGGTAACCAACCCCTTATCTGGGACAGTCTTTGTTTTCCTTCCAGAATCCTGCACTCCAGTCACATGTGCTGCGATGTCTCCTGTTTCTTCCAGGATCTTTCCACTGAGTCTTGAGCTTTGCTGATGCATTTGGCCAAAAGTTTGTGGTTAAGGTACATCTTTGGTTTCTAGGTCTTTATCCACTAATGTACAGCCTCGTAAGTCTTTCTTCCTTCCATCCTGCTCTGCAAAATGCTGGCCATGCATCACGCTGCAGCTTTCTGTCTCTCTAATGGGAATTGAGGGGGTAGAGAGGAAGAAGAGAGCAGTTATGGAAGAAATTGGAAAAGAACATATAAATTCCCTCTGACAATACAAGTCACTTCCTGTGCAGGGTCCAAATCAGAAACAGATCCTCCAATGCACAGAAACAAGGGTGCTGAGATAACTCCTGGGCCATTCCACACACCTGACCCCTAGAGGAGATCCACAGGTGTTTCCGTTGTGCTTTTTATTTATACACACATTTCAAATCTCCAAAGGGAGGGGGGCTGTGCCCACCAGTGCAGCCTGAGAGGATTCTATGGGAACCCTGAGCCATCACAGGAATGGAAAATATCAGTTGCTGTGTGGAAGACTGGCTTCAATGTGGGCTAGCCCCAGCAGATGCCCCGATGCTGTAAAAATGCAGAATCCTCAAGATGACATCTTATTTGCGTCCTTTCTCCTTAAAGTTGACTACAAACAAGTTCTGATTAGTTGGGTTTGGGGTAATAGAAAATGTAATTTCTATGAGGATGGAAGTCATGCCTCATTTATTTCTATGTCACCAAGGCAACCCCTGAGCAATATTGTTATTGCTTCTTAATGCATAAACAATGGTATTGTTCAATTTGGTCTACTCCAAATGATTTAATCCATGACTAATCCATGTTTAAAGGGAAGTAACAACACATGCTTTTTTACCCCCAACATAACTTTTGATCAAGAAAAAATAAAATACTTCTAAAACTACTACTAGATAGTGTAAAGATGTCTACTACAATTATCATTTCTATAACTTGAGAATTTTAGCAACTCATTTCTCTCCTCTGTTGGAGCTGTTGCATTCTCACAACATTATGTAGTGAAGATTAATATGGTGTGGAAAAAAGTATACTTCTTTCTTTAAAAATCCATATTCAGTTTAATCTATAACATAAACACAGATACTGGTGCCAGCCCTCTTGGAGGAAAGTTCACTGTGCTATTTCTTTTTGTTACAAATGTTTTTCCAGGCCTTGCCTTGGTAATAATCACTGGGAAATATTTAGTGCCTGGCTGTGTGCATAGCCGTAAAAGAAATGTGATGATGGTCATTTGGGAGCAGAAATCAGATCCCACTCATTATTAACCTTCCCCCTGTCCAAGGCTAATCCCTGCACCTGTGCTCTGGCTCCCACCTCTCCAGCCCCCTCCTGAAACCTATTCCATCATGTATACCTTTTCTAACACTTGGCTCCCTATCTCCCTCCTTCTTTAGGCTCCTTTCTCATTAACTTGGTTCTTTAGTTCAATATGCTTCAATGAAACACCTGCCATATGCCTAGCACAAAGCTGGGCACTGGGACAGGTGCAAAGAATAATAAGCCATTATCTTGCCTTCTAGATTCTAGAAGCTCACAGTATAGTTTGAGAGGTTGACATGTAAATAAAATATTAAAGTACATATGTGTGGTAACAAAGGCATCTAGAAGTTGCCATGGGAGCAAATATGGTCAGGTACCTCACATCTGACCTAAAGCAACTCCAGTCCTCTATTCTTCCTTTTATTGTAAGCTCCTTGAGGTAATATTAACATACATATATCTTGCTAAGTGTCAGGCAGTGTGCTCAGTGCTTTTATCTACATTGTCTCTCTATTCCCACAACAAATCCAGAGCGAAGTTCTAGTATTATTCTCACTCTATAGATGAGGGAACAGAAGCAAAGAGACGTTCCACAGCTTGCTTTAAGATCATACAGCTACTAGGTAATATCTACTTGGATTAGTTAAGATGCTTTCAGTTGCAAGGAACAACAACAAAAACCCTTAAGCTGGATTAAAGAATCAAAGGAATATGTTGGTTTATATAACAGAAAGAAGTAGGATGAGCTTCAGGTAAGGTTTGGTCCAGCAGCTCAGTGATGTCACCATAGGCCCAAGTCCTTTCTTTCTCCTTTGCCTTCCATCCTATTGGATTTACCCTTAAGCTGACTCTGCTTGTAGTAGTAGAATGACTGCTGCAATACCTTGCACTGCATGTCTCCTGCTTTTATCCAGTAGAGAGAAGTCTGTCTTCCAGCATCAAACAATGATTCTGGGTTTCCCTTTGGTGCTGTCACTTCTATCCTTGAATCAAACACTGCCTCAAGGATAATGGGATGCTGAGAGATTACACATTTTGCCTCCTGTACCACAAAGTTATTGGGAGGACTTGATGGGATGTCAATACTTAGCATAGTGTTGGCATATAGAACTGCTCATTAAGGTTAGTTGTTGTTGTTATTAACTACTCTGTTACACATTTCCATGAATGAACTATTCAGGGTGATCCTTGTGAGGGCTCAGAAGAGAATGCTATGATCTGAATGTTTGTGTCCCCCATATGTTGAAATCCTAATGCCCTATGCGGTGAGGTTGGTAAGTTGGGCCTTTGGGAGATGCTTAAGCCATGAGAGCAGAACCCTCATGAATGGGATTATTGCCTTATAAAAGAGGCTCTCATGAGATCCCTAGACCATTCCACCATCTGAGGACACAGCGAGAAAGCACCAACTGTGAACCAGGAAGAGGACCCTCACCAGAAGGCAACCATGCTGGCACCTTGATCGTGGCCTTTCCAGCCTCCAGAACTGTGAGCAATAAATTTCTGTTTTTATAAGCTACCCAGTTTTATAAGATACCTGTGGTATTTTGTTATAGATGCCCAAACAGACTAAGACAGCTATCATTGTTCTTGTGACTATTATTATTAACTACTTTGTTATATATTCATGTATTCAACATTTACCCATTCATTCAACTAATATTTATTGAGTGTCTTTAATGTACCAGGCACTATTCTAGGTGCTGAGGATACAGCAGTAAAAGAAACCAAGTCCCTGCTCTCCTGGGGCTGACTTTCTGATAGAATATCAATGGATAAATAAACACATAGTAAAACAAATAGAAATTGAATATGTACTGTGAAAAATAAAGAGGGGTGTGGGGATACAGAGCAACATGAAGGGTACACTTTTATAGAGAATGGTCAGAGAAGACCTCGCTGATGAGTGACATTTGAGCCTAAAGAAGTGAACCTGTGCACTATGTGGGCATCTGAGAAAAGAGCATTCCTAGAAGAAGGCACAACAAATGCTTTAATTCCTGTGTTTGCTTCTAGCTGTCAGGGATCCAGGAAGATGCAGGCATCATAGGAAATTTCTGGCAGTATCTCCAGTACCAAGGTGGACAGTTTACAGCAAAATGCCTGGAAGCCACTATAATATTTCATGTGTCTTAAAGCCCATGGATCTCTGCCACTGCCTGAGAAGCAGCAACATAGGTTTGGCTTTTCTTCCTCCTTCCAACTTTGCACACTAGTGCTCTGGTGGAGTCTATGCTAGTCAGCTGCTAGCAAAGATTTCTGAGAAATGTAGTTTGCAATCTTGCAACCCCTTCACTACAGGGGAGAGCTTAGAAGGGGAAAATGGAGCTGAATTGTCAAAGACATTTAAGGCACATTTATGAATGCTATTTTTGACATCGTGTATGTGGATCCTAGAGGGTTAGATGTAGACTATGCCTCTTATACTTCTTTCATGAATACCATTTTTCTCAGCTAAGATTTTTAAAAATTTTTATTGGAGTATAGTTGTTTTACAATGTTGTGTTAGTTTCTGTTTTACAGCAAAATGAATCAGTTATATATATACTCTTTTTAGTTTTCCTTCCCATTTAGGTCACCACAGAGCACTGAGTAGAGTTCCCTGTGCTATACATTTTATAGCAACTGTAGGTTCTCATTAGTTATCTATTTCATACATAGTAGTGTATATATGTCAATCTCAATCTCCCACTTCATCCCACCTCCCCTTCCCCCCCTTGGTATCCATAAGTTTGTTCTCTACATCTGTGTCTCTATTGCTTTGCAAATAAGATCATCTGTATCATTTTTCTAGATTCCACATATGAGTGATATTATACTATATTTGTTTTTCTCTTTCTGACTTACTTCACTATGACGGTCTCTAGGTCTATCCACATCTCTGCAAATGGCACTATTTCATTCCTTTTTATGGCTGAGTAATATTCCATATGTACCACATCTTCTTTATCCATTCCTCTGTTGATGGACATTTAGGTTGCTTCCATGTCCTGGTGATTGTAAATAGTGCTGCAATGAACATTTGGGGTGCATGTATCTTTTTGAATCATGGTTTTCTCCAGGTATATGCCCAGGAGTGGGATTGCTGGGTCATATGGTAGTTCTATTTTTAGTTTTTTGAGAAACCTCCATACTGTTCTCCATAGTGGCTGTACCAATTTACATTCCCACCAACAGTGTAGGAGGGTTCCCTTTTCTCCACATCCTCTCCAGCATTTGTTTATAGATTTTTTGATGATGGCCATTCTGACCAGTTTGATTTGCATTTCTCTAATAATTAAGTGATGTTGAGCATCTTTTCATGTGTTTGTTGGCCATCTTCTTTGGAGTCTCAGCTAAGATTTTGATGGAAATTAGGTTGCAGACAATTTAAAGTTAAACTCTGATACATGCCCAGGACCTGGAACTTGGGATGACTGAAGGCTCATCTATTTATAGTCTTATCCATGAGAATGATAAGGCCAAGAGTCTATTATAAAAATTTTAAAAACATGGCCGGTGGTCTCAGTTGTCAGGCCACTCCACTGCTATACACTAGGTGTGCCATAGAGTTGGAGTAACATTGATTCTGTGTAAACACGGGCTAAATGTCAGGCATTAGTCTTGGTCAATTATGAGTGACTGTGAACAGGTAATACCATTGCTCTTCACATGTGTGAAAGTGGCAGTGCCTCAGGGATAAGCCTGTAAGTGATGAAGACAGACAGACCAGGGTCTATGTATGCACTTGACTCATGGTAAGCATTCAGAAGATGGTACCCTCTGACATAATAATGATGAGGGTGATGTCCACAGATGTTCACTCTACTTATTTTACCTGATTACAGCTTATTGTTGTTCCCTGACCTGAAAAATATAATCCACCATTTAATACCAACCAGATGGAATTGATTATTCTTAAGGAGA
The DNA here is from genome assembly GCF_965194805.1 of Balaenoptera borealis. Taxonomy (NCBI): domain Eukaryota; kingdom Metazoa; phylum Chordata; class Mammalia; order Artiodactyla; family Balaenopteridae; genus Balaenoptera; species Balaenoptera borealis. The sequence continues at coordinate 30,863,378 of NC_138868.1, forward strand.
AGACTGCACAGGAGTTTTGAGAAGCTTTGCCCAGTCAGTCTATGTCCCTGATATTAAGGGTCCTGAGGTTAAAACATGTTTGATATTTAGCATTTCACTGTATAAATGTTTCAGCAATCAGTGGAAATTCCACTGCAGGTGTCTCGATCGTTGCTTCCGTATTCCACATCCACTGCTTCCAAAAGCAGGAGGCCAGGTCTTAACTAACCAAATAAACAAAGACTCTGAAGAAAGCAGCACTGTGTCACCACTTGACGTTTGCCACCAAGAAAGGCAAGTCAAGCAATATGCTTTCTCCTGCCTGAAAAACTCAAGGCCTGGTTCAAATGTACCTTCTTGCTGAAGACCCTTCCATCTGTTCAGGTCAATACTAACTCTCTGTTCATGCAACTGAAGATGCTCATGACCACAAAAATATTGGAAATAGTTGACATAGATTCAAACGCAGACCCATGGTGCAGATGGTCAACTTCCATTACCGCACCTGTAATGCAATTATCTTTTGTTTTGTTTTTTTTTTTTGCCACTAAATATAAATTCTGTAAAGACAGGGTTAATGCCCTATCCATCTTTAAATGCCCTACATCAAAACAGTGCCTAGCAAAAATAAGTGTTCAATAAATGAATTTTACATTATACATGAATGAATAAATGAATGAATGAAATGTCATCTGAGTCTCAGTGATAAACATGAGGTTTTTCCACTTGGACTGGGAACATGAATGAGTTTAAAATTCCTGTCTAGAAAAAATGATGTCTCCTGATCTCTGCTCACTGACCCAGAAGTGGCCTTTCGTCTTCTCATCAATCCTCTTATTACCTGATACCCCTTAGTAAATGGGCTCTTGAGAAGAAGAAATGGGCAAAGTGTCAGAAGTAAATGAGTAAAAAGTGAAGGGGGAATAATATTATGGAACTAAATCTTAAAGAATTGTTAAGTATAAGTTGTTAGAGAGGAGAAAAAAATTCTTCAAATTTGGGGAGTATCAGTGCAAAAAAGATGATGTTTGGGATTCTTTTCACTGGTCTCAACGTTCTTTCCTATCTATTGTCTTATTTTTACTAAAACAGAAATAATCTGCCCTATGAAACAGAGAAGAGGCTATTTCACATACACACACACACAAAAGCTAGAGTAAAGAACACAACTCAGCCCAAGGAAAGAAAAATTAAAAAGAAAAGAAGGAAGCACTGGAGTTGGAAGATTGGGATTCGATTCCCAGTTCTGCCCATTTGTAGTTGGTGATCCCAGGGAATTTACAATGCTTCATAAGCCTCAGTTTTCTCATCCGTAATATGGGACTATATTTCTATCTAACAAAGTTGTCATGAGAACTAAATGAGATCTTCAACATGAAAAATACCTTTTAACTGATAAAATTCTATGTAAGTGTGAGGTAAATTTTTTTCAAAAAACAGATGATCACAATGAAAGCAAGCAACATTTTTACAATGAGCATATATCATTTTAAAAACAGAAAAAAATAAGGTTATACCTATCTACATGTATGTATCTAGTATAAATTTCAGTCCACAAGCTCAGGAGCACAGAAATGCAACGTTCCTGTAATCGAACTTATTCTACATGTAGCATTCTTCATTTCAACTTTGTGGCAGAAAACTTAGTTTTCATCAATTCAGGGTAAATCAGCCAGTTCAGTGGTTGCATCTATGAGGGAGCTTATGGGGAGTCACAGTATCAGAAGTGGCACCTGGTCCATGCCCAGTCATCAGCTGTCCCTGCTGGCATCCACCCATAAGACATGTGTCGCCCATCATCATGCTTCCACCTGGCCTCACTGGGAAGATTGTCTTCTGGAATCTCTACTGGAAAGCCCCATTGACAAAAATGCATCCTCATTGCCCTGGGTGGTGGAGACTGCCCAGGGATATATCCTGGTCAAACTGAGGCTGCTCCTGAAATTTCTGTTATCTAGAAGAAAACAGGACAACACTTAAAACAACCCACCACAAAAATCTCTGCCCCTCCAAGGACCTTAGAGATTTGGTGGACACACACCCTCATTGTACCAAAGGAAACCCAGAGAGCTTTGATGTTCTCATGGTTGACCTGAGTCCACTGATTCCAGGCCATGATTTCCTCTTTTAAACTATTGTGCACTGTGTGTGCTGCCATCTGAGAGAAGACAAATAAATACACCAGTCCTCAGAATTCAAGGAGGCAGTTATCCAATAAATGCAGGGTAGTTTTTTCTGGTCTTCTATTTAAGCAACAACTACAACTTGAGTTTCTTTGTGGAATAATATTTATATTATTGGCATGAATAGTCTTCAGTCCTTTTTAGCATATGGTAGACATAAACATGCAAGAGCAAATGTGTAAAAGAATGTGTGCTCTGAGCACAATCTAAAGTCTTACAACTGAGTGCAGCACAATGTCAGTTAAATTCAACATTTTATGGAGTATGTTCATGGTGACAAGTCCTGTACTAGTTTCCAGTTCCTTAGAAAGTAAAACACACTGATGTGGCCCCAAAATGCTCTTAGTGCAGTGTAGAAGGTTTGAGTCCATGTGTCTTTTCTGGCCAGGAATGGAGCATAGGGTATAGTATGTGGGAATGAAAAGGAGCAGGAGACTCAAAGCTACCATTTACTATGGTACAAATGAACTGGTTTGCAAGGCAGAAATAGAGACCCAGATGTAGAGAACAAACGTATGGACACCAAGGGGGGAAAGTGGTGGGGGTGGGGGTGGGGGTGGGATGAATTGGGAGATTGGGATTGACATGTATACACTAATATGTATAAATGGATAACTAATAAGAACCTGCTATATAAAAAATTAAACTAAATTTAAAAAAAAGAAAAGCTACCATTTACTGAGCACTGGTGAGGCACCAGGCACTGTCATTTCATCCTCACATCTCTGTATGGAAAGTACCAGCACATGCTCCCCAGGCTCCCCTCCAAAGACATCAATGCAAACCCTACACTTCAAAACATTAAATACAGCTTTTGTTGCCTCTCAGTGCAAGATGTTTCTGATACAATCTATTCCCTTCAAAGATGTGGTGGGGAATGGTGGTGGGTGATTTGAGCAATGTATTTTTATTTTTACATTTTAGTTCAGACTGGAAAATTGATATTTCATTGCCAAGTCAATCAAGAACACATTTATTGCTTAACGTTGTTTGAAATAATATCTACAATGTTCAAAGTTTCAATTAAAAGCATAAAAATTTTTTCAAGCTCAAAAACAAAACAATAGCACAAATATAAACTGCATTTCATGCTCTGTTAATATTTCAATATGTGACTATAGATGAATATTTATCTCTCCCTGTCTCTCTCTCTCTCTCTCTCACTCCCACTCTCTCTGCCTTTGTTTTGTCACCTGACAAATGAGGAAATTGAAGTAGTGTCTTAAATCATCTCTAAGTTCCTTTCATGTGATTATATATAATTATTTATATTATGCTTCTAAATAGCAGGTGATGATGAAGGGTTTTGATCCCCGCCGTTGTATGCTGTAATGATTATGGGTAGAGTTATTAGGCATTGTTTCTCAAAGGGCTAATTTGATTGTAACAGGAATAAAGACACAGCACTTCCTTGTGAAGAGGGTACCAGCATGCCCTCACAGCCAAGTCTTGAAACTAATAGCTGCTGCCACATGCTGAATGACAGTCATGTGCCACGGACTTCACAAACTTTATCTCATTTAATCGTTGTAAGAACCTCTGAGAGGGCTGTCTCATATGCTGAAACAAATGTCTAGAAAAATCAAATGACTTCCCAGGGAAACATAGCTAGTAATTCACAGCAATTTACACCAATAATTCACACTCATTCAAAAGGGGTTGCCTTGATGGTAGGGCCAGGGATAGCCCAGCACCTCTCCACTGAGATACTGGGCTAATGTGACTAGTCCTGAAACTGTCTAGGAGGCAGGGGTTATACATACCCTCACCTGTGGCCCCCCGACTGCAAGCCTGTACCTTGGTGCTGTGCCACCTCCCCTATTCCGTCACACGAGACTCACACATTGTGGGTCCAGAACCTGCTGACATGGATTCACTAGCCTATGTAGGGTTTTTCAACATTGGAATCACCATTTAAAAATTAAGAGGTTATGCATAAAGGTGCAGATTTCCAGCTTCTCTTCAAAAATCCAAGGACTTGGAAACACTGAGCCTACATTCTAGCCTGGCAACAAGAAGTTGGAGCCAGGGCTGCTCCCTGTCTATACTGAACCTTTGCACAAACTGGAAAAGGTGTCCCACTGGGCTGATGGAGGCTGCTGGGCTCACAGCTTGGTGAGGAGAGAACAGGCTGGATTTCACTCACTTACCATCGTAGCCTGCACCCTCGTGCACAGTTGTACGTGGCAGTCCTGGCCGAGCAGTTCTTCCTCCAGATGCAGAACATCCTCTCTGGTTGATACCATCCTTAACATTCCCTTAATCCTCCCTAGCTCTGAGGCCCAGTGCCAATTAAACAACTGAAAATCTATGGACTTTCAGAATTCTGTACCCAGCCCACTTCACTCATTTCTCTTATCTCCTGGCCCCTGTAGTTTTCTTCATTCGCAACCCTCACTCTAATGATTTATGGGAAAAGAGTAGCATGATGGCTTTCAAATGTATCTACAAGATACTCAAAAGACGTAGGATGGCAAACATGCAGGCATAAGCTAGAGTTACCAACCATGGGTGCGGTTGATCTCAACCATTTCAGAATTTCCACTGGTGAGCTTAAGTTCTTCCATTCCATGGCCCACTTGGACTTCCAACACCTCTTGAAGTGCCTCTGAGCCAGTGGCGGCTCCCCTGCTCACTCCATTGACTTTGCCCCAAGCTTGCAGCTCAGACACTATTGATTTACTCTTACTTTCTCATAAATGGCCCCTAGTGTTCCCTTTACTGCCCTCTCCTCATTCCTCAGGTAGCACTGGTTCATACATCAAAGCCATCACTGCCACATTTGATCATTCCAACTGGACGCTGCCCTTTTCTCCACTAAGGTAGCAAGCCCTTTGCTCCATTAAGCCTATTACCCCCTGTCACGGGTTGAACTGTGTACTCCAAGTAGATACGTGGAAGTCCTAAGCCCCAGTACTTCCGAATGTGATCTGATTTGTCAATAGAGTCATTGCAAATGTAATTATTAATATGAGGTCATAATGGAGTAGGATGGGCCCTTAATCCAATATGACTGCTATCCTTACAAGAAGAGGAGAAGAGACACAGAGACACCTAGAGAGAACTCCATGAGACTACAGGGGCAGAGATTGGAGTGATATATCTAGAAGCCAAGGAATGCCAAGGATTGCTGACCATAGCCAGAAGCTAGGAGAGAGGCAAGGGACAGTCTCTCCCTCAGTGCCTCCAGAAGGAACCAACGCTGCCAACACCTTGATTTCGAACTTGTAGCCTCCAAAACGATGAGAGAATACATTCCTGTTATTGTAAGCTACCGAGCTTGTGGTAATTTGTTAAGGCAGCCGTAGGAAAGGAGGATACTCAGCTTCATCAAAATCAGCGCAAGTCTGGCACCTCTGGCCTGGACTGGTCAAGAGTGTGGTTGGGATTTGTTTTAAAAGGACAAGGCCCAGTGGGGACCCCTTAGCTTTGGCCTACCCTCAAGTCTGGGTGTAGTGAGCAGATTGGAGACTCTAATTTTCCCTTTCTGTATCTTAAATATAAAAAAAGTCTTCGTTTTTCCCTCACTCGCAGTTTGCCACTCCACCCTCCCCAGCCCCCAGTATCTCGCTGGTAGTGTGTTGAGAGCAACATCTCCCTGCGTGGACGTTCTGACTCACTCCTTTTCAATAACACCCTCTTCCTTGATAAATCAATATCCTGACCAAAGGGATGGTGCATTTAGGTCATTAAGCAAAGTAGCCAGAAGAAATGAGATGCAGCTTCGTTTCCAAGGTATTTTTGCTTTTGCTCTTATTTACCTGGAAAATGTAGTTAAAGTACAACTTCTAAAAACTGACTAATGAGAAAACTGATTAGACAGAGCTGTGATGGTTAAGCAAGGAAGCGAGGAAAATGTGGAGAAGGAGCTCTCACGGGAAGGCGGGGATTGTCTTGGGCAAATCACATCCCCTCTCTGAGCTTCAGTTGTCTCAGGGTGAGGGTTAGAATAGATATTATCTTTTCTGAATCTCTGCTCTTGAGTTCTATGGCTCCCCTGTAAACAAACAAAAACAACAACAAAAAACTATACTCCAATAAAAACTTAAAAGATTTTTAAAAAAGAAAGAAAGGCAACATCCAAATGATATGCAAAATCCTCAGTCTTCAGGTTTGCTTCTTTTCAGGCCTTGTTCATTAAAGACATGACTATCTTTGGATGATGGCTTTTGTCGTTCTTAAGGCATGCTATGGACATTGACCTACCATGCCTGCTCACCAGAGGTACAGAGAAGCTGCAAATGGCATTGTCACCAGTAAACCGAGGCACATTTTCAGGTAATGACATTTCAAGAAGGACTGTAGCCAAAATCTATTAGATAAAGAAATTTGAATGCAGATTTCCATGTTCAGTTCTTTTAATTCTCTCTCTGTGTTTCTGTCTCTCTCCTCTTTCTCATACACTTTCTCGGTAAAATGTATTTTATTTAATTTTTATGGAAAATTATCAAATGAAGATAAGCATAAAGAAGAAAATAAGAAACACACATAATCTCACCACTGAAAAAGAAATACTATTAGCAGTTTTGTATTTGCTTTTGGATGTATCTTGGTGCACGTACATGAGTGCATATGTGTCTGTGTGTGTGTGAGAGAGAAATACAACTTCCAAATCAACTTTGCAAAGAATTGTAAGAATTTTTATGAACTTTTATAAACCCTCAGTTTCAGGAGCACAACTTCTTTCCAGTTAGAATATACTCAGAAAGTCAATAATATATTTTAATGAATGCCAACAGCCCCATATTTATGGGGTCTCTGAGAAAAGCCATTTATAATGTTGATCTTTTATAAGGAGACCAGGTGGTGATCTGTGGGCAGGTCATGTGTAGTTTGGGATAACCAAAATCAGTGGTCAAATGCCTCAGGCTCTGCTACACAACAAAGAGCTCCAGGAGCTGTTAGTTCCATCATTGATTGGACGTTTATTGAACATCAACTGTATGTACAACCTCGTGGTCTACATTGAAGAATGACAAATATATATATATATATATATATATATATAAATTTCCTCTCCCCTGAAGAAACTTATAGTGTAAGTTTAAGAGAAATAAGTTCTGGAACTCACTTTTTTTAAACTAAAATCTTATACTAAAATTAATATATAAAATAGATCAAAGCAGATTGTTCTGGAGGACGCAGAGGTAAAGGCCTGGAGATCCATCTGTAAGTTTTTCCCAGGTGGCCCCAAAGGATTCCATAAACTACAGTGTGAAAACCAAGAGGTCCAGAAGATGCATGAAAGCATAGATGGGTTTGTGATTATGAGTGTGGTTGGTCGTGATGAGGAAACCACAGTTAACAGGCCCCCTCTGTGTGCTGGGCACTCTTACTGTGGTTTTGCCTCTATCAATTAATCTAATCCTCACAACAAGCTGGTTATGTAGTTACAAACATTCCTATTTGATGGCTAAGTATATGAGGTTTGCAAAGATAAAGTGACTTACCCAATATCTCATAGCTATATTTGGCAGGCCTGAGATTCAGTTGCAAGTCTAGTGGACTCCACCATCCATGACAACTCTTACACCTAAATAGAATGCAAGAGTTAAAAGTACTACACAAGGGAAGCAGTAGAGTTATAGCTAGAAGTCTGGGCAAAATTCTGAGTATAGCCATTGGAATATGACATAAAAGAGAATGCATCTTCCAGGTAGAGCATAGTGAACAGAGATTGATATGTGCTGATATACACTGTGTGTGAGGAACCCTGAGTATGAAAACACTTATTATTTAGAAAATCTGTCTGGAGCAGGAAAGGACTTGATTTAGAGTTAAAATAATGCTTGGTAACCTCAGAGGAACTCCCTCACAAACACTTAGTAATTACTGTGTTGTTTTAACACATGTCCACAGATTTTTTGATACTCCTCCTGCCAGGCGGTAGAGCTTAATTCCTCACTCCCCCAAAGTTACAAGATATGGGTAGTTAAGTTGAATATCATAATAGGGCACTGAATTAAACTGTTCTGACAATTAAAGCAAGAAGAGAAATATATTAGATTTCATTGTTGCCATTCCCTGACAAAAGAAAACCAAATCATTCATTTACAGAAGCAAAAACAATTATTTTTTCTGTTACTACCTTTAAGGTAGTAACAATCATGTAGGCCTTTTATTATCCCACTGGTGACCAAACAAGAAACTTTCTAAAAGGCACAGAGAGACTGTCCAGATAGATGATCCTTGCACAGCTCTTTATAAAAGGTCTTCATGTTTACAATCAAATTGTAACTCAATGAAGGCATTCCTGCAGGAGATAATGTGAACCAACTCACTTGTTTTATGACTCTCTGAATTGATTCTGAGAAAATTGCCGTGAGGAATCGAAAAGAATAGTTAAGCACCACTTTTATCACACCTCTCTCTTACTAAAAAGGTTTCAATGATTCTCTATTACCTACAGGTTTTGAAAACTAAATATTCTATAGTAAAAGAGCTGTACATCAGAGACTTGTTAGAGAATCCTATCATAAACTCTTCGTATTCCAGCATTTGCCAAAGGTTAGTATATTACTGACTTTGCCTGTTGACAAGTATCTAGTGGATTTGTTAAGGAAGGAGTAGAAAGAGGCTCAGCTGGACTGGACCATGGCAGAGTAATGAGCTGGTTCGCTACTGGGGTCTTCTCAGCACCAGGTGATATGGGATTATCCTGGAAATGTAATGAATAAACGTATGGTTACTGGAGTTTAAGGGAGGAAGGGATAAATTGGAAGATTGGGATTGACACACACACACTACTATATATAAAATAGATAACTAATAAGGAACATAAGGAACTCTACTCAATACTCTGTAATGGCCTATATGGGAAAAGAATCTAAAAAAGAGTGGGTATATGTATATGTATAACTGATTCACTTTGCTGTACACCTGAAACTAACACAACATTGTAAATCAACTATACCCCAATAAAAAATTTTTTTAAAAATAAAGGAGTAAAAAGGATGGTGGACATTCTATAACTTCATTTGTTAAAAAAAAATACTTAATGAGTATCTATCTACCAATGTTCTAGTTTCTTGCATCAGTAAACAAATGAAGTGCATGCACACAAAGACTCTACCCTTGTGATATTTATATTCCAATGGAGAGAGACAGACAATAAACAATCAGATGAATAAGTAAGTTTTACAGTGTATTAGAAGACAATAAGTGTTATGAAAAAAGAAAAAAATAGAGGCGCATAAGGAAGATTGGGAATGCAGGAGGGCAGGTTGTAATTTGAAATGAGTGGTCAGGGAGGCCTTGCTACAGAAGTGAAATCGGAGCAAAGCTTAAAGGAGGTGAGGCAGTCAGCCATGGAGATATATGAGAGAAAGCTCTCGTCAATCAGAGGGAAAGGCCAGAACCACAGCACCACCAGGAATTGAGTGAGCTGGGGCAAAGGAGGAGGAGATGAGGTCAGGGGAGGTATTGGGGGTCTCACAGGCTACTGTTGGAGCTTCGGAAGCCACAGGAAAGTTCTGAGTAGAGGAATGACTTGCCCTGACTTAGGTTTCGAAAGGGATTCTCTGGCTGGGGCAAGGATAGAAGTAGGACGCCCAGTTTATGAAAGAAGACCCATGGAGTCATGGAATCAAACAAGGTCAAGTGCCAAGGACTGCTTTGTGAATGACCTTATCTGAGCTGGCCAAAGAAGCTGTCACAGCCTGAAGGTGACGAAAGGAAGCCTCTTTCTTAGTTTTCCTGGTTGCACGCTTCCTAGATGGCTAAATTAGACTAGAGAGCAATTCCTCGCTGTTCTGATGACTGTGGTGCTGGCTGCCTTCCCTGCCCACTGGGCCTCAGTCCTGTGGTCATATGTGGCTGCCGTATTTTCACTTTGTTTCAAGACATGGTAGTTTTTAAAATCTCTTCTGTGGCCTCCTTCATTTGGCCCTGGGGTTAGGGAAAGAGAGCAGTAAGACAGTTCTCTGGACAAATCCAGTCTGTTTCCTGGATTCTTTTAAAGTGATTCCCAACACTGTCATACTGGGGAGAAGCCTGCTCTCTCAACAAAGAGGGGTTAAGTAGGTTCACGCTAGCTCATCCCCAGACAGGCCTTTAGAGCAACACTGTCTGGTAGAAATATAATGTGAGCCACATGTGTAACTTTAAATAGGCTAGTAGCTTCATTTTAAAATGTAAGGAGAAACAGGTGAAATTCATTTCAATAATATATTTTCTTCCACTCCATCTATCTAAAATATTATTTCAATATGCAGTCAATATGGAGATTGTAAAGAGATATTTTAAATGCTTTTTTTCTACTAAGTCTTCAAAATCTGCTGTGTGTATTTTACACCTCCAGCAAATCTCAGTTCAGACGAGCCCATTTCAAGTTCTTCGTGTGGCTAGTGGCTACTGTGCACAGCTCTAGAACTACAGACAGAGCCCAAGATGCCTGTATTTCTCTAGGTGAGCTAGCTTCGTACACAACTGTTTGGTGCAACTAATGATCCACAAAACTTGGACTATGAAATTGGAATTTGGTCATATACGATACAAGGGAGGTAGAAGAACCTTGATTATATCCCATCCTCAACTGCAATCTATCTCCTACTCTACTATGTAAATAAGAAAGAGCTTTGTACACCAAAAAGTGTTTTGCTCAAGCTTATTACTCTTATTACAACTGCTGGCTCTATCTTTGGAGTGTACACATCGTTCCCGCCAGGACGTACTTGAGGAGTGAAACGGTACTCAATAAGCAGAAGTGCTTCTTTGACAAGGGTGATGGGCTCGCTCAAGACGTTTAGCCCCAGGAAGAGATGAAACTGCAACACGGAGCAAACAGATCTTTATTTGAACCAGGTTTTCTCCAGTTACTACTGTCAGGGTAATTTATGGCTGAAGTTTGGTGTGTTTTTCACCAAGGCAATTTATTTCCAGGCCCCCTCAAGGGTCTCCACAGTGCCTGTCAGTGATGACTGGTCCTGGCTGGGGGATGTCACTGCGGCGAACATAGACAACAGAGCAAGAACTCGGGCTCCAGCAGACTGCACTGGGCGAGTTGCAGTCCGAAGTGGATGAAAGGAAGCTAAGAGGGGTCTCTGTATGTCTTATAGAGTACATTTTACTTCTTTCTAAAGTCAAATTCAGGCTGTTGAATAAACCCAGGAACAAAGTGCTAAAATGGCTGAACAGGTCAAATCAATAAGAAGGATGCGGAGGGCTGTAGAATTAAGGAGACACACAGCTATTTTACTGGGCTATGTGCATCCTGAGGACTGGGTCTGTTTTGTCCCCCACTCCCGGCCTTTGTTGAGTGAATGAATGATATAACTAATACATTTTATTATTCTGTGACCCAAGACAACAATTGGTTCAAATTCTTGTGCCTTACACAAAGCCATGTAGAATTCTAAAGATTGTATAATTGGACCAGTTGACCTTTAAGATCGTTATGAGACTCTATGACTGTAAATTGACTGAAAATGTGTTAATGAGCATTAAATACCATTAGGCCTGAAAAGTACAAGCTTTAATTGAGTTTTATGGTAGATACTAGAAAAAATACTTGTCAAATTTTTCTTGGCCCATGCTATCCCAAGAGCTGAACCCAAACTAGTATAAATATGAGGTTCTACTGAGTGAGGAGGAGGTTTTTTTGTGGTTATTGTTGGTGGATAAAGCGCTAGATGAGGAAGCCCATGATGTTAGGCACTAGCCTTGAATCCTTGTGTCCTAGGCCATAACTAGGACCTCTGTGGGCCTGGTGTTCATAACTGGAATAGATGATCTGCCAAATCCTATGGGCTCTGGCTTTTTTTTTTTTTTTTTTTTTTAAATATAAGCTTAAGTGAAGGAGATGCACAGAAAATGAGATTTGTACAAAGACCTGACAGAGAGGAGGGAGCAGGCTGAGTATTTTTGTCAAATTACATTGTTTTGTTTTGTTTTTTTACCAATCACGATACGCTAAGCAATGCTGTGGCAGCAAACATCTCAATGCCTCTAGACATCAAAGGTTTATTTCTTGCTCATACTAAATGCCCATTCTACTTCATCAGGAAGCTGTTTAATGTTGTCCTCACTCAGGGTCAAAGGCTCTACCACTTGAAATGTCATGAGTTACAGAGGTAGGGAATAAAGAGGGCTGGAGAGTCACACACTGGCAACTAATTGCTCCAGCCCAAAAGTGACACACATCAATCCTGCCTACATCTATTGACCACTCATATGGCCTTGTCCAAATGCAAGGGGGCAGGGAAGTATAATCCTCACATGTACTTGAAAGAGGAGGAAAACTGGATGCAGATGAACAATGGAAACTTCTACTACATTTAATAATCTGCTTTTTCCACATAAAAAGATTATCACAAAAGTATTTCTGCGATGGTCAATACATGTATATCAGTATTTTTTAAATCTTTTATTATGGGAAATTTCAAACACACACACACAAAGATAGTCTAATGAACTCCCAGATAGCTATCACCCATCAACACACCACTATTTCTAACCACTGAAAAAGTTTTTATTGCCTAAATGAGCTTCATTTATTTATCCAGTCTCCTGTGTTGGACATTTGGGCATTCCCAAATTTTGCCACTATAAATAATACTGCAATGAACATCTTTACCCATAAGTTGTCACTTACTTGATTATTTCTGTATGACAAAATCCTTTGGCCCTATTAATGACAGCCTCCAGACCCACCTTCCTCCCCAAGTGCTGACTTCCTGGGTCCCTGCTCATTCCCAAGGCAGTAAAGAGTCCCAGGATAAAGGAAAGGACAGCATAGCATGTCCAAACAAAATGTTCTTCTATTCTCAACAATACTCTAGACTTATATATACTTCATGAAAAATATGATTAATACGTAATTTATCAGACGGTGATTTAAGAGTTTAGCATCTCTTAAAAGATTATTTAATTAGAAATTGTTTTTTGAAGTTACATTTCTTCCCAAAGCTAACATAAATCCCTTCATTGGAGAGAGTCCTTTGAATGAGGGTAGCCTTGCAGTGTGATGGAAGGACATGAATCCCGGTTTCAGTCACGCACTGTCTATAAACTGTGTGACCTCAGTCATGTTATTTAGCCTCTCCAAGCCTCTATTATTTTCCTTTTGTAAATTGGCTATTCTAACTCGCAGGCTTGTTGTGACGTGTAGATAACATGGTGCTTGTGAAAACATCTATTACTGGGCCTGGCATATGGTGGGTGCACAATAAAAATTTCCTTTCCTTTTTAATTCTTTCTCTTTTATTCTCAGGATCTAATCAAGGCACGATCATTGCAGTGATTTTGAATGACACTGTTCATGTTATAGTTCTTAGCAAGCATGCGTCTTCTTGAGGACACATTCAGCAATCCATAACATTGGTTGGAAATGAGTGTTTTTCCATGACACCAAAACCAAATTTTGGAAAATTCTTTCAGGTAAGCCTTCTCTTTGGAAAATTCCAACTCCCTTATTTGCAGCAGCCAAGTGCTATTTACCCCAGGACCCAACACCTTTCAATTTGTTATTTTCAATGTTAATAAATGATTTAGTTAATTTCCTGCTTTCCTCTGCTCACCAACCTGCCAGCAGCAGTCACACACTGGCCTTAAAACAACTGTACTGATGAACAACAGATTCAAATTATTTGTAGGAGATCTGTAGCTGTATTACACGGTCAACCCAGCTGGAAATGGGCAGGCATGACTTCTAGCATCCAGCTGTGTGATTTGGTGAATGCAAGTGAAGAATAGGCTTAGGAAGGCTTGGAAAGAAGGGTGTCATAAAACTTGAAGAGATGTGTTCAGGATTGGTGAGAACAGAAAGCTCTGTCTTGCTCTGGTCGTGTTCTCTGGAGTACCTGATAAACACCAAGCACACAGTAGGAATTAAGAAGTGCACCTGGGTTGAGTGGAGGCCAGTAAGGGAGCGAGTGTTCCCCTTCTCCAAATTCAATCTTGCTCCAGTTTTTTTTTCAAGTCTCTTCCTATGACTTTAGTAATTTTCATGATTTGGCTTTTCTTTGCTCTCATTGCCAAACTTTTCTTTGTATTTCTCACCATATCTAGTGGAAAGGCTGGCACTCTTAGAGAATTTAGTAAATGTTTGTGGAATGAACAAAAGACACAGAAGATCTTCTGCAAAAGATACAAGAAACTAAACTTTGAATGTTTGTAAGAGACTGAGAGAGGGAAAGATGGATTGCGTGCCTTTGTGTGTGTATATTTATATGTCAGATTTTAAAATTCTCCCCACAAGGTGGACACCAGATCACACTGTGGTGCACTAAGATGTATACTCGTTATTCATGGCTTTCTGATGTTGAAATCTAATTAAGAAAACTCTAAGTAGCATTCAAATCTGGTTTCTCAGCAGTGATTTTGATGACTTGAGCTGTGTTTTTTTCATCCCTATTGCTTTCAGATATACATAAATCTTTTTTCCCTCTCCATTTTTTTCCATGTGTGTGAAATGTGATACTTTTCAGTATTCTTGGGTTCTTTTGGAATCCAGACTTTTCACTTCCTCCACATCTGCTATGAAACCAAATATTGATTAATGTGACCTATAAACCTAACCAGTTAAAGGGGGCCAATGACCAGTTCCTATTCTTGGATTTTTAAAAGAGTATCTATCATTTTCCCAATCTCTCTCTTAATTATGTGAGTTTTTTGGTTTGGTTTTTGTTTGTTTGTTTGTTTATAAAAAGATTAAATGAAGATAATACCAGCAGTAAAGTTCTCAACCACATCTGAGGCTTAAATTCTGAGCCTTTTGACTAACCCTGAACAGCTCATTAACTACAAGATAGAAATGTTTCTAACTTTGCCACTTTTGTCCTATAAAAATTACAGTGTGATGTGAAAATATACAAACCTAAACATCTCCAGAAGGTAGTTCCTATATTGTTTTGAAAGGCTCATAAGTATGACAAAGAATTTAGCAATAAAATAGGGCCATCACCCAGTGATTTCTCAGGATAAAAATATACTTTAAAAAAATTGTCTGAAATTTGGACTTAGACTGGTGAAAAGGATGCTTGCTCTGAAGACTAGGAGAGTGACTCTTGAGTTATAGTGTTATATTTTCCCAAACAGAGTAGGATATACGTAGAGTCCTCCTGTTTCCAAATCCCAAGAAGTTCTATTTACATAGAATACAATGAGACTGGGACCCTCTGTAGTTTGTGCAAAAAGGGAGACCTGAATGTGTGTATGCAAAAGGCAGAGTATTCCTCAAAGTAGCCACCTCCTTAGAAAGGCTCAATCCAAAATAATTGTTTAAAACTTTAAAATTACCTTAAATGTCTGTGTTGCATTCTTTGGAATGCCCTTAATAGCTGCAAATAATCCTTTGATGGGGGATTTGACATTTGGAAATACTAAAAATCTTTAGGTACCAAATTGCATAAAAAGAGTAGAACAACGTAGGGAATGTCAATTTTTTTTGGTTAAAAAAAGAAATAATTCTGAGGTATTTGGATTAAATTTTCCATGTGGCTGAAGTGACTCAGAGCTTCTCCCAAGGAGGTAAGAGAAGGTTAGGTGCAAAAGAAGCCTTGATAGAATAAACATGTGGCCTCCTAATGACATAATTTTGAGGGAACCAATGTTAATTTGGTTATTTTTGTATTTTTCCCAAGTCTTGTTTTGTTTTATCACATCCAAAATCTAGTTGGATGCTTATATTGGCGCCTCGGTCTCCTCATGGAAAACACGGGAAGAATATACTTTAAGGAGGCTGTTTCTGAGAATGTGTACATTAAAAGACAGAGGTTGCTCAGAGATTTCAAATAACAATCTAGATGGAGAATTCTCTTGGAAAAACCTCTGTCTTGAGGCAAAAGACTTGATCCCCTACCCCAACCCCATTGTGAATTCATCAGCCCTAAGTGGTCTACATTCAGTATCACCATTTTGCAGAAAGGATGGTGAGTGGGAGAAATGTGTAAGTTAACATGATTCCTAAGCAAGTTGCATTCCACACTTCACCTATTGACTATAGGTCAACCATTCTGTATAAGATTTCCAGTTGTGGACAAAATAACCAATCCACCAACATCTTCTTCTTGTTCCTTTTGGTTTGGTAAGGAATCCAAAGGCTAGTAAGGCTGAACCTGTTGAACTTCCCTGAAAACCAGAAAACCACGCCTGCCTTTAGAAGGGAAAACCACAAACTCAGCAGATAAAATCAGTCTTTGCACACAGCGTGATTACTTCTACTAACTGAGAAGCCTCCCTATTTCCTTCTATTGACAGTCTAATCTATTAAGGTTAGTCAGAGCCCGGGTGGGTGGGGTGTCTGTCTTGCGTTGGTCTGCTCTTGTTGTGGTGCTCCCAGGATCATGGCAGGAAGTGTTGAGTGATCCCTTTTATGTCTAGACAGATATTCATAATGAAATAGATGTCTGGCTCTCGAGGCTAACTTCTTAGTCTGGAGGTATTTCAGTTTACAAAGGCCCCAATAAGAATGGATGACATTGTCTTGGGTGAAGCCACAGAGACTCAGAGGAAAAATGAGCAGGGATGGGGAGAGGGGTCATTCACCTAAGGCAGAATACTGACTATAATAAGAATCCTGTGTGTTAAATCATATGGACCTGGAAAGTAGTCATCAAGTCCGACTTTCCCAGACATCCAAATAACCCGCCTTGATCTTCTTAATGCCCCCAAATGATTGCAAGTTTTCTTAATGGTTTGTTTTCCTTTGGCATTCTTAGGACCCTCGCTTTTAGCAGAAGCTAGAGCAAGCCTCTGGGGGTTCACATTACACAGCGTCCATAACCATTTTATGAATTTCATCATAAACAAAGCCAGTTGGACAAAGAATGGGCTCTTGCTTTTTTCCCCCCATTTTTCCCCCTTCCCAATTTTCCATCCTGTGGAATGACATTGGAAAGGATTTTCTCATGACCAATCCTCTTCTATCTGTTAATGAAAGAAAGTGCATCATCCATTGCTTGGCCAAATGTAACGTCTCTGCATTACCTGGAAATAAGGGTGTGATAGACAAGAACAAGTTAAAATAGAGTGGGATGAGATGGAAGTACTTTCTAAAAACTCCATTCTTTTTTTCCTTTTTTTTTTTTTTTCCTTCTTAAACTTTACCATCATCTGCCTGCTAGGTGGAACTTATTTGGATAATATAGCCCAGATGTACCTTGTTGTACCCAACAGATGAATTCCTGGAAAGCTGCATTTGATAGAATTTTTATAAATTGAATCACATTTTCCTGTAGACTCGCATTATAGTAACAGACGCCATTATCCACATTCGACTGGCCTTCAGTTGGCAGAGGCCTCTCACCCTTGAGCTTCAAGTTTCTCAGCCAAATCTCTGTGTCAAACAGTAATGATCCGGAAATAATGAGCACTTACATGAGCTAGGGGAGCTCTCTACTTAAAGGAAATTTGACTGTATTCCTCTGAAAGAAAAGAATCTTTATTGGGTAATGTGACTTTTCACTCATGGAAGCTTAGACTACCAGGAACATTACAGAAAATGCAGTCCAAAGCTCTCTTTCTTCCAGATGAGGAAACAGGTCCTGAGTGTTCATTCATCTGTGACAGCATGCAACAATCATATAATATGAAGGAGAAAACATTGAGAGAACATTGAGGTTGGCAGCCTTGAATTCAAATATTCTCTTCCAAGTGTACTAGCTGTTTGGTTTTGGTCAAGCTATCAGAACTTTCTCAGTCCAGTTTCCTCATCTTTAAGACAGGGATAGTATCACCCACCTTGCAGGACTGTTGTAAAAATTAAATACGATAATGTATAAGAAGTCGTAACACAGTGCCTAAAACACAAGGAGTTTGATAAGTGTCTGTCATCTGTTCTCAATTTCCCTTTTTTGGATTTTTCAAATGACATGTTGTTGTTTTTTTTTAATGCACTTATTTTTTAAATTGCAAAGGTAATAATGCTTGTTACTGAAATTGTTTTAAGTCAAACAATATAGAACGAAAAATAAATGGTCCCTTTTCATCCTCCACCCTGACTCCCTTTCTCCAAACTTCTTTCTAAAGGTTTGCTTTGTATCCTTCCAGAATTTTTTCTTCACTATCTTTTTTAGGTGAAACACATCCTGTACTAAACACATCCTATACCAACATCCTTATGAGGACCTTCAAAAAGTCTTTGTATCAGTCTGTTATTGCCATAAAAATGATGTGTAACAGAACAGGCACCAAGTCTCAATGGCAAACAACCATCAGAAGGTCAGCTGGGTGGCTTTGCTGATGTTAGGTGGGTTGCTGGGCTTGGCTCCAGGCAGAAAGCATGGTTCAGGTCTGCTCCGCCGGTAAGATTTGGCTCCAAGTTCAGTTCAGTTCTCTTGCATGTGTTCCTCTTTCTTCTGGGACCATCAGGGCACATGGAGCATTTTCTTTTTATGGTAGAGATTGGAGGTTCCCTGAGAGATGAGTGGAAACATGTGATGTCTCTTGAGGACAAAGCTTGCAGTGGACTCACTGTCACTCTGAGCCAAATTCCATTGGTCAAAGCAAGTCACATGGCCAAGTCCACCAAAAGTGGGGTAGGGAAATAACTCCATCTTCTAGGGAGAGGAACTGCCAAGTCACATGGCAAACAGCATGGCTAGAGGGAAGAGTGAACAACTGGGAACAATAAAGCACTCCCCCATAGTCATAGCAAGGGCAAACCCACTTGAAAGAAGAATGCATCCCCTCGGCCAGCCTATAAACTCCTGGTGGGCAAGAACTGTGATTGTTTTGTTCCTTGCTCTGCTTCCAACATCAAATTTGGAGATTGGAAAAGAAAAAAAATTTAGTATTCAGTAACTCTTTGTTGAATGAATATTGAGAATCCTGGTCCAGGAGAGTCCAGGAATAGTAACCCCAAATATTACTTGTGTGTATTTGTGAAGCTGCCTCTTTTCCTCCAGAGCTCAACATGCATTTATCAAAATGTGAAGTTGGCAGCCGGTATTCAGAGCAGACCAGAGGTTCTGGAATTGGCCCTCCATCAGAGAGTGGTAATTTTTATGCCAGTGTAAACCTTTGCTTAATCGCTCTGGCCTGGCCATCTGAGAATGACAAGCCCATAAGTGACATGTGGAAATATAGAATGCACCCACAGCTTGCCTTTAAATGTCAGCAGCGTGGCTGAGGTGTTGGCCTGAAATTTAGATATGGTTTCCAACCCAATTGTCCTTTATAATTTGTTGTTTTAACAGACAGAGATGGTAAAGGGAATATTTTGGGGTCACCTGAGAGGCAACCAGCCCACTGAGGCTGTGGAGGGGACTTGTTCCAGAGCAGAGAGGAGGGGAGGCTGGGCAGGAGGCTGGAAGCTGGTGCCTGGCCTCTAGCACAAGTGCTGGGATCCCAGGGAACCGCCTTTGATTGCCCTTCGATTCCCCTCCCCCACCCCCCTCAGGTTTACCTCAGGGCCATCCATCCTCTTTGTGAACACTTAACGTTATCTTTCAGATAATCATAGTGTAATTATATAATTAGCCTAATTGTGGGTAATTGTCAGCACTGTGTAATTTTGAAACCTAGCCTCTAACACTGTGGCACAATCTGTAGGCAAGAGACACCCGTACATGCAAAGCAGCCACTTGATCCTTCTTCCCATTCAGGGATTTTTTCTTTTCAAGGTGCCAGAAAGGAAGAACAGGCCTCTTTGTAAATCCATTATCTGTAAAACAAGGACCCTGACAAACACATTTGCAGAAAAACAAGGGCTTTGTAAAAAGCCTTGTGTTTTGGCACTGGAAGTCAAAACCCCGTGCCAGGGGAATGCTATGTTGTCTCTGGAACTGGCAAAGATTTTCCTTCCTACACTGAGCAGCAAGAGGGTCGAATTGCAATCGTGTGGCTGATTCCCTCCCTGGGATATCTCTCTGAGGGTGATTCTGAACTGAGGTGTTGTATCTGCCATCCTTCACGTAGGCTAATTAGCATGACTTTGAGGGTGGTGGGAAGGTCTCTCCTCTCTCAGAACATCTCTGGGATCAGCCTACCCACAAATGCCCTGTCTGGGCCTCATACTGGTCGTAATAGTGATCGTGTGTTCAGCATTTAAAATCTGCCAAGCCAGGAACTGTGCTGAATGTTGACATACATTATCGTACTGAACCTTAAAACTCCCCGGAAGGGTAGGTACTATTGTTATCCCCATTTTACAGATGAGAAAGCTGAGGCTCCAGAGAGTTGAGCAAGTTGACCCAAGTCCCACAGCCAATAAGTAGCTTCACAGCCACTTGAATCCACATTCTCTTGAGCCCAGAACCCTGTGCACACCCACTCCCTTGGGGTGAAGGATTATCCATTAGTGTGCATTTACTTTTAATAGTTACTCACACTCTTGCTTTCACTGGATGCTTGCAGGGTTGGTGGAGATTAAGTAAGAACAGGGGTGAGTGGAGGCCAGGCACACACCACTGAAAAGACATGAGGGTGCTAGTGAGGAAAGGATGAGGATAAAATGTTGAAGGGGAAGGTAGTGAGGGATGAAGAAAACCAGTTGTATCAGCATCCAGACCTGGTGCTCTATGTACCAGATAGAGCCATAAACTTCACTAAAAAGTCAGCTTCACTGGGGCAACATGCTTCTGTCTATATCGCCAACTCTCAGAAAAGTCCTGGCACTCCAAGAGATGCTCAGTAGATACTAGCTGAATGAATGAAACTTCTGGGGAAAGGGTGAGAAACTCAGATGCCTACAGAGTCCAAGTGATTATGAAGATGAATGATGCTGGCCAGATTTTAAATGAACACACAAACACACATAGCACAAAAGTGGCAAATGCTAATGGGGATGAAGGCCCTGAGAATCCCTGTGTGACTTCCCAAAGTCACAAGCCTAGTGAGTAGCAGAACTATTAATAGCACCCAGGTCTCCCAACTTTCTGTCCAGTGTTTTTTCCATGACCACTGCTACTCAAGCTCACGGATGTGTATTTCTTGCATCCACAATCACAGATTTTTTTTTAACCTCTTTATTGGAGTATAATTGCTTTACAGTGGTGTGTTAGTTTCTGCTGTATAACAAAGTGAATCAGCCATACATAAACATATATCGCCATATCTCCTCCCTGTTGTGTCTCCCTCCCACCCTCCCTATCCACCCCTCTAGGTGGACACAAAGCACCGAGCTGATCTCCCTGTGCTATGCAGCTGCTTCCCACTAGCTATCTATTTTACATTTGGTAGTGTATATATGAATATGCCACTCTCTCACTTCGTCCCTGCTTACCCTTCCCCCTCCCCGTGTCCTCAAGTCCATTCTCTACGTCTGTGTCTTTATTCCTGTCCTGCCCCTAGGTTCTTCAGAACCTTTTCTTTTTTTCTTTTAGATTCCATATATATGTGTTAGCATATGGTATTTGTTTTTCTCTTTCTGGCTTACTTCACTCTGTATGACAGTCTCTAGGTCCATCCACCTCACTACAAATAGTTCAATTTTGTTTCTTTTTATGGCTGAGTAATATTCCATTGCATATATGTACCACATCTTCCTTATCCATTCATCTGTTGATGGACACTTAGGTTGCTTCCATGTCCTGGCTATTGTAAATAGAGCTGCAATGAACATTGTGGTACATGACTCCTTTTGAATTATGGTTTTCTCAGGGTATATGCCCAGTAGTGGGATTGCTGGGTTGTATGGTAGTTCTATTTTTAGTTTTTTAAGGAACCTCCATACTGTTCTCCATAGTGGCTGTATCAATTTACATTCCCACCTACAGTGCCAGAGGGTGCCCTTTTTTCCACACCCTCTCCAGCATTTATAGTGTGTAGATATTTTGATGATGGCCATTCTGACTGGTGTGAGGTGATACCTCATTGTAGTTTTGATTTGCATTTCTCTAATGATTAGTGATGTTGAGCATCCTTTCATGTGTTTGTTGGCAATCTGTATATCTTCTTTGGAGAAATGTCTATTTAGTTCTTCCGCCCATTTTTGGATTGGGTAGTTTGTTTTTTTGATATTGAGTTGCATGAGCTGCCTGTATATTTTGGAGATTAATCCTTTGTCAGTCGCTGCATTTGCAAATATTTTCTCCCATTCTGAGGGTTGTCTTTTCATCTTGTTTATGGTTTCCTTTGCTGTTGAAAAGCTTTTAGGTTTCATTAGGTCCCATTTGTTTATTTTTGTTTTTATTTCCATTTCTCTAGGAGGTGGGTCAAAAAGGATCTTGCTGTGATTTATGTCATAGAGTGTTCTGCCTATGTTTTCCTCTAAGAATTTTATAGTGTCTGGCCTTACATTTAAGTCTTTAATCCATTTTGAGTTTATTTTTGTGTATGGTGTTAGGGAGTGTTCTAATTTCATTCTTTTACATGTAGCTGTCCAGTTTTCCCAGCACCACTTATTGAAGAGGCTGTCTTTTCCCCATTGTATATTCTTGCCTCCTTTATCGAAGATAAGTTGACCACATGTGTGTGGGTTTATCTCTGGGCTTTCTATCCTGTTCCATTGATCTATATTTCTGTTTTTGTGCCAGTACCATACTATCTTGATTACTGTAGCTTTGTGGTATAGTCTGAAGTCAGGGAGCCTGATTCCTCCAGCTCCGTTTTTCTTTCTTAAGATTGCTTTGGCTATTTGGGGTCCTTTGTGCTGCCATACGCATTGTGAATTTTTTTGTTCTAGTTCAGTGAAAAATGCCATTGGTAGTTTGATAGGGATTGCATTGAATCTGTAGATTGCTTTGGGTAGTATAGTCATTTTCACAGTGTTGATTCTTCCAATCCAAGAACATGGTATATCTCTCCATCTGTTTGTATCATCTTTAATTTCTTTCATCAGTGTCTTATAGTTTTCTGCATACAGGTCTTTTGTATCCTTAGGTAGGTTTATTCCTAGGTATTTTATTCTTTTTGTTACAATGGTAAATAGGAGTGTTTCCTTAATTTCTCTTTCAGATTTTTCACAGATTGTTTGAATTTAATCCATTGCTCACATTTTATGATGGGGAAACCAAGGCCCGGAAAAGGAAAATGATTTGCCCGGACCATATAGTAGGTAAGTGGCACAGCCAGGTTTTGTGGTTATTAGCCTAAGGCTCTTTCAACAATTCCATAGGGCCTCATATATACCCAGGAAGTATCCTGGCTTTGTGGGAAGCTAAAACACTGTGAGAATTCATTAGGCTGTTCTCCTACCTGAAAATCTGGACACATTTTGAATTTCAGTTGAGGAAGTTAAACCCTGTTAAGACAAGAACTGGATTTATATTAAAGATGGTTCCTCATAGCATCAGAGAATGTTAGATCTGGAATGGCCTTTAGAGAGCAAAGGATTCACCACCCTCATTACAGATGAGGAAACTGAGGCCCAGAGTGATTAATGAGGAATATTTTTGTCATTTACATTATGGTAGTGTCTCTGCAGTGTCATTCAGAAACCAGGAAAGGTTAGAGAACAAAAGCCTAATAGACAGAAGTAAGTTCTCATCCCCTGCAATGAGCAATTCTTTCCCACTCACCAGTGCCCTTTTCCTTTGGAGCATTTAGGGAAGAGTAATCACCAGCACAGATGGAATGAGCCTTCATAAAGGGACACTAGCAGGAGCAGGTGATGCTTGATATCCTTATTCCTGCATGAGGGGGTTGAGGATGCTCTTCAATGCTTAAGAGATAGGAATCATTCCAGGAAGGCAGAGCCTTGAGCTAACCTTTGAGAAGAAAATTAGAGAAGAAAGCAAATTTGTGGCAAATGCTCCTGCAAGCCCTTTTGCATAGTGTCATGGTCAACAGGGAGTGTTCATGGTGGGACCTGGGCTGGAAACTCAGGAGCCTACAGAGCCAGCAAGTCCATAAAAGAAGGAAATGGAGAGTGCTTGTCTCATCTCATCATCACATCCTGTGATTTTAGCAGTATTGGTTTTTTTTTTTTTTCCAAGAGAAGCTAGACACCAGATTTTTTTAAATTAGGAACTAATTACATTTTAAAAAAATACAGCATAGGTCAAAAAACAAAAATGAAATCTTATATCTGAGGTCAAAGTTGGCTGCTGGTTTGCCACATTGGAACCTCCATTTTAGAGCTTAGCTGATCTGACCCATCAGGGCAGAGGTTTAAGTCCTCCATCACTAAGACAGGACAAAAGAGCAAGATGTGTGGGAGGTTCACTTGGAGCTTCTGTAGACAGTTAAGTTGTTTAGAAGATCCAAGCCTTCCTTCCTTCCAGGAGGAAAGTGTATTATTTGTGCTGGAGACAGTATTGTTGTATAGAAAGAGCACTGGCTTAGGAGACAGGAGTTCTAGTCTTGATGCCTCCAGTTTTTGGTTTAATGACCTTGGGCAAATCTTTCTCCTTTCTGACCCTCCCAATCTGTAAAGTGAGGTCCCTCACCCTGCCTTAACAGGTTTACTGGTGATCAAATCAGATAATGCTCTGAAAGTATTTTGAAATCTGTAACAGGCTATGTAAACAACATGGTGTCTTAAAAGTCTGTGAATCAACTTTTATAAGAGAAAATGGTGATATAATGGACAAATCATAGATTTTGAGTCAGAAAGAGCATGAGCTCAAATCCTGGGTTCCCCCCACCAGCTATACTGCCTTGAGCAATGTTTCTCTGTTTTGAGACTCAGTTTCCTCATCAACAAAATGGGATAATAGTGTTTATATAATGCTGTTGTGAGGAGTAAATGAAACTATGTATGTAAAAAATGCATGTAGTACATCAGTGGGTGCTTGATAAACATTTCCTTTCCAAATATTTCATTAAGATTCATTGACTCAGAAGGACATGGCATTGTGAAAGAGAATTAGTATTTAGTAATTTTCCCTATTCTGAAAGGATATGATTTTGAATAAAGAGAGAAAAAGAGATTTAGTAGATTAAAACAAAACAAAATAAAACAAAACTCTGAGAAGGAAACGAAAGGTGGCAGAAGGCTATTGTGGGGAGGCAGGGAAAGCTTTAGCCAAGAGGTGACATTTAACTTGGTCTCTTGAGCGTGAGGGGACACTCAGGAGGCTTACGGTGGGTGATGGCAATGAATCTTCTGTGCAGAGGGACAGCACGGGCAAGACCCTGAAAGAGAGACAGAGCAGGCTACATCCAGGAAATAAAATGGTGGGATACCAGAGCTATCTAAAGCATAGATCCTGGGGTCATGGAAGGGAGTAGGGACAACCAGAAAGATACCCGTGGCTGGTTTGCATTTCTCAGGAGTTCGCTTTATTCTGTAAACCATGGGATGCCATCCAAAGGTCTGACAAAGGGAAGAAACATGATCAGACTCACTTTGTAGGAAGAACTTTCTGGTTGGAGCATGGAGGGTTGGAGGAGCATGGAGGGTTGGAGCATGGAGGGTTGAATGGAAGAGGAATATACCAGAGGCAGAGAGACCCATTAGGAAGCTCTTGAACTAGGGCAGTGGCAGTGGGGAGGGGTGGAGTCAGGGAAGACCAGATAAACATCTCAAAGACTAATGCTGGATTTGAATTGTGCCTCTGTAATACAGAGAAATTCTGGTATATTATTTCTGTGGAAATATTTCCTTTTCCCAACTGGACCACTTTTAAAACCATTATTATTCTGGTCAATGAAGGAGAATATAGGAGGCTTTAATTGGCTTCCTGAATAGACCAATTTTTATTATTAAGATAGTTGACTAGGGAGACCAGTGGTAATAGATCCCATCTTACTAAACTCTGTGTCTCCTTCTGGTAGCCTCTTTTGAAATAATAGTATGTGACTTCAATATGTTTCATCATTCTAAAATAAAGTCAAACTGATTTTATTTTACTATGAAACTTAAAGCCATCAAGCATCATTAGAAATACCAAAAGGGGTTATATTAAAGTGTTAACATCTGTTATGGTCTCAGGCTTTATTGAACTTTCCAAACTTTCAGATGAAGTAATAGCAAACTTCAAGTGGAAGTACCCTGAATGAATAAAATAACCTTGTCTCCTTGGCAATTCAGGAAGAGAATGGGACATAAACTCTATCTTCAGGGAGAGATAAAAAGAGAAAAATTAAAGAGATTTTTCTGCACTGAGTATATGAAAGCCTCCTTTTAGGGTTGGTCTGTGCCACGTACATTAATTTTGTTTTAGGGGAATTAACTTTGCCTACCTAGTTCTTAGGTTCTATTTCCCAGGCTGTAGCAATCAGAGTCCAATACAAAACAGATGTCCCCTGGAAAGGGGCAATTCAGGAGGATTTAATGAGGGGATTATTACAAAGGTTTAGACAGGGTTAATGAAAGCCAACAAGAGATGGTGAAGCACTTTGCTTCTAGTAACAGCCTGGGGTCAGGAGTCATTACCACCCCTAGGTCCAAAGGGACAGGAAATGGGGTGGTTACTGGAACCTGGAGAAAGATATAACTCCATGAGAGGGTCAAAGGGTAAAAGTCATGGCTTTGGTAGGGAACCATGGCCACTGCCAACCAGTGATCTGATGCAATGGGACTGGGAGAATGAACATCCCAACCTCACTCTTCTCTCTCCTATCCTACCTCTCATAGTCTCCTGTGGGCATCTCCCATTGGCCACACCCAAATGGAAACTAGGGCGTGGGGGACCCTGTTGACGCAGTTCGTGAAAGCCAGCCTCCCTGAGCATAGAGCTGAGTGGTGGAGGCTAGAGGGTGGTTCTGGAGGGGCAAGGGTAGAATACTTGGTGTGTGGGATACGTGAGCTGGTGGTACCAAGCATGTTGAGGTAAAGAGCTTGGGTCTGGAGTGAGCCTGTGTTTCTCAGTTTTGCCATGTATTACTTTATTAGCCATGGGAAGTTTTCTCATCTGTGCAATTTTTAAAACGAACCTATCTCCTTGTGTTACTTAGAGGATGAAATGAGATACTGAGTGTAGCTGGTCTGGCACAGTAACTGGCCGTGTACTGATTTGAAAGCCTTTGTCCCCTTCGTACATTTGAAACACTTCATACTCTGAGACTGGAGGGGCAGGGGTGTCAAGACATTGCTAAGGGGTATTTTAGATAAACAGAGAAATGTTATCACTTGAGATCCAGATCACAATCTGATAAAAAAAATTAAAAAAAAAAGAAACATCAAATAAACAGAAAACCTCGGAAGGTCAACTTCATGTTAATGGGATAAGCTATTTGTTATCAGGAAACGCTGTGTGGGCCCCACCAAAAAAAACTTTAATTTTTGGCTTTTTATTTGGACCTAATCTATTGATACCTGAAAAAGACAGATTTATAAAGGAGAATTAGGAGGATATTTGCTAAATAAATTAATTTTTTGAGAACTTATTATATGGCAAGGACTCCAGTAGTTGCTTTACAAACATTCCTTCACTGAATCCTCACAAAAACCCTGTGAGGTTAAGTATGATCATCACCATTGGATAAAGGGAAATGGACTCTGTCTTACGGTAACTTCTCTATGGCCTCAGGTAATACTAAGAACTTGAAGAGCTAGGATTCTGATATGGATCAGCCTGACTTCAAAGCCTTACTCTTCCATGTATCACGCCACACAATCAGAAAATGCCCAGCCAACCCAACCACATAAATACAAGGATGCCTATAAGGTATGAAGGTTTTCATAATCACCTCCAATCAGCTGTTTCATTCATCCCATAAGTTCCCTCACTTCTTTTGACCACAAAGTCTATGAGCATCAAGCTGTGGGGAGAGCACAGCCTTTGGCAGGAAATAGAATCTGAATTTTTTAGTTTACCAATTTTGATTTTTCCCTCCTTGGAGAAGTCATCTGCACTCCTGTTTTTCTTCTGTACAATGGGATAAAAATAGCTACCTACCTGAGAGGATAGTTGTAAGGACTGAACCAAATAGTGCGTGGAGAGGAATTTATCACAGGCATCTGGCACAAATGTTAGGAAGAGGAAATATTAGACCCAAAATTTCCTGTAGTCCACACAAAATCAGTTTTTCAGAAAATTCCTAAGATTTTGGTATTTGAATTAGTATTTAGCACTTGATTTAGTATTTAGTATTTTGTCTCTCCCATAGACAAAGTGTGTTGGTATAATTAACCTATACTCAGGGTGTTTGAGACTAAGCGATAAAGGTCTTTCTGGGTGCCAGAGTCAGGAAGTTCATTTGGGTTAGCTAATATATTGTTTAATTATCATTCTTTAGAGCCAGTACGAATCTTTACTTTGGATGTTCACCTCTTAATATTTTGCTGGCCGAGAACTGAAGGAAGAACAGAGCTAATCTATAATATCCCTGGTAGAAGGTAAGTTTCACAAGGGCAAGGATCTTTGTCTTTCTTATTTCCTATCCTATCTCCTGCTTCGAGCTCGAAATAGACACTCAATGTGGATTTCTTTATGATGAATGAAAATTTTATTTTGAAAAAAGTGTACTGAGAAATCAAGATTTCTCTTGGAACTATAACAGTTGAGAATTTACCTATTTACAGTTCCCAAAAATGTGTGTTGAATTTTTTACTCTTTTGGGAGTTTAAGAGCTATGTCCAGATAACATCCAGAGGTCCTGAGTCTTTCTGAAATTGTCTCCAAAACTTTGACCCTGACCCGTATCAGAAATGTGTTTGTTGATGTGACATCTGGGAGGCAGAGACTTAGGCCTTGCTCTGGGGCCGTGGCTCCCCAGGGGAGGAGAGCTGAGCATTGTTCAGTGTGTAAGAATGCCGCTGTGCTTGTTGCCTGCGTCCCAAGGGAAGTGTCCTGTCTCAACAGCTGGGCCACCCCTCTTTCCGGGCCCTCAAACTATCTCCCTTTTGTGCAGATAACGTTTTAAGGTTTACTAAAGATCAAATTCTGTGTTTCGCCTGAATTGACAGCTTAAGGCCTTGCTATTTGTTTTTAGTCTTGTCTATGATGAGAAAAAAAAAAAGATTGGATTCAGGTGGATGGATCTGGTTACCAGTTCATCAAATTACAGGTATTGATTGCAAGTTACTACACCTTAACATCTGATACCCTTAAGATGTTTAAATAGGCCCTATCTCATTTCTCCAGGGGGCTAGCATTCCATAGCAAATGTAGTTTCTAACTTGTTCCTTCCCAGATAAGCAGCATCAGAAGGATATTTAATGAGTCATTTTATTTTTATTTTGACAACAACATAAAAGTGTGGTTAAAGGGTCTTTAAAGAAAAAATATCCCACTGATAATCTCCACTCTATATTTTTTAGTAGGTTATATTTCCTTCTAAAATTTGTTCATTTACATGAGTATTTTATATAACTAAAAATCATACTGTTAGAAGTTTTATTTCTCTTTTTTCCATAATATTATGCTGTAAATACCTTTTCTGATCTTATGTTTACCTTAATTTACTTACCCATTCCCCCTGTGTTGGACAGTTAGGTTGTTTCTAATTCTTCTGCTACTACAGGTAAAAGTAGAAAGAGCATGTTAATTCAAAGTTTAAAAAAAATTATTGTGTTAAATTAGTTACAAAAGCTAAACATACAGAAGAGAAATAGCTATGTCAAATGAGATTGATTTGAAACTTCATAGCCCTCTGATTACTGGCGATGTTCTGCTCATCTGGCTGTCTAGGTAGCTGTTTCATTTCTCTCTCACTACTCCATTTGTATGCTATGGGTAGACATTACTCAGGTTCAAAACATCTACCACTGAATACACATTGTTAATGTTTTCCTATATTTGGTTTGCATGAGTGAGAAATACATTGTTGTTGAGTTAAGCCTCACATGTTACATCAGAATAACCTAGCCCATGCTGACTGATACACTTGTGAATTCACCTGAATAAGCTCTCAAAGTGTATTTGGAGGATTGAAGAATATTAACATTGTTAATGATGCTTGATATGTGTATTGGTTGGTTAGTACTTCAAACATACTGTGTAAAAACACTCCAAAACCAAGTAATTTAGTATTCAGTCTCATGGATCTGCTGATCAGCACATCTAAGGTGGGCTCAGCTGGGCTGACTCTGTGTATCTCTCATCCTCCTCCCAACAGCAGCAGGTTAACCTAGGCATGTTCTTCTGTAGATGATAAAAGCATTAGAGGGCACACCCAACCACACAAGCACATTTCTAACCCCTATTTGTATCATGCTTACTAACACCCCACTAGTCAAAACAATTCACATGGCTGAGCCTAAAAGTCAAGGTCAGGGAAATGCACTCTACCTCTAGAGAGAGGAGCAAAGGGGAGACGTAAAGAATTGGGAACAGTCATTCAGTCTACCAAAATATGTAATGTCACAGTGCTTACCAAAGATTCTACCAAACTGCTTTTCTACTATATCCTACAAGCGTTGCATATTCCCACAATCTCAATAGCCCTAGCTGTTATCACCGATGTTTTCTTCTTGCTAATTTAATGGAGGTAAAATAGTATGTCTGTGTTACTTTACCTTTTACTTTAAATAGCATAAAGAGAGACATTTCCCCCATGCATTGGAATACTTCATTTGTACTTCAAAGGAGACAATTCTGGAATGAAAGATGCCATTTTCTTTTTTTAAACTTTGTCCTTTTAGCTGGATGTTTTGAATATTACAGTTAGACAATGAGAGAATTGCAGCTTTTCTTATTTCTGGACCCATCTGTGGCCACAAATTGAATGGCTGCTTCTTTCATATGGGAAACGTCTATGGGATGTGGTGGCCAAGGGTTCTTTTTTTCTTCCCCACCCTTCATTCTCCAAGCTCATGTCTTCCTAAATAATATTCTCTCCTTTGCCCCGAAGCTTTTATCCCTGCTCTTTACTGTGCCCAGATACTCATGCTTCACTTTCCACTTCTCTACTTCTCACCCTTAAACAACCTGTCCTATGCAATTGGAGGACTGAATGTCCTGCATCCCTTCTGTTTGTGAGGAGCTTTGATTGGATTTGGCTAATGAGTTGTGACCAGGAGTAACATGTGTCACTGCCAGACTATAGCATTTCATAGGTAGTTGAAGACCCTCCTGAACTAGAATCCCTCTGTCACTGCTGGTTGCTCCATTAGCTTGGATCCCCTGCCAACCTGCAGTGAACCCTAGCATGAGTGAGAAACAAACACTTGTTGTCTTAAGCCATTGAAATTTGCAGCCCTGATTCACAGGGTTACGTGCTCATCCTATATCCCTCCACAGTATTGTGGAGTTTTCCCATTCTGTGTAGTTACTACCTTTTTACTAACTGGGGTATGGGTTAGGTTTATCATGCTAATTTATATCCTCAGTACAGAGACAAAATGTGCTCAATAAGTGTTTGTTGAGTTGACTTTTATGTTTCACGTAAACATCTCTGAGGGTTTGGGTTTATGAAGAAACAGCAATGATGTGAAATTCTTAGCTAATACAAAGCCTCACTTGGATCATTTATTTGAACTAGATCTTCACACATCCAGTTAACCAAAACCAAATTGACCAGAATCAGATTCTCCTTCTGTCCTCTCCATGAAACTTCTGCCTTTGCCAGGAAGTCCCAATACAGACAGAAAGACCCAGAAGGGAAGGTTAAAATCTACTACTATTCAGCAAGTGGGGAACTACCACAGACTGGTTCCAGGAGTGATGGACAGAGCGTGGACTTTGCATGAAAGCCCTCTTCACTGGGGAGTTCAGGAAGAACAAATGGTGACTCTCAGGCTGTATCACCTGGCGAAATCTCAGCGCCTTCCCAAGAAGTAGAAAGAGCAAAAAACAAAGGAGAGAAACTAGTTGCCAGCTCGTCTGAGAGACAGCTTTGCTAAAAACCTTGAGGACACACACAAATGAGATGGTTCATTTCATGAAAACTGATGTATAAATCCAGAGATGACAAATGGCAGGACTGGGACAGGTTAGTTACCAAACATGTGTCCTTCCCTCTCCCTTTCCTTCCTTCCTTCCTTCCTCCCTCCCTTCCTTCCTTCCATCTACAAATATTTACTGAACAGACATAATGGTGACACTTTGTATGAAGAGAGGAAATAAGTCACAATTTAATAAGGAAGGCAGACAAATAGGAAACAGGTAAATAATTGTATAAAAGCAATTAAGTGGGAACCACAGAAAATGAAATCGTGTAGGAAGGGTCCCCAAGTCGCCTAGAAGGTCTCACCTTTCCCTGGGTGCTCTCTGTTGTGAACTACTTGAATCCTAATGAAATTCAGGATGAAGGGTCAGCATGTTGGGACCAGCAAAATGTGATCGTTCTCCCCCCGTCCACCCACAACTCCTCTACAGACCCACTGACATGGCTCCTGACATGTAAAGCTCTTTTCCTTTATACTTGTTGTTCCCTCTACCTAAAATGACCACTTTTCCTTCTTATCCAGGCCTGTGCTCCAATATCCTCTCCTCAGAGAATGCCTTCCTGACAGTCCTGTCTGGAGCAGCCTCTTTCTACGCACACTAAATTTTCTTCTTGCACTTCTTTTTCTTCCTGTTTATTTCCTTATCACAAGCAATCGTAACTTTGGTGACTTGCTTATTTTTTAATTGTCCTCCAGTTGAAAGTCCATGAGGGCAGGAAACATGTCAATTTCAGACCCTGTCCCATTCCCAGTGCCTGGAACAGGGCCTCAGGTGTGAAATGCCCTCAATAAACAGCTACTGATTGACCTACTGAATGAATGAATGAATGAACAAAAGAACAGATCAAATAGACCAGCAACAGGGGACTGTCTGGTCAGATGGGCAAGGATCAAGTTCATCAAGGGCAGGTAAAGCAGGGAAGGGTAGCGTCAGCAGGTAGGTCAGGCCTGGGCAGGAGAGTCCCAGACTCCTGGAGGGCCAGTAGCAGGGATCCAGGCAAAAGGATCAAAGGCTGAGGCAGAAGGCTGGACAATTAGTGGTAAGGATCTAGCCAGGGAGCTGAGTTCCTAGGTCCAGGTCCCCAGCAATGAGAATGAGCTGAGTAGAACCAAAGGCTTCCTGACCAGGGTCTGAACTTACCTAAAGCATACAGCAGAGACGGGCAGGGACCCAGGGTGGGATGCCCGACTATGCTGGAGCAAAGAGCTTCTGAGTTTATAGCCACACTGATTCTCAGCATCCTTGGGCTCTCAGGCAAAATACCGACAACCTCAGCTTGGCCAACTGTGGCTAGCTTCTCATGTACCAGAATGACAAGAAGTGATGGTGCTGTGACTTCTGTCTGCATATCTATAAAAAAGAACAGATTTCTGCAGGCACACAGATATTGGATTTAATCCTAGCTCCATCACTCACTAGCTGGATGATTTAAGCAAGTTTACTCAACCTCTCTGAACTTTAGTTTGTTCATTTGGTGGTACCAATACCTAGCTCTCTCAGTTTTTGTAGGCCTAAAAAAGGCAATGACATAACCCGTTTACCATAGTGCCTCACCTAAGGGAAGCACAAGACAAGTGATACTTCTGTAAGACAAAAGTATGCTTACGTAAGAGAACGTGATTCATGCTTGTGTAGAGCAGTGAATGCATAACTGAGTGTAATAGCTACTCTCCCAAGATGGCTTCCACTGAGCAGT
The DNA here is from genome assembly GCF_965194805.1 of Balaenoptera borealis. Taxonomy (NCBI): domain Eukaryota; kingdom Metazoa; phylum Chordata; class Mammalia; order Artiodactyla; family Balaenopteridae; genus Balaenoptera; species Balaenoptera borealis. The sequence continues at coordinate 30,896,833 of NC_138868.1, forward strand.
ATTCACACTCTTGTGAAGTCCCTCCCTGAATATGGGTTAGCCCTGTGACTTTAACCAGTGAATGCAGAAGTGACACAGTGCCAGTTCTGAGCCTAAGCTTTAAACACTGACAGCTTCTACTTTGAGGAGCTCTGGGTCACCACATAAGAAGTCCAGCTTCCCAGTTGAAGAGATCACATGGAGGCTCTGTGTAGAAAGGAAGAGGCCCTGAGACTATCTGGAGAGCCAGGCCTGCCTGCCTTATGGTCCCAGTGGAGCTCAATCTTCCAGCTGCCCCGGCCAAGGTGCCAGACATGGGAATAAGTTATCTCAGATATTCCAGATGACTTCAGCCCCAGCCAACAGCTGCAGTAGAGACTCCAAGCAAGACAGCAGATGAACTATGGTGCTGACCCCAGTGGATCCATAGAAATGAAAAAGATAACGAAATAGCTGTTGTTTTAAGCCACACAGTTTGGGGGTGGACTGTTTTGTTCCCCTGCAATTGACAACCAAAACACTGAGATACCTAAGATTTAGTTATCAGGAGCTGGGTTTTTCTCTAGGCTCCATGCCTGACCAAGGGTGAAGACAAGTGCTACAGGCAGGCATGTTCCAATGTTGCATCCACACTTGCCAACTGCAATAGCAGGTCTGACTAATTTGCCATGGCTCCGTCTGGCCTCCAAACTCAAACCCAGAACAATTCGAACCAGTTGTCTTTTCAAGGTCAGTAGGTAGCGGCTCAACAAAATGGGTTTCAGCTGGAGTTTGCCGCTCCTATTCTTCACCTGAAAAGTAATCCTGTGATCCTATCCTGAGTTTAGCAGCCCTGGGACGTGAGAAGCAGGGGAGAGGTTAGGGGGATGTCACAGATTGCTCCTGTCTAGCAACTGGACAGTAAACCTGAGACTGAGGGAGCTTGTTGAGATGAAAACCAAGTAGTAAACTAGGACAGCCTGGCTGATATTGGATTTCAGCCCTCAGACAAGAGGGTGAGTGGTATTGGTATTCAGCCCTTTCTGAATGACTTCAGAGACCCGTGTTGTTGAAAATACAGTCAGGGAGCTATTGTATTCATTGGGCAGCAATTAGACTAAAAGTGCCAGGGAACCAGGCACCCATAGCTTGCTCCTGCTGAGGCAGGTTTAATTTCATCAGGCGTCACAGGGTCATTCAGAGAAAGGGTGGAGGGAGGGTGAGGCCTGTAGCAGGGGCTGAGAGAAAAGTTGGGAGGCTCCCCTGGCAGCCCCCTTTCTATTCTTCTCTGTCTTGGCCTCTGAAAACTCCCCCTTTCAGTAGGTGGCCCCTCCTGCCCCAGCACAGTGGCTGGCAGCCGATGTGACAGGCTGGGCCAGGAGAGACAGACTGATGGGCAAGCTCTACAAATGGATGGTTCTAAAGGGTCAAACGCTAAAGTGAGGAAAGTGGCTTTCAATGATTTTGGGTGGGACAGACAACCACTAAAATGTAGCTTGATGGTTTAAACAGTTTATTCCAACATCACATATCATTAGTTCAAGTCTTACTTCTGTCATGCACTAGCTGTGTGACCTTGGGTGAGTTACTGAACCTCTCTGGGTCTCTATTTTCTCATCTGTCCAATGATAGTAATATGGTGCCAATTTCATGGAATCACTATTGGGAGGATTAAGTGAGATAGCTCATATCAAGCACACTAGCACAGGGCCTGCAAACAGTAAGCACTCAATAGATGGTAGTTGTTTTCTTAGTAGCAGTAATAGTACCACCTGCCCTCCCTCTGCCATCTCTTAGGGAAAATCCTAGGCTGCCATCCCTGACCCCCTCTGCTCTGGAAAGAAATCACCATTCCCTCCTCCATGCCTTGGATTTATCTCTGTTACTGTACTTCTCACCCTGTCTTCTAATGGTTTCATGGTAATACTTACCTCATGCTAGGGTTTCTCCTAAGCACTTCACATGTATTAAGTCACTTGATCCTTGCAACAATAATACATAAGGTAGGACTAATATCATATCTCTCCCTTTACCGGTGAAGCAACTAAGGCACAGAGAGGTTCAGAAGTTTGCCCCAGGTCACACAGTAAAGGCTGGAGCAGGGATTCCACCCAGGCTGTCTGACTCCAGAACGCACAGGTTATGTTGCCTCCATCTCTTCCCATCCATCTCCCCTTTCAGACTGAGCGCGGGACGGTCTTCCTCATTTTCGGGTTGTCAGTGCTGAATGCACACCTGCCACAGGCATGGCACCGTGTGGAGACTTGTTGAATTGAACGGCATTCAGTCTGAACTGAGGCCCACCTCCAGCCAGTCTCAAGAAATGTTTCCATCCAGCCTGGATCTTGGAATTCAGATGAGATGTTAATGGGGCTTTTTCCCAATAGTTATCCTTGATATGCTGTCCTAACCACAGATCTTGACAAGAGGAGAGTATGAGTCCTCTCAATGCATAAATTAAAATATAAAAACTGGATGAATCCATTATGTCAGGAGCTCCGGGGGATGCATTCTGACGGAGTTTATGCAGTAATGGAAGTAAAGCCCCTGCATAGAGGAGGTGATCAGTGAATCCAGGTCTTTGTCTGCTTCTCGCTCTGCAGCCCCTCCCCTTCCCAGAGCTCACTGCACAGGTAGCTGTTGGCTTTGCACCACAGGTAGAGCCTTCCTGTAAGTCTGTGCTGAACAAAGAAATGATCTGCCTGTGGTCCTGACCCTGCCACGTTCAGTCTAGGTAACTTTGGGTGAATTCACTGACACATGTATGTAAATACCCTGCCCTGGGGAAATTTTAAGTCTAGTAGGGCTCTGGGTTTGTTTGTAAAATAGGTGATAATACAGGTTTCCCTGCTATCCGAAAGTAAAGCTTTCCTATGAAACCTTTCATAAGTAGAAATGGAGTAAAGCGAAGAAGCAATTACCTTAGTACACATCTTGCTAATGGATGCACAAAATAAATAAGCACAGGTGCTCACAGACATGGTTCAAAGGTATGTCGGCTTGATGCTGAGTGTGGCTCCTGGGGAAGGTGCTGGGCGGTGTCACTCCCCCTGCTCGGGGTGCGTGACGCCTCTACAACAGCTCGCTGCCGAACAAACGCTGACCACAATCTTCGCTTTTCTCCTTTTATCCTAAAAGCAAAAAATCCTCTACAGATTTCTTTCAGTTAGCGAAAACAGATACTAATATAAGTCTTTTGTAAAAGTGAAGTGGCGTAAAGTGAACTTACAAAAAGTGGGGCGCGGGAATACCTGTACATTTTCCTTAAGGCCATTGTGAAGACTGAGTGGTATAATACATCTGAACTATATCTGAATGTGGTGCACCCTATGTGCTTGTTAGCACTGGTGCAAAGAGCCTCAGACCAGGGCTCAGCAGACCTGGATGCCAACAGCGCCTGACTTAGGGATCGTGTGCCAGCCCCATAACCTCCCTGTGCCTCAGTTTTCTCATCTGCAAAATTGGGATGCGCTCTCCAACTTTTTCCCTCATAAAATGGTTGTCTTGTTTGGCAGACTGCGTGTGTGTGTAAAAGACAGAGTGCTGTGCAGATAGAAAGGCCAGTAATCACTGACTGCTTCAGTCTAACAGACTGTTAGAGTGCCTGGTTTCCACCTGCAGCAGGTGCAGGTCCACACTGGCCGTGATCATTTTCCTGACTGGGGGTCAGGTTAATAGGCTGAGAAGCACTGCCTTCTGAGCAGATGAGGCCTTTTGAAAAATGGGATGCTGAATGAAGCGCACAAAGGCTTCTCACAAGGGAAGTTTCCTCTTCTCTAGTTCCAGAATTCTCCCTCATCCAGGTGGGGATGGGGCACGGGGAAGCGTGCTGCCTGAAGGGGTCTTAGAGATCACTGGGCTTTACGAATGCACCCGAGGCCTGGAAATTGAGGTGATTTGCCCCAGGTTGCCAGCAAGTTAGAGGAAAGTGGCTTTTCTCTGCACCATGTGCTTTCCTAGAGCCTACATATTTTCAATAATGAAAGACTGGAGCCAAGTGCAGGGATGAGAAAGACAGAAGCGAGCCCATTTAGATCTCAAACAGCATTTATATTTCAAATTCACATATTCAGATTTATATCACTCTAGCCAATTAATTGGTGTTTCTTAAGTTTGAATGTCAGAATGGAAGGATTATACTGCCAAGATACAAAGACGAAGACTAAACTTTTTTTTGCAAAGTATGTTCTCAAAATCACTTGCATCTATAGATCCCTGGAGGAAGAAATTGTGTTCATTAAAAAAATCTAAATTCCCAAGTTCTACTCCAGATCTTTTGAAAAAGAATCTCTAGCCTTGGTGTCTACGAATATGCGTTTTCATAAGCTCCCCAAATGATGCTTGTGCCTGCCGAAGTTTTAGACCCACCATGTTAATGGAAAGAGCACCAGCAATAAATTGAGAAAACTGATATTCATTGCAAGGAGACAATTAATTGTGTAAAAATTTGATTTCAAACTAAAAATGTATATAGTTCATGAAATTGTGTGATATATTAAGAAAAAAGTTGCAGGACAATATGTATAAGATTCTTTCATTTTTAAAAACAGACTTGATTTTTTAGAGCAGTTTTAGGTTCACAGCAAAACTGAGGGAAAGGTGCTTCTGTTTTCAAAAAAATTATGTTGGCGTAATTTATGTCATAAATGGAAAAAATTGAAGGCCTCTCTATCCAACAGTAGCAATTATTTCAGAGGGCTTGCTTACAAGGCACCCTCATTTCCTATATCTACAGTGTGTGAGTATGTATAGTGAGACTGTGTTACTTATGTCATCAGAAAGCACTTATAAAGATTCTATCTATCTATCGATCGATCTATCATCTGTCAACTTACCTACCTCCCTATCACTTCATTCATCCATTCACCATCCATCTATCCATCCATCCATCCATCCATCTCTATGAAAAAAACATTAGTTTGGGCTGCAGATTTAAGTCCCAGTTGGGCTTCCAACTCACTGAGTTACAGAGAAACAGCATGATATTAAGAACTTAATTTCTGGGTTCAGGAAGACCTGGGTTCCAAACCTGACTCCATCACTTCTTGGTGACATGATTTAGGGTAATTTTCCTTATTCCACTGAGTCTTTGTTTTCTCCTTTGCAAACGAGGATAAAAATAGAAACCCTATGAGGTAGGTTTTCTTTTTTTTTTCTTTTAATTTTTAAGAACAAAATTTTTCAATTTGTAGAACTACAGACAGTTCTACCAATGCAGAGTGTTATGTGGAGAGAGCCTGGCATGAAGATGGGCTATTTTTGTCTGACCAGTGCCCTTCCCCTTTCTTCTAGCCACCATGTCCAGCCCCCAGCTCCTTGCTTTGGGGATCTGCATCTCCTTCTCTTCTACCTGTGATGCTGATGGAAAGAGCACCAAGATAATAGGGTTTCTGTGGGGTGTAATTGGTACAAACGTTGCAGATTAATCCCTTAGTCACAGTGGGGGCCCAAACAAATAGCATTAGTTACTATTATAATGTCCTGTCCAATTGATTGGACTCAGGGCTTTGTAAAACCCTTCCAGCGCATAGATTCTGGGCCTCTCTCCTTCCCTCTCCCTTTGCCTTTCTGCCTTAAATTCCTCAGACATGATTCCCTGCGTGTGAGTCATGCTCACCATCCCTTCAGCCTCCATGGATTTGTCTCAGTGATGCCGTACCTTGCTATTTACTTTCTTTCATTATCCAGCTGTACACTGGTCTTGTGATCATTCAGCAGTTTCTTTTATCAAAAGATTGAGAATTAGAATGACTAGCCACACACATCCCCCCAAAGGCCGCAAAGTGTTTCCAACCAGATCCAGATTATGATGTCAAACAGAAGGGGCTTCAATTGTCCTGATCACTTTATTAACTTCCGTGCATCATCTGTGCCTGTGATAAAAAAAAAAAAAAAAAAAAAGGCCAGAGAGAGAGAAGACAGGGACCAAAAAGGGTTCCAGGAGAGAAAGAATTCTGCCTTCTCCTCTACATAAACCCAGGATCATCGGGCCAGCTTCCCATCTGTGTTTTAGGGCTGCTTCACATTCCATTGGCTCTCTTGGAACCTAATTGTTTTGTAGGGTCCCATCAGCTCTACCCCAAGCAGAGAAATTAAGTGGAAGCTGAAGGGTGCATGCTTTCCTGTGGAGCCCCAGAATGACTCGAGTCTCCTGAATGGAATTTCATACATGTGTTGGGTGAGGTGATTTATTATGGGAGGTAATGGAAATTAATTTCACTTTGAACCCTGGGGCACCAGAAAATGCCTAAGTGCTGAGCCATTTTCTGTAAGTAGGCTCTAACACTGCTACTAGCTTCTGACTGGGCGCGAGGTGGCGATGACCACTTGTAAAACAATGAGCTGGAAAAGGAGGTTAATGGGCCCTGGCCGTCTGGCAGCCTCCAGAGCATGCCCTACCAGCCCTTGCTGTCACAGGACTCTTAGACTTCTTGGCGCCACAGATAACAGGGATGTTGGAACAGTCCCTGTATGCAGAAGGAGAGCCAAAGGAGAAGCGAGGGGAACATTCTTCAGGGGCCAATGACCGTGTTTGACCAGGGGCATTTGGCTGAGTGGGGTGGCCCCATCCTGGGAGTTCCCTTAGTAGGAAGCAGAATGGCTCAGAGCTATAACTGGGCCCTGAGGATATTCTGTTTCTAAAGATGGCCTCAGTTCAGGCTCCCACTGTTTAATTTGAGAAGGACAGGGTTTCCCAAGACAGCTTCTGGGCTCCAACATCTCCCACCCCACAGTCTTCTGATTTAGGATTTTCAAAAGACATCCCAGCCACTATCAGAAGGCACAAAATCCAGGGACCATTCTAAGGCCTCCAGTGAAGCCATTCCCCAGATCCTGTTGTCATATCACAATTGTGAGGCCTTGGTTAGAAGGCCCTCCAGGGTTTTCTGGGGGAAGGGCTTCTCTTGGAATTCATACGGAATTCAGATATGTGCTCACTATATTAAAGGATCACTCACTGTCTGACATACTATATAAATATAAATATATACATCTATATACAAATTATCTCATTTATTGTTTGTTTCTTTTTTTTTTAAGAAAGTACTCGAACTGTGTTTGTTTGTTTGTTTTTAATTTATTTTTATTTATTTATTTTTGGCTGTGTTGGGTCTTCGTTTCTGTGCGAGGGCTTTCTCCAGTTGCGGCGAGCGGGGGCCACTCCTCATTATGGTGCGCGGGCCTCTCACTATCGCGGCCTCTCTCCTTGCGGAGCACAGGCTCCAGACGCGCAGGCTCAGCAGTTGTGGCTCACGGGCCCAGCCGCTCCGCGGCATGTGGGATCCTCCCAGACCAGGGCTCGAACCCGTGTCCACTGCATTAGCAGGCAGATTCTCAACCACTGCGCCATCAGGGAAGCCCTGTTTGTTTCTTCATTAGAATGTTTTGTTCACTAGCGCATTCCTAGAGCCTAGAACAATGCCTGGCGCGTAGTAAGCCCTCAAGAACTGCTTGCTGAATGAAAGAATGAACCATAGTAAGCATTTTGGGGAATATAAAGATGAATGAGGCACAGGACAGGCCTTTAAATAATTTTCAACTTATTAGAGAAAGCAAACACTGATTTCATGCATCCATTTATTCATTTTCCCAACAAATATTTAATGAGTGTTTACTAAGTACCAGGCACCACTCTGGAATTTAAACAGTGAATGAAATATATCCTGAACCCTGTCTCAGAACGAGGAATAGCTGAGCTTCTGAAAAATAGTGATGGTTTGATCTGCTCATTTGTGTGTATATTATAACTAATCAGGTTTCCCTTTTTATATTTTTCACAAAGAAGTTCAGAGTTCACTAACCCAGATGTGGTCATCATGTTTGCATTTCTGCTTTTCTATGTACAAACTTTGCCCTCTGACCATTCTACACCATTTCCTTTTCCTCCAAGTTTTATTTTTCACTTTTGGTTCTAGTTTTTTTCTAATTGTAAGAGAACAGCATTAAAAAAATTATAATCATGTAGTGCCTCAAATCCTTTAGGGAATGATGTAGAGCATGAAACCATACAAGTAAAAGTATTTCTGGTTTATTCGTAAATATATCACATGGGGAATTCCCTGGTGGTCCAGTGGTTAGGACTCGGCGCTTTCACTGTCATGGCCTGAGTTCGATCCCTGGTTGGGGAAGCCACAGGGTGAGGCAATAAATAAATAAATAAATAAATAAATCACATGACAACAGCTGTCCAGACTTTCACCAAATTTGGAGATTCTGTTTGGGATCACTAGACTCATATAGGCAATGTGTTGTACATGCAATTCACTTTTGGGAGTCATGAGGGACACTGCAAAGAGATGGGCCGTCACCCTCTTGAGTAGCTGAAAATGAGGTACCTGAGGTCTAAATTACTGACCAACCAGAAAAGATGTACCATAAATATTAAGACGCCATGGTCAGAGATAACAAACTTTAGTTTTAGACTGAAGTTCCAAATTGAAAGTCACAAGTGCAAGGCCCTTCAAATCGCTGTTTCTCCCACGGCAACTCTCTGTAATATGCATTCGGGTGAAGCACAGCAGGGAGATTCATTATTTAAATAACAATTAAATGACTAATGATCTATCTCAGCAATCTAGGAAGTCCATCTCATAAAGTAAAATCAAGAAATATATGAGCACCTTTAAAGACACTACGAACACTAAAGAGAAATAGACCGTGAAGAAAAAGAAATTCACACACCCCAAATGCAAGGCAGAGACAGGTTGGGAAGCTAATGAAGTTTAAGTTTTATGGCTTATTTGCATCAGTGACTTCCAAGACTGTGGGGAGAACTCTAGCAACGTGTTCACGCGGTCATTTGTCTTGTAAGATTTGCAGTATGTTACACTCAACTGCACTTAGTTAAAACGGCCCCTTCCCCCTCACCCTCCTCTCTTTCACACTCTCCTGCATGTCGAGTAGTATTGGAATGATCATAGGCATTTTGGAGATCTTAAGGGGAAATTGAATCGGGGACACAACGAACTTGGGACTGGTGGTATATATTCCCATAGATGAAGGTCACTTCCCTATACGGCTAGCCATCCTGGTGCAGAGATAACTTCCAGGAATAATCAGTCCCGTGGCCTTCTGTGCTGACTTACCTGGCATCGTGACCTGACGGTTCGAGGCCAGAGGTCATATTGGGATATGAATGTTTCCTGTGGCACCAGAAGTTTGTGGAGAGTGGAGAATATGTGGAAACAAGGTTTGGGATGTATGGAGCCAGAAGCTGGTCTGTGAAGATTCTTTCCAAACCTTACAGCTTGATAAAGTTTTTGCTAAATTTGACAGTTATAAGAATTTACAGGACTCTACCTAAAATTAGCTGTAAAGCTGAAACTTTTTTAAACTATCAATAATTTTAAAATGTTTATGTTAACTGTACTCCACAAAAACCACATCTGACCTTAACAATATGGTGAAACCCCTGGAAGAAATATTAGGTGGCCCTTACCCTGCATTGTAGCAGAAGCTGGAAGAGCCTAGTCGTGGCGGAACTAGGCGCTCAGTCTCTAGGAGTCCCTAGGGAATGCTGCGAAGGAGGAGGGAATGGGCATTTTCACAAAAGTGGTCTCTGTATTTGGGGACTGGGCTTTCTGAAAATTGAGCAACTAGGAGTGTTTTGTTGTTGTTGATTTAAAGATTTTTTTGATGTGGACCATTTTTAAAGTCTTTATTGAATTTGTTACAATATTGCTTCTGTTTTATGTTTTGGTTTTTTGGCTGCGAGGCATGGGGGATCTTAGCTCCCCAACCAGGGATCGAACCCGCACCCCCTGCATTGGAAGGCAAAATCTTAACCACTGGACAGCCAGGGAAGTCCCCCCTAGGGGTGTTTTAACTCTAACTTGTCATGTGAATGTTTGAGGATTATAGGTTTAGCGTATAGCTTTCTAGTGGAGAAGAACCAGTAAAATGCAAAAACTTGGGTGGAGGGAGAGGGAGGCATTGGTCCTTATGCTTTCTTCCATCACCCACTCTATTCTGGGAGAAAAGGATTCTCCCAGCAGTAAGACATGGACACCTCCACTTCCTTAGCAGAAAATGACATGTAAACTGAGGAAGGAAAAGCCTATTTTTCCCAGGCATATTTGGATCTACAACTATTTGAGGTCGTGAACCCACTTATGAAAATAAATGGCAGTAGTTCTTCCTTAACATAGTTGGGTTAAGGAAAGAAAGAAGCTCCTGGTAGAAATGCTCCTCCAGCTTGAGCTGCAGCTAGAACTGTCAGAATGCTGAGAGCCAGCCCTCTAGCTGACTCTGAGAGTGTTAACTGTATTAATCAGGGTTGTCTAGAGAAACAGAACCCAAAAGACATATATACATATATATATGTATATATATATATATATATATATATATAGCACTAGTAAGAGATTTATTATAGTGAGGTATTATAAGCAGCTAGGGTAGGGGGTCCCTGGAGAAAGAGAACCAGGCATGGCTTTCTTGACATAAGAGAAACCATTTTTGGCCTAAGCCATTTAGTGAGCTAAGCCTGGCCACAATGCTTGCCCTTGAACAGGTCTCAATAATTAATGATCTTAAGTGAAAACAATAATGCAGAAACAAACAACTGTTATCAGGCAAGAGAAGTAACAATAGCAAAGATAATCAGTTGTAAAGACTCCCAGTTCTGTTTCAATAGTAAAGATTAGCCTGAACCACCAGATCAACAGGAACCTAAGGGATGGTGATGGTCACATTTTCTGACCCTCCTGACTTGAATCAACTAAAGCTTGGACTCTGTCAATCACCCAAGCCCTTTCACGGATGTGCATGTACCCTTTGCTTAAAACGTCCCCAATTTTGCTGTTAGGGGAGACACTGCTTTGGGAAGGATCCCCGGTGTTCTCCTTACAAGTAATAATAAATCCCTCCTTGTCCCGATCTTTGGTTTGGTTATGTCTTTTGGCTCAACACTCACCAAGAGGCAAACCCAGTTTTTGGGTGACAGTATTGGCTCTCACAGTTGTGAAGGCTAAGTCCCATGATCTGTCGCTGTGAGCTGGAGCCCCAGGAAAACCAGTAGTGTAGTTAGAAGGCCCGAGAGCCAGTCTGGGTCTGAAAGCCCAAGAACCAGGATCACTGAAGGCAGAAGATGGCTGTCTCAGCTCAAGCAGTGAGAGAAAATTTACCCTTCCTCTGCCTTTCTGTTCTATTCAGGCTCTCAGTGGGTTAGAGGATACACACACACATTGGGGAGGGCCATCTGCTTTACTCAACGCCCACCAATTCAAATGCTAATCTCTTCTGGAAACACCCTCGAATCACGTGTAACTAGCTATCTGGGCATCCCATAACCCAGTCTAGTTGACACATAAAATTAACCATCCAAGTACCCGATCCTAAGGGCCTCGTCCCTCTGTGGATCAGAAGCCAGGAAGTGCTCAGAGAGGCCCTTCTGGTCTTGCCATGCCAATAAGGCTTGTGTTCTGGAACTCCTGGGCAGGGGTTCTAGTCACAGGCCTTCCTCTCTGAGCTGGCCTGTGGCTTTCAGGGCCAAAGCGATAGTGCAAGATGATCAGCCCAGAGCCAGGCAGCCTGGGTGCGAGCCCCGGCTCTGCTACTTTCTAGCGCTGTGGCTGTAGGCAAGTTATTATCTTCCCTGAGCCTCATTCTCCTCATCTGAAAAGTGGAGAATAAGGCTCTCAAACGACAGACCTGTTATGAAGGCGGTGTCTGGCACTTAAAGGAACTCAAACGCTTGTTGGTTCTGCATCATCCAACCCACCTCTGGCTCTTCATTTTTCTTCCACCATAGGTACTTAATCTTTTCTAGGTGTTCCTTTTCCCAGTTTCCTACCTGGATCCTAAATCTGGTGCCTGAGCCTCCCTGATTTAGGAGCTTCAGAGTGGCCACCACTGGTTCCCTCATGGCTGGCCTTGGACAGAAATGACCTGTCTCCTGTCTTTTCCACTTACAGCTACCACCAGGGATAGTGCTTCATTAGGACTGGCCTTGCTATATCAATAGTTCTCAAATTTGAGTAATGCATGGACCTACTTTAAAGGGAAAAATTGTCTCATGGACTTTCACTGTTGACAAATTATCTTCAGTAGCATGTTATTTAAATATGTACGACATAAAACTAAACATAAGCTCCACTTGCTTCTAGTCTTTATGACGTATAAATAGAAAACCAATTGAAAATTAAATATAAGCAAACTATAAAAGCAGTAACACTTAAATGAACATTAATATGGCAAACATTAATGTGATATTATTTTAGTGAAACTAAATTGCTACTCTCTGTGTTGTGGGGTACGTTTATAATACCTTGTACCATATAATTACTTGATTCTCTTACTACTTTATATACTGCAAGTACTATGAATCCTTTGTTCAATGTGCTTTGATGTTTAGTGTTCACTTAAACATAATGATTAAGGTATATATGAATTCTGTCTTCTGTTAATAGCTGGCAATAATTAAGCTAATACTGTCTAGTGATACCACCAAACATTTATATAACACTTACCATGTGTCAGGCATTGTTCTAATATATTAAATCATTTAATCCTCACAACAATCCTATCAATGAGATAGTTTATCTCCATTTTACACACGAGGAAACTGAGACACAGATAGGCAACATAATTTGCCCAAAGTCACACATATAGTGAGCTGCTGATCTTGAATTCCAACCAGGACCCCTGATCCAGTGTCTTTGTTCTTAACTAATAATAGTCTCTCAAGTAGATTGTAAATACAAACACAAAGTGAACATGGGGATTGAAAAATGTGTGGCTACTCTGTTAAAGCTCTTTATGGTCATGGAAATCATCCTACCTATATTATTTTTTAAGACTTCTATAGAAATAAATTTTTAAAAATGTTTTTCCATAAATAACTCATGGAATCCAGAGAGTAGGTCCATAGAGTTTGCAGAACCCAGCAAACAAAAACAAAAACACTGAAACAGATTAAACGGTGGATAATAGCCTTTTAGCACTGCTCAGGAAAGCTAAAGCTCCAACCATAACAGCATCTCTTCTTAACCTTGATTTCCTTAACTTCTTTGTATTTGCAGAACGTACTGGGTTCAATGTCTCAAGTGATTTCAAGCCTAGCATGGATGACCGCTTGACAGAACTATTGTAGCAAGGATTCATGCATTGGCTGGAAGGTTATACTAAATGATCTCTAAGGTATTTTCAACTCTGAGAAACCGTGATTTTATAAAAGCTCCATGAGCCCTAGGGCTGGGAGGAGAAAAGGAGGAGGTGGGATTACCAGAAATTAGCTACCCAGAGAATTGACCCTGAGTACTTGGCCCTCAGACCTCTGAGAAGGGCCTGCATACTTCGGGGTCTCAGAGGAAACGTCCCTGCAGAGCTGGTGCTCAGACTTCTGAGGAAGATGCTCCACTCAGCTGTTGCTGGTTCCTTTGATGAGGCAGCACAAAGCTGGTCGGGACTTCCAATAGGAGCTGACTTTATCTAAGAAATTCAAGTTTGGTTTAACATTTGAAAATCAATCAAATTTATTTGTCACATTAGCAAACTAAAGGGGAAAAAATCATTGGATAATCTCAATAGATTTTTTTTTTTAAAAAAAGCACTTGACAAAATTTAACACTTATTTATGGTAAAAGCCATGAACAAACTAGGAGTAGATGGGGAAATTCCTCAACCTGGTAAAGGACATCTGTGGAAAAACTTAGGCTAACATCAAAGTTAATGTCAAAATGGTGAATGCTTTTACACTCAGAACAGAAAAAAATAAGAATGTCTCTTCTCATCATTTCTATTCAACATTGTACTGGAAACCTAACATGTGCAATAGGCAATAAAAAGAAATAAAGATCATATAGATTGGAAAGGAAGTAGTACAACTATTTTTATTCACAGACACATAATTGTGTGCATAGAAAATTCTAAGAATCTACAATAGAACTATTGGAACTAGTAGGGGTTTTAACAAGGCCTCAGAAAACAATGTCAATATATAAGACAATTGTAATTCTATGTACTAGGAACAAACAATTAAGAAATAACATTTTAAAAATATCATTTACCAACATCAACAAATATTGAATACTTAGGGATAAATTTAACAAAATGTATACAAGACCTGTACAGTGAAAACCAAAATACATTGCTGAGACATTGAAGACCTAAAAAATTGGAAAGAAAACATATGTTCATGCATAAGAAGATTCATTATTAACATGCCCATTCTTCTGAAATTGACCCATAGATTTAACACAAGCCCAATTAAAATCCTGGCAGATTCTGGAGAAATTGATAAGCTGATACTAAAATTTATACAGAAATGTAAAGGACCTAGAATAGCCAAAACAATTTTGAAATAGAGGAACAAAGTTGGACCTGAAGTCTTACTATAAAGCTACAGTAATTAAGAGGATGTGGTCTTGACGTAAGAACAGACATACAGAGCAATTGGACACTAGCGAGTCCAGAAATAGACTCACAGAAATATGGTAAATAAATTGTTGACAAAGATGCCAAGGTAATTCAATGGGAAAAGAAGAGTCTTTACAACTAATAGTGCTAGGACAATTGAACAGCCACATGAGTACATAAAAACAACACTGACCCTTTCCTTATACCATATACATACAAAAGGAAATCTTAAAATTAATCATATACTTAAAAGTAAAAACTAAACTACAAAGCTTTTAGAAGAAAACATAGGAGAAATTTTTTGTAACTTGTAGATATCTTTGAACACAAAAATCAACAATTATTAAAAGGAAAAATGGATAAATATGGACATCATTAAAGTTAAAATCTTCTGCTTGTCAAAAGACACCATCAAGAAAATGAAAAGGTAAGCCATAGAGTGATAAAAAATCTCAATACATATATCAGGCAAAAGATTGTTTCCAGTATGTTTCATAGTATGTTCCTTCTGTGTGTGTCTGTGTCCTAATCTATTCTCCTCATAAGGACACTAAATCATATTGGATTAGAACCCACCTAATGATCTCATTTAATTTAGTCACCTCTTCAAAGGCCCTATTTCCAAATGTAGTCACATTCTGAGATACTGGAGGTTAGGACTTAGACATATGAATTCTGAGGGGACACAATTCAGCCTATCACATTTATTCGGCCAAACATACATTTTTATGTAATAAATTTATGGTGACTGTAATATTGGTGAGGCTGAATTGGGACGCTACAGGACTCTCAAAAAATGATTGATCAAAAAACTTTGTGTCCACTTTGTGGATCCTAGCCCAATTTAAAAAAGAAAAAAAAATAAAGTAAGGAAGACTGGTATAGAGGGAGAGAAGAGTGGGAAAATAGTTGCTTGAATAGTAACCTTCAAACAAAATTATTAAGTGATAAAAAAATTTTGATAGCTTAAGATTAGGCTTCCCACTATTGTCGTATTGTAAGGGAAGATTTGGAGGACACCCTTGCTGAGCCATAAATTTCCCAAGTGCTTAGGGCTGACACTACTGAAGTTACACCCCCTTGAAGCTGTTTTTTTTTCAGAAGGAACCAAAAAGGTTATACTTGTGTTTCCTGGCATAAATAGAACTCTTCAAAAAGGTGGTTCTTGTTCAAGAAAAATAATACGAAGATAAAAATCATTTCAGATGTCAAATGGGAAACCCAGTGAGTTGATTTTCTGTGACCACATACCCATGGAGGGAAGAGGGATAGCATCTGAGGGGAAAAAAAAGGCGGTGGGGTGGGGGGGTGGGTAACTCATAGCAGGACAAAGGAAATCTCTCTTTTATTGATAGTCTCTTCAAAAAAGGTAAGAATGATTTCACCCTCTTAGAAGAATAGTTTGGGCTGAGCAATTACCTTTATAGCAAAGGTTAAACAATAGTGAACTCTACCTTTAGAATGAAATCATTAATAAAATCCCTTCTGAACTCTGAAATATGTTATTTAAGGCCAATTAAGATTTCTCAGCCAGTGACACCAATCCTCTGGCACCTTTGAAAGAGCATTAGCACACATGGATGTGCGGGGGTAGGTGTTCAGTGCTTCCCGATAGCTGTTGGAAAGTAAAGAAAAATCAATCCACTTACAGACAGAGCAAGGATACCAGAGACACCTTCATCGCTGTTCCCATTCCCACTCCAAACCTTGGAGTCCCAAGACAGCTCACTAAAAATCAAATTGGAATAATGACCACTTAGGCTTCGTAGCAGAGAAAGAGTATGAGGAACTTCACAACTGTTATTTGGGTTCACAGACACTGAGATTAGGAATATTATTTGGGAAACAGAGCTAGAGCAGGGAAGGGCTGACCTTTCTCTTGGAAGTGCTGGGAAGCTACCGTAAGGAGGGAGAGAATGGAGATGCATGGGATTCATATTAAGGAACTGGTTTGAGGTGGCAGTAATAGAAGTTTTAAGTGTGTGACACTGCATAAGACCAACCAAATGTCTTCTTATTCAGTCCCAAGCGGGATGACCTTGGGTCCTTGTTTGCCTGAGACTGTTCCATTCACTCCAGTTGTCCTAGTGTAATTATTAATTTAAACCCCTTTCATGTTCAATGCAGATGATAAGGTAATTATATAGTCACAGTAGTGCTAACAGACTTTTCCCAAATTCTACGATTCAGGGTCTGGGAGAAATGCAAAGGCCACACCTTCTAGAACATAATAAGTGACACATAATCACCTGTAGGAAGAGAGCCCTTCTTACCTGTCTGGGTCAGGGAGACAGCAACAGTAGTTGCAGCAGCACTAGAGGCTGCAAAATGGAGTACAGCACCAGGGACCACAGAGGAAATTCTCCTGACTTCCAGGGAGATCACGGAAGCCATCTGGACATTGGCTGTAGGAAGTTAGAAGGCTCGGGTTGGGATGGGGGGATGGATGGGGACCTCAGCATTCCTCAGATTACTGGGTGGTAATCTGTTTAAAGCCATTGCTACTGGGATTTGCATATTCTCAGGGCTGGTTTCATGAGCGTGCAACCAGGACCCTGCCCTTAAAAGAACCCTGCTTTGGGGGTTTAATGTTCTGTGGTCACCACCTTGAAATTCTTAATAATGTTATCTTTGATACTGTATTTCATAAATCACGTTTTGACTTAACGAAAATAGAGTATGTTCCAGGGACTTGGAGGCTCAGCTCACATTTGTTCTTCCTCCTGCTGCCTTCCTGCCTCCCCGGGATGGGTTCTCAGTAGCCCACTCCCCTGTCCCCAAGTACCAACCTGCTTGACCTCCCCACCCCTGCCCTCTGCCTCTGGCGGGGGCCCGGGTGCAAGCACAGCGGGATCGAAGCTGAGGTGAGCATGGCAGCATGGTGGCAGCCATTCCTGATGGGGCTGGCATTACCTTGACTGCCCCCATCCCAGTACCGCGCACGTCCTGGGACAGAGGTTGCCATCCCTTGGACATCAGCCGTGCGCTGTGAGTGAGTTGGGACCGTGGGCCTGTGGGAAGGGGAGGATGACTTCCTCGCCCCCCAGCCTGGGCACTGTGCTTCATGGCAGGAGGGGGCACCCTGCAGCTGGTGGGCTGCTTGCACACCTGACAAATTGCAGAGCTAGAGCGGAACCTCAGATGCCTGTGAGGGCTGCACTCACCTGGTGAGAATTCCCATGCCTGAGGGAGTGCAACATTAAATAGCAAATAAAAATACAAGAACAGATTGAGAAAGAGAACCAAAGACAGGGAAAAGTGTTATATTCTAATACCTTTAACACCTTTTTTTCTGCTTTTTGGACAAGTGGCCCATATTTTCCTTTTGCACTGGGACCCTCTAATTATGTAGTCATCCCTGTGTGTTCCCCTTAAGAAGCTGAGGTAGTAAATGTCTTTCAGAGAACAACCTGTATCCCTCGGCTGCCAGACAAGTGTGAGTCTGTCCTGATAGTCCTGTGACATCTCTCTGCAGTGGACCCCACCTCTGAATCCAGTCCCCTTTCTAGACCCAACGTCATCTGCATGCCTTGGAGATGCCTGCCTTTCTGCACTCCCGCTCTGCATCCTTGGTACCTCCCTGGCTCATTTCCAGTTATTGGCACCCACTATCAGTCTTATTTGTTCAGTTGATTCACATCTGTCTTGCAATTTGGGAACCCAGAATTCTCGCCCCTCTTCGGACATTTGTAAAACATTTTGTATAATGCAAAGGATATGATATTTAGAGTCACATGTCCTGGATTTAATCCTGTCTCTGTTATTCACTAGATGTATAAACTTGGGTGATTTGTTTCTCCTCCCTCAGCCTCAGTTTCCTTATCTGTAAAATGGGGAGCTAAATCCTGCTCTCCAGTTCCTCGATTCCCCAGGTGGGTGGGGCATCCAGAATCAGATCCTGGCATCTTGGCGAGTCAGGTCAGTACTTCTATAGCTGCTTTACTGGACGTACTCAAAGCCTTCATCCCCTTGTTCTTTATTTAGGTCAGAAAGCTTATCCAGGCTTCCTATCCTCTCTGTCAATTCTTTAAAAACTCCTTACCAGTTTCTTAGTCTCTGTCCCAGGACTTAGCATATAGAGTCTCTCTCTTTGTCTACTCTTTTCCAAAAGACCTGGGAAAGTCAGTCTGGCATTGTATGGATTTTGGTTTGACCCCATCCTTAGACAGCCACTCTGTTCCACGAATTGGAAGGAGGCAATAGGCAAATGAAGTCCCCCACCAGCCCCCGAACCACCCCTCTCACTCCAACCCCCTTGCCTAGCTCAGATTCCCAGACCCTGCCAGGAGCCAAGACCCTGAGTCTTCCCTTTTCACCAAGGGAGATTCAGCATCTTTGCTATGTTTTGCCTTTTGCATTCTTTGCCCAACATCCTTTGGCCTGTGTGGATGTTTAATTACACGGTCAGCTAATCATTGTAAAAATAAAGTTTGAAAAGAAACATTGTTTTTGCACGAGAAGACATCACATTTCCAAGAAGCACCCTCTACTAACGAGCTCAGAGCTAGAGACGGTGGAAGCATCCACACAGGCATCTATCTCCCTCCTCCCCTGGGAAGAAGACAGCAACAGCCAGCAGGCTGTCCCCATCGCTTTATAGGTGGGGAACCACAGGCATTCAGATGCTGAGCGACGCTCCTGGCGATCAGAGGGGTTTTGTGAACGAGGCGCTCAAACATGGGCTGGGCTACTTCCCGCATGGTTTTACAAGGGACAGGATTTATGTCTTGGCTTTTCCTGTCAGAAGCCTCCCAGTCACCATATGATGATGAGCCTAATCCCCAGGGATTTGAGTGTGAAAACAGAATGGTTTTGGCTGCCCTCTTCTCCCCTCACGTCTCTACTTTACCACAAAGGCAATGTTCTTGAGTCAGGCAGGATTCCGAAATGAGGTCTGCACCTGGTTGTAAAACCAGCCTGGAGGAAATCTGCCTGATTATGGGTTTTAAGAAATGACCTTCCTGTGGTTCTGGCTCTCAGCTGGAAAAACCCACAAGTTACTGGGTCAAGATTATTTGTGGTCTTTTGACTATATACAATGAGATAATCCCAGGAGAGAACAGTCGCGCTCTTCACTTGTATTGCCTAGCACAGGGCCTGCCACAGTGTAGGAACTCACAAATTTGAGTTCAAAGGATGAATCTGCTCAGTCTTATCTGAGAGACAAGACAGGGAGCTGCTTACAATGAGGGCCAAGGGCCCTGTCATGGGCAGAGGAATCCAAGAGCACTCAGCTATGTGGGTGCTTTTATGACATCCCTCATCCATCTACTCCACCATAAAGGCTGTGCCCCCTCCTCTCCATCTCCATGACCACTCCCTTAATTAAAGCCCTAATAATCGCTAGCCTGGACCATTGCAAAGTTCTTCTATTCATCTGCTTCCAGCACTCACCAGCTTCTTCTACCGTCCAGTGCATCCTTCAGACTGACACCAAAGTCCTCTTTCCCAAATGCAAGGCTCATCATGACTCTCGCCTGATTGCAACCCTTCAGTGCCTCCCTATGTCCCACTCCAACGTTCTCAGCCCCTCACATCCCCAGAGTTTAAAAAAGTCTCATTCTTGCCGAGCTTTGGATCTGCCCCATTGCCTTGCCTTTCTCTGAAGCGGCAAATCCCACACACTCTGAAGACAGTGTGCCTTGTGTGTCAAGAAGAGTTTGCCTGCCCTTGAGTTTGCTAGTGTGCATTATCAAAACAGTGGGGATGTATAATGTCAAATACGCTTTGAACAAAATATACTGCCTACCCAGTGATTCTGATATTTCCTTCCAGAGACACATCATGGTGAAGAATAACTACCCTAGGAGAGAAAATCCATGCCTTGCATACAAGCTTTTTCTCGATCGGGTTCCTGCTGTCATCTGTGGCTTCATCTCCCACTGCTTGCCAGCTCACTGCGTCCCTTGCGTCCCCATCAACTCCCCGTGCTAGTCATTGTGAACTGCCAGCAGCTCACCCACTCTACCGTGCTCTTTCTCGCCTTTATAACTTTGCAGGGGCAATTTTCTCTGTCGGAGCCAACATTTACTGCATGCTTGCAGTGTACTAGACACTATTTTAAGAGATTTACGTGTTTTAACTCTTTTAGCCATCAGAACAATCCTATAAAGTACCACAATTGTTGCTCCTATTATAGAAAATGAAACTGAGGATCAGAGAGGTTAGGTAACTTATCCTAGTCTACAAAGCTAATGGTGACAGAACTAGGAATGGACCACAGGCACTTTGCTTCCAGACTGCATGTATGTAACACCTGAGCTACAGCTGCCTCACCCACGGCTTCCTGGTGAACCCCTGCTCATTCTTCAGTACTCCACTGATGCACCACCTCCTCCCTGAGGTCTCGCCCGACCTCTTCGGGAAAAGTTGAGCATACCCTCTCGTGCCCCACTGAACCCTGCACATAACCTCTGCGATAGCTCTCAACATAATGGAAAATAATGATTGGTCCCACGTCCCACCCATGCACCCATGGGGATTTTTTTCTTTAAATATCTTTATTGGAGTATAAATGCTTTACAATATTGTCTTAGTTTCTGCTGTATAACAAAGTGAATCAGCTATATGTATACATATATCCCCATATCCCCTTCCTCTTGCATCTCCCTCCCTCCCACCCTCCCTATCCCATCCCTCTAGGTGGACACAAAGCACCTAGTTGATCTCCCTGTGCTATGCGGCTGCTTCCCACTAGCTATCTATTTTGCATTTGGTAGTGTATATATGTCAATGCCACTCTCTCACTTCATCCCAGCTTACACTTCCCCCTCCCCGTGTCCTCAAGTCCATTCTCTACCTCTGCGTCTTTATTCCTGTCCTGCCCCTAGGTTCATTAGAATCATTTTTTTTTTTTTTTTAGATTCCATACATATGTGTTAGCATACGTTATTTGTTTTTCTCTTTCTGACTTACTTTACTCTGTATGACAGACTCTTAGGTCCATCCACCTCACTACAAATAGTTCAATTTCATTTCTTTTTATGGCTGAGTAATATTCCATTGTATATATGTGCCACATATTCTTTATCCATTCATCTGTAGATGGACACTTAGGTTGCTTCCATGTCCCGGCTATTGTAAATAGTGCTGCGGTGAACATTGTGGTACATGTCTCTTTTTGAAATATGGTCTTCTCAGGGTATATGCCCAGTAGTGGGATTGCTGGGTCATATGGTAGTTCTATTTTTAGTTTTTTAAGGAACATCCACACTGTTCTCCATAGTGGCTGTATCAATTTACATTCCCACCAACAGTGCAAGAGGGTTCCCTTTTCTCCACACCCTCTCCAGCATTTATTCTTTGTAGATTTTTTTTATACCTGTTTCTTTTTTGTTTGTTTGTTTTGTTTTAACATCTTTATTGGAGTATAATTGCTTTATAATGGTGTGTTAGTTTCTGCTTTATAACAAAGTGAGTCAGTTATACATATACATATGTTCCCATATCTCTTCCCTCTTGTATCTCCCTCCCTCCAACCCTCCCTATCCCACCCTTCTAAGTGGACACAAAGCATGAAGCTGATCTCCCTGTGCTATGCGGCTGCTTCCCACAAGCTATCTATTTTACGTTTGGTAGTGTATATATGTCCATGCCACTCTCTCACTTTGTCACAGCTTACCCTTCCCCCTCCCCATATCCTCAAGTCCATTCTCTAGTAGGTCTGTGTCATTATTCCCATCTTGCCCCTAGGTTCTTCATGACCTTTTTTTTTTTTTCTTCTTAGATTCCATATATATGTGTTAGCATACGGTATTTGTTTTTCTCTTTCTGACTTACTTCACTCTGTATGACAGACTCTAGGTCCATCCACCTCACTACAAATAATTCAATTTCGTTTCTTTTTATGGCTGAGTAATATTCCATTGTATATATGTGCCACGTCTTCTTTATCCATTCATCTGTTGATGGACACTTAGGTTGCTTCCATGTCCTGGCTATTGTATATTGTTATGCATTTCTAAGAATTTGTCCATTTCTTCCAGGTTGTCCATTTTATTGGCATATATTTGCTTGTAGTAATGTCTCACGATCCTTTTTATTTCTGCAGTGTCAGTTGTTACTTCTCCTTTTTCATGTCTAATTCTGTTGTTTTGAGTCTTTTCCCTTTTTTTCTTGATAAGTCTGGCTAATGGTTTATCAATTTCGTTTATCTTCTCAAAGAACCAGCCTTTAGTTTTATTGATCTTTGCTATTGTTTCCTTCATTTCTTTTTCATTTATTCCTGATCTCATCTTTATGATTTCTTTCCTTTGGCTAAGCTTGGGTTCTTTATTTTTTATTCTTCTTTCTCTAATTTCTTTAGGTGTAAGTTTAGGTTGTTTATTTGAGATTTTTCTTGTTTCTTGAAGTAGGATTGTATCACTATGAACTTCCCTCTTAGAAGCGCTTTTGCTGCATCCCATAGGTTTTGGGTTGTCGTGTTTTCATTGTCATTTGTTTTTAGGTATTTTTTTATTTCTTCTTTGATTTCTTCAGTGATCTCTTGGTTATTTAGTAGCATATTGTTTAGCCTCCATGTGTTTGTATTTTTTACAGTTTAGTCTCATAGTGTTGTGGTCAGAAAAGATACTTGATATGATTTCAATTCTCTTAAATTTACCAAAGCTTGATTTGTGACCCAAGATATGATCTATCCTTGAGAATGTTCCATGAGCACTTGAGAAGAAAGTGTATTCTGTTGTTTTTGGCTGGAATGTCCTACAAATATCAATTAAGTCCATCTTGTTTAATGTGTCATTTAAAGCTTCTGTTTCCTTATTTATTTTCATTTTGGTTGATCTGTCCATTGGTGAAAGTGGGGTGTTAAAGTCCCCTACTATTATTGTGTTACTGTTGATTTCCCCTTTTATGGCTGTTAGCATTTACCTTATGCATTGAGGTGCTCCTGTGTTGGGTGCATAAATATTTACAATTGTTACATTTTCTTCTTGGATTGATCCCTTGATCATTATGTAGTGTCCTTCTTTGTCTCTTGTAATAGTCTTTATTTTAAAGTCTATTTTATCTGATATGAGAATTGCTCCTCCAGCTTTCTTTTGCTTTCCATTTGCATGGACTATCTTTTTCCATCTCCTCACTTTCAGTCGGTATGTGTCCCTAGATCTGAAGTGGGTCTCTTGTAGACAGCATATATATGGGTCTTGTTTTCATATCTAGTCAGCCAGTCTATGTCTTTTGGTTGGTGCATTTAATCCATTTACATTTAAGGTAATTATTGATATGTATGTTCCTATTACCATTTTCTTAATTGTTTTGGGTTTGTTATTGTAGGTTTTTTCCTTCTCTTGTGTTTCCTGCCTAGAGAAGTTCCTTTAGTATTTGTTGTAAAGCTGGTTTGGTGCTGCTGAATTCTCTTAGCTTTTGCTTGTCTGTAAAGGTTTTAATTTCTCCATCAAATCTGAATGCAATCCTTGCTGGGTAGAGTAATCTTGGTTGTAGGTTTTTCCCTTTCATCACTTTAAATATGTCTTGCCACTCCCTTCTGGCTTGCAGAGTTTCTGCTGAGAGGTCAGCTGTTAACCTTATGGGAATTCCCTTGCATGTTATTTGTTGCTTTTCCCTTGCTGGTTTTAATATTTTTTCTTTGTATTTAATTTTTGATAGTTTGATTAATATGTCTCTTGGTGTGTTTCTCCTTGGATTTATCCTGTATGGGACTCTCTGCGCTTCCTGGACTTGATTGACTACTTTCTTTCCCATGTTAGGGAAGTTTTCGACTATAATCTCTTCAAATATTTTCTCAGACCTTTTCTTTTTCTCTTCTTCTTCTGGGACCCCTATAATTTGAATGTTGGTGCTTCTAATGTTGTCCCAGAGGTCTCTGAGACTGTCCTCAATTCTTTTCATCCTTTTTTCTTTATTCTGCTCTGCAGTTGTTATTGCCACTATTTTATCTTCCAGGTCACTTATTTGTTCTTCTGCCTCAGTTATTCTGCTATTGATTCCTTCTAGAGAATTTTTAATTTCATTTATTGTGTTGTTCATCATTGTTTGTTTGCTCTTTAATTCTTCTAGATCCTTGTTAAAGGTTTCTTGTATTTTCTCCATTCTGTTTCCAAGATTTTGGATCATCTTTACTATCACTACTCTGAATTCTTTTTCAGGTAGACTGCCTATTTCCTCTTCATTTGTTTGGTCTGGTGGGTCTTTACCTTGCTCCTTCATCTGCTGCATATTTCTCTGTCTTCTCATTTTGTTTAACTTACTGTGTTTGGGGTCTCCTTTTCGCAGGCTCCAGGTCTGTAGTTCCCTTTGTTTTTTGTGTCTGCCCCCAGTGGGTGAGGTTGGTTCAGTGGCTTTTGTAGGCTTCCTGGTGGAGGGGACTGGTGCCTGTGTTCTGGTGGGTGGGGCTGGATCTTGTCTTTCTGGTCAGCAGGGCTGCATCAGGCAGTGTGTTTTGGGGTGTCTGTGAACTTAGTATGATTTTAGGCAGTCTCTCTGCTAATGTGTAGGTTTGTGTTCCTGTCTTGCTAGTTGTTTGGCATGGGCCATCCAGCACTGGAGGCTGCTGGCCGTTAGGTGGAGCTGGGTCTTAGCGTTGAGATGGAGATGTCTGGGAGAGCTCTCGCTGATTGATAAGTGGGGCTGGGAGGTCTCTGGTGGTCCAATGTCCTGAACTCAGCTCTCCCATCTTGGAGGCTCCAGCCTGACACCAAACTGGAGTACCAAGACCCTGTCAGCCACATGGCCAGGTACGTGGGGATTTTCTTGTCTTTTGGGATGTCTGAGGTCTTCTGCCAGCATTCAGTAGGTGTTTCTGTAGGAGTTGTTCCACATGTAGATGTATTTTTGATGTATTTGTGGGGAGGAAGGTGATCTCCACGTCTTACTCCTCCTCCATCTTGAAGGTCCCCCTGCAATAGGAGACTCCACTGAAGATCCCAACCTCCGCAAGAGCTAGAGGTGCAGAGGCATTATTTTCAGAGGGTTTGCAGCTTGCTTTTTTTTTCCTTTTCCTTTGTGCTTCATGCTTATTCACAGGGTGCTTCATGCCAAGGCCTCACACCTGGCACTCCAGATTAGAGTGCATAGTGAGAAATGGCTGTGCTGACACCTCAGCTCAGTGGGCCAGGCACCCATGGGGATTTTATCTGTATGTCTCTAGTACCTAGGCTGGCACATCCTAGATGTACAATAAAGTTTTGTTGAATGGAATTTCACACTCTTAACATATGAATCATTTCCTTTTTTAGTCTCAGCTTTGTGAATCAGCTCTGCCTCTCAGTTATCCTCAGCACCCTTCTTCTGGAATATGTTTTCAACAGTAGAGAACACAAGAGCAAACTTTCCAGCAATGGGAGGACTCTTCACATTCAACTCTAGTTAAATCAGCAACATGTAAGTAGACCTCGGAATTACTGAGGCCAGCGTCACCCAGCTTCACAAAATGTGCTTTATTTCTTCAATCAGGACATCCATAACATGTTATAGGCATAGCTCCAGTCTCCCAGAGAAGGAGCTGCTGCACTGAGTTTACAAATTTCTGTTCCCCTTATCTACCACTACGAATCAAACCACCCTAAACCTTACTAATCTCTCGTGCTCGTGAATCTACAACTGAGGCCAGGCTCAGCAGGGACAACTCATCTTACTCCATGTGAAGCCTGGGGCATCTGGTGAGACTGGCTGCGGGGTGCTGTCCAGGTACATCTCCCTCCTCCTGCATCTCAGGGCCACTCTGTGTGGCCTCTGCCTGTGCTCTTTCTAGCCTGGTAGGCTCACAGTTGTTAGACATCTTCCATGGCAATTGGCTTCGCAGGGTGAGTGCTCCAAGACTCCCAGGCTGAAGCTCCATGTCTTCTTATCACTTGGTCTCAGACTTGCAGAACATCATTGCCACTGCATTCTATTGATCAAGCAAAACACTAAGCTCAGCCCAGATTCAAGGGAATAGAAATTAGACTCTCTGTCTCAATAAGATGAGTAGCAAAGAATTTGAAGCCATTTTTAATTTACCACAATACCCAAAACCAAAGAACAAGTCAAGCATCAATGAAAATGGACATTGGGGTACAGAATGTGGTAATTTAGAAACTCAGGACAATAGAAGACCCATATGATGTGAGAAGACCTGAACACAGAAGAAGGGACACAGCAAGAGTCCAAGGAAAGAGCTTAAGGGCTACTCGTCTGAGCTTCATATTTGTCTGTGAGATTTTCTCATAATGAGAAAAACAATGAAGGCCAACATTTACTAAGTATTTGCTATACATTTTCTCTTTTAAGAGGTTTACATCTACTAACTCATTTAATCCTCTTCATTGAAAACTGGAGCCCTATGAGGTCAAATAACATAAGCCACATAGCTAGAAAGATGTGGAGCTAGAATTCCAGCTTTGACAGTCTGTCTCCAGAGCTGATGTGTTTAAGGCCATTCCATATAGCTTTCTATCAATATTTCTAAGATCGAGGGCATTTTCTCCACACATGGGCAGATGTGTGGAGAGAGCATCTTCTCAAGCTTTGGGTCAGGTCTTAGTCTTTAACTTAAACAGATATTTTTATCACACTTATCTGGGATAAGGCCTGAGCATATATACGTCCCAGATGATTCTAAAGGGTGACCAAGGTGAAAGATAACTGAGACCCCACATTCCAAAAGTTAGCCCTGGTTTTGATTTGATTTGATCATGACACCGAGGATCCTAACTTAGGTTAGGCTTACCAGGTGAGTGAAGCCAGTGCTGTCCTCGCATGTGAATGAGTGAATCTCTCCCCCCACCTCTCCTCCTCTGCCTTGCAGCAGTTCATTTCTTGCTCAGCACCTTCTCCAGAGCCTGGAAGCCCCATGAGAACAGGGACTGTGTCTGACTTGTTCTGCACTCCACCCCCAAGCATCTGACACACTTCCTGGCATGTCGCAGACACCTAGTAAAGAGGTGTTGAATTAACAAGCAGATGACTCACTAGCACTTGTCTACAAGGGTCTATGTGATGGAAAAAGGAAGGACTTTGGAGTCAGGAAGACCCAGGTCATAATCTCAGTTTTACATTTCAAGAGAGTTTCAGGGATGCTCTAAAGTGTGTTAGACAAAAATAACACATCATCAGGATTACCTTGCAAAGTCTTTATAATGGTGCCTCGAGTAAGGCTAATACAGCCAGTATTTCTTCCAGAAACAGACCTCTGTTTCTGTAGTTGAGCAATAGACCAACATGGCTTGCATTTCAGAGACAAGTCATAAGAAAATAGCTACCTTTAAATCCTGGAATCATCCTCAGCTTGGCACGTTACTTCGTCTCTGAGCAGCACATGGGGATGGAGACCCCCTGGGCCAAAAGCAGTCACAGCTCCCTGAGGGTGGAATGAGAAGATGAATGGCCTGCACCACTTAAATTTGTGTATGGATGTCATTTTTATTACATATTTTATATTAATATACAATTTTAATATGTTGTTATTTTAAATTTTATTTTATTTCATTTTATTTGCATTCATGTACATCGAATGCTCAGATAAATTCCCAGTTTGTTCTTTGTCAAGCAATATGGCAGATCTGGTCTGAAAACAAAACAAGAAAGGGAGAAAGGGAACCACGGGAACTGTAAGAAAGAGCAAAGGAACCAGCACAGGACAAGAGAGCAGAGACGTGTTTTGGACAGCACACTCTCTCTCTTCTGATTTGCTCTGACAAAACTCCTTTGAGAATTCTATCCTGTTTTCTCCATTTAATTAACAAAATGCTCTTGCAGTGTTAATATATGCCAGGCACTATTCTAAGCGCTTTGTAAATATTATCGCATTCAATCCTCCTAATACCCCCATGAGCATATTATTACTCTCGTTTTACAGAGGAGGAGACTGAGGCATGGAGAGGCAAAATCATTGGTCCAAGGTCACTAGCTACTAAGAGCCAAAGCTGGGACTCCATGCTCTTTACTGCGACTCTAAGCTGGCCCCCATTTTGCACACTGGCATTGCTCTGGACCCTCACTGTCTGTCACACGCTCCATTCACTGCCTCCATACTGATCTCCTGTCTTCAGTCTCCTCACCCTCAATCCATCCTACAAACTTCCATTCTTCCCATGGTCTAATGAACCTGCTTAAATGCCAATCTGAAGATGCAGCCTCTACTGTCATACCTAGAGCAGGATTTGCCTAACTAAACTTCTCAGAGCTAACATTACAGGGTGTGGGACAAGGTTTTTTGGGAAATGCTGTATGCGCGTCTTCTTCTTGGGGAGGGAGGCCTCGTATAGGGGTGGGGGAGTGGGAGGTACACACTACTGGGTGTAAGACAGACTCAAGGACGTATTGTACAACACAGGGAATATAGCCAATAATTTTTAATAACTGTAAATGGAGTGTAACCTTAAAATTTGTAAAAAAATAAAAATGTATTTTAAAAACGGTGCTGCAGAGCCTCAGAGCAAAGAGCTCACCTTAGTTTCACCCAGAATTTCCCAAATTCACCGGAGTGCAGACCATGTCGTTGCAATGACTGCTCACATCTCCCAATGTGAGTGTTTTACAGAACAGACCTTGAGAAATGTTGGCCTACAGGATAAAGTTTAAACTCCATATTTTGTTAAGAAAGGTCTCCTTTAAGACCTGGCCTACATTTTCACCTCATCTCTGACCTCTCCCTCCCTTCCCTGATCACTGAATTTCCCTTCTTTGAACTGCCATCCCCTTTCTTTTATATATATATGTGTATATATATATATATATATGTATAATTGAAGTATAGTTGATTTACAATATTGTGTTAGTTTCAGGTGTACGGCATAGTGATTCAAGATTTTTTTGCAGATTATATTCCATTATATGTTATTATAAGATATTGGGTATAATTCCCTCTGCTATACAGTAAATCCTTGTTGCTTATCTATTTTATATATAGAAGTTTGTATCTGTTAAATCCCTTACTCCCTGTCTCCCTTTCCCCTTTGGTAACCATAAGTTTGTTTTCTATGTCTGTGAGTCTGTTTCTATTTTGTATGTATTATTTTTTAGATCCCACATATAAATGATATCATATAGTATTTGTCTTTCCCTGTCTGACTTATTTCACTAAGCATAATATTCTCTAGGTTCAACCATGTTGCTGCAAATAGCATTATTTCATTCTTTTTTATGGCTGAGTAACATTCCATTATATATATATATATATATACACACACACACCACATCGTCTTAAGCCATTCATCTATTGATGGGTACTTGGGTTGCTTCCATGTCTTGGCTATTGTAAATAGTGCTGCTATAAACACTGCGGTGCCTGTATCTTTTTGAGTTAGAGTTTTTGTTTTTTCCAGGTATATACCCAAGAGTGGAATTGCTGGATTATATGGTAGCTCTATTTTTAGTTTTTTCAGGAACCTTCATACTGTTTTCTGTGCCATCTCCTTTCTTTCCTCTGTGCTTTGCTTCTGTCATTTCCTCTGCCAGGAATGCCCACTCCTTTCTCCCCTGTAAACTCCTAATCATTAAAAAAACCAGTTCCAATATTCCCCCCTCTCCACAGCCTTTCCCACTTGGCCCACTTTCCCTCACTGCACAACATGTTTAATACAAATCTCCTCTGGCTCCTCAGAGATCTTTATCATATCACTGTTTCTTTTAAAGCTATCATGTTTCTATTACTCTTCCTTTATCTATTATATCACTTTTTTAAAAAAGCCATAATTATTGAGTATGCAATATATGCTAAGCTCTGTGTTAAACATCTTCTGTGAATTTTTTCATTTATGCTTCATAAAACCTTTGAATTAGATATTATAATTGTTGTTGTTATTGTTTCTATTATTTGCATTTTAGTGAAAAGGAATCTGAGGTTCAGAGAAGACAGAAACCTAAGGTCACTTAGCTCATCCATCATTGGATTTGAACCCAGGTCTTCTTAGGAACCCATCGGATTCATGTAAATTCCACCTGTCCATCTTCTTCCCTGTAATGTGATGTTTAAGAGCACAGGCCCTTCTTACTCATTTCTCTACCCTTAACTTCTAGCACAGGACCGAAGAAGAATGTAACAACTACTTGTTTCATAAATGAACAACTATGGGTGGGAAATGATCCAAGTGAGACTCTCCAGACTTAACACTTCTTTCCCCCTGACCTCCACCCCATCAGGTGAGACCCTTCTCTCTGGCCTTTACCCTCTGACCACAGAGAGAAGTAACCTGCAGAATCTTGGCTCCACAGCCCTCATCAGAGAAGGGATGAGCTTTGGGTGTCAGATATTTTGCTAAGACTGTTTAAGTTAATATTTATCAAGTATCAGTACTTCCAGTGTGCCAGGTACTGTTCTAAGTGTTTTACATGCATATTCATCATTCCCATCCTAATGCAGGTGCTGTTATGACTCCCATCTTATAGATGTGGAAACTGAAGCACAAAGAGATGAAGAGAGCTGCCCCAGCTCCCACAGCTAGTGAGTGGTACAGCCAGCATTCCAAGGCAGACAATCTGGCCCCAGAACCCACCCTCTCATTCACTACTCTATACAGCCTCCCAAAAGCCCATGCAAAGAGAAAATAAGAACAACACCCAGATAAAAAAATGAAGTTTCTGTTCTGTTTTGGAATTTGGGTAGTCAGTTGACTGATTTCCTCAATGGATCTGTTACTGGCTTGACCGCATTTCCAAGGAACCCCACTGAGGTGGGTCCCCTGATCAGTGTGAGATTATATTAAACAACAGGGTGATGTCTCTCTGTGTCTCTGTCTCTTTCTGTCTCTGATTCTTTCTGTCACTCTCTTTCTGCTGACCCCCTCAAGCCTTTCTGTTCTTTCTCCCTCTTTTTATCTCTTTTTCTCTCTCTGACTCCTTTCCCAGTCCCATAGCTCAACACACACCCTTAATAACTTGGGAGATTCACTCCTTAAAAAAAAAAAAATAGAATTTAGTCTTTACAAGCAAATTTATTTTGGTAGAGGTGGGTGGGAGGAAATCTGCCTGTGTTTGTGGAGGGATTATATTGGAGGGGCAGAAACAAGGAGCCATGTCAGGGGAAATGCAACCTCCAGAGCTGGAATGAGCCTGTAGCCAATTGGATAATAACTGTGTCATTTATTACCTTATTGTCTCAATTGTGTCTTTTGAATTTCCTGACTCTTAATCCAAGAAATCTCTTCTCAATGCTCAGGTAGTAAATTATTTATCTGCCTTTCTTCCTCTTTCAGTAACCTCGTCTCCCTGTGCGAATGCAGCAGTTACTAGCAACTTGCCCCAGACAGAGCACTGTAGAACAGAGCTGGGGCGCTTAACCCTGAGCCTTCCCAGGGAGGTCAAGTCATGATGATCAGTTCCAGGAAGGCTGTGCTGAGTGGTAAGTAAGAGCCCACACTTTAGAACCAGACTGTAGATCCAGATTCCAGCTCTGCTCCTTACAGACTGTGGGTTCTGGGGTGAGTAACTCGATTTTCTCATCTCTAAAATGGGGATGATAATAATCTCCAACTTGTAAGGCTGTGATGATTGTATGTATTACATACGTACGGCACTTAGAAGAGTTCTTGGCACATCGTAAATGCTTTATAGTGTTTGCTTTTGCTGTTATTGTGATTCTTATTGGTAGAAGGAGTAATTGTTGGTGAGAAGGGCTGGTTAAAAGGGAAAGAATTCTCTAAAAACTTTCCATTTATTTTTATTGACCCTCCTTGGTTTTACCTCATCAAACATTTCTTGATCAGTGTCTGACTTAATGCTGAGGATTCAAAAAGAAATAAGACCCCAAATAAAATAAATAAATAAATACATGAGTAGAAAATAAATAAGTAAATAAATAAAAAATAGATAGATAGGTAGATAGAGGCTGTCTCATCACCCAGAGGATTAATCCTCCTTGAGAAGTTGGGCATATTAACAGGCAACACCAATAAAGTGTGTTACCTGCTTAGACAGATGAATGCAGAGCATTCAGGGACAGCTCATTGAGAGGAGAATGTCCAGTCTCAAAGTACACCAAAGATGAGTAAGATGGGAGTAGGTGAATTGAGGTAGGAATGGAATTCCAGGGTGAGACCATGACATGAGCACAGCATGGTACAGGAAAATAGCCCACTGTCAGTGAGGCACTAAAACCATAAGATATTGTCAGATCACAGCAGAGAGTTTAGGAGATGAGGCAGGTACGTGGAGGGCCAAATCATGGATGGAGTGACAAATATTCTTGGAATTTAACTTGGTTTGTTCCAGGAAAAATCCCAAAGAAACTCACAGTTCTTATCTCAGGAAATAAAAACTCAGATAAATTGTTTCCCCATTCATGTCCCGAAAAGAGCTCTCTCTCTCTCTCTTTTTTTTAAAATATCTTTATTGGAGTGTAATTGCTTTAAAATGTTGTGTTAGTTTCTGTTGTACAACAAAGTGAATCAGCTATAAGTATACATATATCCCCATATCCCCTCCCTCTTGAGCCTCCCTCCCATCCTCCCTATCCCACCCCTCTACGTCATCACAAAGCATCAAGCTGATCTCCCTGTGCTGTGCAGCAGCTTCCCACTAGCCATCCATTTTACATTCGGTAGTGTATATATGTCAATGCTACTCTCACTTCGTCCCAGCTTCCCCTACCCACTCCGTGTCCTCAAGTCCATTCTATACATCTGTGTCTTTATTCCTGCCCTGCCCCTAGGTTCATCAGTACCGTTTTTTTAGATTCCTATATGTGCATTAGCATACATTATTTGTTTTTCTCTTTCTGTCTGACTTACTTCACTCTGTATGACAGACTCTAAGTCCATCCACCTCATTACAAATAACTCAATTTCGTTCCTTGTTATGGCTGAGTAATATTCCATTGTATATATGTGCCTCATATTCTTTATCCATTCATCTGTCAATGGGCATTTAGGTTGCTTCCATGTCCTGGCTATTGTAAATAGTGCTGCAATGAACATTGTGGTGCATGTCTCTTTTTGAATTATGGTTTTCTCAGGGTATGTGCCCAGTAGAGGGATGGCTGGGTCATATGGTAGTTCTATTTTTAGTTTTTTAAGGAACCTCCATACTGTTCTCCATAGTGGCTGTATCAATTTACATTCCCACAAACAGTGCAAGAGGGTTCCCTTTTCTCCACACCCTCTCCAGCATTTATTGTTTGTAGATTTTTTGATGATGGCCATTCTGACTGGTGTGAGGTGATAGTTTTGATTTGCATTTCTCTAATGATTAGTGATGTTGAGCATCTTTTCATTTGTTTGTTGGCAATCTGTATGTCTTCTTTGGAGAAATATCTGTTTAGGTCTTCTGCCCATTTTTGGATTGGGTTTTTTATTTTTTTGATATTGAGCTGCATGAACTGCTTGTATATTTTGGAGATTAATCCTTTGTCAGTTGCTTCGTTTGCAAATATTTTCTGCCGTTCTGAGGGCTGTCTTCCGAAAAGAGCTCTCTTGACAAACAATAGATCATTCTCAGTGGCTATAATTAGAAGGTGATTACTTTACCCCAATAGGGAAGTCCATTCCCAGCTTGGGCCTGGCTTGGACTTGGAGAGAGGATTCTGGATGCTCTAGTTATCTATTGCCACCTAAAAAACCATTCCAAAACTTAGTGGTTTAAAGCAAAAATTTATTATCATGTTTCGTGATTCCATGGGTTGACTTAGCTCATCTAAGTGATTCTCGCTTAGTGTTGCTTGTGAGATTGCACTTGAACATTGGCTGAGCTACAGTCATCTGAACACTCCACAGAGTTGAATGTCCAAGATGGCTCATTCACATAGCTGGGAGTTGATGCTGGCTGTTGGCAAGAAGCTCAGTTGGGCTGCTGACCACAGCCTTTCCAGATGGCTGTGACTTCTCACAGTATGGTGGTGAGTTCCAAAGGGGAACCAAGTTTTTGCTTGGGCTGTAAGCATTCTAAACAGCCCAAGTAAAAACTGCAAAGAAGTCACACTACATCAGCATTAATCCTACCATATCCTCTTGGTCAAAACAGTCATAGGGCTCACCCAGATTCAAAGTGGTGGAAAAATAGACTCTACCTCTTGATAGAGGAGTGGCAAGAATCCATTGTAGAAGAGCATATAGGATGAGAGATATCACTGTGACCATCTTTGGAAAATACAATTTGTCACACTGGCACAAGGAAGACACTTCTCAAGAATGTGTTAAGAATATACTCTCATTAAGAATATGTGCTTGGAGTGGCCATGGTGTTCCAGGCAGGGAGAGGAGCCGGAACTCACCCTGAAAGTAAGTCAACCCTTCTGAGGGCTCTTGCATGGAGGAAAGAGCACTGGACTAGGGGACCAGAAACATGGGTTCGAGTCTAGCTGTTCTACTTATTAGCTGAGTGGACTTGAGCTAATTACTTCCTTCTGAACCTCAATTTCCTTGTCTGAAAAATGGGAACATGGGAAAAATAATCTCAAAAAATCCTGTTTTAGAGACACCTGGGATTGCAACTATACTATAAGGGGTTTGTTTCCCCACAACTGTGTCCAACCTCATTAATTCTTTTATCAACTGGCTCTCTTTATGGAGGTAGTGTGACCATAATAGCCCCAGTTTGTCCAGGACAGTCATGGATTAAGCCTGTTGTTTCAGTGCAATTATGAATAGCACCCACTTTCACTCTGAAAATTGTCACAGTTTGGATGATAAATTATATGGTCACCCTCGCAATAGGGCACAGGTTAATGGCTGTTACCCTCTGTCATTACATGCTAACAATGGCCTAGTTCAATACTGGAACTTCATTAGGGATGAGTACTAAATCTCAGTCTAGATTCTTCTGATTGTAAGCAACAGAATTCAATTTAAACTAACTTAAGCCAAGAATGGAATGTATTGGATAGATACTAAAGTATCTTGCAGAAGTTAAGGACAATGAAGCCTCTGGGGGTCTGAAACAAGGGAAAGAAATGTTGTCAGGTGCCCAGGCAATACTATCTTTAGGTCTCTGAGCTTGCGTTTTCTTTCTTTTCTGACTGGCTTTCTCTGCTTCTTCAAGTTCATGATGATCAGAAGATAGCTATCTGTGGTTACCATTTGTTACCCTAAGTTACAGCCATACACAGAGACTAACTTATTACCAATTCCAAATTCCTTGAAAAGAAAATGTGATTAGTCTACCCCTCATCCATTTTGCTAGGAGTGGGTGGAGGACAAAGAAGACACTTGGGGCCCACCCAGTGGTATAGAGGAAACTCAGAGAAAATGGTTGTTAGTCCAGGTCCTGCAAGAAGTGGATGCCAAGACTAGTTTAAATAAGATAAACTGTATGATGGGAAATGTTTGTGAGACAGAATGGTAAGGGAGCCAGAAGAGAGCCATCAGATGTAAATATGATCACAAGTGAAGGGGAGAGGGAAGGAAGGAAGGAAGGAAGGAAGGAAGGAAGGAAGGAAGAAAGAAAGGGGGAAGGGAGGGAGGGAGGGGAGGGAAAGTGTCTTAGACTGGTTCTAAGTCCAAGTTTGAAGTTCCAAGGAGATTTCAGCAAGGCTACTGAGGAGTCCTCATGCCAAAGTTGCTCATCAGGGGAGACCCATGTCTACCAGGAAGAGGTCTACCTTAGTATCTCTGCCGGACTCAGTCATTGGCTAGAATTAGCCTTTGGGAGAAGAGGTCTTAGAAAACACGGCAATGCATTTCAAAGCTCAGCAGCTTAGGTCTTTGGTTGACCATACTATCATAGGTGAACATCTGAGAGGCGCATTCCCATGGTCACAACAATGGTCATGATGAACAGAGTGAATGCCCAATAGATGTCTAGCGGAGCAAATTCTCCAAAGTGACTCAAAGGTCACCCAAAGCTTGAGTCAAAGTTTCTATTCTAGACCCAATGAGAAGGCAAGGGAAGTAATAGAAAGCAGAAGAATGAGACTGGAAGCTGGAACTGGGAAACTCTAAGATCAGTCATACTTTCATTCAACAAATATCTATTGACTATGTGCTACATAAAGACAGTGTTCCAAGTTCTTGGAAAACAGTGAATGAGGCAGGGATTCTGTCTACAGCCTAATGAGGACTTAATGGACCAGAGAGGCAATGACAATATTCTATGAGAATTGTTATTACTGGAATTAAACACAAGATGCTGACTTCACAGGAGTTGGACACTTAACCTTGATGAATATTGGGCTATCAAGGAAGGTTGATGGGAACCTAAATACTGTGAAGTCTAACTCTACCCTCATGTTACATCTGAGGTTGCTAAAGTGTCTTGTTCACAGTCAGGTCATCTTGCTGGTTATTGAGGGAGTTTTAGAACTCAGGACTCTTGAATTCTACCTTATTTCTATACTCTGCATCTGATGGCAATTAATTATTGCCAGCCCTAGGAAGGCATCCATTCCTGCCAGCAGAACCAGGGGTTGTTATTATTTGCTTTCAACCTATCAGCAACACCACCAAAAATATAGATGATTAAAAACCAGCTGATGATGCTGCCTTTTAGAACTCTTTGAGGGTTTCTGAACAATCAGGAAACTTTTAGCCTGTATTTTCAGAATATGCTGTCAGGGAAGGTCATCTGAATCATATCCATCAAATGTTGGGGATGACTCACTGTCAAACAAATATCACTTTAAAAAACTGGTCTTTATAACTACACAAGAAGAAATCACTTCTGTTGCTTTTGAAAGTGTTCTTCATTTCCTCTACTTCCCCTTCTGGCCCTCGCTCTGAGCCCCTCCCCCGAAACAAAAGGCCTGCAGGAGAGGTACATACACACCTCCTAGCTGCCCACAACTTGACTGGCTTCAGGTACCCAGGATCCCCCAGAGCAGCTGCCCTCCCCTCATTTTGTTCTTCTCTGGCCAGATCAGGGCTGACTCACTAAAGCCTGAAGGCTTTGCCTCCTCAGGGTTATGGCCAGTGGGGAAGGGAAAGAGCTGCACTCTGGGACCAGCGGGTAATTAAAGATATGCATGTAGCCCAACGAGTGGCTTTTGCACCGAAAAGGTCTTCAGTCAATTTAGGCCAAAGAGTGAAATTTCCCAAAGACAAGCCTGGAGGCCGCCTTTCCCTTTACTGGGTCATCAGCAGAGAGAGGATCTTCCAGGCCCTTGCATTGGGTACACGTTCTTCCAGACTCTTCTTCTGAGTGTTTCCTTTACCTGAAATTCTCCTTGATAGAAGGCGGGGGTTGCAGAAACAGCCCAGCTTACTCATCCTCCAGCCTTCAGGTAAGCTTTGTTCAATTTTACCAGAAATATACACGCGCTAAAGGAGTCACACCAAAGGTCAAATTATGGCATCTCTTTGGAATATAACTTCAGGAGCAAAAACCAATCAAATGAACATAAACAAGCAAATCCCCACTCTTTTGGCCTAAAATAGCACACCCCTCTCCTCCCATATCCACCTTTAAAAAAAATTGTATATTCTTGTGTAAAATTCAGAAACAAAGTAAGAAAAGCCTATAATTCTTCCCTCCCTTAGATTTTCACTGCTAACATTTTGGTGTATATCTTCTCATACTTTTTTGCCTAGGCCAAATATGTACAAACATATACACATACATACTTTTAGAAAAATTAATCTGGAGGACAATTCCATGTGAATATATTTTTATACTATTATTCTTAAGGGATATGTAATATTTCTTTATATAGGTATACCATGAATAATTTGACCAATCCTCTATTAGATATAAGTAGGTTGTTTCCTATTTTCAAGAAAGCCCGCTTGAACTTCACCCCAAATCCCTCCTAATATGGGGGAAGTTTAGTTTAGCAAAATGGAAAAATGTTGGCTACTTTCCTCTAAATTGGTAGTTCTCAACTAGGGGTGATTTTGCCCTCCAGGGGACATTTAGCAATGTCTGGATAGATTTTTGGTTGTTAAAACTAGAGGACTACGGCGGGCATCTGGTGATAGAGACCAGAGATGTTGCTAACCATTCTACAATGTTTAGGACAGCTCCCTACAACTGAGAATTATCCAGTCTAAACGTCAATTGTACTGAGGTTGAGAGACTGATTTGGTCTAATTGTAGTTATAAACTCCAGTGAGCTGTCCATTAGATCTCCATGCTAGTCCCTTTCTTCATGTTTCTTATCGCCACCTTTTCACCTCAATTCATCAGATACAAATAGAGCATTGTGCTGGACACAGAAGTGGCAAAGAGGCAGCTCCTTCCGTGCGCTGAATCACACCTTG
Organism: Balaenoptera borealis; assembly: GCF_965194805.1. Lineage (NCBI taxonomy): Eukaryota > Metazoa > Chordata > Mammalia > Artiodactyla > Balaenopteridae > Balaenoptera > Balaenoptera borealis. The sequence continues at coordinate 30,935,211 of NC_138868.1, forward strand.
CCTTGCAAAAGCTCTTTTTCCAGATCAGTGGAAACTGCTTTTCCTTATCCATGTTGCTCTTAGCAACCAAACTCTCAGTCGTTATTCAGTGACTCAGTCTGCAGTCATGTGCTTTTGAGCTACATGGTCCACCTGAGAGCCACTCCATTCTCTATCCTGGCCTCCAGAAAAATTCCAAGACCTTGGCTTTCCTTACTAGTCACTCTATTCCCCATGTTGGCTTAATTTACCCTGTTCCCCTCTGTAATGGGGACTCTAATTTCTACCCTCCCTTCTTCCTCTGAAGGTGTCAATGGCCACATGCATCCTTGCACCCTCCCCTTCTGAGAATTCAGAGTCCATTCTCCTGTCATTGGCTAATCCTTCCACATGTGTCTTGGACTGCACCCCTTCATGCCTCTTTACAGCCATTGCCTCAATGCTACAACTTTGCTCACTGCAGCATTCTCAGGCGTCCTCCACTAAAGCAAAACTACCTCCTTTTATATTCCCTCCCCTTCCATGCTGGACCGGGTTTTGTCAACTTGGCTGAGGCTGGAAGCCATGTTTCCCAGGATTCTCTTCCTCATATGGCTCTGGTCACTGTTTGCCAGTCTAGGAACTGACATAAAATTTGGAAGGCAGAGGTGAACCAGAAGGTGGCTGCAGTTAGGCGTGGTGACAAAGGAATAGATGCGGAAGTGCTCAGTGGACGCCAGCTTGTTCTAGCTCACCTTATTGGCTACTAACCCTGTTGACCAACAAATTTTTCAGGCCCCCCAGCAGACCACAGAGCCAACAACTACCCCAGAGACAGCAGTTTCCGCAGAACTCTCCATGAGCTCCCCTCTGTGGCCCCACTCGGAAGCAACCAGACCCGCTTCCAGGATCGCCCTGCCAGTTCCAACTTGTCCACCTGCACTGGTTCTTTAGACAGTTTGTTTAGTGACTGCTTCTCTGACCCTCCAACTCCCTCCTTCCCCAGCTCCTCCCACATTTATATAGGGACAGACTTCTGTCATAATTTCCACAGTACTCATAGTGGCTCTGTTTTCCTGAGTGGACCCTGTCTGATAAACTTGCACCGACCATCTTCTTCAAAGAGTGGTCTGCGCTCACTGCTTGTCAGGCCTCACTCCATAATCACTCTAAGCTCCTGGTTCTGGTCTTCTCCTCCGACTACTGTTACCAAAGTCACCATCAGCCTCCCGTTTGCTAAAACTGAGGGACACTCTACAGTTTGATTCGTACCTTGTACCTTTGCGGGCTCCGACCCTAACATTCTCTCTCTTATTCTTAAAGGTCTCTTATTTTTGACCTCCATGAACTCACTAATAGCAGGCTTCCTTCCTCTCCGAATGTTCCTTCTCCATCTCCTTTATAGATTTTCTTCTACCAGACCCTTAAATGTTGATATTCCGTGAGGTCCTCAAACTTTTCCGGTTTGGTATTGTCTCATCTCTACTTATCTCCTTTCAACTTCTTCTTCTTAAATAAGCCCTCTCACTCATAAGACTTCCTTCAATTACTACTTGTTTGCTGATAATCCCTAAACCTATGCCTGCAGCTCAGACTTCTTTCTCAAGTTTCAGTCTTCCATATCTTACTACTGATGGAGGAGCTCTCCTTGGATAATCTTGGCAGAAACCTATTTTTTTAGCTCTACTGGAAAGCTGAGCTCATTCCAGATCCCTCTTGGACCTTAACATGGTTAATTCATGCCAAGGTAAATGAGGCTTTGACTGCAGGTACAATCATATCCTCACCTCCTGGTCCTTGGCCACCGCAGTAATAAATGGCCCTGGGCAAGTTTGTTAACCTAGCTGGTTTTAGTTTCAGTATCTTTAAAATGGGGATAATGATAATACCTACTTCCTAGTTTGTTGTATTAGAAATAGTGCCATATAAACATTTTACAACTTGTTTAGAATTTTATGTAAATGGAATCGTAAACTATGTACCGATGATTTTGAAATTCATCCTTGCTGTTGCATATATCAATAAGCCATTTCTGTAATTTTCTTTCTCTTTCCTTTTCTCTCTTTCTTTCTTTCTCTCTTTCTTTCTTTCTTCCAATTTCTTTCTCAGATTTTAATATCAGGTTCATAATGGCCTCATTAAAAGAATTGATCAGTCATCCCTTCTCCTTTATTTTTTGAAAAGATTTATGTTAAATGTGTATTATTTCTTCCTTAAGTGTTTAATAAAATTCACCAGCAAAATAAAAAAAAAGAAAGAAATAGTGCCGTATATTATGCTATGAAATTGTTTACTATCATGATATTATTATTATTATATTTTCAAATTTTACTGCTCTTCATGTCCACTGACATTGCCTTAGTTTAGGCCAGTATTACTCTCAACTATTACAGGAACCTCTTAACCAATCTTAACTCCAATTTTAGCCCCATAAAACTCATCCTTCACAGGGTTGCCAGAACAAGCTTCCTACGATGAATCTTTTTATATAAAACCTTTCAATGGCTCTCCATGACCTTAAGAATAAAGTGCACAGTCCTTCGTTTGTTTTACATAACCTTGCATGTCCCACCCTGATTTCTCCACTCTTACCTTCCCCGTGTATATCTTCTGCATGGTCTGTGGGTACTTAATGTTCTGTATCCTTGTTAAAAACACCTCCTCCTATGGCACCATCCCATCATCACTTCCCCTGTTTTAATTGAAAGACTCCAGTTTGAAGTTTATTTTAACATTATCCCCTCTGAAAAGACTTTCCTTCGAACTTCAACCCATCCCCCTGAGGCCTATCACAGTCACCCCTTCTTATACACTCCCAGACCTTTGATATACAATTCTAAGAATAATGACCTGTTTACTATCTGTCTTCCACATTAGACTGTGCGCTTTTCAAGGGAAAGGACAATGTCTTATGGATCCCTATATCCCTGAGTCAACTCAGCGCCTTCATAAATGGTGAATGAATGAATGACTGAGTGAAAGCCCTTTGGAAATTCAGGGAAAGTGTGGGGTGCTTTCAGGTAATGCTATCCAATGCTCATAGTGAGGACTAAGTCTTGACAGGGAAAGGCCCCTTCAGAGTAATGTTCAGTGGAATTTGTCTCAATACCAAGCAAGATCAGGAAGATTTCATCCTGTTTCCTACCTGCATTAGCCAGCTCTAGCATTTCCCAGTTGTCAGTATTTGTCTCACTAATGTTTATGGGAAATTCTCTGGAAATGGCCTCATGTAGCCACAAAGACAATTCACCTTCCACAGCCAAACCCACATGGCTATGTAGTTTTTGCTTATTTATTTTCTGCTGGTAATAGTATTGACAACTGAGGTTAGGGCACTTCCAAAAATTAAAAACCAGTTATGGGTTGAGGTTTCCAGAGATCAGTTCAAAAATTTCTTCTTTTTTCCTACATTGAGGCCTACCTCTCCCCTATTGGCTATAATGGCCAAGCACTTGCCCAATTCAGATTTGACCCAGTTATGGTTGCTTGCCATCTCTCAGCCCCATGAAGACCACATCCAGGCAAAGTAAGCAAGGACCAGCCTTCTTCCTAGTCATCACAGGGGTGAGAGTGAAGGGTCTTGCAGTATGAGTGGAAGGGTCTACAAGCATAATTTGCAAACCTCATAGTGCCTCTCAATTGAGATATTCTGCCACTAGAAGGTCTTTGCTGATAATGCAAACATGTTCCTTGGAGGTAGTGCAGAAGAAGGGTGAAATGGTACCTTTGCAAAAAAGAATGAAGCTTGAGGACACTTTTAAAGGATAAAGTGCAGAGAAAGATCCTGGCAAGGAGAAGTTTGGAGAGTGGAGGGTGGACAGAAAATGGAAATAAGATCAGAAGCGGTTAGAATAGGAACCAGAAATTAGAAGGCCATTTCAACATAGAATGACTTTTGTGCCCAGATGGTTAAAAAAAAAGAAAGCAAATGTCCACCAACTCCACTGGGACTACTGTTGTTTCCAGGTCATGGTGGTTGTATTAACAACAGCTAGCATTTTGGGAGCATGATATGTGTCAGGCACTATACTTACAAGTATTATGTCTTTGGATGCTCATTGCAACTTTATAAGGTAGGATTATGATTACTTCTGCTTTAAAGATGTAAAAATTGAAGCAAAGAATGGTTAGGGAACTAGCCCTAGGTCACACAGCAAGGCAGCAAAAGAGCCAAGTTGTAAACCCAGGGTGTCAAATACCCAACTCAGCAGCTCTCAAGTGCTAATCTCTACTGTAAATTGAGACTGGAGCCTAGTGGTGAAATAAAAGATCTCCAAGAAAACTGAGTCAAATCCCTCCCCTGGCCCAACTATAGTTAGAACCTAGCTATAGCCCTGCCATGTGTTCTCTCCCTCTAGCAGCCAGCACACAACAGCAAACCCTTGCCTCTTCAAATAAAAGAAGTTAAAAGAGGGGTACAAGTGTTGTCCAGCTTTTTGACCTGCTCACTCTGTTTTTGCTGGCTTTCTGAAATTTTGAGCTCTGCCTCAACCCATCCCCACTTCTCCTCAATGCTGGAGAGGCCAACTTGTCCCATTTTGCCCAAGACTTTCCCTGTTTTAGCACTAAAAAATCCTTGGTTCCAGGAAACCGCTCTGTCCAGGGCAAACAAGAATAGCTGGTCACTCTACCCCCACCGTCCACTCCAATCCCTTGCCCTTCCTTCTACTTAATATGATCTGACATCTTGTTCCCTGGTTTGCCCATTTATTGGCAGACTTTGGTTCTACTTTCACCACCCAGAATGCACCTTCAAAATTTTATACAGAAAAATTCCAGTCTCTTAATATCTCTATAAATATATTCCCAGGATGATAGGTATGTGAGCGTGTGTGTCCATACTTCTTTTTGCATAGCTACAATTCCTATGCATGCACCTGTGGTATTCCTCTGTTCTTGGTTAGCATTCTGTTCCCATTTTGTCCACAGACCCACATGAATTTAATGTGTCACACTACATCTTATTGATATTTCCAACTGGCTTATCCTTTTGTTGAGAATTTTGGCACTTCCACTCTACCATTCGCTCATGGTGCAGGGGAAAGAGTACTGGCCTTAGATAAAGTCCCAAGAATTGATACCAGTTATACCCCTTACTAGCTCTGTTTTCTCGTGGGTAAAAGTGGATGATGAAACTATTTTCCTCGCTCAACTTCCTGAGCTGTTACATGGCTCCAGTGGAATCATAAGTGTGAAAGCTCCAGGTAAACTCTAAGTCACATTGAAAAGGATATTATTATATCATAAAAATATCACTGTAGAAGACAGGCAAAAAGAAGAAAATGAACAATCAAGTTTATTTCTTAAAAAAAACGCACCAGTTGATACCACGGTATGAGTTCTTCTCAGTGTTTTTCTATGCATATAGAGATACATATTAATTTTATAAAAGCTCAATCCATATTGCTTTGTATCTTGCTATTTCTTATTTAACAAACTATTGTGAATGTCTTTCCATTTCATATTAATAAATACTAACCTACATTATAATTGATAATGGCTGCATAGTGTTTTGAAGCATGGAAGTAGTGTGATTTATTATAACAATACCATAATTTTGAGCATTTAGGTTATTTTAACATGTTCACTACTATAAACCATGTTAGAATGAATACTAACATTCATAATTAAGAATGAATACATTCTTAATTATTTCCTTAGGATACATTCCTAGAAGTAGAATTTCTGAGTCGAAAATCACAGCTTTGGCATATGTTGCCAAATTTCCTTCTAGAAAGATTGTAGCACTATATATTTACACCAAAAGTTCATGTGGAGTTTATTTCTCCATACCTTTGCCAATACTAGATATTATATTTTTGTTTGTTTTGTTTGTCAATTTGGTAGTACAAAAGTGGCTTCTCGTTATTGATTTAATATCATAGATCTTTTCATTGAGAGATACTTCCTGGTTTTGATTTTGTTTTTCTAATGGGGAGATCTATAATATTAAAAGGTCTAAAGTTTCCTCTGCCTATTTTGTGTTACTCCAATTACTTTAAGGAAATACATATTTACATTCAACTTTTCAGTGGTTACTCTCAAAATTTTAATATGCATATTCAAATATATTTTTCTAATGTGTAGAATTAGTAAGATTTATCTCCTCTGATAAGCTAAGAACTTTAGCTTACTTTTACATTCCTCTGACTTTCCCACTTCCAACCCCCAATTCAGTAGGTTTTTTTCTAGCTATAGCTATTCAGTCTATAATCCATCAACCCACAGTGAAGTTCTTATGGTCCATGATGAAACAGGATGAGCTGAGCGGTGAACAGGAGAGAGCAAATTACCACGCCAGTTATCTCAAAAGAGGTTATTTAAGCAAAATAAAGGAGACTTTATTATTTCATCATCTCATCTACCCAAAGTGTGTCAGTCAGTGTGATTCTCTGGAGAAACAAAACCAATAGAATATATATATATGTGTATATATATATATAAAGGTTTATTACAGGAATTGGCTCAGGTGGTTATGGAAGCCAAGAAGTCCCACAGTCTGCTGTTTGCAAGCTGGAACACCAGGAAAGTCAGTGTTATAATTCAGTCCAAACCCAAAGGCCTGAGAATCTGGGGACTGATGATGTAAGTCCCAGTCTGAGTCTGAAAGTCAAGAGCCCAAACGCCGGTGTCCAAGAGCAGGAGAAAATAGATGTCTCAGCTGAAGAAAAGAGGGTGAATTTGTCCTTCTTCCACCTTTTTGTTCTATTCAGACCCTCAGTGGACTGGATGATGGCCACCCACATTCGGGAGGGTGATCTTCTTTACTCAATATACTGATTCAATTGATTCCAGAGATATCCTCACAGACACACCCAGAAATAATGACTTACCAGCTATCTGAGCATCCTTTAGCCCAGTCAAGTTGACACGTAAAATTACCCATCACATAAGGGCATGAAGGAAACCAGGCATCCCGAGGGACTAGAACCAAGAAGTCAAGAACAATTGAGAACTCATTGTGCACTCTCTCCTCTTCTCAGTGCAACAGCTTCATTCTAACATTTTTCTCTGTTTCCCAAACTTACCATACAGAAATCTCCATTGTGACTCAAGAGAATGCGCAAGATTGAGACTGGACTCTCTTTGTCCCAATTCCAAATTCCCAGGAAAGAGACTATAATTGACCTGTTTTGAGTCAGGTGACAACCCCTAGATAAATTAGCTACAGCTAAGGGTGGAAGTCACAGGGCAAGCATTTGGCTACCAACCTCTGTGGAGTGTGACCACTTTCCAGAAGAAAACTCACCTCAGTGGACATCCATCACAGAGCATAACCCCCAGGAAAGCAAAAGACCATTGGAGTGTGAATGAGATGTAGAGATCAACAAGTACATTGATTCTTATCTGAGTAGCTTTTTCAAAATACACCGACCTGGGCTCTACCCACACCTACTAAATCAGAATCTCTGGAGTAAAAAAAAAAGGGTAGATAATCCCAGCTAGATAAATCGAGGCCTATGGAAGAGAAATAATTTGCCTTGGGTCACTTAGCGATCAAAGATGCAACTGGGATTAGAACCCAGGACTCTTTCCAATAAAAGCCCATCTGTATCAACTGTGCCAAAGCCATACATGCATGAGCCAGGGCCTGGATGAGATAGAGGACTGTGAAGTCCACATGCGTTCTTGCAAAAGGGAAATGAAGCTGGAAAAATGCAAACGTCCTGGGGATGCAATATTGCTCCAGGAAGAAGAATTTTCCTAGATTTTATTATCAAAATGCTCTAAGCTTCTGTGGCTCTCCTAGGTCTGTACAGTCTGTTCTCTGGGCTCCAACCCATCAGCTATGGCTAAGGGAATAGAAGGATGTGGAGTGTTTGGCTTCCTTCATATAAGCACAATCCCTGTTGCTAGGGCTGAAGGCCGTGGGTTTCGGCGTGAAAGTAGAAGTTCCTCTCTTCTACTCTCCAATATCTCTCTACTTCCTACCTATCAAATAATCTTTAACTTTTAAAAATGGGACCTTAAATGCATAGAATTGGATTAATCATAATCAATGGTTCTTGACTCACTCTCACCAGTGGTACAAGCATAGCCTTCTTTTACTTCTTACTTTGTTTGTTTTTAACAATAAAATAAGCCTCTCTGAGCCCACCACCCAACACAAACACCAGGAACTTGGCAATAACTTATATAAACCTGTGCATTCCTTCCCCTCTCATCTCCCTACCTCCCCACCTCCTTCTACCAAATATAGTTGCCAAGCTGAATTTTGTGTTCATCATTCCTTTGCTTTCTTTTTTTATGTGGTTTTATCTCATCTATATATATTCCTAATAATCATTTTATAAAATTTTAGTTATTTTTAACTTTATAAAATGGCATTATACCATTTAAAATTTCTGGACTTACTATTTTTACCTAAAATTATATTGCTGAAGGAAAAAAGGGCAACTTCATAGCAGGTAAGCCTGGCAGGCACCGTCTTAATCAAGGGATCAAAGTGAACTTAATCAGCAATGGAACAAATCAAAATCATGTGCTTGATAGGATGCAGTGAAAAGAGTACAGCATTGCTTCTGGGATATTCTTGCCAAAGATACATAACCTGAATCTAATCATGATAAAACATCAGACAAACTCACACTGAGGGACATTCTATGAAATAACTCTGCTGTAATCTTCAAAAGTATAAAGGTCATGAAAGTCAAAGAAAAATTGAAGAACTGTTCCAGATGAAGGAGACTAAAAGGATATGACGACTAAATGTAACATGTGATTCTGAACTAGACTCTTTTGCTCTAAAAGGCATTTTGGAGCAATTGATAAAACTTAAATGAAGTTTGAGGATTACATGGTGGTCAAATATTAATGCAATTTCTTGATTTTTGATGGTTGTACTGTGGTTATGTAAGAGAATGCCCTTCTATGTAGAAAATATACCCTAAAATATTTAAAGGTGATAGAGTATCAGATTGGCAACTTATTTTCAAATGAGTCAGAAAAAAAAGAAAGGCATTTGGACTGTACTTGCAAATGTTCTGTAAGTTTGAGTTGGCTTCAAAACGAACAAAGTAAAAATAAACACAAAATGTATATTACTAAGATCCACCCAGATTTTTGCATATCACTGTAATTCTTATAATTTGACTACTAAGTGATATTTTACCACAGTTCATTTATTGTCTCCCATTGATGGGAGGAGGAAATAAACCTAAGAGTTTAGGTGACCATCGTCAAGTCACGCAAAGAGTAGACATCAGAGCAAATCATCAGCCCGAGGCTTTTGCTTCCCCAAGTCAGTGCTCCTCCCACCAGGTTGTATGGAAAAAGCTTAATGCTGTGATTATCATCAATAAAAAACCTTGATGGTAAACTGCACTCAACTCCTGATTGACCAAGAAAGGGAGAGGGAAGGAGATCCTCATGAAAGTCAAAGAAAGATTGAAGAATCATCAATAGCCTAAATCAGGCTTAAACAATTCCACAGTTAAACTCCCATTACTTGAAATGGGAAGGGCTGGGGAATCAAGGAGGAAGCAGAGTATGTGGGGTTCTAGACCCTGTTGCTATTCAATGAGAGAAGCAACTCTTCATTTTCTGAACCCCTTTGGATAGGAGAGCTCATTTCAGGTCCCTATTGCACCATAGCCATGTGTCACACACACCAGACAACCAAGCTTTGACTGCACGTGCAATGACAAATTGACCCAATCATTTGTCTAGGTCTAGAAAAGAGATAAAGCTTCTACCGGAATAGGAAGGCAGGTCAGTCAAGATTGCCCAGGGCCAGAAGATGGGAATGTGTAGTGTCAAAAAGACCAGTGTAGATGCAGTAGGTGATACAGTGTCTAGTACAGAATTAGGACAAAATAAATGTTGAGTACACTCCCTCAAACCCTCAGGAAATCATGAAGAAATTCAGGACAGCATAAGAGGGTCTTGTCTATTACAGGTGGCAAAGAAGCTAAGCTACAGGAAGCCCCAGACATTCACAGATGTGGACCAGAACCTAGGCTCTGCCCAACATCAGTAGGCCATTTTTTAATTTCTGATCATTTTTTTCCCTCATCTCCATATGAGAGAATTTAATCGCTTGATCTTTTAACAATCTTCCTGTTCAGATATTCTATGAGTACTTCTATACAACACAGAATGGGACCAAAACTATCCAACTCTTCCAAAGGCTAAAGAACGGTCTTCCTCCTCCCCTTCCTCACACGGTCTCTGGATGCTCTGTGGCACTGTAATTTCCTCATCCAGGACACACACTGTTTAGAGCACAGAGGATGCACAAAATGGAGTAGAATTTCCCAAGGTGGTCCTACAGACCACTAGTCTCTTAAAAAAAAAAAAAAAGCCTCATATTAATAGCAGAAAAGACCATTTACAATAGCAACAAAATATGAAGTATCTAGAAATAAATTTAACAAGAAATATGTGAGATCTAGGTAATAAAAAAAAAACTCTTTTGAGGGATTCAAAAATGCTTAAACAAATGGGAAAAAAAGCATTCTATTTTGTTGGACAGGAAACTGCAAACTCAGAAGATGTCAATTCGTGGTAGGTTATCTACAAGATTAAAACAATCCCATAAATATACCAATTGAAAATTTTTTAAACAATCAGACAAGCTAGTTCTAAAGTTCATCATAAAAATAAACAATAATTTATAGTCAGGAAAATTCTGAAAAACAAGAGTGACAAGGGAACAAGCCCACCAGACATTAAAACATACTATAAAGCCTTAATAATTAAAACAGTGTGCTATTGATGCATGAATGGAAAGTGATCCATGTAACAGTTAAAAGTTTGGAAATAGACCTAAATACTCACAGGAACTTAATAAATAATAAAGAGTGGTATTTCAAATCATTGGAGGCAAGATGGGTTATCCAATAATTGTTGTTGGCACAAATGGTTGACCATATGGGAGAAAAATGGATGTATAAACCATACTTTATCCCAGTATAAATTTCAAAAGAATCAACTGTTTAAATGTAAGAATGAAAACATAAAAGTACTGGGACTTCCTTGGTGGTCCAGTGGTTAAGAGTTCACCTTCCAATGCAGGGGGTGAAGGTTCGATCCCTGGTTGGGGAGATAAGATCGCACATGCCTCATGGCCAAAAAACACAAAACATAAAACAGAAGCAATATTGTAACAAATTCAATAAAGACTTTAAAAATGGTCCGCATCAAAAGAAAAATAAAATCTTTAAAAATAAAGTACTAAAAGAAACTGTGGCAGAATTCTTGTGCAATTTCAGAGCAAAAAAAGCTTTTAAACTATGACTTTTTAAAATCTAGATGTCTTTAAAAAGAAATTAATAATTTTGTTAACATTTAAAAAGTCTTGGATGGCAAAAATACACCAGAATCAAAGATAAAAGGCAAAGAAAAAAATAGGAAAAATATTTTCAACTCATCTAAAAAAGGGCTAATTTCTGTAATACATTAAGAGCTCTTACAGATCAATAAAAACAGACCAACAATCCAACAGGAGAAGAGCAAACTTCATAAAGAATTCACAGAAAAGTAAATATAAACAGCTCTTAAATATATGAAAGAATGTTCAACATTGTTCTTAATAAGAAAAAAGCAAGTTATTGCTACACCAAAAAAATCATTCTTCACCTATCATTTTGGCAAATCTCCAAAAATTTGATATGGCACTCTCATACACTGTATTATATATACATTGATGTGAGGATTTCACTTCTTGGAATCTGTCTCACATATGTAAAAATATCTCTATATGAGATTATGTATTGCAGCAATGTTTCTAATAACTTAAAATTAGAAAAAAAATTGCATATTCACAAAAGAACTGGCACAGCCATGAAATGGTGTCATTAAAATATAAGGATGCTTTTTAATGTACTGACATGGAAAAAATATTTGGTAAGAGAAAAATTAGGGATATACTGACTGGTGTTTATAATATGATACCATTTGTTTAGAAGTAGAAAATATATATATATTTGCTATAGACAAATAAAGTATTCCTAGAAGGATATACAAGAAAATAATGTTGCTTGTAGTGAGATGAACTGGATGAAGAAAATAAGATTCTTGAAGTGTATACCCTTTTATACATTCTGAATTTTGAATCATATGACTGTATTTCCTACTCAAAAATTAAGTTTATGAGACTTCTACAGAATTATCCTTTCTCTAAGAGATCCATAATGAACACTACCAAGATAAAGGCTCTGAGAAGTCCTATCTGTAATAAATAAACTTCTTTAACTGCTTATTCCAGCATTTCCCAAATGTATTTGATTCTGAAACTCATCCTACTTAATACTTGTGCACATCCTGTGGTGCCAGCTATAGTGGGAAACACTGTCTCAGAGCCTTGAACTGCTCAGGGTTGCCCCAAGCCCTATGTCCTGAATGGAGAGCCCTGCTCAAAGTATCCTACTCAGGAGAACTAACCCTTAAGGGAAATCCTATGCAGAGGGAACCAATTATAGTTTCATCTTAGCCTCTGAGTAAAATGGGAGAAAATCTCTTTCCCCTATCTACCCTCTCTTTTCTGAACCAAAGCAGAATTTTCAGCTGTGTTTTTTAAAAAAAAATCAAATGTACCAGATCATTTGATAAGGAGAATGCACATATAGCCTCTGGCTATGTGAGTTTATGCATGCATAAATAAAGCATCAGGGGAGAGGGTTGTTAAACAACAAACATAAAGTGGCCAAGTAAGTGAACGTCCTCTTTTTGACATTATAACCCAAAGGAAAAAGAAACATGACATTTCTAATAGTATTTCCATATTTACTTTCCCTGTCGTGCAAGATTTCCATATAATTTACACACTTGACATTCCCCTTGGAATTGGGCTTAAATGAGCTTTTCAGGTTGAGAAGTCAACTTATTTTGGAGCGTGCCTAAATAGAGTCATTCTTTGGTGCCATTTGTGTTGACTCTCAAAGGGAGATTGTTTTCACCATTTGGAAAAGTCAATGTCAGGAAAAGCCAACTAGAGACCATTCCTGGCCCTAATTAAGAGCAGAAGGTCAGCAGAAGGGAGAGTGGAGAGCTTCCCAGAATCCTAATATAGCAGCTGAACTTCAGCAATGCAGAAGTAAAGAGGTCTTCTAATAAAGTGGTTCTCAGAGTGGTCCCCAGACCAGCAGCATCAACATCACCAGGGAACATGGTAGACATTTTAGAAACTAATTCTAATGCAAGCTAGACTCTGAGAACCATTGCTCTAGCAGAAGAGCCCCCAGTCATCGTTCCCATGTAAGAGTGCTCAAGGTCCAAGAAATGCTTCCTGGGAATTTAGTTCTAAGTTTCTTTTAAGTCCTGGTTTAGGGATTTAGTGTTTAGCCCCATGTTAGCCATTATCATTTTGGAGGAAATGGCAGGGATTTCTTTCCAGAAGACCCAGAGATACAATTACTTCTATTTTAAAAGAGGAAGAAGGATGAGGAGGAGGGTACAGAGGAAGAGGAGAAGAGGAAGAAGAAAAAGAAGAATCTGGGCTTCCTGGCTAAGAAAATTGGCTTGTAGAGCTGGTACCTAAAAGAGTAACAACAGTAATAATATTGCAACAGGGGAAACAGCTACCCTGGAGCTGATATTCAGGGGTGACTAGAAAGTGGACGTATGTAACCACCTCATCACAGTAGCTGTACCATGAGAAGTTACTTGGAAGCTGAAGAGCCTCCTAGAGAGAAATTGACTCTCAGTTCCTAGGGTCAAACACCAGTGGACACAAGTTTCATGTGGAAGTGTGGATGGGTGGGACTTATTTGGAGCAAAATTGCAAATGGTCCTAAGTAGACACCAGAAAGATAATTCATCACAATGGCAGGAGTCTAGCCTAAGGAACTGGACGTTGTCACTGGGCTCCAGGATCAAAGGAGAGCTGTTGGTCTCCAACCCTCTCAGAAACTGGTTCTTAACTCTATTCTCCCTGCTTCTCTGTTGGTGTGGGATCCCCTTGTGGAGAAAAAGGGCTAAGTGTGACATTACAGAGCTGTGTCTTCAGTATCTGAGGTCTGGAAAATTCTACTGGGGGATCTGCTCAGTTTATTAAGAAGGGAAAAAATTCTCCACCATATTGCCAAGCTGCCCTGGATCCTCAGGCATAAGGATGAAAGGGAGAAACAGAAGCCAGTGGAAGCAAGGCCAGAGGAAGTGACGGGAATAGGTATAGGAGAAGTGGGCAGAGGTGGGCAGGGAGCTCAAAGCAATTGAATCCAATGGTGAGTTTCATCCTGGACTAACTTTTAAGCATGTGCAAGCACACCTCTTTCTATGAACTTTCACTTCTACACAAAATTTTGTACCCATTTTCCCTTAAATATACTGTGTTGCCCCATTCTCTTTAAGATGTACTGGGAAAGGCATGTACTTTGGAATCAAACAGATATGAGTTTAAATTTCAACTCTGCCATTTACCAGTTTGTAATCTTGGATAAATTACATCTTTTCCCTCATTTTCATCTGTGGAATGGATAAGCCAGCTTTGTGGGTCTGTTTTGAACTGCAGTAATAATAACATGAATTATCACTTTTTGAGAACCAGCCAGGTGTTCCACATACATGATTATCTCATTCTATCTTCATAACCACACATTGAGATAAATATCTTTTTCCCTTTTTACAGATTAGGAAACAGCCCCACATGGGTTAAGAAATTAGCCCAAGGTAAGTGGCAGAAACCAGGATTTTCAAAGTCAGGTTGAATCTGGCCCCAGTATGCATGGTGTTTCCACTACGTAACACTGTCTTTCAACAACATCAAGAACAATGTCTGAGAGGAGGTGTCTACAAAGTTTAAGCTTTCTTTTTCCCCTTCTTTCCTGCAATGCTCTTCCTTTTATTCTCCAGATCTGGCTGGCTTTCCACCTCCTTCCAGATCATCTTTGTCAAAAGTCATGTTCTTCCGCCTTCCAATAATGATGATCCACAGCATTCATGAGCTGTCTTTTGATTTCTCATCTACAACCCATCTACTGAGGCCAGGGAAAGCTACTTAAAGCGTTCATTGTCATCTCTCTTTTCTCCAGTGCATGCCTCTTCCTCAACCACCAGCTCGTAGACTTCTCATGCATGGATCTTATTTTCTGTGTTCTCTACCCTGGGGCCTCACTGCTGTCTGGCACACCCTGGTCGAACTGAATTTGTTTAGCTCCTCCTCATCTTGTGTATTGAGAGCTGTGGTGGGTGGGAGGACCTGGAACCTCTCCAGCTGCCTGACTTGGAGAGAATGGCCCCTGTTCAGGGGTCCCTAGTCCCACCACCATGTGTTCTGGTTTTTCTGCCTGGAGGCCCACGGTGACAGATCCCCTCATTTGTTTTCTGCCTCACAGGATTCACTGCTCAGACATACCTGGTAATAAATAACAACCTAGATGATTGTGTCTGGTAGCTAATTGACTGTGTAACATAGGCTACCAGCCTCTGGGGCAGCACAGCGGGCCACTTGTAATTAATCACCCTCATCCCAGCCTGACTACCCAGCTATGCCGAATCACAGAACAATTAGGCATTTTCGAGTGGGTTTCCCTGCCTGGGTTGGGGAGGTAGAAAACATCTTATTAATGTAGCTTATTGTAGGTTCTCAGAACCATATTTATTCTATGGGAAATCAGCACTGTGCTGGCACTGTGGTAAACGCCGTAGGAATTGGCAAGATCTGGAAGAAATAATCTGTGCCATCCAGGAACACATAACTAAATTAGAGATATAAGACAAAACTAGCAACTAAGCCCGTGAGCCACAACTACTGAGCCTGCACTCTAGAGCCTGTGAGCCACAACTACTGAGCCCCTGTGCTGCAACTACTGAAGCCCGCGTGCCTAGAGCCCGTGCTCCACAACAAGAGAAGCCACCACAGTGAGAAGCCCGTGCACTGCAACAGAGAATAGCCCCTCTTCACTGCAACTAGAGAAAGCCTGCACGCAGCAACAAAGACCCAACACAGCCAAAAATAAATAAATTAATTAATTATTTTTAAAAAGACAAAACTAGAGTAAGGATAATATGATAGATGTTGTATGAGTGGTACAGATACATTCCTATGACGTAAAGGTGTGTGTGGTTTTCTTAAATTCAAGTGTAGTTGATTGCTGATTTACAATGTTTCAGGTGTACTGTGAAGTGATTCAGTTATGTATATACTCTTTTTCAGATTCTTTTCCATTATAAGAATTATAAGTTATTATAAGATATTGAATATAGTTCCCTGTGCTATACAGTAGGTCCTTGTTGTTTATCTATTTTATACATAGACGTGTGTATCTGTTAATCCCAAATTTCTAATTTATCCCTTCCCTGCTTTTCCTCTTTAGTAACCATAAGTTTGTTTTCTATGTCTGTGAGTCTGTTTCTGTTTTGTAAATAAGGTCATTTGTATCACTTTTTTAGATTCCACATATAAGTGATATCACTCATCACTTTTTGTCTTTCTCTGTCTGATTTACTTCACTTAGCATGATAATCTCTAGGTCCACACATGTTGCTGCAAATGGCATTATTTCATTCTTTTCTATGGCTGAGTAATATTCCACTGTGTATATATAACCACATCTTCTTTATTCATTCACCTGTTGATGGACGTTTAGCTTGCTTCCACGTTTTGGCTATTGTAAATAGTGCTGCTATGAACATTTGGGTGCATGTATCTTTTCTAATTAGAGTTTTCATCTTTTCCAGATATATGCCCAGGAGTGAGATTGCTGAATCATATTGTAACTCTATTGTTGGTTTTTTAAGGCTCCTCCATACTGTTCTCAATGGTGGCTACACTAATGTACATTCCTACCAACAGTGTGGGAGGGCTTCTATTTCCCCACAGGTAAGGGTGTGTTTTGATTGGGAAATGGGGAAGTTTGCACCATGAAGGACAGAATCACAGTGTAGTACGGTGGTTCGCGTTAGAATCACCCAGGAGAGTAATTCAAAAATATAAATTTCCAAACCCTACCCAATACCTATGGAATCAGAATCTCTGAAGGAAAAGCAAGTCCAAAGTCTCTATCCAGGTGTTTGAGAAATCCTCATGTAAACATGATTTAGGGCAGCTACCCAGCCCCGTGTTCAGAAAGCTTTGACCCACTCTTATAAGGATGGGTCATGACAGCTTCCTGAAACATGGAATCCCTCCATCCAAGCCTGCCCTTACCAGCTCAGTGAACCATGGATGAGCATTCTACTCAAGCTTAGTTCCTTGGGACTTGAAAGTCAGAAGTTCTAGCTGAGTAGCTGAGTGTGCTGGGCCTGAAATGTGACCTGGAATCTAGGGCATTGGAGAGTCAGGCACAATAAGGAAGAGAGAAAATTGCTTCTATGCCTGAAAACATTTTAGTTTCCAGTCCCAGTTCCTTATGAGAAATTTATACTGTTTGCAGTAAGTTTCATGAGCATCTGTTTCCTTCTAAGAGAACTCCATTAACTAAAATTTGCTTACGTAAGTTTTCCTTCCTCATAGACAATATAGTTTACAGGAGACAGAACCTCAAAATTAGAGAGACTTCAGAGGCTAGCTATTCTAACCTCCCACCCAGTGCAGGATTGATTCTCTCTACGCCACTCTGTGAAATTGACTAACATCATATATGACAGAGCAGATGTTCAAAAAAGCACCTGGGTCTTACACCTTCTGAGAAAGAAAACTCAGTACCTCAACTTTGGATGCTCTATTAGAAACTCCTCTCGTTGTTGGGCCCAGATCTTCCTCCCTATACATTTTTATCATTGGATCTCCTCTCTGAAACCAAACAGACTAATTCCATCCCCTTTTCACCATAATAGTGTACAGTATTTTAAGATGGCTCTCTGCATCCTCCCTCCCCATCTCGTCTTTTTTGAGTTAAATGTCTAGGTTTACTCAACGGTTCCTTCCATGTCCTCTATTCCAGATCCTTCATGATTCTGGTCCCTCTCAAACTGGCTACTCCAATTTGCCAATGTTCCTGTTAAAGTACAATGTCCAAAATCAGACAAGGATTCTGCATATATTACCATTATTTCTATGTTTTTTACAGTCTTGGGAGGCAAAATAAATTTTCAGGTCCAAATGTTGGCACAGTTACCTTACACAACAATCCTCCAGTGAGGTAGGTCTTTCTCTTGTTCCATCTTACAGACAGAAGAAAATTAAAGACTGGAGCAGTTATATGTCTTACCCAAAGACATACAGCTAAAAAGTGGTGGAGCTTGGTTGTTATGAGCTAAATTGTGTCTCTCCAAAGTCCAAATGTTGAAGTCCTAATACTCAGTACCTTGGAATGTGACAGTATCCCAAGATAGGGCCTCTTTAAAGAGGTACTTAAGGTAAAATGAGGTCATATGGATAAGCCCTAATGCAATATGACTAGTGTCCTCATAAGAAGAGAAGATTAGGACACAGACACACAAAGAGAAAACCATGTGAAGACACAGGGAGAAGATGGTCATCTGCAAGCAGAGAAGCCTCAGAAGAGACCCTGATCAACCCTGTCAACACCTTGATCTTGGATTTCTAGCCTCCAGAACTGAGAGGAATAGTTTTCTAAGTCACCCAGTCTGTGGTACGTAGTTATGGCAGCCCGAGCAAACTAATACGCAGGGCTTGAGCCTCATCCTTATATTCCAACTGCCATGGCTTCTTTACTTTACTATACAGTCTCTTGCCCAGATTTCCTTCCTAGACAATCTTCTTTGTAGAGCATACTGAAGGCATTAAAAGGGCCCAGCTGGAAACTATCCTGAGCAAAGTGTCTCTCCACTAATACAAAAATAACACGCAACCTCTGAGGGTTGATAAAGAGAGAGCCCTTAGATTCAGGTCCAGACACAGGGCAAACCCAGACAGGAGACAGGAGATAGTAGTTGACCTAGCAGGTGAGCCAGAGTCTGAGGCTCGGGGTCATTTGGGTCTCCCGTGATGGAACACATGCTCAAACAGAGCTGCAGCCCCAAGGAGGGTGCCAAGTCATAAAACATCTAGATCATAAGCACGGGAAACAGAGAGACCTCTACTGCTCACCAGGTAAAGGCAGCAGAGTGACATGGTTAAAGTGTCAGCTCTGGAATTAGGCTATTTGCATTTGCCCCTTGGCTTTACCATTTGAGAAAATTGCTTGTTTGTTTAGGGCTTTAGATTTTTCACTTATAAAATGGGGGAGTACCTATCTTATAGGGTTGTTGTTACGATTACATGAATAATGTATAAGGAGTACTTAGGACACTGCCTAGTACATAGTTTTAATTTAAACACTTATTATGTGCCAGAAAGTCTTCTAAGCACTGTACAAATTAACTTATTTACTTCTTATGTCCACTCAAGGTGAGTGCAAATATTAACCCTACTTTACAAGTGAAGAAAATGAACCATAGAGAAGTTAAGTGGTTTACTCAAGGTAAGAGGCAGAGTTGAGATACAAACCCCAGAGCTCTTGGCTCTGGAGTTCATCCTCTAAACTACTATACCATGTAGCATTAAGTGAGTCTTTCTTATTGTTATTATTAGATGTGTAATCTTAAGCAAGTTCTTTGGTCTTTCTGAGCCTCAGTTTCCTCATCTGTAAGTTGGGTATAGCACCAATAGAAGTCATAAGATAATGCATGAGGACAGTCTAACACAGTATGTAAAACATACAGAAGTATGCAAAAGATGTTTTTCTTCTCACTTCTTTAGATCTCCTTAAACTTCTTTCTGTGTTTACAAGAACAGCCTCAGCCTAAGGAGGCAGAGACTGATCTAGCATAAATCCCGATTGGCTCCAGTTTTTCAGGCGCTTGTGATTTAGCTTCACTGTCCTGAGGTTGTATTGTCTATTCTTTAGCCCCTGAACACTTTGTTTCAATTTCAGGGGGTGCTAAGTATTACTCCACTCCTTTCCCAAACAGGAATGCCCCCAAGGCCCACTGGCAGAAAGACTCTTCTAGTTCTAAAAGGCGAGTCTTTCTATTTATTGAGTTTCTGTTTAGATGGGAAACTTCTGAAATGACTGGAATGTTCTTTAAAACTTTCAGTTCCCACTTGTCTGCTCAAATTTTTTTATCCTGTGGACACACCCATGTCTTTCAAAGTGGTTTTAATGTTGGCAATTTACAAAAGATGCCAGAGTCACTCATTGCCACTTTTATGGTTGTCCAGGCTTTCATGGAATGGTTTAGAGAAGAAAACAATGTGCTAGTCACACCATTTGTTCTAGATTTTGCTAGTCTGATCTAGTCTGAAAAGAGAGAGGGCCAACTGCAGATTTGAGGCATGACTGTATCACACGTACAAATGTACTTAGAGGCCACGCTTCCTCATTTCCCTTCCTACCTACTGCCTTCAAGAAATTGATGGTTGGAAGACTGGGATTCTAGTTCCCTTGTTACCCTTACAAGCTCACTGAGGATTAAAATCAAGGGTCAGCAAACTTTTTCTATAAAGGGTCAGATAGTGAACTTTTTAGGGTTTGTGGGTCATACGGTCTGTCTCTCAGTTTCTCAACTCTGCTGTTGTAGCAAAAGCAGCCATAGATAATATGCAAATGAATTTTACATTTACATGTAAATTCCAATAAAACTCTACTTACAAGAAAAGGCAGCAGGATGAACATTTAATTGAAATCGCAATAAAAAGCATCTTCATTGCAGAAAGTTTAGGGAAAGATAGAAATGAATACCAAGAAGAAGCAGGCAGTTTATTGTAGTCATCAAATGCAAGGACCCTGGAGTCAGCCTGCCTGCATCAGGGTTGTGGGACCTTAAGCAAAGAACTTAATTTCTTCAGACACCAGCTTCTTTATCTGTAAAAGTAGGAATAATTGTAGTATATTCCTCATAGGGCTAATGGGAGAATGAAATGAGATGATCTAGGTAAGAACTGGAAACCTAGTACGCATTCTGTGGTTCTCAGCTGTCAGAGAGAGGCCAGCAGAGCAGTGTGCGTGAGTGTGGGCTCGGAAACCAGAATGTCTGGGTTTGTAGCCCAGCCCTGCCACTTATGAACTGAGACCGAGGGAAGTTACTGTGCCTCAGCTTCAGCTGTAATAATAGTCCCTGTCTTACAGAGATATTGTCCTAGTCAGTTCAAGCTACTGTAACAACTATACCATCGACTACGTGGCTTATAAACCACAGAAATCTGTTTCTCACAGTTCTGGAGGCTGGAAGTCCAAGATCAGGGTACCAGCATGGTCAGGTTCTTTCAGGTTGCAGACTGTTGACTTCCCATTGTGTCCTCACATGGCAGAAAGAGGTCTGGAGAGTTCTCTGGGCTCTCTTTTATAAGGGCACTCATCTCATTCATGGGGGCTCCACTCTCATGATCTAATTTCCTCCTGAAAGCATTGACATGTTGGTGGTTTCCAGTTGCTGTCATGTTGCAGGAAAGGGGATCCCCTTCCAGGGCCTGAGAGCGGGCTCTTGTCTAACACTCGGAAATGAATTGCCTGAGGAGACACACGTGCTGACAAAGCAAGAGACTTTATTGGGAAGGGGGGCCTGGGCGGAGAGCAGCAGGGTAAGGGAACCCAGGAGAACTGCTCTGCCACATGACTCACAGTCTCAGGTTTTATGGTCATGGGGTTAGTTTCCAGGTTGTCTCTGGCCAGTTATCTTGCTTGGCCCATATTCGGTCTGATTCAGGGTCCTTCCTGGTGGTGTATGCATCTCTCAACCAGGATGGATTCCAGCAAGAAGGACCCTGGGAGGCTGGTCGTCTCCTCCTTCTTTTGGCCCCTCCCGAATTCTCCTGGTTAGTTTTCTGCAGTACCAGGCAAGTGGGCCTTGCCAAGGCGGTGGTTTGGTCAACAGTTCCCTAACAGTTATTTCAAATAATATTGTTATAATTGTCTTTGGGCACACAGCTTTTTGTTTATTTTTGTGTTCTCTCTTTAGGACAGTTTCTCCAAAGTGGAATCTCTAGGGTGAAAGAATAGGCATAGTTTTAAGTTGCTGTATATGTGTGCTCAAATTACTTTCCAAAATGAATGCACCAATTTACAGCACTGCCATAGCATTTGCATTTACCAGACATCAATTTCCTCATCTGTCAAGCAAGGGTACTGAAGCTTGCTTGGTCTTACCTTACACAATTATTGTGAGAATCCAAATATATGTAGACATGCTTTGGAAACCGCCACGAGATATATCATTGTAGTCATTTTTCTTTGGTGACAGTGTCTGATTAGGCCAAGTGGCATCAGGAGAGAGGGATGGTGTTTTAAACATGACCTTCCTCTGGGCGGCTGAGACTACTTGTGGTGCAAACTGCTGACACATCTAATTCAATTAAGGGTACGGTACATTGCGGCCCTGACCAGCCTTTCGGACTAACCACAGTAAGCAAACGTTGCCATGATTTCATGACTGGAAACTACTGTCTTAATAACTACTTAATAACTACATTTCATAACTACTGTCTTAATTTGGGCTTTCCAAAGAGGAGCACTGCTCACTTAATAAGAATGGTGTGGAGCCTTTTTCCAAATGGGAAAAAAACTAACACAATGGCCTAGGAACAAGGCCACCCTCTCCACTTCCAGATGTATTTGATGTTTATGAGTTTTGCATACTTCATTGTGTGCCAATATAGAAATCCCCATCAGGTCAGCCAAGACACTGGAACAATCACAGACTTTGAATAAGGAGACCTAGGCTTCAATCCCACGACTATGGCTTATTTGTTTGACCTTGGGCAAGTTGTTTCTTTTCTCTGAGCTTCATTTTCCTGACATTTAAAATAATGATTCTTATACTAACCTTTCAGAATTCTTGGGAGACTTAAATAAGATTAAATATGTCAAAGCAGAAGTTGAAAATCTAGCAAAATGCCACATAGTAGGTGTTCAATAAAGAATAATAAAAGACAAGTATGTTAAAACACCTATATATTGCAGATCCCTTGGCAGTTGCTCAAGATTATTTGTTAATGCTGTTTCTGGAGTAATTATTTGTTTATTGACCCAAAATTTTGCTTACTTGTCAACTCTTCCAGGAAGCATTTCTAGAATCCACATCCAATCCCTACCTCAGGTAGAACTGACCTAATTGAGTAGATGCAGCATTATTTTTTAAACAACTTAGGGGTTTTTTTTTAAAAACAAGTTTGAATTACTTTTGTTTGCTTTTTGTAATAAATAATGTTATGATAAACATCTTTTGCATCTTTTGAATGTTAAATATCTTATGGAAACAGCTTTTTCCATATTCAGGGATTTATTTTTTCTTCCATCATTTAGGATCGATTTCCCAAAGTAGAATTACTGGGTCAATGTGTATGTCCACTTTTAAAGCTTTGGCTATATAGTTTCAAATTGCTTTCTAAAAAGTTTATATTAATTTTCACTTATATATCACTCATGTGCCTAGAATTTTACCTAACCCTAATATATGTACCTCCTACATATATCATTTATAATACTAATAATACTGTAGCATAGTTTTCCCATATATTTTCCCCCATGCAGTTGGGATCTCTTGGGGTCAGATTTGTTGAAGTTCATTGAGATGTGAATGAATGAGTGAGAAGGAACAAATGAAAGAAAGAAGAAGAAAGAAAGAAGGAGGGAAAGGAGGGAGGGAGAGGTGGAGGAAGGAAGGGGAAAGAAAGGAGAGAAGGAAACAGATAAAAGAGAGAAAGAGGAAGGAAAGAAAAGAGATAACTGAAAAAATGAGAGATAGAAAGAGAGAGAGGAGATAAAAAAAGAAAAGAAAAGATGAAAAGAAAGAAAGATAGACCTAGGACACTATGCAGAACAAGAGAAATTAAATATGAAAAGGATAGAGTTTCTGGCCTTAGCTGCCAGCACTAATTAAAGCCTCCTATAGAACACTTTTCCTCGAAGAGAGGAAGGGCAACATGTCACATACCATAAGGTACATATACATGAGTAAATAAATTGCCAACCAATACATTTTTAAAGGGAACCCATTATGCTTATTTATTGAAGCTTTCAAGTGTTATGTTGGATCTTGCAATGAAGTAAATTATTAAGCATCTCTGTATCTACTCTGAAAAATATCATGGCTCCTTCTTTTGAGCTTTCTTTCTATTTATTTCTTCCTATTTCTCCTCTAAGTCCTTCTTTTGGGGTACTTGGAGCAATTCTTTCTATTTATCATTTGAGCTCCTCTTAAGAAAATGCCAGAGACCCCCCACTCCCAGTTTTTGCAGGAACTTTAGTACCGGAATTCTCTGTGTCTGGTTGATGTGAATGTTGAAAATCAAAGTTATGTTTAGCCTATGATTTTCCTGGGTCCCTTTCTCCCAGTTCCCCCATTTTCCTACCACAGTTTCTTAATCTCTCCTCAAAGAAGATTGCTTTCTTTCAGAAGTCAGATATTGGAAATAGCTGACCTGGACTTTGAATGCAACTGGAGTTGTCAGTCGTATGATTGCTTCCCCAACCTGCAGAGATTTCACTTTCAAAGTGAAGGCAAAAATAACTACACGACTCAGTCAAATGAAAGCAAATGAAAGGGCTAGAAAATTAGAAAAGGGCTCCAATTCTATTTTTATAAATGCTCTAGCTTATTGATTTCAGTGAATTCAAGTTTACTTTCCAATTCTATCAAACCCAGCCCCCCGGCATAGAACTCTGCAGGGCAGGAGAGTGGGTTTCAAAGTTCCACAACCAGGTTCTGGGCCTGGCTTGACCACTCTGGTTCAGGATGTTGTGTAGGCAGGGAACTCAACCCCACTGAACTCAGTTTCCTCAAATGCAAAGGCGGATATTAGCAGGACTTACCTGATTAGACTCTTGGGAGGATGAACTAAGATAAGGTACACATGTCAAATCATAGTGTAGTTCCTCACTTTTCCCCTCTGTGCTCACACTTTTCCCCATAGAGAATTCTATACATCCTTCAAGGCACAGTTCAAATAGCACCTCTCAAGTGAATTGTTCCCTGACCCACCTCTGACATCTCATCAGTTACCTACACATCTCATGTGGCTTGTCACCTATTCTGCCCTGGGGTTCTTTGTGACAGCCCTAGGCCCTCAACACTTTTTATTTTTAACCCAGAGTGATGGAAACTTAGGTCCATTCTAATAAATCAATGTTCCTAGCCTAACCGACTCATTTAGCAGGGCAATGACACTAAAGAACTGGAATGGTGAATCTGGCAAAAGCTTGGTGCCGGGGGAGAGGATAGGCTGGATTGTTTATCAACAATGAGACCTAGCATCTCATTTTCTTTGCTTGGGTGCTGCTACCGTGATCTTTTTGGTGGATCGAGGCTTTATCCCTTCAACTAGAGGATGAGCCTTTGAGAGCAGAGATCAAATCATATGCCTCTGTCCTTCTCTCGTTAGTATCTGTCATATGTTTGCAGATATTTATTAAGAGCATTCCAACCCAATTTTTAGAGATATCTAGAATGTCAGAGGAAAAAGTACTTGTTAAGCAAGGAGGAAAACTTGGATGCAATGCTTAGGATTTATTCCGGGAGACAACCCCAGCACTTGTCACAATATGAAAACAATCTCAGGCAAATGTTTACACTGAAGGAAAGTTACATTGCCTTTTCATTCATGCCTTCATCCAGTGATAGCCTTCTACTATACAGGTCTCTGATCTCAAAAAGTTTACACTCAAGTTGAGGAGATAAAGTCTCTAGATCCACAAAAATGATCCTGGCAGCAGTCTCTAGATTAATGAAAATGAAATGCCAGCTCTTGTGCTTGATAAATGGTATGACTCATCTCAGATTAGGTAGTGTTCTCATTAACTGCTCACAAATCCGTGTCCCTCATTCATCTAGAAGCTATTCAAGGGCAAGAGTCATGCATTAATCATCTTTCTATTCTAGTGTGTAGAACAGTCCTTGACGTTCATTCATTCATGTATTCATTCACTCAACACATTCTTAATGAGCAGTTACTATAGGCCAGGCTTAGTAGGTGTCCATCTTAGCTTAACTTTTCCAAAGCCTCTCTCCTCTTAAAGTACATCAGGGTCTACATCAAAGGAATGTCATTTTCATTTAATTCAAGTAAACAACACATTTGTAAAGCCCCTACTGTGTGCTAGACATTGGGGATACAGCCATGTTTCTTGTCCTTAAAAGGCATTCAGTCTAGCAAGACAGATGCTGAATGAGCAACAGGTATCCTAGGGAACCTCTGTATTTACAGACTAAATCCAACTGTCCATTACCTGGTCCATTCTTGCGACTTGCTCTGCTGTGCGATTCATCTCAGTTCCTGCCCTCCTTATTCCTTCCAGTCTGACCTACCTTCTGGCCATGGCCCAGCTCCATGTGCAGGCAACTGGCCCTGGCTCCCTCTTGGTTTGGCAAATTATGAGCAGTCTCTTGGGTAATGCAAGTCAGTTCAGCTTGGCTCTGAAGGCCTCCCCCTCCCTTTTACCTCCAGGGTGTGGGCCCCAAGTCTGCCTATGAAACAATGTGTAATAAAAGACATTCACTTTGTAGTTGCTAAATGAAGGCATGAATGAAGAGGCAGAGTAACTTTTCTTTCAGGGCAAAGGTTTGCCAGGGGTCAGCCTTCAAGTTATAGTAAGTATAAGTGCTGCAATTGTCTTCCGGGCAATAGAACCCTTCGAGCACTCATGGCGAGGGGGGAGGAGTGCTTAAAAAACCATTTTAATTAGGCAGTTATGACAACTAAATATTTGAGACGCAGGGTTCCTAATCCTTGTTTGATTTCCACTTTAATTACCTAATAATGTACGTCCCTGTTCTCATTGTAATCTTTGCCTTTGAATTTGTGTGGAATTCATTTGCTCAGGATAATTGCTTCTCAATAAGGCTCTCTCTTGTCACATTCACAATGATCTAACAGTAAGGGGGGGGGACATTTACTGTCATGAGGGAAATTTTTTAGAGACTGGTGAATGCCAGCTTTCTCATTATGTCCCATTAGAGACGACGAAATAGGTGACAAGAGGAAAGTCTAACTCTGACAGTTTTGATCAGAAATTACATCAGTGTGCTGTCTCTTTGTCAGGGTCCCTGAACTCAAGATAGAACTAGAAGAAGCCAAGAAGAGGAGAAATGGGAACAAACTATTATCGAGCAAGTACCTACGAAGCATCAAACTCTGAACTAGAAGCTTTGCAGACACAGCTCATTGGATTGTCATAATAACCCACGGAGGTAGCTCTCGTGTTCCTTGTTCTGCAGATAAGGCTCCAAGAGTGTGTTGTCCTGGGTGAATCAGCAGATTAGTGACCAAGCCCATAACCTATATCCCCTCAACCCCATTGTGCCACTTCCCTTGGTCTTGACTTCAGAAGCTGTGTCACCTCAAGCAAGTTATTTAAGCCCTCTGAGCTTCAGTTTCTTCATCTGTAAAGTGGAGGATGAAAGAACCTTCTCGTGAGAATTAAAGTACATAAAACACTTGGTACTAGATACCCAACAGCTTTATCATTCAAATGATAATCATCGTTATGATGATCCTTTATCAGGACAGGACCTTGCCACTCCATAGACTCCTGAAGCACTAGGAAGTAGCAATCTGACGTTGAAACATCGTGCAGGCATCTCAAGAGTGGTGGCCTCAGCCAGGCAGCAGTCTGAGTGCCCCAGGCCCCTTGCACCTGCAAAGCCTCGATGGCACTCAATTTAAGTTATCCGTGTTTGCCATCCGGCATAGGCTGGGAGGCAGGGGCAGTGGTTCGGCTTCTGCAAGAACTGGTGGAAGTCATGGAGGACACTGCCTGGTGCCCAGAAGGAAAACCTGGGGTCGCAGACAAGTCACTCCAGCAAGGGTCTAGAGTGAGGCCGTAAGATGGGGATCTTGGTATTAAGGCTCTAGGGTTCAAGGAAAGGATTGGTTACAGCACCAAGGCCCTAACTCAGAATCTGGCCATCACCTGGGTTCCAGGTACTGGGCTAAGGCCTGAGGATACAGAAGTAGACAAGCTAGAGTTCCTGACCCTAAAGAGCTCCAGGACTAGGAGGCGGGAGAGTCAGGCACATTAACAGATTTCTGTAATACAACATGATGAATAACTCATGGAAGCATATACATCAAAAGCCTCAGGAAGAACGAGAGGGGAGCAGTTGCTGGAATCACCAGCAATTAGTTGTTAGAACTAGGAGGACATTAAAGCCTGAGACTGATGAGTAGCTAAGTTGCCAAACACTGCATCGAGCTCCTTAAAATCGCCCCTCCCTGCTTCAGCTGGAAATCGGCCCACAGGGAGAGGAGCCGAAGCCCCAAACTGCGGGGTGAGAGCGATGCGGGGGAGGGTGGGGTGGGGGGGTAGTCTTGGTAGGTGATCCTCTGGCCCCCACGCCCTTCTCAAATAATGTTTCTACAAACACCCTCACACCTACTTGGCTGCATCCCTTCCTCTTACAAATACCAAGGCAGAGGATGCCTTTGATCTTCGCAGAGCTCTCAGTGCCCATTGTGACTGGAGCCCTGAAAATATTTACAAAGCCAACGGGTTGATGGCTCCGCGGCAGGTCTCACTCGGATCAAATATGGGAGGCTGGCTTTGTAAATCACCATGCGTAGCGCCAAGAATGGACAAGAAGCATGCGTGACATCAAAGGCATTTCCTGCGTCTGCAAATCATGCGTGTTCGCTGGAGTACAGGACGTGATGGTAGCACAGAACACACAAACAGATGTGTGTGTTCACGTATTTTACGTGCACACACGATGTGTCGGGGCCCACACGTAAACCTTTGCACTCACGTGCCCATTATTTCCGACGCACATAAGCGCATGCGCACACGTACGTAAAGACCGTCCCAGCGATCCCGATTGTTCCCGCGGCATTTGGCTGGGCCTGGCAGCTGGAAGTCCATCCTAAACCCAGCGGCCATCTTCACTCAAATGCTGGGTTCAGTGCGACTTTAAAAGCACAGCGGGGGGCTTCCCTAGTGGCGCAGTGGTTGAGAGTCTGCCTGCTAATGCAGCGGACACGCGTTCGAGCCCTGGTCTGGGAAGATCCCACATGCCGCGGAGCAACTGGGCCCGTGAGCCACAATTACTGAGCCTGCGCGTCTGGAGCCTGTGCTCCGCAACGAGAGGCCGCAATGGTGAGAAGCCCGCGCACCGCAATGAAGAGTGGCCCCCGCTCGCCGCAACTAGAGAAAGCCCTCGCACAGAAACGAAGACCCAACACAGCCAAAAATAAATAAATAAAAAGGAATTATATTTAAAAAAAAAAAAAAGCATAGCGGGCTCGTTACAGTGCTATTACCCGGCGTCTGTGCAGAGATGGGTGTGATTAGCCAAGCCACAGGGGCAGTGGAGCCTGTCTGACTACCTGCCCTGACTCGCCCAACACTTCCTTGGAGGAAACGGGCTGCGCTGTGTCTCCACACCTGAGATGAATTCTCCCTAGCTGCCTTCCTGTTTTGACATCTGAACTCCACTGATCAATCTGTGGGTTTGGGGCAAGAGCCTCAAGCCTCAATTCCAGGACCGTGAGTTCTATTCTTTCCTCTCTCCCTGCCTGGCTTTGTGGCTTTGATGGGCCATTTCCCATCTCAGCTCTGCCTAATCTCTAAAATGCGGACATCAGGCTAGATCTAAAATGTCTGTTTATCAAAAACTACTGGGGAACATATAGAATTAAGTAAAATACAGATCTGTGGACACCAGACCTCTTGAATCCAAATTTCCCAGGTAGGACACAAGAATATGTATTTTCACAAGTTTCCAAAGAGATTCTGATACAGATCTGTGAGCCAGGGGTTAGGGAACACAGAGTTAAATGTTTGTTAACACCTCTTTTCAGCTGCCTGTCTGATTCTAAATGCAGCCCCCTCAATGTCGAGTGCTTTCCACTAACATGGGAGCATAGGCATGGCGTTTTCTAGAGATGCTCTATATTAGTTCTTTATTGCTATATAAAGATTATCCCTAAACTTAGTGGTTTAAAACTACAATAACTATTTATTAAGGTTGTAGTCTCACAGTTTCTGTGGGTTAGGGATTCAGGAGTGGCTTGGGTGGGTGGGCAGTGCTGGCTCAAGGGCTGTTATGAAGTTGCAGCCAGTATGTGGGCTACAGTCATCTGGAGGCTTGACTAGGGCTAGAGGATTCACTTCCAAGATGGCTCGCTCACAGAGCTGGCATCTTAGTGCTGACTGTTGGCAGAAAACCTTAGTTCCTCTCTGTATAGGCCTCTCCAGGGCTGCTTGAGTGTTCTTACAATATGGTAGCTGACTTCCTCGAGAGCAAGTGATCCAAGAGACCAAGGGGGAAGCCATGATGCTTTTTATGACCTAGATTTGGAAGGCACACCTTATACCTCCACAACAATTCATTAGCCATACAGATCATCTCTGGTTCAATGTAGGAGGAGGCTACACAAGAGTGTGAATACCATGAGGATCACTGGGGGACTTCACGGCAAAGAAGTTTTGTGAAAACAAGGCCTTAGGTAGGAGACATGTGAACATCAATGCATTAGTGGCGTTAAAAATGTGATACTGGGGCAACTTACCCATGCTGCTCCCTAAGCTCTGAAAATCCCCACATCTGTCACAGGGCTGCTTCAGGGGTAGCACACAAGTTCCTAACCTGTGTTTATCAGCCTTTGACTCTCCATACACATCCAAGAGGTCAGGGCCTCCTGTCTGCAAACACAGCCCTTGTTAAGAAGGTCATTCTGAGAAGTTCATTCTGCAGACTCCTTAAAAGCTGTAGGCATCAACAATGAACCTGAGATACCGACCCAGCTATCTTTACAGAGAAGGAAACCAAACACTGCCTCTATTGCCCCTGCTATCCTGACAGTCTTTTGCTCTCACCTGGTCTCATCTAGAGATTTTGCCCTGGGGCCCTTACGCACAATATTTGATTTGTCATGTAGCATGATTTGTCATGTTAACTTGACAGCTTGATATCTTTATCCTCATTTACAGACAAGGAAATTGAGACTCAGAGAGACTAAGTAACCTTACAAAGTCACACAGCCTTTTGGAGGTGGAACTATAGGCAGCTTGACTGCAAGGCCCAGGAAGAGAAGAGGAAGTCCAGACAAGGCTTTCAGCTGCCTCGACATCGACAGACCACCCACCCAGCATCTGACGGGAGCTCTGATGTCTCCCCAACACGGAGGTCCACCAGAAGTCTCTCCAGGGCCACGGGTCATTAGGTAAGCGGGGGGGTTTAGACTTCCTCCAGGGCAGTGGGGCCTCCCCACATAGGTGAGCCCCTAGACCTGGCGGCTGGAGGGTCCTCTCGGTTGCCCGGCTTTGAGGGGCCAGGGCGGAGGTCATGCCCTCTTGTAATCAGAGAGCCCTGCTCTGCCGGGGCCACGTGTGTCAACGTGCTAATGTTTCACGATTGCGACTCAGTCTCTCACTTCGACACAACCTTCCAGAGCAATCATCGCAAAGCGATACCTGCCGGCTGCCCTCCGATTATTTTACAGCCCTCCCTCCCTGGCTGCAGCTGCACCAGCCTCTCCTCTCTGGTTTCTTTTCCCTCCGTGTTCCTGGAAGGTGAGGGGGCTTAGGATGGAGCGGTAGGGAAAGAGGAAGGAATCACGCAGCAGCACCAGCAGGGAGAGTCAGTTCGCACTTCCCCTGCGCCTGCCCTGTGCCAGGCCTCGTGCAGAGTGCTGGGCGTATGTGATACACCAAATCCCCAAGCAGCCCTGGAAAACGAGGGCATTTTCCAGCCACCTGGTTGTCACTGCGTGCTCTGGAGCCAGCCTCAAGGTGGCAGAGTTGAAAGAGACCCTAGAGATCACTTTGGTCCAGTGACCTCATCTTACAGTGGTGGCTGGGAGTCTCCTCGCCCAAAGTCAGACAGCTTTGTGGCTGCACAGTCAGGTTCAGGGTCTCTCCAACACCCCAGGCTGCTTGCTGTCATCCCTGTCATTAGAATCACATCTGTGGAGAACAGTGAGGAAAGTTAAGGGCAGCAGGGGCACGCAGATAAATGTATGAAACATTTTTTTGAACATAATACTAGGAAAAGTAACCAGTACATCAAACCTATGATAATTTTAGATTTTTGGTTTAGGATGGGGCAAGATGTATTAAAGTGGAAAAATAAAAGGGGGGTTATTTGAAAAAAAAATTAAATTATAAATTCAATGTATGAGGATATGGCAAAAACAAAATCATGTAAATAGAAAAAAAAAATGAAGTTAGGTAAATGCTGCTGCAGGGCATGGAATTTGGACCACACGACTTGTGTTCAGATTCCAACTGTTTACCAGATGCCTGATATTGGGAAAGTCTAACCTCTCTTTCTGCTTCTGTAAAATGAGAACAATAGCAGGATTATTAGGAGACCCAGATTGCATAAGGCATGTCAAGCCGGGTAGATTCGCTCTCTCTCCAGGGGTGTGCGAAGAGTGAGGCCAGGCTCAGGTGGGTACTCAGGGTCCAGGGTGCGGTGGATCTGGAATATCAGGTTTGCACCTGGTGTAACCTGAGCTATGGGAGCCGCAGAGGTGGTGGTAGGGCTGCTCCCGAGCTGATCTCGTTGCCATGGAGCTGGCGGAGGATGAATCTGGTACTGCACACGGGAAGGAGCAGGGTGGGTGCCAGAAAGCTGGTGAGCGAGCTGTGACCCTCATCTAGAGGGAGGAGGTGACGGTCTGGACTATGGTCTACAGGCCTGGGAAAGGATTCAGCTAGGAGGTAGGGTGGAGATGGAAGCGAGGGGGCAGCAATCGGATGTAGATGTCTCTATGGGAAAGAGGCAGGAGTACCAGGTGCCCAGCCACACCTTGGAAAAGACATCCCTCCTGGTAGCTGATGCCTTGGACCAGAGCGAACTACATAGTGTGATGCCAAAGAACAGGAGTTCTGAGGTCAGACTGCCTGGATTCAAACCCTAGGCCACCTTCTCTGAGTGTTAACTTCTTTACCTGTAATATGGGATAATAATTTTACCTACTTGTAGGATTGTTGTAAAGATTAAATGAAGCAATGCATGGGAAACACTCAGTGGCAGGCATATCATAAATACTCCACAAGTGTCATCTCTGCTTTATCCTAAGTGTCTAGTACCATACCTGGCAAATAGGAGGCACTTAGTAAATTTTGTTTCATGAATGTCTAAGTTAATTCTTCACCACTGACCGCATCCAGCCTCAGCCTTGCTTAAGCAGAAGTGCTAATCATGCTGCAGTTTGATGTCAGAGAAGAGAATGAAACTGGCCAGGATAGCAAAATGTGTCCCAGTGTCCCAATCACAGCTTCTCTGAGATGCCTCCCAGATGGCCTGAGATCCTGCTTTTCTAGAAGCACAGGTTCTTGGAAGGGGGCAGTATCCTTGGAGCTGTTGTTTAACCACTTATCACACAGATGGAGCTCAGAGAGGCCAGTGACTTGTGGGAAATCCATGACAAGAGCAAGGATTAGAACCAGGTTTGCTCACTCCCATCCAAGCCCTTCTAGAAAGCCAAATGGCCTTCCTTCCAGGCCATTGGTCGTCTGCTCCAGAGAGCTGGGTTGGGGCCTGGATTCCTCCATTCAGTAGCCCCAGACAGCTGAAGCCCCTCCCTCCCTGGATCTTTCCGACGGGGAGCCTTGTTTGTTTTCTGATTTTGAGTAGACTGGACACCCTACTCACCGACCTCAGGGAGGTTAGGGAGGAGAGAGAACGTTTTGCAAATGGAAAATACCAATCCAGGCCCAGCAGGGAGCAGGTCCATGCCGCTAGTCCTTGTTCTGTGGGGAAAGGGGAGGAGAGTAAAAGGCCTGGACTGCACCTGCAAGAAAGAGCTAGTGAGATGCCTGGCAGGTCCTGGATCTGACAGAGAGCTGACTGGGGAGGCGAGATGTGGAGGAGGGGAAAGCTGCAGTCAGTAAGGCAAGAAAGTATATAATAGGTTCCTACA
Organism: Balaenoptera borealis; assembly: GCF_965194805.1. Lineage (NCBI taxonomy): Eukaryota > Metazoa > Chordata > Mammalia > Artiodactyla > Balaenopteridae > Balaenoptera > Balaenoptera borealis. Next base: position 30,968,854 of record NC_138868.1, read on the forward strand.
TTTCAATATTCATTAAGAGTCCTCAGGACCACTCCCCGTAGTAACTTGATCTAGGATGGGACAAAGAATCTGCATTTGTATCAAGCACCCTAGTTAACTCTGATCACCGTGTTCTACAGAACACACTTGAAGAAACACAAGGTCTGACTCTGCTACTTATTAGCTGTATGACCTTAGGCATGGTTATTTAATCTCTGTGAGCCTAAAATTTCTCATCTGTGAAACTGATATAGCAGTAATACATTTCTAGAAGGATTGTTGTGAAGATAAAATGCAATAACAAACTAGAAGGACTTAGCACAGGGCTGGCATGTTGGAGGCCCTCAAAAATGGTATTTATTAATACCATTACAAGTAGGAATTTTGTTTTCCAGACATTCTCCAAGAGAGTGCCTCATTTAGAAATAGTCAAAACAAGAAAAATAAACTTCCTGGATGAGTATGTGTCTTCCTTGGAGTGTCAGCAAAGAACAGAGGACCCAGAGCCACCAAGTCCCTCAAGGGTCATGGAAAGGGATCTCCAAATGCCACTTCTGGGAGGAGAGTTTTGGAGGAGAGAATGAAAAGTGTAAACTGGGAAAGAGAGAGGAACCAGAACACTTTTGAGGCATAAATAAATTAGGGAAGAGAGACAAGAGAATTTTTAAAAGTCTGTGTGAGTTAAGAAATGGATCCCGTTTAATTTTTTTGGAGAGGAACAACTAAAACTTCAAAATGCATTTATAATTATTTTTGGCGTTGGACTGTACTTCTTTGTATATGACTGGACCACATGGGCCCTCAGCTATATTAAGGCTCTATTATGCTTCCTGGAAGCATCTGCCACATATTCCTCATTTGGCTATGGACCTACTAGAGATCTCTGCTTTGAGCTTCTTGGATAAAGTACTTCTAAAGCAATCCATGAGCTCCACAGGGGCCCTGGCAGAGAAGGCCTCAGCTTAGCTCAAATACTTCCTCCCAACATATGAAGAATTTTCATAAAGCATCTACTGCATTTTTGCCAATCCCCCAGGCCAATCCAGAGGAAAATAACATGAATTTAGCTATAACAGTACAAGAATGAGCTCAAGATGCAACTCAGTGTAGAGGCTAAAAGCACAGTGCTGGAGACAGATTGTTGGGGTTTATGTCTGTTCTCTGCTGCTCACTAAACATGACCTCGGGAAAGTTCCTTAATCTCTCTGTACCTCAGTTTCCTCCTCTGTAAAATGGGAATAATATTAGTACCTACCTCATAGTGTTGCTGTGTTGGTTAAATGAGTAAGTATCTCTGTGGTACTCAGAACATTGCCTGGAACACAGTAAGCACTTTATTAGTGTTGGCTGTTAATTTAATTGTCAAGGATAGGAAACCATGAGATAAGCTCTTACTGGAGGTCACAGTTAATGAATACTCTGCTGACCTCTAAGAATTAAAGGGAGTGGTTTAGACCAGGGTTTGGCAAACCATTGTCCATATACCCAAGGATGCGATTAAAATATTATGGTACCTATTGACCAGAGCTGTGGGGAGGGACCTGCATAACCACAACTTTTTTTTTTTTAATTATTTTTATTTTATTTATTATTTTTTATTTTTATTTTTGGCTGTGTTGGGTCTTCGTTTCTGTGCGAGGGCTTTCTCTAGTCGTGGCAAGCGGGGGCCACTCTTCATTGCGGTGCGCGGGCCTCTCACTATCGCGGCCTCTCTTGTTGCGGAGCACAGGCTCCAGACGCGCAGGCTCAGTAGTTGTGGCTCACGGGCCCAGTCGCTCCGCGGCATGTGGGATCTTCCCAGACCAGGGCTCGAACCCATGTCCCCTGCATTGGCAGGCGGATTCTCAACCACTGCGCCACCAGGGAAGCCCTCTACCCGACTTTTGACTGCTTATCTTTCCATTCTGTTTCCAGCCCTGCTTTTCCCTCTTAGAATTCAGCCTCCACCATTCAGACCTGCTCAAAACAATCAACTTTGCTCACTTGACGTTTCCTCCTGCTCCTGGCTGCCTTATTAACATGCCCTCTTAACCCCTGAGCATCAAAATTTGCTTAGGTCTACACCGTCCCCCTAAGTAGAGATCAAAGGTCCACTGCCACCTCCCTCACCCTCATTCCAGGCAGAGGAGGCAAATGAGAACCACTTTGGGAAGTTGCCCTCTGCCTGATTGAGATGCCCTCATGCCTTGAGATCTTAGGCAGGGCCAGCTGTACCCTAGTGGCTCCAGGGTTGGGTGCAACCCACTCCCAGACTTCATCACCACTGCCTCACATTAAACCTTCCTACATGCCTCCCGCTCCAAAGAACCCCCAACTACCGCATTCAGTTCATAAACTGTGGTGCCTGCCTTCTAGGAGCTCAGGGTCAGGGCATCTGTGATCCTAGTGGTCTCCACACCCAGTGGTCTTGGGCAAGTCACAGAGGCTCTTGGCATCTAACATTCCTCCAGGTGGTCAGCTCCCATGCCTCTGTTGCTGTTGCCAGTGGGAATTGCCAAAACCGGTGGCTCCCATAAATGCCCCTTTGAGGCAAACACCTGGCATTACAGGATTGTGAAGGGCATCTCAGTTCATTCCAGGATTGGGTGGAGTCCAAGGCCTCATTAACTCTTTTCTAGTGGCTTTGAAGATGCTGAAACACACTCTGATCTGACTGGGGCCGCCGTCTAGCCACAGCTGCCCCGGAAGAGCAGCGCTTCGTGCGCCAGCTCCCCTCCTCCCCCAGCTCTGGGTTTGCACCAGCCAGAAGGGGCCTCAGGAGTTTGTCCCTTTAGCAGCACTAGGAGTAGAAGAAGCTTGTGGGAGTAGAAAAGGGGGTGACCAGCAGCCCACTCGGCCCCATCCCAAATCCCGGAATGCCAAAGGTAAGACCGAAATAGGCGGGGTGTTTTCTCATTCTTACAGAAAGCAAATACTGTAACTAGGGCCTGCTCTCCATGGCAGTTACAACTTGTTTGACATTTGAGTTAGTGGTGCTGAAAAGAGGAAAATCCACCCTGGAGGAAGGAATGCTGTTTCCGTGACTAATTGACTGGCTGACACCTCCTTCCCTGGGTCCCTCCCTCCCGGGTCCTCCTGGCAGCCAAGCTGGGATATTTGCCACGGATGATGGCCTCAGCAATTTATTGCACCAGCCCAGAGGGACTGCCAGCCTGCCAGTTCTGCAGTGTGCTCGCTGTGGTTTACGGGAGCCACGCTCCAGCTCTCCGTGGGCACATTCGTTCCCTAGCAAAGATGGTCTGATGGCAGAACTGGCATCATCCAAAGTAGGCTTTTCAGTAACTGGTACCAAAGTGGGCACTGAGCATTTGCAGGGAAGAAGCATGGAAAGGCAGCTCTTGAGGTTGTTCCTTTCTCTTCTTCTTGGGGGACATGTTGTCAAAGGACTTGTTGGCCCAAGTGACAGGCCACCACGGGGGCCTACGTCCTGCCCCTGGAGGCATCAGCCCATCCTTCTCTGCTCTGGCTGGGTCTGTTCACTGTCACTCTCTACTGATGCTGATACTGCAGGACTTTGGACCACTCTCTGAGTAGCAAGGATCTAGAGCAGTTTCCCAAATCTATCCTATCACTGGCTCCAAGATTCTGATTTAATTAGTCTGGGATTGAGCCGGAGGAGAGTTTTGGTTTGTTTTAAATCTCCTCGGTATATACTAGGGAGACACACCCATGCTGTAGGTTTGAATATACATCAATTATTTCTGTAAAGATACCGAAGAAAAAGTAGCAGTAGTTGCTACTGGGAAGGGAAACTGGAGGACTGAGGTGATTATTCACTATACACCATTCTGAATTGCTTGCATTTTTTGAACAAGTACATACGTTACATTTCCAAAAGCATTAAAACAATTTTTAAAAAAAGAAGAACTCTTGGAGCCATTCTTATAATCACCAAGTGTTATGGGCTGAATTATTTGTCCTCCAAATTGTTGAAGTCCCAACCCCCAGTACCTCAGCATGAGACTGTATTTGGAGATGGAGTCTTTCAAGAGGTAATTAAGGTTAAATGAGGTCGTATGGGTGGGCTCTAATCCAATATGACCAGTGTCCTTATTAGAAGAGATTAGGACACAGACATGCACAGAGGGAGGATCATGTGAAGACACAGGGAAAAGGAGCCTCAGAATGAAATCAGCCCTGCTGGCATCTTGAACTTGAACTTCTAGCTTCCAGAACTGTGAGGAAATAAATTTCTACTGTTAAGCGACCAGTTTGTGGCATCTGTTATAGCAGCCCTAGCACACTAATACATGGAGTTTCACCATCACCGATCTAGTGGAGGAAGGAATAGACCTGGGATAGTGGAAAGACTAAATCTGATGAGTCACCAACTTGCCATGTGGTCTTGGGCAGATCACTTCTGCTCTGGTTCACAGTTTCCTCACATGTCAAAGGAGGGAATTCACCTACATGGTCCCTGCCATTCCTTCATGCTCAGAAATGGGGTTCTATATGTAGGTAAAAGGAACAGAAAAGGGCAACATTGTTGAGTGATCAGCTATTATAGCCCAATGAGTTTTTTAATTTTTTTAAGCATGAATCCATTTTTAAATATAAACTGTTATGCAAAAGTCCAGTATACAAGTAAGTTGATTGAAATGGACCTACTCTGGTTGAAGAAGCTCACATTGTTCCAATCCCTTTGCCTTTATGGTGGACCCTGCATCAACTCTCTATGAACCACTAGGGATCCCTGGGCGATAGTCTGAGAACCACTTAGTGGTCTAATCCTCTCATATTTCAAGCATAGAGGCTAAAGCCCATACTCTTGAGTAACTCACCTCAGAGTCACCCAGTGACTCAATATGAAAGCTGGGCTCCACTCCTGACTGTCTGGCTCAGTCTTTTCTCTGCATTTGGTGAGGCGTTAAGAATAATTTGGTGTTACTGATGTTATACAAACTATAACTTCTCTTTTTCTCCTATAAAACATGCTCAATATAAATTTTCACGAGAGGCAACATTTTTACCAGGGAATCTGACTATATTCACCCCAGGTGTAGACATAAGTGAGGTTGTCTACACCAAGAATAGCACAACTTACTCACATTAAAACTCCCCGTTCTCTTCTGAAACTCAGCAGGCTACCCTAGCTTCTAGGACTAACCTCTTTCAGCCTCCTGTGATTACAAAAGTAGGGAGACACACAGGCTCAAATAGATTTGAAAGAAGAGAAGATAACCAAAATATATCATAAGAAAGAAAGAGACCTTGAGGAAAGAAAATATCACATAATATGGATTCTGTGTTTCTTGGCTCCAGCTTCCATTTTCATACCTTGTTTCCTTTCAGAAAACCTAATTTTCCCCCAAGCTGTCTCCTGATTGACTTTCACTTGATATGGTCACTCGATAGCACCGATCAGTTAATCCTTCCATATGGTTAAAATTAAACTACCAATCCATGCTCATTTTCCCCCTTATGCTTGCTAATTTCTTGTGAAGATTATCCTTCCAGCTAAATTACCCTCATTCCTTTATTATCGCATCCATATTTCCCCAGGAAACTGTAAGGGTTCTGGGGATTGGGAGACTTGTTGGAGCACTTCCTCTGTCTTGACGTCTTGCACACTTTCGTGTCTTTCCCAAATTAGGAAAGAGCGTGGCTGGGAATAGGGGCTCTGCATTCAGTGACCTCTGAAATTGCCTGTAGCCTAGGGACTGGTTATGTGAGACCTTTGCTGGGACAGGGGGGTCTTGTTCTCAGAATTCTTCACTTCTCCCCTCAACTCTGAGGTTTAAAGCAAGACAAAAAGTCTTCTGTGTCCTCCTGACCCTGAAGGCCAACGCGGTGAAGTTATTTCCTTTCCATGGTCATGGATTTCCATTCTCAACACCTCACTGCAGTTGCCCCAGAAGAATCTGAGCTGGCCCCACTGTCCCAGCCTTCATGTTTAGCATAAGAGCTTTTCATAAACTAAAGGTACCAAGCAAGATTAGAATATAGGTGTTGGAGTAAGTTATCCAGATCCTTTTGACATCTAACCCAACATCTTACCTAATTACTGAGTTTTACCAACAGACTCCATTGGCTTTCTGATGGAAAACCCACAGTTTATGAGATTTTCAGGTTTAGCTTGAGTCCCATAAGGCTGGTAGGCCCTTGACCCAGAACAATCATGGCAGACAAAACTGCTCCTGCATCCCCCGTGGGAAAACCTTTGGGTCCTAATAATTTAAAATTTTGTGAACTAGTTTCAATTTTCTACTCCTAGGGTTGTTTCTCATTCGGGCAAAATGCCCATTGGTGTCAACAGGGGCAAGCCCATTATTTTTGCTTCTTTTATGACTCTTGTTATTTCTTTCTGCCCAAGTTGGCTGCACACAAGTCCAGTCCCACACAGTGCAAAAAAAGATAGGATTCCTGCCCCAAGGGTTTAGCAACCTCATATTTTCCTCTCTGCTGCCTCTATTTTTGTTCGAGTGTACCATGAGTTCTGAAGCCTTGTCGGCCCTGAAACACTTTACTGTGTTTTGTTTTGTAGGAAACACTTGGGTTTTATGGCTGTGGGTTATAAAAGGTTTCCTCCCCTCCCCCACTGCTTCTCCCAGGAAATTTGATGGGTGTGACCATTACCGATGAGCCCTGCTGGGAAAGCCCAGGCCATGCTCAGCTTTCAGCCTGAGCCATGACTCTTCTATGCCCTGGTCCTAATTTTGTCCCCCTCTGGCTGGCTTTGTTTATTGGCATTAATATTTTATATTAAAATTTAATATTTAACTTTTGCTTTCAATATTTAATGTTCTGCATCTTACATTTGGATGTCTCCCTTCTGGGAGCGGTCAGCTACACTGCGTGATGCAAGAACTAATCCCTTTGACTTCCAGTAAAATGACCCCCCCCCCCCACCCCGCAGCTTCCTTTCTTTCATTGTTCACCATCCCTCTGCATTCAAATTCAAATCCATCATGGTAGCTATCTGGAGAACATTTCTGTCTTCTGCTCACGCATTCATTCAACATATATTTATTGAATGCCAACTCTGTTGGATATTATAAAAGGTGCTGCTAGGGACCCACAAACAAAAAAATAAAACCCAAGTCTTATCTTGAGGAAGTCAGAGAGAAAGCATCATACAAGTAAGTTGACAAGTATTAAACACAGTTTTGTGGGAAAATATAGAAGAGAGAATGACTAGCTCTGCCTCGGGAACTATGGAAGGTTATTCTGGAAGAGAAGTCATCAAAATGGGTCTTAGAAGGAACAGAAGGTCTTATCAGATTGGGTGGAGGGAGGGCATTCTGTACACACTGGGCAAAGGCGTCAAAATGTAAAAGCATTGATGATGATTAATAATGATGGTAATGATGTATTGTGGGATGGTGAGGAAATTGTTCCTGGAAATGGGGCTGCGTGTGTGGAAGAGGGAGGCAGCACGAGCCTATGACAGAGTTTGGTACCCAATTGTGAAGGACTTTGTAAACCATAAGAGATAGTTTGAGCTTAATCGTTTATCAAATAAACCTGAAGAGAGATTCTCAGCAAGTGAGCACCCTAGGAAATCTCTTTTGCAGAATACTGTAGAAAAACACCCATCGCTGAGGAAAGAATCTGGATTCAGAGCTCCTTCTAGGTGGGATAAAGAGAACTATATGTAAGATACCTGCCTTTGAGTCATTTAAAATATAGCTGGAAAAATAAGGCAAATATCAGGAACCAATGAGAAAACAATCGGATGTATAACATAGTGCCTGATGGTTTGGAGTCAGAGAAGGAAGCTTTATATTCCAACCATCTTTCCTTTGGCACCTTCTCCATTTGATGAAGTTCTCCTTCACAGACCATTGGCTCATCCACCAGAAACAGAGTTGTAGGGTCTCAGGGAGGTATGAGCAAAAAGAGAACTAACATAAATAAGCTGAGAGAACAGAACTAGAGCTTGGTAACTTGAAGGGACCACCGAGTGAACAAAACAAGTAATGGACAGAATGGACCAAGGTACAAGTGAACGAGATGGGACACTTCAAGACTAAGATTGTGTATCTTAGATGTCTGCTGGAGCATTTCCAGGGTATCTCACTAAGCTGATGATAAAAATCTTTTATAAAAAATTTTATTGAAACTATCTTTGTTTATGCTAATTACAGAGGCAATATTCTTTGTAAAAAGGTTGCATTTTCTTTCAATTCACAAATACATAAAGTAGAAAGTAAAATTCTCTCCTACCCCAGCTTCGGACAATGATCGTCAAAGCACACACACTTACAATATATACAAATATGTGTTTTCAAGTGGGCCGAACATCAAAAGCTTTATGAAGAAATAACACTGTCACACTGACCAGAGGGTTGGAAATTGTAGCACAGCCTGGCATTAGTAAGAGAATGTGCTGGAACTGGAAGGTAGGAGCAGAACTCCACATGTTTCAATACTGGCAAACTAAAGGCCAAGTAGGTATCTGAAGCCAAGGTAGGCCTGGAGCCTGAAAATAAGCAAAACCCACAAAGCAAGTCAGGAAGCCACCGTGAAGAATATCACAGTGAGAGCTCCACTTGGAGGAACTGTCTCCACGAGGGGTTGCTCGTACAGGGCTTCAGAGGAACGCCAAACACAGTTGGGGAGATAAACATGGAGTGAAGATGGTTTACTGGAAAGAGGGTGACTCAGAGGCTAAGATCAAGGTCTGTGTCTCAGCTCTGCAGCGCATCAGCCCCCTGCCTCGGGGTGTTTCTCCCTCAGAGACTCCCTTTCCGTTGTCGTGGACGTGGAGGATCCGAGTAACACCTGCACTACAAAGTCAGAGTCGCAGTGAGAATCACGTGACACACTCCTTCACTCAGCAAGTGTGTGCGGAGTGCCTACCACCTGCCAGGCCCCCTACCAGGAGCCAGAGTTAGAGAATAAACAAAATAAGCAAAACTCCCTTCCCTCAGGCAGCCTGCATTCTAGGAAGTTCGGTGCATGTGAAAGGGCAGATCATTGATTTAACATGAGCGTCTATACTCCTGTGTTCTATTAATGAACCTGCTGCATCTGACTGTGAGGAAAGCGGTGAATACAGTCTCACTGACATGGCCGGATAGGGTCTAATTAGGCTGAAAGGAGGGAAACGGATTTCCAGTACTTTGGCTGGGTGGATGTAATGGTGGGAATCCGTGGGTTGTCTGGGATAAAATTCTGGCTTCGAATGGGATGGGCCATCTTTTCATGGGCTCACTTCAGCAGTTCACTCAGGGGTCTGCTCCTCATCTTCTTACAAGAGGCCAAGGTCACCACAGATGGGGCGGGGTTTCCCACGATCACTGCTACAGCAAGCTGTCCAGGTGCTCTGAGCAGCATGGTGTCTCAGGGGAAAAGCCTGCAGATTCTGGAAAGAATCCACTACTACCCAGGGCTCTGTGCCAGCCTCAGTGCCCTTTTTCTCAGATCTACTGGACAGATTGATTTTTACCTTAACTTACAAATCCTTGACTAGCTCGGAGCTATAGAGATGTCTGAATGGAGGTCAAGGCCAGGTGAGAGAGAGCTTTGAAGAGTCATTCATGGAGCTGGAAAAGGAAAGAAGGCGAGAGAGACTAACCCTGAGTAAGCAACAACCACGGGACTGTTCATATATGTGCTACTCCGTTTACTCACTCCTGTTAACTGATAATAACACCAATATTTTTTGAATGATTATGTGCCAAGCATTAGGCTTAACTTTTTATGCACATATCCATATGGAACCCTCTCAACCACACTCATTCATTCAACAAATATTTATTGGGCATTTTCTGTGGAAGTCAGGGACTGCTACCATCTCCATCGAACAGACAAGAAAACTAGAACTTGGAGAAGTTAATTTTCCAGGTTTACTTAATTAGTTACAGAGGTAGGACTCAAACCCACATAGTTTGAATCTATACTTGTAATTTCTATACATTAAGCTGTAGAATATATTATAATTCTGGCATAACTTAGTGCCCCAAAACATGAGCTGTTGTATTTTATTGGAATCATGGTTCTCCTTATTTTACAGACAATGCAGCTGAGGCCCAGATCAGTGACAAAACTTGTGCAAAGTCCCCCAACCAGAAACTGGCTGAGATGGGATTTGAACCCAAGTGTCTTGGACCCTACAGTCTGCAATTTTTGCAGCACAGTGTTGCCTCCTTCAGGCTCATCCCCCGCTGATTCAGGAATCTTTCCCTTTTTCCATTCATTCACAGTGCACATCTCCAAATGCAGTCATAGCCTCTCGGATACAGTTGTAAATACAGCAGCTAATAATGGTCAAGGGGTCCTGAGTCTTTCCCAACATTGTCACAAGACAACTGCACCCTTGTCTCTTGCAGCCCTTGTCTTTCTTCCCGCCCTGCCTTCCAGACTGGCATCTGGCTCCCAGTAGAAGTGCTGGGTGTGCATGGAGACCACACTGTTTTTACTGCCCCCAGTGAGACAGGCTGAGACGACTGGTCCCTCAGACCAGGCAGGACCTCGTGTCCAGCATGTTCCACCTTAGCTCTTCCTCTCTCCCCAAACTCCCCCCACCCCACGTCTTTCCCAACGAGGTTGCTGTGGTGGAGCTGCGCTGCAAAGGTGGGGTAGAAACACGGTCACAACTGCCAGCCTGACTCCACGGTCAGCCAAGCCAAGAAGGGCAGGACACTCCGGGGTTGTGCATTCCCTCTGGATTATTCATGAGTGCACACCATCCCCTCTGACAGTCCCAGGTAAATCCCAGATCGAATTTTTCTCTTCCCCTGAAAAGGACCCTATCAATATCCCCGGGGTCAGGAGGATTCACCATCTAGCCTTTCTTACCTGGGCTGAGGGTACTTGGAGGCCACTTGGAATTTGCTAGGCTGGGTTAGGCTCCCCCCCCCCCATCTTATTGCTATACAACCCTCCCTGCACCCAGCCCTTGGCCCTCCAATCTTTTGCACACACTTATGCTACGCTCATCTTCCTTAAATACCTTTGCATACATCACTCCACATCTAATGCCTTGTGGCTCTGCATTGCCTACAGGTTTACCTCAGTACACTGGTCTGTCCCAGTTAGTATCAGGTATGCCTCTAGTAACTTCTGCCTTAAAATAATGAGTAGTCATATTGGAAAATAATCAGATTATTAAAGCTAGTTAGAACAGATTTAGGTTCATCCTCTCTCATGCTCTTGTAATTGCATTTTGATATGTTCCCTATCACACATTTTTAAAAATTTATTTTATTGAAGTGTAGTTGATTTACAATGTTGTGTTAGTTTCTGGTGTACTACATACATATATTCTTTTTCATATTCTTTTCCATTATGGTTCATTACAGGATATTGAATATACTTCCCTGTGCTATACAGTAGGACCTTGTTGTTTATCCATTCTATATATAATAATTTGCATCTGCTAATCCCAAACTCCCAATCCATTCCTCCCCCATTTTCCCCTCCCCCTTGGCGACCACAAGTCTTGTTCTCTATGTCTGCCTATCACACATTTTACTATGTCATCATATCATAAAGCCTAGCCATGTGATCCTTTAAAAAAGAACTAAGGCTCAGTTTCTTCAACTGCGAAATGAAGGTAAAAAGGGCACACAACTCATGGATTTATTCATTGAAAAAATATTGACTGAGTTTCTACTATGTTCCAGGCACTTCTGCTTACATCCTCATGCATGATTTTGTCAGAACAGAACAGACATCTCTGGGCTGACAGTGAGGATGAAGTGAGGTCATGAGAACTAACACTCATTGAGGGCCCAGAACAGAGCCTGGCAAGTGGTAAAACTCAGTGGCTGTTCTACAAGCTTAATCCTTAAAATAATCTTGTGAAGTAGGTGCTATAGTAGCCCTACTTTGTGGATACACCTAAATGATGAATAACGGTTTAAGCAACTTGCCCAAGTTCAACACTTAGCAAATGGCAGAGCCAGGATTTGAATCCAGGCAACCACTGTCCTTTGTTACATCTGGATTTGGACTTAAAACACTTAGCACAACACCTGGTACATAATAAGCATTTAGTCAAAGCTATTATTCTCAGTCTCATTTTCATTATTATATTTCAAACTCTAGGAAGTGCTTATAACTCATTTAATCTGTTGCTTATATTCTTTTGCATAATTGCACCCATTATAAATTATGGTAAGGCTTACGAGTGCCCTGTGGTACTATTTGCTTACTTTCATGCAGTATACTGTTTGATTTCCATCAAACTCTGAATACACCATGAAAACGTATTGCATTCATGAGTGTCTTCTGTCACATTTGTTGTGTTAAGGGAGAAAAAAAAAAAAACTTCTGCTCCAAACAAAATCTCAGAAAGGAACCTGCCTTTCAGGGTCACAATAAGGAAGCAGGATTAAGTGGAAAAGGCACGGGCTTTGGCACTGGGTAAACTGTTGTCCAGATTTCCAATTCTGCCACTTGTTAGCTGTGTGTGTTTGGGTAAGTGGCTTATCTTCTCTGAGCCTTCCTTCCCCTGTTCTGCAAAATGAGAGGGTTGCCTCAGGTTATCACTCTGATCCTTTTCAGGCTTCAAGTGTGTGACTCGAGGTGTAAGTACAGAGTGTCATAAAGCTTTTCCTTAATCCAATTTTCTTAGGACAAGTTGCTAAAGAACGACTATTAGGTTAGAGGCAAAGAGCGTTCAGTGACAACAGCCCTAAATTCCATTACTAATAGAAAACCAGTAATGAACATTGAACTGTCTTCAGGTGCCCTAAAAATAATTGGTCATGGATTTTCTTTCAAAATGCAAGGGTTTTGAACTTCACACTTTGGGTATTCATGTTGGAAGTTATGTGCAGATGGAAGGAGTGTACCATGGTGATCATTCCTTTCCAGGGAACTTACCCAAGATCCAGCAAACTGGGGTGAGTATTTTAGAATAAAAAGAAGCAAAAGATCATTTATCTGAAAGTTGTGTTGAGGTTCAAATTTATGATGGAGCTTTGAGACTTTACTTTCTTCCTCTGCGTCATGGATAAATAAATGCATCTTTTCAAATAGAAAGACATAGATAAATTTTCAAATAAAAAGACATACTTTTGAGGGGAAAAGAGACCTTAGGGATTATCTGGCCACAATCTTTTCATTTTAAAGATGATGAAATTCAGCTTCAGTAAACCTCATCCATAAAAGAAAGCTAATAATAGCACTTGCTGTGAGGATTAAATAAGGTAATGTTTATAAACCACTTAGTACAGTACATGATATGAAATTAGTGCCCAGTGATAGCACCTACTTATTATAATTTTTGCTTAATATTATTTACTTGCCTAAAGCCACACTGGTAGTCTAGGCATAGTTAATTGAGAACTAGGGCTCCTCAAATCCAGATCAGTGCTCTTTGTAAAACATCATTCATTCAACACATATTTACTGAGTATCTACTAAGTTCCATGCACTTTTATAAACACTGGACCTACAGCTGTGAGAAAAACAGACCAAAAAAAAAAAAATTAATGGCTTCATGGAGCTTACATTTTAATGGGGAAGACATAATAAACAACATAAATAGGTAAATATATCTAGTATGTAAGAAGGGAAGATATAAAGCAGAGAAAAGGTAAGAATTTGGGGGAAGGAGGTGAGAGTGCAGTTTTAAATAGGATGGTCAAGACGGGCAGGAGATGAAAGAGGAAGCCATGTGGATCCCTTGGGGGAAGCACTGCAGGCAAGGGGACAGGAGCCCACATGTCCTGAGACAGGAGCCGGGGGCTCATATGAGGACCATTAAGGGGGCCAGTGTGGCTGGAACAGGGTGGTAGGGAGATGAGCACAATAAATGTGCCGGCCTCTGCGGAGCACCATCACGACTGTGGCTTTTATTCCTAGAGATCTGGGAAGCCATGGAAAGGTTTGAGCAGAAAAGTTACTGGAGGAGACAGACTGGAAGAAACTGCTCCTGACCCAGAACACATGGGTTCCTGGGGTTAACAAACCATATATAGAAACAAACAAACAAGATAGATACTATATGTGTCCTGCACTGCCTTAAATATTTATTAGCTGGCCTTCTTCAGGATAAGTTATCTTAGGGAACTAGATCAGGCCAGACAAGAGTGAGAGAGAGAGAGAGAGAGAGAGAGAGACAGAGAGAGAGAGAGGAAAGGAAGGAAGGAAAGAAGGAAGGAAGGAAGGAAGGAAAGAAGGGGAAGAAAAGGAGGGAGGCAAGGAGGGAGGGATCCATATCGGTTATCTATTGCTGTGTAACAAATTACCCCAAAACCTAAGGAATGAAAAAACACACATTTATTATCTCACCATTCCTGTGGGTCAGGAATCCAGGCATAGCTTATGGACTGAATGTTTTATTACATTCTGTATATTATGGACTGAATGTTCCCCAAATTCGTATGTTGAAACCCTACCCCACAATATGTTGGTATTAGGAAGTGGGGCCCTTAAGAGGTAATTTGGAACAGATGAAATTAGAATTAGAGGAATGGAATAAAGTGCCCTTGTGAGAGTCACAGGAGAGCTTTCCACAGTCTGCTCTTCACCATGAAAGGACACAACGAGAAGATAGAGGTCTGGAACCTGGAAGAGGGCTCTCACAAGACCCCGACCATGCTGGCACCCTGATCTCAGACTTCTAGTCTCCAGAACTGTGAGAATTAAATGTCTGTTGTTTATAAATCACTCAGTACTCTGTTATAGCAGCCTGAGTAGACTAAGACAGCATCCCTGGCTCCAGGTCTCACAAGGCTACCATCGGTGTGTCAGCCAGGGCTGCGGCCGTGTCCAGGCTGCACGGGGAGAGGACCACTTCCAAGCTCACTCATGCCCCTGTTGGCAGGCCTTGGATCCTCTCCAGCTGTGGGTCACAGACACCAGTTCCTTGCCACAGGGGCCTCTTCACAGGGCAGCTCACAACTTAGCAGCCGGCTTGTATTTTCTTGGAGCCAGAAAAAGAATGTGAGAGGGCACTCAAGACAGAAGCCGCAGTCTTTTGGAACCAAATCCTGGGAGTAACATCCACTGCTTCTGCCATATACTATTCATCAGAAGCAAGTCAGTAAGTCCAGGCCACAGTCAAGGGAGAGTGTTATCCTGGGCATGCATACCAAGCGGTGGCAATTGTCGGGCCATCTCAGAGGCTGGCCACACAAGTTCAGGAAATAGAACCGGCTTTCACCAAAAGGGGAAATGACAGGTAAACATAGTAGGAACTTCAAGATCAGCCTCTCCTGATTTCTCAAAATATCAGTTTGGAGAGAGAACCCGGGACAAACATCCAGCAGTAGCAGCCAGGCTTCATTTCAGTGACCACAGAGCCCACTGATGAGGGAATTCCTGAGCACACGGCCAGTTCCACATCCCAGGCAGGCAGGCAGCTGAGTCTGATTAGGTAACTGTAGTAGGCAGAGTAATGGCTCCCAAAGATGTCCGCATCCTCATCTCCAGAACCTGAGAACATGTTACCTGACATGGCAAAAGAGACTTTGTACGTGAGATTAAACTCAGGGTCTTGATAAAGGGCAATTATCTTGAATTACCCAGGTGGGCCCAAGGTAACCACAGGGGTCCTTGTGAGTGAAAGAGGAAGGCCAGAGAGACAGAGGAGGAGACATGATGACAGAAGCAGAGATTGGAGTGATGTGACTGCTGGCTTTGAAGATGAAAAGGAGCCACAAGCCAAGGAATGTGGGCAATCTCTGGAAGCTGGAAAAGGCAAGGAAATGGATTTTCACCTAAAGCCTCCAGAAGGACCATAGCCCTGTTGCTACTTTGATTTTAGCCCAGGGAGACCCATTTTGGACTTCTGATCTTCACAAAATAAATGTTCTTGTCTTAAGCCACTAAGTTTGTGGTAAGTTGTTACAGCAGCCATAGGAAGCTAACATCATAACTTAGTTCTTTTCTTTGTTAATTCTTCTTGATTTTTATCTTCAGTTTTTCTGATTATAAAGAGCCACTATCTTCTTTCATATCTTTAAAATTATCTTTATTTATATTTTATTACACTAGTAATACCCAAATACACATAAAAATAAAAACATATATACAAAATGAAAACAACACATACAGATGAAGTTCCTTATGACCACTGTCTCCAACCTGTCCTTTCCCCAAGTAGCCATTGTTGACAAGTTGGTATATCTCCTTCCAGACCATTTTCTATGCCCTTTCAATCATAGATAAAATACATAACCATTCAATAATTAGCTCTTTCAGCAAATATTTATTGTGTCATTACTACACGCTAAGCACTATTCTAGGTACTAGAGACATAGCCCAAATCCCTGCCTTCCTAGAACTTACATACATAAAATATAGCTGCTAGACAGGGCAGACCCAGCAGTGGGAATCAAGGTGACATGATTTGCCAGGTCTACACTGTTCATTACAATAGCCACTAGGTGTGCATAGCTATTGAGCGCTTGCCATGTGGCCAGTCCTAACTGAAGTGTGCTATAAATGTAAATGTAAGTGTAAATATTGGATTTTGAAGACAGTACAAAGTACAGGATGTGAAATATATCATTAATAATTTTTTTACATTGATTCCATGTTGCAATGGTAATATTTTTGGCTAGCTAAGTAATAAACTTCATATATATCATTAAAATTAATCTCACATGTTTCTCTTTACTTTTTACCAGTGTGACTGCTAGAGCATTTAAACTTACATATATGGCTCATATCATGTTTCTATTGGACAGCGTGTGATGTATGTCTGGAAAAGATTGCACGGGCTGCTGGCGAATGGATTGTGGTAAGCAAGAGTAAATGGGTGGGAAGACCAGCTGGAAGGGTCCTGCAGCAGCCCATTCAGTGCTTGTTGAAGGAAGAGGTTGGAGGGAGCCTAAGAGAAGTCTATTCAATAACCCCTTGCCCTCCAATCTTTCTTGAATGAATTGGAGAGAGAAAAGAAACACACATGAAAAATTGCAAAACAGTACTAAACTGCATACGATCTTTTGTTCTGTTTTGAATGTCAGAGCTTTATGAAAGACAATAGACTCGAAGTTTCTTCTCTCTCCCAACCCTATCAGAATTTCAGCGGAATAAGGGGAGGAAAGGGTGTAGTCACCTTACCTAGAACTCAATACATTCCAGTGATCGTTAGTTAGTTCCCAGAAATTAGAGGCCTTAGTCCCATTCTTCACCTTGACTGGGCCCATCCAAAGTAAATTCCTTAACAGGACTAGATGCCCCATCAAAGTTAGTCTCTCCTGCTCTTCCAACAGTGCCCCCTCTAAGCGTCCCAGTGTTCAGACCCTGATCCACAAGTGTCCAGGGCTTCTCACTACGGCAGAATCTCAGCCACCTTCTACCCCCAAACCCAGGCAATCTCCAGGTTTTCAGGGGACATATGCAACACCTCCATTCACAAATCTTCACCACTCGCTTGGACAATTCCATAAAGTAGGGCCTATGGACTCGGATCTCTGTGCCTCTTAAAAACAATATAAATCTATCATTCTTTGAAATCCACAGGGAACATTTGCCAAGATTTTTTTTTTTTTTTTGCAACAACTCTGTGAAACAGGCAGAGAAAGAAAAAAAGAAAGAAAGAAGGCACTTAAGAAATGACTTTTTTTTTAAAATTAATTAATTAATTATTTATTTTATTTTTGGCTGTGTTGGGTCTTTGTTTCTGTGCGAGGGCTTTCTCTAGTTGCGGCAAGCGGGGGCCACTCTTCATCGCGGTGCGCGGGCCTCTGTTGTGGAGCACAGGCTCCAGACGCGCAGGCTCAGTAGTTGTGGCTCACGGGCCCAGTTGCTCCGTGGCATGTGGTATCTTCCCAGAGCAGGGCTCGAACCCGTGTCCCCTGCATTGGCAGGCAGATTCTCAACCACTGCGCCACTAGGGAGGCCCAAGAAATGACTTTTTCTTAAGTCTTAGTTACTTGCCAGTGCATTTCAGATCTGATTTGCTAGCAGGTTACTGACGTAATCATTTTAAGATTCACATATGGATCTGTCCATGGTGTCCTGTTAAAGCATCATGACTTCCTAGCACTGGGACACCTAGGCAAGTATGTGAACCACTGGCACAAACATACTTAGCCTCCTGGTGTTGGATATGCTAATCACCCCCCCTAACCCCCTAGTGACACTGTGGGGCTGTGGAGTTTTGCTACCACCATTAACCATTAGTGTGACCTTGAATAAGCTCTCTGGCCATTCTCCTAGGTTTCTATATTTAAAAAAAAAAAAGAGACTTTAAACCACAACCTTCCAGTGTAGAGACTATTCATACAGTTAAGAAAGGGCATCATTTAAGAAAGGATAAGGGATGTGAAACTGCTGTTTCCTTCATATTCTCAGTTCCTCTGGCCTTTCATGATGTGAGCATCTTACCTTGCTGAGTGTTATTCTAACCAAGATCTATATTTTCCATACATTGTTGTCTTCTTTATCAAGAACTACTACAGATAACCAAATACATTATACATTTATACAGACATATACATACGTATATATGCAGGGTTGTTTACATATAGACACACAGACGTATATACGCAGGGTTGTATACAGCAAACAATGTGCCCTATTCTACATCAATTATTTAAGGGCTCTTTCAAGACCACTTTGACCACATGCAATTTTGCCTTAGGTGTTAACTTTAGAACGTAGCTTGACATAAAATGTAATGCTGCTAAACTTCTGTCCAATATTCCTCAGGCCTAGATACAGAGGAGGACACTGCAGGAGAGATGCCTGTTGTACAACAAAATCTTCAAGCCCGCTCTGATGCCAGTGCCCTCTGGCCTCATGGGTTGATCAGACCTTAACTTGGTGCCTTTCAGTTGGGCCTGGGAAGCCTCCTTCCATTTTAGTATCTTCTAAGACCTCTGAAGTCTGGGGTGAGTAATAAAAATCATCCAGAACAGGGCCAAAAAGAGCCAAAACAATGAATGTTCTTTTGATACACTTGGAAAATGAATTGATCCCCTATCTCTAGAGGAACAACACATGATGTTTTCCATCTGACAAGGCTATGGAAGAATAATGTTGTAGAAACAAGAGTCTATTCACTGGAGCCATTGTGGCGCAGTCCTGGAGCTGGGAGTGGCAAGTTTGCATCACTCCACCCACTTACAAACACTCAAATGTGGAGTTCTGTTTACTGGCAAAAGTATTTTCAAACTCTCTCCTCCTCACCCCCGCCACCCCCAAGTCATTTTTGTCTAATAAATGACTAAATGTCATTATGTTATCTCAAAGTTGGAAAGGGGGTCAGAGGTCCATGGCCTTCAGCTATACAGCCTCTGATGAAGAGCTAGCTGCTTGGTCCTTGTTGAGATGCTTTGGGTTCCATGTAACATTATACCCTGACTCAGACCTAAATGCTAGGGAAAATTGTCTCCTACGGCCAGAAGCTCAAAGGAGAAAGAGGGCGGGTCTCAGGCGTGGTATCGCAGCAGTTCAATGATGTCATCGTAGCCCCATCTTCCTTCCATTTTTCTGCTCTGCAGCAGCTTCTTTCTAAGACCAATTCCCTTAATAGTCACAAAACGGCTGCAGCAGTTACAGGTGCCACAGCCAGGGTCCAGAGGCAGCAAAGGGACAATTTCTTGCTCACCTTCTTAAAGGGGGAAGTTTTCCCAGGCCCCTCTCAACCCCAAGCAGAGCTCCCTCCTCATCTCATTAACAAGAACTAAGTACATGCCCACTCCAAAATCAGTCACTGCCAAGGGGAGTGGGACACCCATGATTGGCTTGACTGAGGCATATTGTTGTCTGGAGAGGATGGCTCTCTGGAGGGAACAGAAAGAATGTTCTATTAGTAAGAAAGAAGAGAAGAAATTAATTTGTTTAGACAACAACAGTGTCTTTTATATTCATCCAGTTGTGGAACACAGAAAGTGGGAGAGCCGAGTACATAATATTGGATTGGCCAAAAAGTTCTTTCGAGTTTTTCCGTAAGATGTAACAGAAAAACCTGAACGAACTTTTTCGCAAACCCAATATTTCATTATATACAGTAGGTATAAATAGTTTATGTAGCTTTACATGGTGTTATGAACTGCATGTTTGTGTACAACCCACCAAATCCATATGTTGAAACCCTAACCCCCAATGTGTTGCCTTTGAGAGGTGATTATGTCATGAGGGTGGAATCTTCATGAATGGGATTAATACCCTCATGAAAAAGACCCCAGAGAACTCTGTCACCCCTTCCACCACATAAGAACACAGTTAGAAGATAGCCATGTGTGAACCAGAAAACCAGAGCCTTGGTATTGGACTTCCCAGACTTCAGAACTGTGAGAAATAAATGTTTATTGTTTGTAAGTCACCCTGTCTCTGGTATTTTTGTTACAGCAGCACAAATGGACTGAAACATGTAGAACAATCAAAAACTTTTATTTGACTTTTCATTCTATTTCTCTCACTCTTGGATCTGAAATTATAGCCTCCCATCATCATTATTATTTTCATTTAAAATTACTGAGCACTTAGTATGTGCCAGGAACTGTGCAAACCATTTCCCGTGAATTCTGTCCTTTAATTTTTCACAACAGCCTTGTGAAGTAGGTACTGTTTATCTTCATTTTACAGTAAACTAAGACCAGGAAAGTTTAAGTAACTTGCCCATTTTTGCACAATTAGTGGAGGGGCCAGGACTTGAGTCAGATTACTAAAATTCCAAATGAATAACCATTCATGTAACAGATGAGTCTCCATGCTAGGTGCTGGGAATAGTAAAAGCAAACATAGTTCTTGCCTTTATGGAATCTGCCATCTAATGAAAAAGAAAAATAGAAACAAATAGATTATACAAATTCTACAAAATTTTAGTGGGTATTATAAAGGAAAAGGAATGAGAGAGGGCCCTCATTTATACTGTGATGATAAACAGCCTTCTGGAAGGCAGACTTTATGCTGAATATGAGCTATGAGTAGGAGCCATGTGAAGGGAGGAAGGAAAAATTCTAGGAAAAAGCTCTGAGGTGGAAAAAGTTTGACACTTTCAACACATGAACAAAATCGGTGTGACTGGAGCAAAATGAGAAAGCAGAGAATTGCATAGGTTCTAGAGAGGTAGGCAGGGGTCAGGTCATTTGGGCCTCATAGGTCCCTTAAGAATATTGAATTTTGTTCTAGGTGCGTTCTGAAACTATCAAGGAGTTCTAAGCAGAAAATAAATGTGATTAGATTTGACCTTAAAACTTGATCACTGAAACTACTGTTTGGAGAATGGCTGAGTTGGAGAAAGAACAGACATAAAGAGATCATTTGGGAGGCCATTGCAGCCACCAGGAAAGCAGTGATGGTAGGTGGCCACAGAGCTGGAGATAAGAGGATGGAAATTCAAGAGATATTCTATAGGTGGAAGTGACCGGAGTTGGATGGGATTGAATACAATGATGAGGGGGAGGGAGAAACTGAAGATGATTCCCGGTGTCTGGTTCTCACAACTGGTGCTAAAGAGTGAAGCCACTGAGGGAAGCAGCTGCATCGCACAGGGAGATCAGCTCGGTGCTTTGTGACCACCTAGAGGGGTGGGATAAGGAGGGTGGGAGGGAGACGCAAGAGGGAAAGGATATGGGGATATATGTATATGTATAGCTGATTCACTTTTTTATACAGCAGAAACTAACACAACACTGTAAAGCAATTATACTCCAATAAAGATGTGAAAAAAAAAAAAAAAAGGGAAGCCACTGACCAGGGTCAAATGTAAGAATATAAAGGTTCGGCTTGAGACATATTAAATTTGAGATGTAAGATGTCAAGTAGGCTATTTCACATATGATCCAGAGCTGAGAAGTTTCCTGGAGATGTATATTTGAATATAGTTGGCATATTGATGACATATTGATGGTATTTAAAACCATGAGAAGGAAAATATTGAATATATGGGAAAATAGAGAACCCAGAATACAACATACAGGGGAGATTAAAATGAAACCATCAGGAAGGTAGTAAGAAAGCTGGAAGAGGGAGACATTAGCCAAGTCAAATACAGGAGTGCTTCAGGAACAAGAGAGTAGCCAGTTATGCTGCTTGCTGCTGAGGATCAGGTATGATGGAGCCTGAATGTATATACTGAAAGAACCCATCCATTGGCCATTACTTTGAATTTAAATGACCCACACCAAGGCACATCATTATGAAGTTCCATTATATCCCAGACCAAAAAGAAGATTCAAAAATCTTCATAAGTGGTAAGAGAGGGACAGTAAGAACAAGCTACAGGGGCTTCCCTGGTGGCACAGTGGTTGAGAATCTGCCTGCCAATGCAGGGGACACGGGATCGAGCCCTGGTCTGGGAAGATCCCACATGCCGCGGAGCGACTGGGCCCGTGAGCCACAACTACTGAGCCTGCGCATCTGGAGCCTGTGCTCTGCAACAAGAGAGGCTGCGATAGTGAGAGGCCCGCGCACCGCGATGGAGAGTGGCCCCCGCTCACCGCAACTAGAGAAAGCCCTCGCACAGAAGCGAAGACCCAACACAGCCAAAAATTAATTAATTAATTAATTAATTATTTTTTAAAAATGTACTTAAAAAAAAAAAGAACAAGCTACATACAAAGAGTTGGATTCAGAATAGCATGAAACACCTCTAGAGTAGCATTAAAAGCTAAAATACAAATGGATAATGCCTTCAAAATTCCAAGGGAAAATGATTTCCAACACAGAATTATATTCATAGTCAAGTAAAAGAAAAAGAAAAATCTGTGTAAACATGAAAGATTTTTTTAAGTTTATCTCTCATACGTCTTTTTCTAGGAAACTACTGAAGGATGCTATCCCACAAAATGAGAACATAGTCAAAGAAAGAAATCCCAAGAAATGGGATAAGAAGAAAGAGAGAGGTGAGGGAGATTCGCAGAGTGGTGATAAAGGGAAGTTCCAAGATGACCGCTCTGCAGCAGGCTTAGAGGGTAACCAACCCCAACCAGAGTGAGTGCCAGGACTAAGAGCTCCAGAAGTGATGTTGGCAGGTGGGTGCAGAATGCAACGGATAAACTATGCGGTGTGACTTACCATGCTGAATGAAGTTTTAGAGAGAAAAAAAATTTTAGACTGAATGAGTAATAGGTATGCAGAAAATAAATGAAAAAACAAAATTGAAAACAAAACAATTGTTCACTCCAGTGTTAAAGTGTAATTTTCAAATAAAAAAGATAAAATCATGACTGTAATATAAAAGTAAAATGAGCATGTGTCAAAGATTTTTATTTAACTCATCACTTTAGGAGGGAACCAGTAAAACAGTACAGCTAGTACAAAGGGTGAATTCAAAGATCAGAATCATATATAAGAAACAAGGAATTCTGAAATGAATTTACAAAGAGAAGCAAAAATGATCTATAATCATTTTTATAATAATTGATTATAAAGTAGGGCAATATTGATAGGTCAATAATCAATAGTTTTCTATTACTATGTAACAAATCATCACAAATTTCACAGCTTAAAAAAACACACATTTACCATCTCACGCAGCTCTGTAGGTGAGAAGTCTGGTGGGCTGAGCTGAGTTCTCTGTTTAGAGTCTTAAAAAGCCAAGATCAAGTTGTCCGCTGGGTTGGGCTCTTATCTGGAGGCTCTAAGGAAGAATCTGCTTCCAGGCTCATTTAGATTACTGGCTGGATTCAGTTCCACGTGGCTACAGAACTGAAGATGCCATTTCCTTGCTGGCTGTCAACTGGGATTGCTGTCGACAACTAGAAACCCTTCTCTGGTTCTTGCACTTGGCCCCCTTCCTCTTCAAAGCCAGCAACTGCACATCAAATCCTTCTGGTGCTTTGAATCTCTCTGACTTCCCGTTCTGCCACCAGCTGGAGAAAACCCTCTATTAATGTAGAGGGTTTTTTCACAGGGCCTGTGAAATTAGGACTCATGTGATTAGTTCCACTCAAATAATCTCCCCTTTGCCATATAATATAACAATCACAGGAATGATATCTCATTCACATGTTCTGCCCACACTCGAGGGGAAGATATTATCCTAGGACCTGGGTCACTGGGAGGTTATCTTAGGATCTGCCTGCCGCAGCATCCCACCATACACAATTATTTGCATTTCTATGGATAACAATGACATGGGGGCAAAATCTACAAACAATGAATGCTGAAGAGGGTGTGGAGAAAAGGGAACCCTCTTGCACTGTTGGTGGGAATGTAAATTGATACAGCCACTATGGAGAACAGTATGGGGGTTCCTTAAAAAACTAAAACTAGAACTACCATATGACCCAGCAATCCCACCACTGGGCATATACCCTGAGAAAAACCATAATTCAAAAAGAGTCATGTACCAAAATGTTCACTGTAGCTCTATTTACAATAGCCAGGACATGGAAGCAACCTAAGTGTCCATCGACAGGTGAATGGATAGAGATGTGACACATATATACAAAGGAATATTACTCAGCCATAAAAAGAAATGAAATTGAGTTATTTGTAGTGAGGTGGATGGACCTAGAGTCTGTCATATAGGGTGAAGTAAATCAGAAAGAGAAAAACAAATACCGTATACTAACACATATATATGGAATTTAAAAAAAAAATGGTTCTGAAGAACCTATGGGCTGGACAGGAATAAAGACGTAGATGTAGAGAATGGACTTGAGGTCACGGGGAGGGGGAAGGATAAGTTGAGACGAAGTGAGAGAGTGGCATGGACATATATACACTACCAAATGTGAAATAGATAGCTAGTGGGAAGCAGCCGTATAGCACAGGGAGATCAGCTTCGTGCTTTGTGTCCACCTAAAGGGGTGGCATAGGGAAGGTGGGAGGGAGATGCAAGAGGGAGGAGATATGGGGATATATGTATACATATAGCTGATTCATTAGGTTATACAGCAGCAACTAACACAACATTGTAAAGCAATTATACTCCAATAAAGATATTAAAAAAAAATAACATGCATCATTATTAGTTTTCTGCAGTGTATAGAATTATAAAATAAGTCAAAGACCATGAAAGGCAAAGACAACCTGGATAAGTGAACTAGATCCACTAATCTTGTTCTGCCAATTCTAAAGTCGTTCATAATTTTTCTGACACCTGTTTATACGAGAAAAGAAATAAAACATACCACATGGGTCACTTTTGAGCAATATGTAGGTAACAATTGGATAGTCACGTAGCAAAAACTTGTGATGTGACTGTATGTCTACTTATAGCTACATGTATTGGGCTCCACGACTGTTTGTTAGTTTAACTTGGTTTTGCAGAATAAGCAAGGACTTGCAAAGACTGAGTATAATACCTATTATAGACATTCGTTGTTTTTCCCTACCTGAAATCTCTTCCCTTTCTTCTAGGAATAACACCCTGATTTTCATTTGGAGAGCCACTCCTCTTCCATTAAGGTGGGTGATACATGACCAAGGCTAATGTGTAAATGCTAAGGACAAAATACAGTCATAGCACAGAAAAAGGACTAACCAATCCAGGATAGTGGAGGCAGAAAGTCCTTGACTCGGTGTGAGAAGTGAGTTTGATTTTTTTTTTACAATGTCAGAAACTTGTTTAATGTTTTAATAATAGCATTTCTTTGTGTGTGTGTGTGAGTTTGATTTTGAAGGACCATAAAAATGCTAACACCTAACACATTGTATGGTTTTCACATGTCAGGCACTATTTTTCACGCTTTTCATGCACTGCCTCATTTAATGCTTACAATCCAAGAAAAGTAAAACTGGTATTACCTATACTTTACAGATGTGGAAATTGAGGCACAGATAAAGTAAGTAATTGGCTCAAAGTTACACAGCTAAAAAGTGGTAGAGTCAGAGACCATTCTCCTATGCTACACCATACTGATTTTCAGAAGTAAAATCAGTTTGTGGAAAAATAACTCCACTCCCAAAACAAAAGAAATCCCTTTCTTATACTGAGAATGACCAAAGAGGTTCCAAGGTCTGCCCTCCTTGTCCCCACGCTTGGTACTCAGGGGTGCACTTCATAGTCCCCAGGAGAAGACCCTAATTCTTGAATACAGCGAGCCTCTGCTCTGTTGAAGATTTAAACTTGCGTGTGAATCAGAAGCACCTGGAGGGCTTCTGGTGACTGGGTTCCACCTTTGGAGTTTCTGGTTCAGTAGGTCTAAAGAGGGCGTCCAAGACTTTGTATTTCTACCAGCTTCTCAGGTGATGCTGCTTCTGGAGATCAGGGGACCACCTTTTGAAAACCACTGGCCTAAGGTATAAGTAATAGCAGCACAGGGCAATCTGAGATGGGTCTCTACTCACCCGGTTCTTTGCTTCCAAACCTAAAGGACAACCATAGTGACAAACTGGTGCGGTTATTGGCAGATCACCCAGGGATAGAACCACCAAGTGGAGAAGCTGGCTTGGAGAGGATTGCATCATAGCTGATGGAGGGAAATTCAATATCCGTTTGAAGTGAAATTAGGTTGGGTCTTGCCTCTCTGTGTATCAGGAGGGAGGAAAAAAGCTAACCAAAAAACATATGGAAAAAATATGTATTTTTTTGGAACGGTGAGTTGATTCCTTGGTTTCACCAGAAAGTCATCCTTAATTCTTTGTATTTCTATGGCAGTCTCTCCTGAAAAATGTCAAAGTTACTGACGCGACCCCAAACGTTGAACTTCCAAAACCTCTAAGAGGCTTCTGGGTGTTGCTTGATTGGTCTTTCAAAAAACAAACGATTTTGGAGCTTGGTTTTTTGCCTAGGTTCTTCAAGAAAGAAAACTTTTCATCATGTTTCATATGTTGTGTGTTTTCTGTTGCTTTCATACGGTCCCGCTTGAAAGCCTATAAATCCTATCTTGCAGATCTTAATTTGAAATATTTATGTCAGATATTTTTCCTCTCCATGGCTTGAAATTTTATTCCTTCACATCTCTGGTTCTTATTTCTACATAACTCTGCCTACTGAATGCATGCTGAAAATGCATATGTGTTTTCTTTTTTAAAGCTATTTTTAGGGGTTAAAAAAAAAAACCCACCTCTATCAGACTATTCACTGTAGACTAAGAAGAGAGTGACTGGCTGTTCATGAGAAGCTGCCAACTTCATCCTCTTTGGAAAAGATTGAACTACAATATTTCAAAAGTCATGGGTGGTGAGTGTGGACAGACATTAAAAAGATGCAAGACCAGAGTTGGCTAGAGACTAAAATCCACGCAATACAGAGCAATTCCTTATGAAGAGTCATAAAAATAACACAATGGATCAAATGCTTTGTACCACAGGTTTTTTTCACACCCTCCACGGAAATTGCCCAAATTATTTAAAAATGTGGTAAATCCAAGTTGGTTATCCATCACCTTCCCAAACATTTCTTTCACCGCTTCTAATTTCATACAGATGTGGCATGACTATCGAAGGTTGGGTTCAACACACTTGGACCTTGCTTTCAAAGAAAGCAGAATTATAAAATTTTTTTGAATTTCTGCCACCTACTGGCAACTCAAAGTGCTAGAACTGAATGCAGGGTAACAGCACTTCCTGTTGGAGGCCGGTTATGGTCTTCATCTGGAGCATATTTTATGAGCACATACTTTACCTGATCTTCAGTACATGTCACTGATTTAGTGAGAAAACAGGGTGGATTGAGTTATTTGGGAGTTAGCTTCCAGGTCCCAGAGCACCCCGTAACCATCCCTGCCTGGTAGGCCTGATTACAAAGTAAACTTGGCATTTTTGGATTCCCTTCCCTTTGTGGCATGAATCGCATGGCTTCAGGGTTGGTGAGTTGGTGCTCAGATGGCGCTGTTGTTTGCCCCTGTTGCCTAACCTTCAGTGGCAAGGCTGGTACATTTCTAGGTGTAATTCTAGAAGGCAGATAGTCTGTGTTTGTGGACTGTGCGAAATGAATCTGAATATTGACTTGTATGATATCTGGAATACATTCTGGAAAGTTCTTAGGGGGAGAATGTGTAATGGTGTGGGATTGCCACCCTGGTGTGTAGAGCCAGGAGAGTGGGGGAAGATCTTTCAGCTTGAATTATCATCTAGTTTCTGATGCTAATTCTGACAGCCTAAACCTAAGCTAAGTTTTTGGAATATCTCCTCAAATCCATCCTCTAACAAAATAACCTACATGAGGCACCATCTTGTCCTTAACCTTGTAACTCTTCTCGTCCTGTTTTGTCATTTCTAGGTGTGCCACATTTCAAAGAGTTCATTTCATTCCAAGGGGCAACCAGAGAGGGATCAAAGACTTTACTTCATTTTGCCAAGCTGGAGTGTTTATTACGCTGGGTCTATTTCCCTTTGAGGATTGCTATCTGTGGGTGTGAAATCTGAGTCCCAAGAAAGGCAGATGAGAAAAGCTTGGGGGGCAGCCACCAGACAGGAAGGTGTCATTTATGCCAAGAGAAGAAAGCAGAGTCAGGGATCCTGAAGAAAATAAAAAAGGTGAAAGTACATTGGACATATGGCAAAGGGTGGTGACCATCTGGAAAAGTGGATATTGTAATGGGGCAGGCAACCATCAAAAAAGGGAACTGAAATTTTAAAAGAAATTAAAGGCCAAGAAATAGACTGAGTGATATTCCAGTGAACATGTTTGAAAAATAAGGGCTGTGACAGTGAAGGTCCTAGCCCTATGGTCCAGCCATATTAAATTTCTTTCAGTTCTGCGAGCATGGTGTGCTCTCTCTAGCCGCTATGCCTTCATGAACATCCTTCTCTCTGCTGGAATATTGTTCTGTACCTGACCTCTGGCATTCTCTTTTTACTAAACCAAGTCTTCCTACTTACTGTTCAGATCTCAGCTTCAGTCTCTCTTCCTCTGAAGGTCCGGGGAAATCTCTTCTCCACCTAAGTGAGTGACTCCAGATGTCATGGGGGAGTACTTCCTTGACCACAGGATCCACACTTCCTCTTACTGTTGGAGTTTCTTCTTTCCTGAGAGCTCTGTGCTCAATCCTGGCAGGATCTTGTTGCTTTCATCACCTCTACAACCTCAGCACCCGGCACTATACCCTAGACATGGTATGTTATTAATTCTCATTTCTGAGATAAATGCATAAATTAAAACAGCTTGAGGGGACCGGTCGAGCTAGACGTTTTGAAAGAACATCCTATCAATTTGCCATTTCTGGTACAACTCCCTTTCCACTGTGTGAGTAGAGAGAAAGACAGACCCCAGGTTGGTGCCTCACCGTCTATAGCCGCAGTGGAAGCTGAGGCCAAAGACACTGGTGATTTTAACAAATCACAGCGTTCTCTCTTCCCTCAGGCTGGAACAAGGCCATCCCTTCAAATAAGGCAAACTTGACTGTCTTCTTTGCCTATGTTTGGACACAGAGGAAATCAAATCCTATCATTGTATGAAACAGAGTTAGGTAAGAGTGGTCACCAGTATCAGCCCCAGAATATGTACCCTGGGTTCAAGTGGAATCTTTCCTCAGAACCCCAACAGAGTGGACAGATATTATTTTGCTAATATATCTTTATATTCAAAATTTAGATTAGATCATTTTACTGATTTTTTTAAAGTCAATGAGAGAAAGGCAAGTGGAATATTGGTGTTTTGCTGTGTGTTGATGTTGATACAGGATACTTTTGAAAGTACATCCTTTTGAAATTTGCAGTTTTTTAAATAGTTTAGAATGTACTTTAAAATTAAATATATATCCACTTTGGGGAAACCTCTGAGTGTGGATCTGAAAAATATGTCTTCACCCAGCAGAGTTCTAAATGTTTTACCCGTATCACCCCTCCGGCTCTCCAGAACAACCTCATGAGGCAGATACTAGCATCATGATTTTATAGATAAGGACACTGAAGCACAGAGAGGTTAAACAATTTACTTACTTACAGCTAGTAAGTTGTGGAACCATGATTAGAATGCCACATCTGGCTCCATTCATTCATTCTTTTTTTATTTATTTATTTATTTATTTTATTTTAAATTTATTTATTTATTTATTTATTTATTTATTTATTTATGGCTGTGTTGGGTCTTCGTTTCTGTGCGTGGGCCTCCTCTAGTCGCAGCGAGCGGGGGCCACTCTTCATCGCGGTGCGGGCCTCTCACCATCGCGGCCCCTCCCGCTGCGGAGCATAGGCTCCAGACGCGCAGGCTCAGCAGTTGTGGCTCACGGGCCCAGCTGCTCCGCGGCATGTGGGATCTTCCCAGACCAGGGCTCAAACCCGTGTCCCCTGCATTGGCAGGCAGATTCTCAACCACTGCGCCACCAGGGAAGCCCCATTCATTCTTTTAACAAATATTTATTGAGCGTCTACTGTGTGCCAGGCACTGTTTTAGGCACTAGGATACTGCAGTGAACAAAAGAGACAAAAATCCCTGCCCCCTGGAGCTCCGTTCTAGGATCCTCGCTCATACCCACTACCCTCTACTGTAACCGCTCTCCTCTCCAACTGGCTGCCCTGGGCTCTGTGGGAAAAGGTCAGTGATAAGAGAGCCAGAGTCAGAACAGACACATGGCTGAGACCAGAAAGGGGAGTAGGAGTTGGCAAAAAGGCAGTGGGGGGAGGGCACTGCAAGCACCGGAAACAGACAGAAACCATGAGCCCATCAGCAACTCAGCACCCTTACCACTCTCTTCATCATTGTCCCAGCCCAGCAAAGGGGCCAAAGGCACCCCTAAAATGGACTGTTGGTGAACTTTCTGTTTTAAGAGGTTAATCCTAAACTGGCCTTGACTTTCCTTCTCAGTATTTCACTGTTGCTCTGCACTGCCCCAAGCCTCACCCCTTACCTCCTGTCTGCTCTACTTGGTGTCCAGCTGAATCAATTTCTCCAACTTTTGGTCTTCCCGCTTCCTTCCCCAGCTTGTGATCCTTTTCTAGATTCTTATCTCATGTACTCTCTGCACAAGAGTATATCATTCTCTACATACTCATCCTTGTGTTCACAGATTAGATGCAACTTCACTCATATAGAGTGTCTATAATGTGCCAGGTGCAGTTCAAATGCTGGGTACCTGCGGGAGGCTGAAAAATGCTCCCTGCCCCCGCAGAGATACCCCCATCTTAACTCCCAGAATTTATGACGGTTACTTTATATAACAAAAAGAAGACTACAGATGTGATTAAATTAAGAATTTTGAGATGCAATCACATGTATCCTTGTAAGAGGGAGACAGTGGAAGATGGGAAAGTAGAGCAGAGAGAGAGAGAGTTGAAGATCATGGCCTTGAAGACTGGAGTGATACAGCCACAAGCCAAGGAAGGCTGGCAGCCAACAGAAGCCAGAAGAGGCAAGGAACGGACCCTCCCCTAGAAACTCTGGAGGGAGTATGGCCCTCATTTTGGACTTTTGGCCACCAGAACTATGAAAGAATAAATTTCTGTTGTTTTAAGCCAACAATTAGTGGTAATTTGTTACAGTAGCATCAAGAAACTAATACAGTACACTTTCTCTGGTTCCATGTTAGACTTCCCAAGGCCATTCCTGTGGGTTCCCATAGCACCCTACATTTTCTATACCAAACCAACTTACCACATTGTATATTAAATGCAATGTTTCCATGTCCTCCATTGGACTACAAACTCCTTGAAAGCAGGAACTCACACCTTATTCATCCTCATATATCTCCAGTATTTCATATGGTACCTGGCATATATATATAACAGGTGCTCCATAAATTTTTGTTAAATGAATGAATAAATTATCATAGAACATTATAGTGTTATTTACTCTTTTTATATGTGAATGCATTTTCTTTCCAATCAGACTGTGAGAAACCACAGCTTTGTAGCATCTGTGGTGCAAAGCACAATATGGTGCACTGTTCCTAGCCGAGGGATAGCACAGGGGTCTCACCTCTCATAATTAGGAAAGCCTGCCTGGTTATTCAGTGAAATAGGACACCTTGAACAATTAATGGTGTCTGTCATAGATGTGACAGTTAGAAGGGGTGATATATAGACAGATACTTTGCCATCCCTGACCCAGATTTTGTCCCATAGATAAGATCTCTTTCATCTAAACATGAAACAAATGATGTTCTTGCCCTCCAAAATCCTAGAACTGAAATTTGGCGTCTATAACTCATCCATGGTAGTACTGGCTTCTCATATTCTCAGTTCCTGCTGTGAAAATTGACCAGTGTGTGTGACATTCTTTTTTTGTTTTTTAATTTTATTTTTGTCATTGAAGTATAGCTGATTTACAATGTTGTGCTAATTTCTGCTCTACAGCAATGTGACTCAATTATACACATATGTACATTCTTTTTTTATATTCTTTTCCATTATGGTTTATCCCAGGAGATTGGATAGAGTTCCCTGTGCTATACAGCAAGGCCTTGTTGTTTATCCATTCTAAATGCAATGGTTTGCATCTGCCAACCCCAAACCCCCAGTCCTTCCCTCTCTCTCCCTCCTCCTTCACTCAACATTTCCCCCAGCTGACTCTGTTCTACGTGCTGTGGCCAGACGGCTGTACAGTCCCTGCCCTCAAAGAGCGGCCTAGTTCAGCAGAGTGAAAGGGGCTAGAGTGCAGGGGTATGAAGGTGTAGTGGGGCCGTGGTGGAGTAAACGTCTGAGGAGAAAGGGAAGACTGAAACCTGCAAGCAAAGACCTTGGATGAACCCTGGAAACTGGCTGTTGGGGCACTGACTGAAGGGAGGGGACGTTTTGGCCACTGTGGCTCGGGAGGGAGTTTGTGTGACTCAGTGGTTCTCCCTCCGCCTTCAGCTCCAGGTCCCAAAGGAGGCCTGGGCTGTCTGGCTGACTTTGCAGTGAGCTTGGTAAAAATTTAGCATTTCGGTCACTCCCTGTCCCCTGAGCAGAGCTCCGGAAGCAGGATCAATAGGGAAAGATCGTCAGCAGCTAGAGGATGCTATAAATCTTTTCAACCCTGAACAGAACGGTTTGG
This sequence comes from Balaenoptera borealis, assembly GCF_965194805.1. NCBI lineage: Eukaryota > Metazoa > Chordata > Mammalia > Artiodactyla > Balaenopteridae > Balaenoptera > Balaenoptera borealis. Next base: position 31,001,495 of record NC_138868.1, read on the forward strand.
GAGCAGACTGGCTGAGACTCCTGGGAGGAGCTAAGGCAAAGCTTTGGGGTTCCATTCTAATGAGCACTTCTGCTGCTTAAAACTGTGCCGTTGGAGAGTGAGGGCGGGGAGCTGCTGTTGGTGATTCTCTATTCAGACCGTGGGGTGAAAACCAATGCCTTAACAGACAGTTACAAAAATGCCCTTTTTGTTCAGCAGGTATCTGCCTGAACATAACGTGCATATGTTAAGGCACTAGGTAAGACGGTAAAGGTAAATGCGCCGTGCTACGGTCTGAATAGTTGTGTCCCCCCAAATTCCTAGGTTGAAGTCCTAATGCCCAATGGAATAGTATTAGGAGGTGGGATTTGGGGAGGTGATAGGCTGATTTGGGGGAGGTTATTAGGTTAATGCCCTTATAAAAGAAACCTGGGAGAGCTCCCTTGCCCCTCCCCACAGGTGAGGACACATGTGAGAAACCTGTGGTCCCCAGAGGGCCCTCACCTGACCATGCTGGAACTCTGATCTTGGACTTCCAGGCTCCAGAATGGTGAGAAATAGACTTCTGTTGTTTATAAGCTGTGTAGTCTGTGGTGTCTTGTTATAGCAGCCCAAACTAACCGTATACCCTACCCAACTGACATCATAGAGAGGACTCAGACCATGGAGCAAAAATGATCTGGGGTGGAGCTTAGCCTGCACCTCAACAGCTGTGTGATCTCAGACAAGTTCCATCACTGCTCTGAGCTTCAGTTTCCTCATCTGTAAAATGAGGATAGTAATAGTACCTACATCACTGAATGCATATTAGGCAGTAAAGGGACTTAGCCAAGTGCTTGGAAGATAATTAATGTTAGTTACAAAGAACTTTGAGTGGGGGATGGGCAGGGAGTAGGAGAGGGGAGTTTAAGGCTTGTCCTGGAGGCCAAGGATAGGTTGCAGAACAAAAAGTACCATCCTTGCCTGGGGGACAGTGTTAGAAGCTGAGAGTTGGTCGACTTATGGAAAGATTGGAAAGCAGTGGTGGGGTTAATATCTGCTGCTCCTTGTTCATTGAATCAAGCCCTTCATTTCTCTTTCTTCACATCCCTTCCTGCCAGGTATAAACCCAGGTGCCTTAGCGAGCTTCCCACTTCCCTACTACATCTCGGCTCTTAAGGCCATTTCACACATAGGGCTCCCATTGACCCTGGCTGTCTCCCTAATTGAACCCGAAGACTAAAACATCCTTTACAATAAGCACTTCTTTGTAATAGACAGATTTCCTGGACCCATAAAACAGCTTTTAGAAAGGGCGAGCTGTATTTAAGGAAGACATTAATATAGTGCCACAAAATGAGGTTTGCTGACATATGACTCTCTGAATAATTTACTTTAAATAAATTAACACTGGAATTTACATTTACCTTTGAAAGTCCAATTTACTGGAGACACTGCGGATGTGCTCCCTGGAGAACGGGAATAACGAAAAACATCAGCTTTTGTTTGACTGCCTTGCTAAGACTCATAATAGTGAAATGGCTACTTTTCTCAGAGGAATCTCCCTCCATCAACACTCTCTCAAACCATCCATTGGAGGGGCTCCCTATTTTCCCAGGAGTCTTTCTGTTTGCCAAAAAGGTGAGTTTAGCACTCAGATGGGGACAAGGGACAGGAGATATCATGGAGGAAAGAAAACCCAGTAGAATTGAAAAGTTAATATTTATAATAATATAGCTAGAAGTTATTACTAAATTAATTGCATATATTATCTCATTTAATCCTTGTGAAAACTCCATGATAGGATCTCATATTAACCTCTTTTCACAGATAGGAAAACTTTGACTTCACTAGTTAACTTGCTCACAATTCCACAGCTAGTAAGTAGTGGACCTAGTATTCAAATGTAAGGAAACTTAAATCAGAGTCCACACTTAGATTTTTCTTTTAAATAATGATCAAATTATCAATCATTTAAATATTCAAATTTGCATGATCATTATAAAAAATGGGAAAAAAAGAAAAATATATAAAGAAACAGAAAAAAAAAAATCGCCATCACCTTCTCTTAGTACTTGGGGTTAATTTATTACCCAAGACACTCAGGACTGATTATTTGGGCATATTCTCTTCTTCTGACAAGTTTTCATGTCTGTTTTTCAGGGACTAGGAATATTTCCCCATGCTTTAGGGGCAGGGGTAGGAAGGGCAGGCCTTTGAACGAGTAGAAAGGGAAGGCAGGGACCTTTTGGCCCATTAAAATGTGTGCATGATTTATCCATCCTTTCCAACTGGCGGCTGACCAAAGAGGCTGATGGGCATAGCAGGCTTCTTGGTCACATGTGGTTCCAGCATATGGAACTGCAGTGCTGCCCCAGGCTGTAATGACATCTCCCCCTCATCGCTCAGGGCATGGAACAGTCCTGGCGGGCGGGAGAACCAGGGGCAAGGAAGCCGCCTGAATCCCTGGCCTGGAGATGGTACCCATAGTCGCAGATATAGCCTTAGTGGCCTCTTGCCACCAGCAGCCCCCAGCCAGCCCTTTGCAGGCTGTGCCAGGGAGCTCCATCTCTAATGCCATCCACACTCAGACGTACAGGATCCAACAGCAGAGCCTGAGGCTTGCGCTTTGCAATCAGAGCTGGGGTCGAATTCTGGCTTTGCCACATTCAAACTGCGTGAGTTCTGGCAGATTATGCCACCTGCTAAATTTCCGTTTCCTCAATTATAAAATTAGGCAGTGGAGTGCTGTGACAGTGTGGTATGTGGCCACCAGAATGAGGCTCAATGTGGCAGAAGCCTAACTCCATTACTAACCAGCTGGGTGACTGTGGGAAAGCTACGTAGCCTCCTGGGTCTCCATTTGCTCCTATATTAAATAGGAATAATGACACAAGTGAGGATGAGATGAGATATTACATATGAAGTGCCAGTGTATATATAATACTTGGAAAATATTAGTTGTTTTGTTACTATTAAAATGAGATGACTAACAACATAGTAAAGCAATTATACTCCAATAAAGATATTTTTTAAAATGGGACAATTAGAATATTTAATTCATATTTTTGAGGATTAATTGAAATAATATACATAAAACACTTTTAAAAATGTATGCTGGACTTCCCTGGTGGCGCAGTGGTTGAGAATCTGCCTGCCAATGCAGAGGACACGGGTTCGAGCCCTGGTCTGGGAAGATCCCACATGCCGCGGAGCGACTGGGCCCGTGAGCCACAACTACTGAGCCTGCGTGTCTGGAGCCTGTGCTCCGCAACAAGAAAGGCCGCGATAGTGAGAGGCCCGCGCACCGCAATGAAGAGTGGCCCCCACTCGCCGCAACTAGAGAAAGCCCTCGCACAGAAACGAAGACCCAACACAGCCATAAATAAATTAATTAATTAATTTAAAAAAAAATGTATGCTGTTGGAAGTTCAGTTGCTTGGATCAAATACCTTAAAGTCATCCTGAGTTCCTTTTTTCTCCTCCTAAAATCATTCTACCAGCAAATATTGTCAGCTCTACTGTCAAAAATGTCCAGACTCCAAATACTGCTCCTTGCCTGCTCCCTCCGAGTCCAAACCACCGTTATTCTCACCAGGATTATTTCCATTGCAGCCCTCCAACTAGTTTTCTGACTTGTGTCCTTGCCCCCATACAGTATATTCTCAATCCAGCAACATCTAGTTTAAGGTTTTTCATGTTTTTTTTTATCTAGTTTTTTTAAATTGAGATAAAACTGATATATAACATATGTTAGTTTTAGACATACGACATAATGATTCTATATGTGTACATATCGTGAAATGATCAGCACAATGTCTGGTTAACTTCTATAGTTTTTTTAAAAATTTTATTTTGAAATACTGACTTTCAGAAAAATTCCAAAACTAGTCCAAAACTAGAGAGTTCATGTATATCCTTTACCCAACGTCCCCTAATGTTGACGACTAACATACAATGACAAAACCAGGATGTTAACACTATTAACTACGGTTCGTATTCAAATTTCACCATTTCCCCCCCCGCCCCAGTTTTTAAAATATTTTTCCCCTTTCCAGATGTAATCCAGGATCCACATTGCTTAAAGTTGTTATTTCTTAGTCTCTTCCCATCTGTGACAATTTCTATTTTTCCTTGACTTTAACGATCTTTGGATGAGTACTGGTCAGTCATTTTGTAGAATGCCTATCAACTTGGGTTTGTCTGGTGTGCTCTCATGACAAGGTTGAGATTATGCATTTGCAGCAAGCACATCACAGAAGTGATGGTGCGTTCTTCTCCATGCATCAACCTCGGGCTCCATAATGTCAACACCTTGTTAGTGATGTTAGCCTTAACTACTTGATTTCAAAGTGCCCCGTACTGGGTTTCTCCACTACAAAGTTACTGTGGTTTCCTTTGTAACTGGTTGATATTTTGGAGGAGATACTTTAAACCTGTGCTAATATTCTATTCTGTTTAAATTTTCACCCTCCAATTTTAGCATTAGTTGGTGGAACTTGCCTGCAAAAACTATTACTGTGGTATCCTAATGGTGATTTTGTGTTTCCTTCATTCATTCTACACTTATTAACTTGACTGCTTCTATCCCTCCTCCCCCACTTACTAAATTTATTCAAGTATGTGTTTATATTATTCTTATTTTATCCTATGGATTTAATCTAACTCTATTAGTATTTGTTTTGCCATTCAGATTGCCCTAGATTTGACCTTCAAGTTGAGTCCTGTCCTCTTTCAACATGCCCCCAGTCTTTCTTCAGGCACTCCCTTTATTTCTCACCAGAAGGCATCCCATCTTGCATTTTTCCTGCCCTAACCCTGGAAATAACAACTTCTCTAAGGAGCCCTGGTTTCTTCCGTTGAGAAAAAGGCATTTAGAAGCCAACATCTGGGTGCCAGATGTACCTGTTGGTATGGGGGTATCTTTGCTCCTGGGCCCCATCCACAGACAGAACTAATCATATGTACGGACCCTAACCCACACACAGCAGGCTTTAGAATATGTCAGCTCAAGTCATTCCTCTGCTCAAAACCTTCCTTTGACTTCTCATTTCACTCACCCCACACAATGGCTTACAAGACCCTACTTGATTTCCACTTCCTCTCTGACCTGATTTCCTTCTATTTTGTCTCACTCTAGCTACACCGGTTGCTTTGCTGTTCCTCCAGTGCAAAGCATATTCTCACCACAGGACCTTTGCACAGATTCCCCCGACTGGAACTCTCCTCATGTAAATGGCTTCCTCCCTTCAATTAGATCTTTGTTAAGGTGTCTCCTTATGCGACTGATACTCCCTACCACCCAATATAAAATAATAAATTCTCCTCTCTCCACTCCAATATTCCCTATACTCCTTACCTTGCTTAAATTTTCTTCCCGAACTTAACATCTAACACCTGCATCATTTCTTCCTACACATCAACATCTAACATACTGTAATTTCACTAGTTTACTGGGTTTTGTCTGTCTCTCTAGTAAAATGAAAGCTGTGTCTGTTTTGTTCACTCCTACATCCCTAGTACATCCCTAGAAGAATGCCTAGCCCATAGTGGGCGCTCAATAAATATTTGTTAAATAAATGAATGAATGGATGAATGAATGAATAGTTAAGAATATGAGCTTTGGAATCAGAAAAAAAATCTGTACATCAAGTCTCACCTCCACTATCAAAACGAGCTGAGGAAAACTAGACACATTTCATAAGTGCTCTACTCTTGAGTTCTATCGTCTGGAGAAAATAATACTTAGCTCATAAAGGGTTATTGTGAGAATTAAATAAGATAATGAGAAGCCATCTTTATTGAATGAATGAATGAATGTGTTAAGTGCCTGGCAAGCTATATTCAATAAATGGTAGCTATTAACATCATCATCATCATCATTAGCATCTAATAAAAGAATCTGTTTTGATCACAGAACTAAGTTCACCATAGATTCCCTCCCCATCCCTTTTGGGGGGACATTTTGGCAAGTTTTCTCCAACCGAGGGGCTTCAAAGGCAAGTTCTTGGTCCCACCTCCTGCAGCTGTCCAAATGAGTGTTTTTCCAGAGGGTCTGGGACCCCTGGGACATTCCCCAGAACTCGAAGGCATGTTTTGATGTGCTGGCCTGTGTGAGAAAACCCAAAAGGTGTAACTAATTTATTCAACAGAAATATAAAACAGGCCCCTTCTTCTTACATCTGGAAGGAACCAGCAGGGGAAACAAAGAGAGGCCCAAGGTTTGCCAGGATGATGCCCAGGTCCCTCAAGGGAACAACTTCTCCATGTGACCCTCCAGCAGAAGGACTGGACTGAGTTGAGGAGTACTAACAGCCTGCCCCAAAGCCACTCTAACCCCAGCGTGAATTTCCTACACGGATCCCCAGCCAGTCTTTCGGGCTCTCTGAGGGCAGCTGAGAACCAGAGGGGTTTGGAGTTTTCAGCTGTTACCTGGGTTGGAGTTCTCCAGGGCACCCGCCAGACAGGGATCCAACCAGCCTCCCCTGTAGGCCTTGGTTTGCTTCCTTCTTTCCTGACATTGACACAAGGAGAGTGTTTCCATCCTCCACGTGGTCCCTCATGCGGTTTTCCAGTCTAACGCTGAAACATTTATACAGGCTCGGCCACAGCAGCTGTTTGCCGGGAAATGGGCCCAGACACCCGGAGGCCTCCCAGCCATCCAACCTCAGGAAATAAGAATGCTGGCTCCTTGCCACACTGTGTTGGTCAGTCTCGTTGGGGCCTTAGAAAGGTAGAGCGAAGGCTGGGTGGTGTCTGGACTCAAAATTGGAAGGAGGGGCTGTGGTAGACACTAGGAGCATGGCCACAAAGTCGTCGTTTTAAAATGTGCCTAGAAGATGTAAGGCAAGGAGAGGAGGCTGGAGGGACCTTGTGGCTAATTCCCTCAAGCAGTGGTAGAAAAGGGTGTGAACTGACTGACCTCGGATGCCCAGAGCTCCCCTCCCACTCGGCCACTTTGTTAGCAGCGCTAGGATCTAACTCAAATCAATTATTATGAGGATCAAATGCGATCCTGTATATAAAAGCTCTTAATAAAGTACTGTGTGACTGCAAGGATCCATCACAACTTCTCTCCCAGTCTCTAATATATTCTAATTTGCCTGCTTTTGTTGTGTCTCTTTCTTTCTCTGTTTCTCTGCACATATGCACACGTGCTTAACTATCCCATTTGCCCAGTTGGGTTCTAAAATGGGTTGTTCTGGAGGATTCATCGATTCAGGATTACACGGTGATGGTTAAACATATAGCAAGGTGCCAGACTCCCTGAAAGCGCAGTTCTGCTGCTTTCTAGCTGAGTGACCTCTGGCATGTGGCTTAACCTCTCTGTGCATTGGTTTCCTCAGTTTAAAATGGCGACGATGATGATGATAATAGCTCCTACTTCCACTGAGTTGTTGTGACGTCTTCAGACCATGTGTAGTACACCTAAGTACCAATTTTCCTGTTCACAAATTAGTGATTTTCCAAAAAATGGAAATGTGATCACTTTTACTTTATGCTAAAACTATGCTGTATGAGTCTGAGTCTTTCTGTTTTGGTTCTGAAGTTGTTCTAAGGTCTTAAAGGGACCCAATTAACATGATGAGCATAAATCATCACTGTGTGAGGTGGGGAAAGAGTTGGTTATTTGAGCTCTTGTATTATGTGGATTCTGACTGCCTAAGATGTACCTTGTGGGTCACACTCTGTGATTTTAATCTGAAGTTGAAGGGGCTAAATAGGAACACTATTATTGTTAAACTGAAGTCACGAGACAGTGCCTCCTTTGAATACCTGAGGCTGACATTCAAAAATCCTGTCATTACTTGTGACATGACCTCTTACTTGGCTGGGAGTCTTATTTCAATAAGCAGAATTCCATTGGCACAGTGCATTTTCCAAAGCACGTTATGTGAAACACTGGTTCCTTAGAATGTTAATAGATGTTGCATGAAAAAAAGCAATTCCATGTTCCATGTTTGGGAAACTTTTTGTTAAACAAAGGTAAGCAGTTTCCTTTAACCAGAGGACTTCACAGAGCCTTTCACATGCTAATTTTTGCTGTGAATACCCAAGAACTCTCCTCAAACATCCTTGACCCCAAACCTGTCTTGTGGAGCTTAGAGCACCTCGGGAAATGCTAGCTTGGTAGGATTTAGAATCAAACAGACATAGAAGAGTCAAGTTCCAGCTCTATGATTTGCTACCTGTCATGGTAATTTGTAAGGCAAATTGCTACATTTCTCTGAGCTTCTGTTCTCTCATCTATAAAATGGGGATAAAATATATACCTCCTGATTTGTTACATGGATAAACTATATTTTGGAAGGAAAAGTGATGTGTCTATGTAGTATACGTATAGGATGAAGATAAAAATTAATGTTGGTATTTCTTGCCAATGGGCTTTGGTGGTCACAAGAGTCTCCCAGCTGTCCAAATTTGTACTGTAGTGTACTAGCCATGTGTGGCTTTTAAGCATATAAAATGTGTCTAATCTGTAAAGGAAAAAATCTGTGCCAAATTGGGAAGACCCAGCACACGAGAAAAGAGAAACTATTTCCATTTTTCCATTAATTACATGTTGAAGGGATATTTATATTTAATGAATTAAATGAAATATATTATTAAATTGAATTTTACCTGTTTCCTTTTACTTTTTAAAATCCTTTTATTTTTTAAAATAAGTCCACTACTATGCAATTTTATATCATATAGTGGCTCATGCTTGTGGTTCATATTATGTTTCTTATGGTCCAAGTGGTTGAAGGAGTCTCAGAGTCCTTGCACTCCCTAACCTTGTTCATACCACGGGCCTCATTGTCTGACACCACGCAGAACCACTGACCACTTCCCAGGCTGCCTGAGCAGTCCTCTGAGGGCCTGGCGATCAGGCTGAATTTCCAGGATGTGGGCTTGGAAAGAGTTAATGAATTAGCTTAAGAAGATGGATAAATTATGCCAAATAGAGACAGATTTCAAAGTTGAGTTGGGAGGAAAGCATTATTCGGTCTGGAGTCCATTATTATGGTCTGGACTTTTTGATTTCATAACAACCCCATACTCTGTCAGCCTCTCACAGACAGACCCACGCTGCCAGCTTAATCACCAATTAAGGGTGTCTGCATCAACTGGGCGCTTTCTCAGGCCTGCTCCAGAGGTGAGTTAAACAGATCTTTGGCCTCAAGGGCTTCAAATATGTATTTGCCTTGAGACAAAGAGTCTTGGGATCCACTACGGTCAACCTATCCAAGAGGGGCAGGCTTAAAGGTGAATACCTGAATATCATCCCTGGGCAGTAAACGTGGTGGGTGATATGGGAATAGTCCCTAGTGCTTTGACTGTGTCTGTTTAAAGATATACCTCACTGTCTACCCTATATGATGGCTCTGTGTAAACATACCTGATTTCCCTTCTTAGAACATAGCTCCAAGTTTCCGATGAGGAGTCACATCTGATTTATCTTTATGTTATCATCTGATACAGAACCCTGAACTCGAATGCTCAATAGGCAGGCAAAAAGGAAGGAAGGAAGGAAGGAAGGAAGGAAGGAAGGAAGGAAGGAAGGAAGGAAGGAAGGGAGGGAGGGAGGAAGGGAGAGAGGAAGGAAAGGAGGATCAAGAAGCACAGCAAGTTAAAAAGTCTTAATCTGAGAGCTCTGAATAGTCTCCCAGGCCACCCCAGGCTCCCTGAGCTCCTCAACAGGAATTAACCATTTAACTTCAGGAGTTGCTTCTCAGAGGAGATCATCTAAGTTGGGTTTGATAGCATCAAAAATCCCTCTTTTAAAGCTGCCCTACACACCCCCACCAGTCCCTCACCATCACATTACCCACTTGGTTTTACTGTCACACAAATAACGACAATTTAGTTTTTTATATTTATACCTCAGCTCGTTCCACAAAGATCTGAGAAGGTTTACCACAGACAATGACACCTATAATGAAATAACATACCTATAAAATGAGAATCAAGTTTAGAGAAACTAGCAATAGAAAAGCAAGGCCAGGTAGAAATAAATCCAAATGCTGGACCGAGTGTCACCCTGGGTGCTGGAGTGAGCCTCACATTTGGATCTGAGCCCTGCCGGGTGGGTTCCAGCTACAGAACTATTTCTGCGAGGCTTTTCCCTACCAGGCCTTGGGCCTTTAAGCCTCCTCAAGACACTTCCCTTCTCTTCCCAGGCCAGCCCCGGAGGACAGACTGGTCTCCCGGTACTTCCCTTCAGTGGACCAGGAGAGGGGGAGGGGCGGGAGATGGAACGGGAGCAGCAATTAAGAAATACCGATGACTGCCTTAATTGAGCTGAGGGGAAGCGGGGGACAGCCAGCAGTGCGGTCTGTGCCAACATCCTTCCAATAAGCGCTGTCTGCGTGGAGAGGAAGTCTGGGCCTTCCCCTCATCTATTCTCAGCATTCCCATCAGAAGTCCCGGAAGCACAAGCCCAGAGCTGCTGGCAGGGCCGGGCTCGTGTGGGTGAGATGGCCTTCTCTGTGCTGCTCACTCCGGGCCAGGCCAGCCTCGCCTTTCCCTACCAAGGCCCAGGCCCGAGCACATCTGCTCTTTCCTGTAAGATTGGGAGGACCGGTTGGCAGTGCTTCCCAAGGACCCAGTTGCACCGTAGAGGGGCCTAATTAAGACCTTCAAGCACAGTGTCCTTGGAGGTGGGCGAGGGTGACCAGAGGGGTCACTCTGGGCAGCTGACTGCAGCCGCCCCTCCGCGCCCTATCATGTCTGCCCCAGCCCTGCCCTCCCAGCGCACATCCTGTTAAGCAGGATCTGACCCCTAGCCCACTGCCTGATTAGCGATGATGATGCTGTTTTTTAAAACCATTTCTCCCTAATGAGCTTCCACATCCCTGTTTCCAGTCCCCGCGATGTCGGAGCTGGGCAGGGCCTGTGTCCTTAGCAGCTGGCTTAGCCCAGAGGCCCTCCGCAACCTCATTATCACGATTCCCAGAACCAAGGCAGGCCTTTGTCTAGGAGCTTGTAACTTGTTAGTGGCTTGAGGCTAATTCATTTCTCCTTGGCCTGTAGGGGAATTGCACCGGCCCCCAAACAAGCATTTCTCTAGCTCCATCTATGTCAACTACTAGGCACCAGAGAAGCTACAAAGGACTTGTTTTCCAGGGTCTCATGCTTAGGGTAGGCGGCTGGGGGGAAAAGATGTATGTACACCTCCATTTATGATATAATTCATGCTCTAATGAAAGTGTAATGTATAGTATGTTCAGTCTAGAATAAGGTGAGTATACCCCAGAGCTCATCATGGTGAGTCCTCCTTGCCCCTTGAGATGCAGGGCAGATTGGTCCAAAACTCCCCATTCCATTCCCCCTTAGAATTCCAAGACCTGCCCTGGATTTCTGCCGATACCTGCAGGTTTATATAACACTGTCACCTCTGGGCTCCTGTGTCCATTCACGTGTCTCTGTTTACATCACACAGACCTAGCAACAAATCCGGTTCTCTTCCTGGATGTTCATACAGATATAAACACACTCACAACCTCCCTGGAGATATTCCTGAGGGTGGTAAACTAAACTGAAGAGTCAGGAATCTGAGGGAGATGGAGAAACAGTGCAAGACTCTTCAAATGTAACATTGGGCATCTTCTAGTCTGAAAATGCCAATGACCAGAGACATTCCCATGACCCACTTTTCCATCTCCTCTCTTCTATCTCCAGCTCTGATCTCCCTGCCCTCTCTCAACCTTTGAGAAAACAGAATCCAAACCAAACGCACATTTTTCTTATTGTCCCCTGCAGAAAAGCTTAAACATCTCATTCTATTGTGAAGCCTCCTGTTGCCCTTCATGCTCCCAGCACTTTATAGCTCCTCCCCAACCCCCCACCTGGAAGCTTTTCAAGATATTTTCCCAGAGACGGGTCTCTCCCTAAGATGAATTCTATGCTAACGCTTCAAGTAGTAATACTTTTTTCTTTATTATATTTGTTAAGGTGCCATCGTACAAGGCAGGTTGCTTGCCTAACTCTCCTAACAAGCACTAGAATCCATTCATTTGACGCTTTCCTGGGAACGGAGGCTCCCATCCATGATAGGAGCTCGCTCTTGGATCCTAACCTCAGGTTTCACAAGAACTTTTACCTGATGTTTGGAATCACACTTTTATAGGATGGGAGCCTACCTTAGAAGTCATTCCCAGCTGTGTCAGCTGTCCTCGTATGTGGTCACAAAGCGCTTTCTGCTGCCACCTGCTCTGCCCCTCACCATCCTGCCATGTAATTGGCATGTGAGTTTTTAGTTTCCCCCACTAGACTGTTAGTTTTTTGAGTCAGTTCTAAGAGTGCATATTATTTACTCTTATGCACAGGTATGATACCTAGCACATTGCAGGAGCTCAAAAAGTATTTCCTGAATGAGGAAATAAAGGAATAAATGCTTACCAGTCACCCTTCATTTAGTAACTGAAATTTCCCTTTAAAACACCCTTGATAGGTGACCATGCCCTCTTCTGGGATCCTCCAGTGACAGGAAAATTACGGTTTTCTTACTGCTAGAAAGTTTTTGTTTAATCTATAGCCAACCTACTGCAACTTCTAGCCATTGGCACCTACATCTAATGTAGCCAAACAAAATGCATGCCATTCTACTTAGCAGCTCTTCAAATACTGGCAGCAGCTCTTTTCCTCCTCTGGAATTCCCCACGTGTTCTTCTTTCTACCAAGGTGGTTTTGTCTCCACTTTTGACTTCACTAAAGCTTATTCTTCTTTCATGTTGTAACTTTCAAGTCACTTTCCCAACAACCTCACATGATCCATGTCCCTCCCCACAGTTAGGATCTTTCAGAATGTCATCTTTGTTTCCTTCCTAGAACTTGTCACAATTTGTAATTATGTAATTCTTTATGTACCAATCCGGACAGAAATCCAGGACTAAACCCATGAAAGGGGATCTATTGCCCTACCTAACCCAAAAGACATCTCTAGATCCAGGAGTTCACATAAAGCTTTTAGGACTCTTTCTCTCTTCTTCTCCTAACTTCTCCCTTATTCTGTGTTACTTTCATTTCTTTTCAAGCAGATTTTTCCCCCGTGGGATGGCAAAAGCAGTCACTGTCTCTCCTGGTATTATACCTCTTTACAGACCAAGATCCCTGAGAAAAGAACACAAGTGTCCTCCCCAGGGGCTCCCACAAAGCTGGACACCATCACAGCCAGGCACAAACCAATCACAGAAGTCAGGAGTCACTGATCGGCCAGTGCTAGGTAGGCCAGGTGCCTCTCTGGGTTCAATGGATATACAGGGAAATTAACAAGGCCAATACTTCAGGAAACGTTATGCTCCATTATGAAAAGGGTAATGGACCATTTCTCAAAAGAAGAGACCCTGGGCAAGCATGAAATATGGAGTTTTTGGTTAATACCCAACTTCTCCCTTAGCTGTACGTGCTATATTAGCAAGAGCCATCTCTGTTTTCTTCATCACTAGCCAGAGAACGTAGCACATAGTAGACATTCAAATAATTTATTGAATGAATGAAGGATTGTTTCAAATGTGTTTTCTCTTCTTCAGGCTAAAGACCACCCCTGCCCTGTTCTTGAAACTTTTCTTTGTATCACCTGGTTTTCAGCATTGTCAGAAATTACTAGCAAACTCTGGATCAGGACACATGGCTTCCAACCCAGCCCCTACCATGAATGAGCTCTGTGACTTTGGGCAAACCACCCTGAGCCAGTCTCCTCATGTGTCAAATGGAAAAATAGTCCTGATATCAGTTTTGGAGAAGATTAAATGAGATAATAAAAGTGCTTTGTGAATTACTGCATATGAGATTTAAGGTAAAAATAGTGCTAACTGCCAATAGAGCTTTCCCTAGAAGTGCTTTCAGTTGATTCTCAAATGAATGCATTAAAATAGGTAGTTAAAGATCCTTTACCTTGAGCTCAAATTCAGTATCTCTTGGAAGCTCCCAGCTCCTTTCCTGGTTGTCAACACTGCATCTTTCAAGATCCCAGTGCCTCTGGGGATTCTCAACATTGACATGAACATCAGAAAGGAAGGACTTTGCTCACTTCTGGAAGGCACAGCACCATGGAGGAAAGGGGAAGCCCAGAGAAAAGATTGACAGGAATACCATTACATATTTACTGTTTCATAGTCTAGTCTATTACTCTAACCTTCTCTCTACTGTAAATTATGCCTAATCCATGTAATGAAAGAAGAAAGAGTCTGCAAATCTTAAAGTATCTGGTTTTCCTTCTGGCATTGAAAACAAAAACTCTGAATTAAGAGAGACTCACCTTTCTATTTACATATGTTTGTTGCGCTCAAAATAAAACCCAAGTGTCTCAACAACTCACAAAATCCTTCTTGACTTGATCCAAACATCTCATATCACTCCTTCTCTTGCAGGCTCTGATTTAGCCTTGGTGAAATACTTGTAGTTCCTCAAACTTGCCTTCTCTCTCTGTTCCTTCTGGGTTTTAATGCTCCCTCTGCCAACGCTTTTCCCTCACTATTTCTTTTTCCTCTAGCTCATTTCTTCCAGGGAGCCTTCCTTGGTTACCACCCCAAAGGATAGGTGAGGTGCCTTCCAATATGCTGCCAGATTGTCCTGTACTCACTGTCTTATCAATCAGGGTAGAGACCCTGTCTATCATTTTCATTGCTCTGTTTTCATTACAAAAAGTATATGGCACATAGTAGGTGTTTGGGTTTTTTTGTTTTGTTTTGTTTTAACATGAAAGAGCTCTCAACTCCAGATACTAAGAAGGTATACATTCCATTAAGAAATAAAACTTGGAGCCTAACCCATTGTCTGCTGCCCTATCCGCCTGGGTCTTTCCAATGAGGTCATGAAGAGCCATCATTTTCCACCCACATACATGGAATTTGAACAGTGGCTTGTGACATTTGGAAGGGATTTAGCGATCTTGGTGATTATTTGGATGGATTTGTATCATGTTGCAGGCCCCACAGCATGTCAAGCCTTTGATCGATATACAGAATGGATGTGGGCCCACAAATTGTGACACGTGCTAGCAAGGGCATCCTTTCCTCAGGACTGAGACACATGAGGCTTTCTCTGTGCTCCTTTTGATTGCATTCTTGAGTCCTCCCTTTCTCTATAACCAGGGCCATGACTTTTTCAGGGATATTGACAAATACAAACTCACAGGGGAAATTGTAATCATCCCTAATCTAGCTGGAGCTTTCTGACCATGAGTCGTAACCTTAATAAGTATAAGTAGGTGCCATCTGTCTATCCACCTCCTCACGGCTGCACTAGCCCCTTCTTTATCTGTTCAGTCTGGGAGAGCTGCCAACGTCCTGTTAGGGGCCATTCTTAGAGCAAGGAGAGGGCCTCGTGTTTCTCGCTAGGTCCTGGTCTTGTCCTTCAGATGAGTGAAAGAGCAGCAACATATCTCATTGATTTGAGGGTACTTCCCAACCTAGCCTACTTTCGAGAAATTCAAATATCTGTACCTTTAGAATCATCCCTTTGGGTTAGAGTATCATTCTCCTCAAAGGTCCCTGTCAATGTGTTTATCACATAGCATTTTTAAAAATTTAGTGATAGAAACCCTAATTCAAATGTTGGATATGGTTGTAAATAAGTTCCTTGAGGGTCATTTTAACATACAACAGAATAAGTGTTAACGTGGAAATTGCAAACATATATATATGAAAAATGCAAGGGTGCTGTTTTAGAAATGGCTTCTTGTGTGCTTGAGATAAAATATTCAGTGACCACGTCATATAAGGATTCAATAAGTGTTCTATTTCCAACAACTCACGCAGAAATACAAACTATATTCTCTGCAAAGGAAATTTTTTGATTCTTAAGTGATTCAGTGACCCAAAAAGTGACTCCAGTGATAAAGATATGACATCAAAGATACTTTTTGAGTAAGGTTGTTTTGTTATATATGAGAAAAAATAGCATACTTCTAAATCTATACAGATTTTATATGTGATTCACAATATTTAAATACAATTAAATTGATAGATTAGATACAATATGCATACATTTGGATTATTCCATTTACATACCTAGAAGTTTATCTGTTTGTGTTAACAAGCAAAATTTTCTTGTTGATTTTCTCCCTGGGAGAATAGGAAATAACCCCATTTGGGGGACTTATATTCATGCATATATGATAAATATAAGGAATTCGAAAAAAGTTCTGCTTTTGTCATTATGGTTATTTAATTCTTTTTTGAAATATCAAAAATCAAAATATTTCAAAAGCTTTTTGGGGCAAGTTTGTCTCTGATTTTTCTGGTATATGCTTGATCTGTGTACGTGGGTGATCTGCTTATTAGCTCCTTGGGTCTGTGGTCCAAACATTGTCCAATGGCTGAAACCCAGGAGGGATAGGATCATGCAGTAACAATGCAGCCACATAGAATTGCCCCTTTCAGAGCCTGGGGAAGATGCCATATCAAAATTCTGTCAGTCTCTGTAGGGATTAGGACCCTTTTATTCTGATTCCTGGTCTCTTGTCTATTCAGGGAGTGAGACTGTAGCAAAAATCTCACTAATCCTCAAATTAGTTTCCAAGGGCAGCTGTAAAAATTTATCAAACATTTTACGGCTTAAAACAACAGAAATGTATTCTCTCATAGTTCGGGAGGTCAGGAGTCTGAAATCAAGGTATCAGTGGGGTTGATTCCTTCTCAAGGCTCTGAGGGAGAATCCATTCCATGCCTTTTTCCTAGCTTCTGCCGGCAACCCTTGCCATTCCTTGGCTTCTGTGTCGTATTACTCCAGTCTCTGCCATTGTCTTCACATGGCTTTCTCCCTGGTGTGTCTGTCTCAAATCTCCTTCTCCTTTCTCTTGTAAGGACACTAGTCATTGGATATAGGTCCCACCCTATAGCCACGATGATCTCATCTGAAGATCCTTCATTTAATTACATCTGCAAAGTTGCTTTTTTTTCAAATGATGTCATTCTCAGAGGTTCCAGGTGTTAGAATTTGGACACATCTTTGGGGAGGGGGGGGTGGGTACTATTCAAGCCATGACACCCTTATTTCCTAAACAGCAAGTTTACTATTTATTCTTCAGTCACGTGAGCTTTGAAAACAGTATCAATCAGCTGCATTTCCGTGGGGTTTGACTGCTAGGCAGGTACCGTCTTAGTTCATCAATGAGGTCTGAGCAGTTTTCTGGGTAGGACAGAGAAGCGGCCACCATGGGATTTTACCCAGGTCTTCTGACGTTATTCCTGGTCTGCTCTGCTGGGGCATGGAAATGAGTAGCTGAGAAAGTAGAGTCAACTTAAAAATAAAACATGAGGCCTGGATTGCGTGCTCCGTGTCTGTACTTTTCGTATCATTTACCTGTCTGTACTCTTCATTGAGGCCGGGGTCTGAGAAGACAGAGACCATTTTGCTCACCATTGTACCCCTAACTCAGGTGAATATGAAGGAGGAATATATGTTAATGAGAGAATGAATGAGTGAAAGAAAGGAAAGTTTTCAGCACACTGGGCCGTGTACCTCAGACCTGGCTCTCACCGGGGGTCTTATCTGCCCAGCCCACACTCCCCCTCACTGGGACTTCCAGCCCCTCATGGTATGGGCACTCCCCAAGGGACTGGTTACCTCAAAGATTAAAGCAGCCAACCTGTCTATTTTTCCCTCAGTTTTCTTTCTCCGTATGCCTTCCAGAAAGCACGAATTTAAATGAGGCCAAATCAAGAAGGCTGCCCATTGTTGAAGGCCTGGCCTCCCAGAAATAGATACAAATGAGAGAATCAGACACAAAGTAACTTTGTAAAGCTTCTAAAAGACATAAACTTATTTAATTAAGGAAAGCTGTGCTGGTGTGAGTGTGTAAGTGTATATGGGGTGTATAGGTTATATTCCTGAATACCATCAAAACTGAGAGGCCACAGAAGAGATGCATTTCCTAGAAAATCAAATTGGAAGTTCAGGCCTCAGAAGACAGAAACCCTAATGATAGCATGGACAGTCATGGGGCAATAGCATGGGTTCTGGAAAAGTGCAGTTCAGGAAGTCTTGATCATTCCTCTCCCCCTTCAATGACCCTGCTATGAAGGTCTCACTCGCCCATCTCCTTGGCCTCCTCCCTCTTCTGTGATCTGTTCTTGCCTGACCCTGATCCGACTTTGCCAATTAATGACTTCTTCAGTGTAACCCTTGCTAGGAGTATTGAAAGTTTGGTCGGATGGGTTGATGAAGGCCTAGAAGAACTGGGGGTTGGAGGGAGGGGGGAGGAAATATTTGTTCCACACACCTGGGCAAACACAAACTCTGCCAACTTGTAGCGCCAGCACTGGGCAGCAACTCTCTCTCTCTCTCTCTCCTTCTTTCTATGTCTAAGCCAACAGTCACTAGTTTCTACTATGCATCTTCATGACATTTTATTCTATAAATACTTCCTCCCTAGCCCCAAAATGATGAGACAAATCACACATGACTTACCTTTTTGTCTCATTCCATTTGGACTCATTCCAGACTGTTCAGAGCAATTTAAAAAATGGCACGTAGTTTTGATCTCAGTGTCTTCTTCCCTAGCACCCAGGACAGTTTCATCTTAATATGTTGTAAAAAATACAACATATGTCTCTAAGATAAGGGATGTGTTGACTTTAAATAAATTGTAATTAAAGTAGGAAGAAAAGAGCATAGTAATTGGAAACAGGACAGTTCTGGGTTCAATTCAAAAGCACAAAATATTCTGTGACTTTGGGGAAAATTATATAAACTGAAGATCAGTTTGCTCATCTGTGAAATGGGGCTGTTAATAAAGAACTCACAGGATTGTGGCAGGTCTTAAATGAAAAACACATGGAAAAGGTCTAGCATGTAATAGCTGTTCAATTCGTGTAAGTTTTCTGCCCTCCCAGCCCTAAAAATGCTCTGATATTGACTGAGTTTTTTTCATAATAAATTTCTCTAGACACATCTGTTCCAAATTTCAATACAACGATATTTACACCCAGACTTGCTTCAAATATTGTGGCAGGAGCACATATAACTTTAAATATAGGCTTATGTTGTACACATAAGATTTGGGCATTTGACTGAATGCAAATTATATATCAATGAAAAAATGTCTACTCTCTTTCCTCCCAAAACTGTGGGATTGTGTTTCTACTCTCTGAAAGGCCCCCTGACATCCTATCCTGGCCTCCAGGTGCAGATGTGCCCCAGCTGGAAAAGGTGAAGACAAGCTGCTTAAATGTTTATGTACCTCATTTCCTCAATTATAAATCCACATTTTCTCATTTTAATATTTCCGGAGAAGCAACTTACATTTGATACCATGTTTTTTCTCTGCAGCGCCCCTCCAAACCACTCACCCCCTAATCCTCTGGAAAGCCACCCTTAAATGATAGTGTGTCTTAGATCAATGTCATCAAGGAACCAATGAGATCTGCTAGTTGGATGTAGATAATCTGAGGATAAATAAGAACTAATACATTTTGAGCATTTCCTACATGCCAGGAATTATTCTAAGGTTTTACACCTATTAACTCATTCAGTCCTTAAGACAAAACCCCCTGAGATGACAAGACCATTATCCCCATATTACAGATGAGATACGTGAGAGTCAGAGAAGCTAAGGAGCTTACAGAGGTTCAAACAGCGTGGAAGTGGCAGAGCTGGGATTTGAATGCAGGCAATCTGGCTCCAGAGGCTATGCCCTTAAGTGCTACACCTTCCTGCTTCCCTAAATGAGATGATGTCAGTAGCAGGAAACCTTGGGCGTGCATGCTGAAAACCTACTGAATGCACTGAGAACAAATATGGGGGCAAATGTTATAGTTCTGGCCCCTGGGGGCTTATGGTCTCAGGATACGTACACATGAAACCTCAACATGAAAAAGTGGGGTATCAGGAAGCATTTTTGATATAATAGTATAAGCCTTTGTTGCTGCACCCAGAGAGAGGCCCTGTGAAGGACTCCATTCATTGACTGGTCACTTTGCTGGAAAGGGGCTTTGGAGGCTATCTTAGTCCATTCAGGCTGCTATAATAAAATAACATAGACTGGGTAGCTTATTAACAAGAGAAATTTGTTTCTCACAGTTCTAGAGGCTGGGAAGTCCAAAACCAAGATGCCAGCAGACTTGGTGCCTGATGAGGGCCCCCTTCCTGGTTACTAGACAGCATCCTTCTTGCTGTGTCCTCACATGGCCTCTGGGGTCTCTTTGTTAAGGGAACTGATTCTATTCACAAGGATGCCAAACTTAAGACCTAGTCACCTCTCAAAGGCTCCACCTCCAAATACCATCACACTGGGAATTAAGTTTCAACATATGAATTAGTGTAAAGAATTGGGAAAGAGTTTCCCATAGCATTTTGGTGCTTATCACAATCACTGGCTTTGTGTATATGTGTCTTATCTCTAAGATTCCCCCTAGTAGACCTCAAATTCCTTGAGGGCAGGAGTATCATTCACCTCTAAACCCCCAGAGCCTAGCACTCAACTGCTGTTCAAATGATTAATGATGGTGGCCAGATACCTGGGTTCTCATTGCCCTTTGCCTCAACTTCAGGCAAGTCACTGGACTTATATGCGTCAGCTTCTCCATCTGTCAGGTGCTTAGAACAGTGCCCAGCTTACAGTAGTGCCCAGCACATACTTTTGAAGGAATGAATAAATCTATGACTGAGTGAATGAATGAATGAATACCCATCTCTACCTACTTACAGATTCCTTGAAGATCAAGGAAGCTCCTGTGAATGAAAGTTCATTAGAGGGTTAACAGCTCTGCAACCATCATCGAGTATTTTTTTATTTTCAAAAAATGTAGTAGATATGATCAAATGCCTACTACAATGGCTATATTACAATGGTCCAAGATGACCTCCGCATTAGCTCTGTTTCCTGGTTGTCAACGCTTGTGAATCAAGGATGGATTGTATGACAAATAGAATCTTGTAGACATTACAGTGTGTGATGTGTGATCTCCAAGCCTACGTCAAAAAAAATGCAGTTGCTTCCACCTTAGACCATTGAATCGCTTGCTCTGGGGGAAGCCAGCCACCCTGTCATGAGAACACTCAGCCCTGTGAAGAGGCCTACACAAAGAGGAACTGAGCCCTCCCACTGATAGCCAGCACCGACTTGCCAGCCATGTAAGTGAGCCATCTTAGAAGTAGATCCTCCATATATTACAGAGCACGGGGAAATATAGCCATTATTTTGTAAACACTTTAAATGGAGTATAATCTATAAAAATATTGAATCACTACACTGTATACCTGAAACTAATATAATAGTGTAAATCAACTATACCTCAATATAAATAAATAAATAAATAAATAGAAGTAGATCCTCCAGCCTCGGTCAAGCCTTCAGTTGACTTCAGCCCCAGCTGACATCTTGAATGTTATCTTACGAGACCCTGTGGTAGAACCACCCACCTAAGCTGTTCCTGAATTCTTGACCCGTAGAACCTATGAAAGATAATAAATGTTCATTGCTGTTTTAAACCACTAAATCTTGGGGTAATTTGTTATGCAGTAATAGATAACTATTACAAAGCAAACTGCCCCCCCCCCTCCAAAAAAAGTATAAATGTCACATGAAGCACACAGAGAACTTAATATCTGGTAGTCTATTTTACCCATCATAACAGAGGCTCCTCACAGTATAGGAGAGATCATCCATGCCACTTGTGGGATGCAGGTGCCCCAGGAAGCTTCACAATGGGTACAAGTACAGCAAGACGCAGAGGAGCCTGGCTGAGCTAGAAAAATGTGCTCTGAGCGTGTGCTTTCCCTCTGCCACCTCTCCCACATCTTTTCACTGCTCCATCAAGCCCTTAATGGGAAACAGTGATCCCACAGGGTGGTAAGGGAAATAAAGCATTCATTGCCAGCACCTGGGAAAGCTGCACCAACCTTCCTGCTTTGGCTACAGTGTTGAGATAGTCCATATAGTAACTTAAGGTAAATCAAGAAAACACACCCCTTCCTCCCTGCAACTGCGGCCCCACTCCAGGGCAGTAGCATGAAGAAAAAAGTATGGCCTGGATTTCACCCTACTGGCCCTCTTGGGTTGCACCCTTCTGGAGGGCACAGCCAACCCCTAGAGTGATTCTACTGATTGATGGATACCCAGATTCTGACCCTCTACTGCCAACTCCCACCCCTGCCCCCCATGGAGCTGGTGAGTGACCTGCAGAGAGCTCCCAGACCTAGGATCAGAATCTGATGAAGAATGAAAGCAGACCCTGTCTACACTAGAAGCAGAGTAGGCATTGCCGAGCCAAGTACACAGCCTCATGCTGCCTGGGCCGGTGCCAGACTTGTGAGCCCAAGCTCAGAGGGGCAGGCTTTATTTTTAACAGGTAATCAGCCCTCATTTTGTTCCTCTCAGGGAAGCCCCACCCTTGTCTAAAGGGCCCATGTAATTAGCACCTCACCAGCTGTAATTCCCTCCCTAACTGCCTTAATTATCATCCAGCTGACCTTTGTTCCCTTAATTGCTGTTTGACTCCTGGTCCCTGTATACCACGTTGACTTCTCCCTCTCCCCTCCCTTTTGCTCAAGGAGCTATTGTATACTGTACAGTATTTGGTTTTTCTAATCCCAGGGAGTCTTTGGAATCCCCACATCTTCTTGAAAGCAACACTCATTTGCCGAGTGCTGTTTTAAACTACTTTCTCCTGCTTAGCTTTGCTGGCTTCTTAGAAATCAACTTTCAAGTCAAGAGAATGGGTATTACTGGTCTCCTTTTATAGGAGACAAAATTAGATGAATTAGGTTAATTCAGGGACTTGATCATGCAGGTAGTTACTGACAGAGAGAGACCACACCAAAGCATTTGACACAGTGGCCTCTTGCTTTCCTGCTTCTCCCAGCTGAAGAACTTAAACTTGGGCCGCCTCAATGATCCCAATTTCTGACCCATATTCTCTTAATACTAGGTGTGACCACTTACTTACAATTGTTTTTAATCTCAACCTCAAGTTTTCTGAATCTGAGGATTGCTTTTACCTCCTCCCCTGCCCCAGTATGCTATACAATAATAATAAAAGCTATCATTTTCTGACCCCCAACATGTATCAGATACCATTTTGTATCACATTATATCCTCCCCTCGACTCTAGGAAGCATTACTCTTTCCATCCCCTCTACATGCCACTCAGCCTTCACTCCAGCTAATGTCCCTTCCATCTCCTGCAGTTCCAACTTTTCTCACCCTCATGGATCAACACACAAATGTGACTTCACAAAAGTCACAACCTTCAGAAAACAGCCTTCTTTTGGTTCATATGCTCCTCTAGTCATCACCTATTTTTCTCCTCCCATTTATAGGATAATTTCTTAAAAAATAAAAATAAAAATTTGTCTGTATTTTTGGTACCAATTCCTCCTTTTCATTTTCATGGAAGACATTCCAATCGGGCTTTCATGCTTTCCACAACTCTTGTCGGGCTCACCAATGGCTTCCATGTGGGTAAAGCCACTGCTCAGTTCTCATTCCTTATCTTACTTGATTTATCAGCAGAATTTGATACAAGTGATCTCTCCTCCCAGACTTCTAGGCTTCTTGGATACCACAGTCTCCTGCTTTTCCTCCTACCTCAATGGTCATTCCTTCCCAATTTCCTTTGCTGGGTCCTCCTCATCTCCATCACCTTCAAGCTGGTTCAGGGTTCACTTCTCAGATTTCTATCAGCACTGACTCGCTAGGTAATCCCATCGCATCTCATGTTTTTATAAATCACGTCTATGCTGATGATTGCCAAATTTTTATCTCCAACCATGACCTCATCTATGAATTCGGTTCACATATCCAGCATCTTACTTGACATCACTTACTTGACATCACTACATGCCTAATGAATAGGCAAACTTTAAAAATGGAACACATGAAAAACCAGACTTCTGTATTCTCTTGTAGGAGTGCCTCCTCAAAACTGTTTCTCTCACCACCTTCCTCATTTCGGTAGATAGTCAACTTCCTTGGTTGACTTGCTCAGGACAAAAACCTTGAAGTCCTTTTTGACTCCTCCCCTTTTCTTCTGCCACATATTCAACAATCCAGTGAATCTTGTCAACATTTCCTTCTGATTAAATCCATGATCTCATTACTCTTTTGCCAATTTTACCACCTTGGTCTAAGAAACCACTGTTTTTGCCTCTGTTATTAAATAAAATCCTAACTGTTCTCTCTCCATTTGCTCTTGCTGTCTCCTCACATAGTATATACTCCACAAGGAAGCCAGATCATGTCAGATGATGGCACCTCTCTGCTCAAAACCCTTTAATGCTCCCATCTCACTCCAAGTGAAATACAAAGTCCTCACAAAGACCTACAAAGCTGTGCATGATCTGGTCCCCTAGTCTTCCCCTGAGTTTATCTCCTATTCCTCTCCCCTCTGCTCACACTGCTCCAGCCATACTTGCTTCTTGAACTACCATCAAGTTTGGCTTCATGGCCTTTGAATTTACCATTCCCCCTGCCTGGATCAATCTCCCACCAGATGTCTATATGGTGTGTTCTCTTGCTTCATTCGGACCATTGCTCAAATATTCCCTTATTTGAGCCTTCTTTGACTTTATATGAGGACTGTGTCCACTGTGATGGACAGACTGAAAAAAAGTGGCCCTCATGATGCCCACCTTCTGATGTTCATGCCTCTGTGTAATCCCTCTCCTTGAATGTGGGCAGGACCTGTGACATGCTTCAACTACATAGAATATGGCAAAGCGATGAGATGTCACCCCCATGATTATGCTACATTATATAAGATGCCATCTTGCTGTCAGACTCTCTCTAGAGACTTTCTCCCTTGCAGTCTTTGAAGAAGTGAGCATCTATGTCAGGAGGCCCAGTGTCAAGGAGCTGAGAGCAGCTTCTGTGAGTTGAGTGTGACCTCCAATCAATGGCCAGCAAGAAACCAGAGCCCTCAGTTCTACAGCAGCAAGGAAATTAATCCTAGCAACAACTAGAGTAAGCTTAGAAGTGGATTAATCCCCAGCTGAACCTCCAGATGAGAACACAGCTCAGCCAACACCTTGATTTCAGTCTTATGAGACACTGAGCAAAGGACTCAGCTAAGCAATGAATAGACTCTTACCCTACAGTCTTTACACCTGAAACAAATATAACAGTGTAAATCAACTATACTTCGATATAGTTGTGTTTTTTAAGCCACCAAATTTGTGCTAATCTATTATGCAACAATAGATAGCAAATATACCACCCTATAAAACCTCCTTCTCTGCCATCCCTTTTCTCTTTCCTTGTTTTGTTTTTCTCTACTTACCACTATCTGACATTTAATTTTTTTTTACTTAAAAAATGTATATTTGAGTATCATCTTTCTCCTCCACTAAAATGAAACATCAAAAACTGAATTTTCAGGCCCACAAAAGATTTCTGGTTCGTAACAGAAATTTAATAAACATTTTTGAGTGAGTGAATGAATGAATGGCTTTCCATTTTAGTAATAGCTACATTTTTTATGTGTACCAGAGCCAAATGGTACACATATGGTGAAGAACCAGGTTATTTTTTCTAATACATCACAGACCAATTCCTTTGTAAAGTGCAAATAAAGTGAATTACTAGAAAAATAAAGCCAATTTTAAAATTATTATTGTATCCAAAAGACATAAAATTACTCTGTCAAATTGCTGTAACATTTTCTAAGTACTTACTTTCAATATCTTATTTATCTCATTGCAAACCTGTAGCAGTCCTAGAACAGGCAACAGTTCAGGAAAACATTTTGAGTGTCACCACTGAGCAAATAGTCAGGGCTTTGCCCGGATCTCCTCAAGTCCTTTTTCCCATTTCTGTGTGTTTTTCCTCCTAACTGGGATGTGGAAGTTCACTCAGTAACTTCTGAGGCAGACTCCCCTCAGACTACTGGAGCCCCACTCCCCTGCATAATCCAGAATATTCCTGTGGGATTAAACTGAAGCTATACCTTCTTTGGAACTTTACCTAAAATCACACCCTTGTTCAGCTCCCCATTTTGCTGCAAGGGAGTCTGGAAAGGAGGGAGATGGGGGTGGGAGCAGGTGACTATAAACTAAAAACCCAGATGCGCTTATCACTCCTGTGAAGTTATATGAGACTCTTATTTTCTTTCTTCTGCCTTTCTATAGCTTCCAAATTTTCTGTGATAAATATATATTAGATTTGAAATAGAAAAATATGTCATTTGGAAAAACATCAGTGGCCATATATATAATAAACAGCACATAGAATGGAACTGTATTCTTTTGACCATTTTTCTCTTATACCTTTCCCTCCTGACCTCCCTCATTATGCCTATTGCTTTTTTGTTGCTTTCAAGTTTTTTTAAGGCTGGCTTTAATCTTTCCAGTATTTAACACATAGTAGGCATTTAATGAATTATCATTGGAAGAGTGAATGAATGTGTTAATTAATTCATAAATAAAATGAATTTTCCACCAGATGCAAAGTGAAAGGTTGAGAATGTCCCTGCTTGAGAATCTTGGACCTGGGACCCCACACCTTGTACCTTCCCATAGCTGACTCTTTTCACAGTAGATTGGAGGAAAGCTTTGGGGAGACAGTTTGGCCTTCTGGGGTCCCAAGTGTGATTTCCCTCAAGTGACCTCCACTGGTTGCTGTCTAGAATCTTCCCAGATGGTAATCACTCACCCAACCTCTGTGGAAAGGCACTGGCGATATTGAGATGATATTCTACTGAGTGGAACGCACCCTTGCCCATCAGCTCTCTTCTCTGCTCTGAGGAACCCGGGAGAACCTAGCCTGGACGTTGGCGATGAGAGTCATACCCTGGGGCCGACACAGGGAGCCCCAGCATGAGCTTAGCTCCCAGCTCTGGCTGTCTGAAATGATGAGGTCATCCTGATTGTTTTAAGAGCTTAACTTTGTTTACTCAAACTCATCCCTAGAATGAAGAGTTTCTAATCATTGAAGGAACACTCATTGACCTTTACTTTCTCCAATACAGATCCCTGATAGTAATTACTCTGAAAATTGCTACAAGATGGACTTAATTGAGAGGCAATTTATCAAGGGTTCACTTTCTGTTTTCATGTCCTGTGTTTAGCATCAGACCTGTCTCAGGTGGAATAGGCAAGGGGGAAGAGGTATAAGCAGTAAGAGTTACACGTATCAGGCCTACATTGGTCCAGGCCCTGGCTCCTCTTAGCTTACTTTCGTACATATCACCGAGCATGGATGAAACCAGGAGGAGTGGAGCAAGAGGGAGAACTGGCACCTACCATGTGCCAGATATTTTACCTGCGTAATTATACTTACTCCCATCGATTGGGCACCTGTTATGTACTAGGTACTTTCACAAGCATCTGTCCTTTAACCCTCACAAATCCTAATGAAACAGATCATATTAGCCCCATTTACTTATTAAAAAATGAAGGATCAAAGACGTTAGCTACGAATTTCGGCTAAGATTGCTCATCATGGCCTAATATATGTCCTCTTCTTCTCTCTCAGTAAAAGAACCTCCACATTTGAACTGGGCAAATGGCTGCCCAGAATTAATACTACATTTCCCATCCCCCTTTCAGGTATGTATGTATGTGACAAAGTTCTAGCCAATGGAATATAAACAGAATTAGTGTGTTCAACTTCTGAAAAATGTTCTTAAATGACAGGAGACAAGTTTTCCTCCTTCCTGTTGTTTGGGATGTCAGTTGTGATGGCTGGAACTAGACTAATCACTGAGCCATGAGATGGAAGTCACGTATTGAAGATGGTAGAGCAACAAGATAGACAGAATCAGTGTCGCTGATGAGTAAGGAACTATTGTACCAGTCCTGTGTGGTCTATCTTTACACAAAAGAGAAGTAAATTTTAATTTATTTAAGCCACGGTTATTTGGGTTTTTTCCTAAATCACAAGCCTGAGATGCCACAGCTAGAAAGTCACAGAGTATATGGCCCAACCTAGGTGTGATTCCAGACCTCCTGAATTCTCTAGTCTATTCTGCAATTCCTGGGAACTCTAGGAGTTTGGTAGTGATAGAAATATGGCTTAACTGGGCATGGAGAGTATAGCCTTTCCTTGAGATTAAGCCATGCTTGGCCTTCCTTCATGCTGGTTAGAGGCAGAGGCAAACAACCAGGCAACCAGCAATAAAGCAGAAACCATGTCTCCAAATCCAGTGCTCTTCCACATTGCCAGCCTAACGTACAGTCATTAGTCCAAGTACTTATAAGCAACAGAACCTGATCAGAGGCTTGTTTTCCTGATTTCCAATTCTACATTCTTTCCATCATACCAGGCTGCTTCAATGGCATCTGGGCCAAATCTGAGAATGTAGGATCCTCTTCAAACTTCTCCAAGAATCTCACAAAAAGATAACCAACAGATTAGAAGGAAATTAGGAAGACAAACATCACTGCCTGATCCCTCAAGGGTAAGGACTGCATTTTATTTGTCTGGCTATCCCCAAGGCCTCATACAGGACATGGCATATACCAGGCATTTAATACAGTATTCTTGGAAGGAAAACAAATGAAGGGTTAAAAAGCTGAAATCAATGATCCAAACGGACTTGAATCTGTTGTTTACTACAGCACACAGGTGGCAGCAATAGCTCTGAAGAGGCTCTAAGCAATATACTTTATTGGGCAAGAAACCAAGGCTGGGGTTTAATAAAATGTCCACATTGACATATTGCTTTCTCTTGACCGGTCCCCTTGCTTTCAGGATGTTCTCTCAGGCAAGGCAATCCATAGAGAGCACAATCTCTCTCTCACTTCTGTCCCATGGTGACTAGGTGGCATGTTAGCCATAGACCACAGAGCAGTTAAGGTTAATCTCTGCTGGGTCAAACACAATATATACAGACAGTAGGGCCCACTGACAGGGAGAAAAAGAAACCTTTTCAACATCGACATGCTTTGCTGTCTCCTGGCTGAGCCATTCTACATTGATCTTGGTCAAGGTACTTAATCCATTGGACTCAGTTTTCTTCATCTGCAGAATGGGAGCTTAATAGCATTGGCCTCATAGAATTGTTGAGACGGTTTAATGAGTTAATATATGTGAACCACTAGAATAGTGTCTGCCATATAGTAAGTGCTCAATAAATATCAGCTGCCATTGCTGTTATCATCATCATGAAGTCTATTCAGTTTTATTTTTCAAGGAAGAACAGATCAATTTCAAAGAGTCTTTCCCTGTAGGTGCTCATTCTCCTTTTCCTATAAGCTCACAATTGAGATACCATATATTAAATGCCCAGACCCTTGAAATGATGCAGGATTATGCACATTTAAAAATCTTACATATGGCTTCCCTGGTGGTTCAGTGGTTGAGAATCCGCCTGCCAATGCAGGGGACACGGGTTCGAGCCCTGGTCTGGGAAGATCCCACATGCCGCGGAGCAACTGGGCCCGTGAGCCACAACTACTGAGCCTGCGCGTCTGGAGCCTGTGCTCCGCAACGAGAGAGGCCGCGATAGTGAGAGGCCCGCGCACCGCGATGAAGAGTGGCCCCCGCTCGCCGCAACTGGAGAAAGCCCTCGCACAGAAACCAAGACCCAACACAGCCATAAATAAATAAATTAATTAATTAATTTAAAAAAAATCTTACATATCTTACTGAAATTTCAAAAATCTTAGTACTTTTATTTCAGACTACAATTTATAAATTTCCTTTTCCATCCAGCTTACAAGTCCTTTAATTGTCAAGATAAGCCTTATTTCTTCTGCCTCTGCATTCATTGTACCTTTTCTATTTCTCTAAGATGCTACCAGACCCTGCAGGGCTTGCTGTCATGTTCTCTCACACTGTTCTTTCATTGGCTTCTTCAGTTTCTGTCTGCTTTCCAGCCTCCCTCACTACTTCCCTGGAGTTAACTCATCCTTTAGGATTCAGCTCAAGCAGCACTTCCTCTAGGAAATCTTTTCTCACTCTCTAAATCTGAGTTAGCATGGCTGACGTTGTAAGTTGTCCACCCAACCAACATTCCCAGCCTGCCTTCTTCCCAAGGCACCTCCCACTGTAAAGACGGAAAAAGCCAGCTACTTGTTTTCCTGGCTTCTCTGTCAGCTGGAGTGGTCATGTGATCTAACTCTGGCGTATGAACTATACAGGAAAATCTGCTGGAGGTACTCTATGGAAAGATTTCCTCTCTCTGATCAAAGCAGAAAGCATGCAAGAAGAATTGTCTCGTGACACTCTTGCCACCCCATATCCTGACTGAAAATGACTGTGTGAGAATACCTGCACCTGCAACAGTCATCTTTTGACCATGAAGAGAAGACCTAAAGAATAGGTGAGACACAGACCCAGGGGCCCATAGACCACGGAACTGCTGCATCAGCCTTGGATTCACCTACTTCTAGACCTCTTGCTAAGTAAACAGTAAATGTCCTATGGTTTAAGCCACAATTAATTGGTTTTTCTATTACCTATAGCAGAACATAACCTAACTGATACAGCCACCTACATAATAGTATCACCTCATTTGTGGCCAAAGGCACCAGGTCAAGATATCTGACATTTTCAAGACCAAGCTGTATTTAAGCCATATGCCCTGAGTTGGACTGCATCTGCTCATAAGAGGAGGTCCTTTTCCTTATTCTCATAAAGGTACCGTCTATAGAGACACAGTAGGCTCTCTTCCCTGGTGCTCCTGTAATACCACCCTGTATTTCTTTTTTTTTTTTTTTAATATATTTATTTATTTTTCTTTTTGGCTGCATTGGGTTTTCATTGCTGCATACGGGCTTTCTCTAGTTGCGGCTAGCGGGGGTTACTCTGCGTTGCGGTGCGCGGGCTTCTCATTGCGGTGGCTTCTCTGGTTGCAGAGCACGGGCTCTAGGCATGGGAGCTTCAGTAGTTGTGGCTTGCGGGCTCTAGAGCGCAGGCTCAGTAGTTGTGGCGCACAGGCTTTGTTGCCCTGCGGCATGTGGGATCTTCCTGTCCCAGGGCTCGAACCCGTGACCCCTGCATTGGCAGGCGGATTCTTAACCACTGCACCACCAGGGAAGCCCTGACCCTGTATTTCTTATCATAACACCTCTCCCACACTAATTGCTAATTTCTTTTTTGAATTCCCTGTAAGACTGAGTTTCTTGAGGATAAGAAACATTTCTGGGGCTTCCCTGGTGGCGCGGTGGTTGAGAATCTGCCTGCCAATGCAGGGGACAGGGGTTCGAGCCCTGGTCTGGGAAGATCCCACATGCCGCGGAGCAACTGGGCCCGTGAACCACAACTACTGAGCCTGCGCGTCTGGAGCCTGTGCTCCGCAACAGGAGAGGCCGCGATAATGAGAGGCCTGCGCACCGCGATAAAGAGTGGCCCTGCTTGCCACAACTAGAGAAAGCCCTCGCACAGAAACGAAGACCCAACACAGCCATAAATAAATAAATAAATAAATAAAAATTAAACTTTAAAAAAAAAAAAAAAAGAAACATTTCTGATTTTATCCAATACCCTCAAAGCCTAGCAAAGTCCCTGGTATGTAATAAATATTTTAAAGCTAGTTTGAATCAAGGTGACAAATTAATCTTTGGTTGAATTTTGTCCTTATTTTATTTATTTATTTTTTTAATACATTTATTTATTTATTTATTTATTTTTGGCTGTGTTGGGTCTTCGTTTCTGTGCGAGGCCTTTCTCTAGTTGCGGCAAGTGGGGGCCACTCTTCATCGCGGTGCGTGGGCCTTTCACTGTCGCGGCCTCTCTTGTTGCGGAGCACAGGCTCCAGACGCGCCGGCTCAGTAGTTGTGGCTCACGGGCCTAATTGCTCCGCGGCATGTGGGATCTTTCCAGACCAGGGCTCGAACCCGTGTCCCCTGCATTGGCAGGCAGATTCTCAACCACTGCGCTACCAGGAAAGCCCTGTCCTTATTTTTAATTTAGGAAACATTGTCCCCCCAAAAGTAAAGGGGCCCAGGGATGGACCATGCTGGACTTCATCAGCTAAGTCTGTCCTGATGCCCAAAGAGTACATCTTGGTGATGGCTGGAGCCTGTGCTTCAAGAAAAAGCTTGACTTTAGGCCCCTGTCATAACGTACCACTCTTGCTTTCATCTATTCAACAAAAATTTTCTGAGTACCTACTATATGTCAGGTCCATGCCTTCCTGCCCCAATCCATCCAATTTTAGACCTCCCACCCTATCCCTGGAGAAAGAATGCTGTCTTTGACTTCAATGTTGAATCCATCCTTTTAAATTTTTACTTATGTGATTCCCCTCCCAAATGCATTTTCATTTTCAAAGAAGCCCAAGAAAAAGGACAGTTGTAGCCTAAAGCAGAGGGTCACAAGTTTAAATGTCTACAGAGGCCAGACCTGAAATGCCAACAAGTATAAGGCAATGGGGAGTAATGGAGACTGGTTGATTGGAGATCCCTTCTGCCCAAGACCAGCCAAGGACTTATGAGAAGGAGGAAGCCCAGTGTGGCCCAATATTCTGATCTTTGAAGAAAAGTCAAAACTCTAAAATTTTTTGTGAAGCCCCCTCCCCTGCCAATGTTAGGTGCTGGCAACTAACTCAAACTTAAAAAAAAAAACCATATTGGCCAGACAAAACACATCTGCAGACCAGATCCAATCTGTGGGACACCATTTTGAGATCTCTGACTTAAAGGAATGAATGGCAGCCTTCCCCGTGATTCTACGGTTCCCATTTGGAGAAGGTTTGGGGTAGAGCATGGGGAGAAACAGCGGTAAGGCAGAAAAGGACAAAAAAACAGGCAAAGGTTTGTTCGGGGGAATGGAAGGCAGCTAGTTCTTGCTGAGCTCTGGAGTCACTGTGCTGGTCCCTCATATACAAAATCTTGCTTTAATCTTCACTTCTCCCTCCAGGTGAGTCTAATCTCTCCATTTGACAGATGTGTCAGTAGAGAAGCAGAACTAGAACTCAGGTCTCCTGACTTCGAGTTTGGGCTCTTTCCAATTCATACCACGGACCCAACAACTAATCTCCAGATTAAACCTTCCCATCCTCGCTTCCATTCCTCCTTTTTTTTCTCATTTGCTCTTCTTTAAACCTGTGTGAAGCAGTCCATTTCCATGGGTTTTATTTTTAATTTTTTCTGACCACACTGTGCAGCTTATGGGATCTTAGTTCCCCGACCAGGGATAGAACCCCTGCCCCCTGCAGTGGAAGCACAAAGTCCTAACAACTGGGCCACCAGGGAATTCCCTCAGTGGATTTTAATTTGAGCTGCCACAGTTTCCTTATCCATGAAGTGGGCGTAATAGTAGCACCTGCCTTGTAGAGTTGTGCCTGGCACATAGTATGTGCTCAATAAACATTAGCTTCTCCTCCTTTATTCCTATTATTTATTTCATTTCCTTTACTATTCTCTCTCACACTCTTTTTTCTTTCTTTTTTTTTTTTTTTAAGAAAGAGATCTTTTAAAATTACTGTTCTCTGCTCCTGGTTCCATACCTGGAAAAAGGTGTACTTCCTGGGTCTTACCTACACAGAAACTATTTACTGGTAATGTTGCCAAGATTTCCGAAAGGAAGGAAGGAAGGAAGGGAGGAAGGGAGGAAGGAAGGAAGGGAGGAAGCGAGGAAGGAGAGAGAGGAAAAGAAGGAGGGACGGAGGGGGTGAGGGAGGAAGGGAGGGAGGGAGGGAGGGAGAGAAGGAGGAAGCAAGCAAGCAAGCAAGCAATAGTAAAGAGAGAAAGAAAATGTCCATTCCCAGGACAGAATATAACTTCCAGTAGAGTGTCGAGTTCCCGTGCTCACACCTCTCCCTAAGAGCCCGGGATTTTATGCTCCAGACCAGAAAGGACCCTGACAACTCAATGGAAGCTAAGGATAGCACGTTTTTAAAACTTTGGTATACATCCCTCTAAAAAAGCCCATGTTCATGCAATAAGACCCAACCTAGAGGAATAGTATCAAAAAATGATACATTTTGCTTTGGGAAAGAATTCCACTACATGATTATTTTAAAATTCACCACGGGGTCCCCCTAGTGTATTTGAAATACAATTTTATTTGTAAAATTTAATTAAAAATCCACAATTCTAGAGCCAGGATAAATTGCTGAGATGAAGTTCTTCACTTTATGGATAGGGGGATATGAGACCCAGAAAGAAGTGACTAGACTCCGTGGAGTAGCTCCAGTTGTAGCAAAGTCAAAAACTGATTCGTTGTTGTTGTTATAAAGAGATTGAGCTAAGGTGCTATATTGTTGGGATGGGAAGGAATCTTGCCTATCAGCTAATAATAAATGCAACAGTATTAGCTATTCATGAGCCCTCACCAATCCTAGGCACTGTGTTCAGGGAGCTGGAGAGACAGCCGCGAACAGCTCCGCCATTGGGCCCTCCCTCACAGAATTTACAGTCTGACCTCATTTCACAGACAAGCAAACCCAGCAGGATGGAGGACTTGCTTAGGGCCGCTCAGCCCATTATCAGGGGACATCAGAACTAGTACCCAGGTCTTTGATTTTGCAACCCCCAGTTTTTTGCACTACATTATGTTGTCTCCTAGGAGTCTAGGATGCTCCTATTTAGTTAAGGAAGAAACAGAGGGATCTCCTGCATCCTCTCCAATTCTATTAGGAATCAAAGGATCCAGCATTAAAAGATCCACCTCACTGGGTCCAAACACTTTGAGGTGAGGGCACTGGTTAAGTAAATACTGTTGTTCCTAGGGTCACCACCTCAGACAGCAATGGCCCCTGACAATTCAGGGGGAAACTTCTCTGACCACCCTGGACAAATAGCTCCCCGTCCCTACTTCCAGTCACCCATTGTACATCACTCTGCTTTATTCTTTTCTTAGTACCTATCACTATAGATAATGACATAGATATTGACCTATTTATGTATTTATTTTGTGTCACGGAGATGCCCGTGAGCAGAACTCTACTTACCATTTTTACTGTTGTAACTTAGCAGGTAAAAACAGTGCCTGGATCATAGTAGGTGCTCAGTGAATATTTGTGGGGTGGATGAGTGAATGATGCTTCTTGACTTCAGACCCTGGATTTATAACTAGCAGCTACTATGACAGAGCCACGCTGTCGCTCAGACACTGCATCCCTTAGCAGCATCCCCCAGTGGGGAAACAGTATCAAACCCAGAGGTGAAAAGAGTTTGGTGGGAATGTTTTCTTAACAGAAATGTTCACTGCCTGTCAACCTTCCTGCTGAATCCAGCAATCTGTTTCCATCTCATTACGGTTGTGATTTTTTTTTTTTTTTTTGAGGCTACATCTGTAGCACTGAGAAGTGTTAGAGCAATTTCCATAATAGCAAGTTTCT
The DNA here is from genome assembly GCF_965194805.1 of Balaenoptera borealis. NCBI lineage: Eukaryota > Metazoa > Chordata > Mammalia > Artiodactyla > Balaenopteridae > Balaenoptera > Balaenoptera borealis. The sequence goes on from NC_138868.1 coordinate 31,036,606, forward strand.
TACCCAACTCTCTCCAGTTTACATGAAGTGACAGTGTTTATTGTGTAGGATACGTACATTATGGCTCCAACGTCATTTTCTTGGATGTCACCCACCGTGCTTTGTTTCTGTTTGCTACTCCAGCAGAATGATTCTCTCAGGAGAAAAACTAAGATTTTTTAATAAAAGCACAACACCGTAAAACGGTTTTTAAGGGAAAGTCATTTTTTACGAGCTATGCTAACTGCCAGACTGCTGAATACATCCCATTTCTTTTTCAATACTTTGTCCCTTCCTGGGGTACTGCCTTATGGGGACTATGTTATATTTCCCTTTGGATCCTGCAGTTTAACTGTAGTCTAAGCAGCTAGGGGATACTTAATTCCCGTTTGCAGAACATGAGAAAATAAACATATCTACCTATGTTACACCTGGTAAAGACAGCAGCTGCCCGAACCTAATCAGGCTTAGCAAAGAAGTCTATTCATTGTGCCAGCACCATGGACATCAACCGTCTTAGCAAAATTTTCCCTTTTCATATCCCATTAATTCATGAGATTGTTTAAAACTCCTCGTATGGTCAGGCCACTCAAGATGGCTGCTCTCTTGCTCTCTGTAAATCCCCTGCTCAACCAGTGCCTGCTTCACCTACACCCTACTCACATCGCTGACCTTCCTACATGCCTGCCCCAGGCCCCAGCTGGTGATTGTTATTATCAAAGGGACGGGTGAGGGGTGGGCCCCTCTGCTGGTTTCCCTGGTAACCAATGAGCCAACCTGACAGCAATGGGTCCTATAACTGGCAACCTCCCCCTCCCCCGGGAGTGAAGACAGCCGCCATGTCCTGCCCACCATCCCCCCACCCTGTCCGCTGCACACGGTGGGGTGTCGCTCCAGGACCTTGCTTCAAACGTGTAAGCTCCCCCATCCATTAAACCAGGGGTCCCCAACCTGAGAGGAACCGGGCCGCACAGCCCGAGGGAAGCGGCAGGCAAGCGAGCGAAACTTCATCTGCTGCTTCCCATTGCTCGCATTACCGCCTGAACCATCATATACAACCCTCACCCCGCCCCGTGGAAAAACTGTCTTCCACGAAACCGGTGTCTGGTGCCAGAAAGGTTGGGGACCGCTGCATTCAAGCCCTGCTGTCTCTGTTGCTGACTCCTGGCTCTTTCTCGGATCTTTAAGCTGGGCAAGTGCAGGCCTTGTAGGCCTGTGGGGTGCAGCCCAACAACTGGCAGAGCCAGCCAGGAGACCCAGGAAACTTCCGTGAGTGCTGAGATGTTGGGAAGCACAAGATGGGGAATGGAAAGTTGCGGGGGCCGCCCACTAACATGTGGGGCCCCCCAGTTCCAGGTGTGATCCCCCAAACTGCAGGGGTAATCCCAGGGTGGCCACACACTAAGGTGAGGCCCCAGAGTTCCAGGGGTGAACCCGAAAGTTGTGGGGGAAATCGCGGGGTGGCTGGCCCTATGGGACCCTATGGTGGCTGTTCTTTTTTTTTTTTTTTTTTTTAATTTATGGCTGTGTTGGGTCTTCGTTTCTGTGCGAGGGCTTTCTCTAGTTGCGGCGAGCGGGGGCCACTCTTCATCGCGGTGCGCGGGCCTCTCACTATCGCGGCCTCTCTTGTTGCGGAGCACAGGCTCCAGACGCGCAGGCTCAGTAGTTGTGGCTCACGGGCCTAGTTGCTCCACGGCATGTGGGATCTTCCCAGACCAGGGCTCGAACCCGTGTCCCCTGCACTGGCAGGCGGATTCTCAACTGCTGCGCCACCAGGGAAGCCCATATGGTGGTTGTTCTTGATGACAGGTCCAGCCAAGAGATCTGGAGAACAACGGCCCCAGTGGCTCTGCTATGGTACCAGAGTAAGCCTTTTGTGGTCAGTTAAGCTAGCTTTCTAGAAAGAATTGGTATTTCTCTTGTGCCTTTTAGATATAAATGATCTACCTGGGCTCTCTGGAACTTTAATTTTCTGTGATCTCTAAGGGTAAACAAAAAAAAAAAAAAAGAAAAGAAAAGCCTTTTTTAACTCTAGCAGGAAAACTGTGAGGTCTCTATGTCCATATAGATATATGTATGTCTGGCCCGAATGAATTTCAGCTTCACGTGATCTGGGAAACATTCAGTGCTGAATCGATATCTGGTATTGAAGTTAGCTCAAGCTTGTTGGTTTGATTAATATAGACATGTCTTTAGACTCATCAGTGTTACATATAATACTGCTGTTGTACCTACATCTACTAGAGATCAAATAAGACCTTACTGTATCTGTTGCAAACTCGTCAGCAAGGATAATAACTTGATACGATGAAACTTTAAGTAAAGGTAAATGAGGTAAGAGCTTTTGGGTAAACTCTATAGGAATAATTATGTTTTGGGAATGGCTAGCTATAATAGTCTCTCCAGATTTTGGTCACTTGAAACTAAACTAAGTTAAATGAAGAGAATTTATTGACTATCTGGGTCATCTCAAATAGGGTAAAATTTTGGAACATTAATTGCAGGGGAGGTCTCAGCTTACCTACCTTTGCCTACATAGGAGAGGAAGACTAAAGCATGAGTTTTGCAATCAGGAAATGCTGGTATGACAGTTCACAATTACTTGCTTCTTGGTTTTTGCCAGAGATCAAGATTTTTAAGGGTTAAGATTATGATCAGTCATAGTTCTAGTTATTGTAATCAAGTATTAGTTATCGATTACATTGTAATCAGGTGTTTAATGGTGCCTTTTTAAGACTTTTGTCATTTATATCCTCTGATGCTTTTGCAAAAATGCTTCATCTTCAAGAAGATTCATAGGAATCTTCGTTTTGACAAGTATTGTTCTCTGATAAATCTCAGATTATACCGGGGGACTGGGTAAGAAATTAAAGAATCCTAAGGGAAAAACTGATGGCTTCATAACAAGTTAACAAGACGATTGGTTACCGAGTGAACTGGTGAATATCATTATAATGTTTATGGGTTTTATCTGGAATGTTGCTGGTTTTGATCTATGTTTTCCAGATAGGGGGAAGCCCTTCTCCTCCAGTTAGTTATGACTTACAGCAATTGGGTAAACTGCCCCTGTGGGTAGAATTAAAGTGTTTTTCTTTTCTCTCTGCCTGGTCCCTCCAGAAACTGGAGACTCTTGGGTTCTGAGCAGCCTTATCAGGTAAGTGGGAAAGACTGTCTCCTGGCAGGCGCAGGAATCTTGATACTTTGGGGACCTCTAGAAGAGAGAAACCCACCAAGGTGAAGCCTTGTGGCAGGCCTTTGGCATGGCTTTCCTGGCCTTGAGAGGCCTTTTGGGAATTCAGTCTGACGCCTTCTGAGGAGTTCCACCACAGCCAGTTTGAAGGAGCCTATGTGGTCAATTGACCAGACTTATTTTACCAACAAGTTAGTTTTGATTTGCCTGTATTTGGTGGAGATGAGGGTAATTTCAGACAGATAAAAAGACTATGTTTTAGTGGATGTTAAATTCTAGTTCTGTTAACTGAGGTCTGTATTTATGAAAGTTATTGTGTTAAGCCATACTTTTGCCCTGATGTTCTGGATGGAAAGAAAATTATCTAGTGAAGTTGTCACCAAATAACTACTCATGAAGTGTGACACTGCTTGCTTTAAGTCTGCTGCGAAAAGCACACGTACAATGCCTGTGGGACAATTGGGTATAAGTGATCAAATGTATAGCCTATAAAGTGTTTCCCTATTAACATACCTCTGAGTCTGTTCACGAGATCTGATTAGTTTTCCCCCAACATGGAAAACTAGACAAATATAAAGGAGGCCTAGCACCGAGGGACACGGGCTGTGCTGTGTGGAATGGAATAGGCTGGCTTTTGGACACAAAAGTCCAACTAGTGGGATTAACTGTTTTTTGTTTGGAAAGAGCTAATGGGTCTACCCCCAGTGACACGCAACATAACATGAGGTGGCAGACCTGTACTGTGACTGCTAACTCCTGCCTAGGCCACCAGAATGTTTCTTTTAGAGCTGGAGCCTTCCCCTCCCCACGGGGGTGGCCCTGGGTTTGTGAAAACCGGGGGTGGCCTTACCTTCTGTATAACTGGGCAGGGCACTGCTGCTATTGACTCTCTCTCCATTGACCCGGTCAGCAGCTTGGTTCTGCCACTGTCTATATTGTATTTGTGGTACCTGGTTGCAGTGTCCCTGCATACCTGCCCCAAGGATATCAAGGAAGAGGGGCGGACCAAGATTGTGAGGGTCATGCAGGGTGTGTAGAGGAGGAGTGTATGGTCAGGCCACTCAAGATGGCTGTTCTCTTGCCCTCTGTACATCCCCTGCTCAACCAATGCCTGCTTCACCTACACCCTACTCACATGACTGACCTTCCTGCGTACTTGCCCCAGACCCCAGCTAGTGATCTTCTTATCAAAGGGGCAGTGAGGGGCGTGCCCCTCTGCTGGTTTCCCTGGCAACTAATAAGCCCACCTGACTTCAATTCCCCCTATAAGTGGCAACCTCCTCTTCCCCCTGGGAGTGAAGACTGCCACCATGTCCTGCCCACCATCCCCCCACCCTGTCCGCTGCACACGGTGGGGTGTCGCTCCAGGACTTTTGCTTCAGACATGTAAGCTCCCCCATCCATTAAACCACTGATGTCTCTGTTGCTGACTCTGGGCTCTTTCCTTGGTCTTAAAACTGGGTAAGTGTAGGCCTTGTAGACCTGCGGGGTGCAGCCCAACACTCCTATTACTTGTAAAATTTTTTTTAAAATGTAAACCATTGGGTGATATAGAAATCATGCTTTATATCAATAGTTCTTTTTTTTTTTTAATTTATTTATTTGGTTGCACCGGGTCTTAGTTGCAGCAGGCAGGCTCCTTAGTTGCGACTCGCCGGGTCCTTAGCTGTGGCACGTGGACTCCTTAGTTGCGGCAGGCGGGCTCCTTAGTTGTGGCTCACCAGCTCCTTAGTTGTGGCTCACCAGCTCCTTAGTTGCAGCTCGCCAGCTCCTTAGTCGCGACATGCAGACTCCTTACTTGTGGCATGCGAACTCTTAGTTGCAGCATGCATGTGGGATCTAGTTGCCTGACCAGGTATCGAACCCAGGCCCCCTGCATTGGGAGCATGGAGTCTTATGCACTGCACCACCAAGGAAGTCCCAATATATCAATACTTCTTAAGAGAGGCAGTCCTGCCCCCAGGGTAAAGTTTTAGGAAGCTGTGGGGATAGTTTTGGTGTTGCAGTGATAAGAGAGAGCAATACTGGCATTTATTAAATGGGAATCAGGGATGCTAGATATGCTGAAATGTGTGGGACAGACCTGACCAGTGAAAAACCCTTCACGTCCCATGTGATTTTCTAATGTCCCACCCACTATTCATATAGGTGAGAAAGAAACCCGTGTGTGTGAGAGTGTGTGTGTGTGTGTGTATACATATATGTACACAAATACGTAGATAGATACATAGCTAGATCTGAGCCTAAAATTTCACTCCATTTTGCATATACCCAAACTCTATTTATTTGCAAGGCTTTAAAAATACACTGAATATTTTAGGAATCAATTTCCATGTAAATCAAGAGTAAATTGTAATTTTTAAAAGTAGTTCCACTAAGAGTCGTTCACCATTTTTAAAAAATTACATCATGGATGGTGACATCAATCATGGTATTTAAAAGCAACACCCGTATCAGCTTACCTGTGTCACATTTCTGGAGATTCTATGTATAGATGTAAGTATCTGACTCTTGCATGATGTTGTCTGGAATCCTTGGGCTCAAGCACGTACATTCTGAAATACATATCATTTTATTATTTCCCTTCAATTATCCCTTGTCTCACAACATTACAACTGAATTTTTTTTGTAACTATGAGTATAAAGCAAATTATGTTGTCTATGAATTTTATTCCAGGGTAGGAAAAGGTGTTTTACAAAATATTTATTATAAGAAGGGTGCACTGGGTCTCACTGGTTGAGAATAATTACCTTATAGGAGCCTCTTATATATACCAGACCCTCTGCTAAAAGTTGGAGATACAAGGATGAACGAGTCAAACAAAGGTCTGTCTCTGCTGAGTTTACAGTCTAGTGGGAAAGCTAGACATCAGTGTATAATTGTTCCAGTGCTTATTTGATTTCATATGTGATGTTAGGACAGAAGTACAGTGCCAGTGCCGTGGAAGAGGTTATAAAGGAGCCTTGTCTGATTTGTAAAGGCAGAAGTTTCTCTGAGGAAGTGATGGTTTCAGCTGAGTCCTAAAAGATAGTAAGAGATACCCAGAAGAATACAGGGTGGGGTGGAGCTTTCCAGGCTGATGGGACAGCATCTGTCCCCCTGAAAGCCTCGAGATATTCAAAAAGCAGGGAGAAAGTTGGTGTAACTGAAACATAAAGAAGACCATGAAACATAATCATGGTCTTAGTCAGTTCAGGCTACTATAACAAAGTACCATAGACTGGGTGCCTTAATAAACAACAAAAGTATTTTTCTCAGTTCTGGAGACCAGGAAGTCCAAGATAACGCTGCTGGCAAAGTCAGTGTCTGGTGAGACCCCACTTCCTGGTTCATAGACGACTGTCTTCTTGCTGTGCTCTCACATGGAGGAAGGTTCAAGGGAGCTCAGTGCAATCTCTTTTACAAGGACACTAATCCCATTTATGAGAGCTCTGCCCTCATGACCTGCTCACTGCCCAAAGACCCCACCTCCAAATACTACCACGTTGGGGGGGTAGGTTTCAACTCATGAACTGCGGGGGATGCAAACATTCAGTCCATAACAGTGAGGGGAAGAGTGGCATGAGATGAAAAAAGGCATATCGAAGGTTAAGTAAGAGAGGTTTGGAAAGTATTTTAAAGATTGGAGCAACCAGAAACCACTGGAAGGTTTGGAAGATCAGTGACCTGCTCAACTTTGTGTTTTAGAAAGATCACTGACTGTTGCATGCAGGATGGTCAGAGGTGGGCAAGAGAGGATGACCAGTTAATAGAATCTTAGAAAACATCACATGAGAGATGAGAGCGCCTTAAAAATGGTACTTGAGTGTGATGGAAAGAAATAGCTGGTTTTGAAAAACATAGAGGAAGTATAATTGATGTAGTTTTGAGACTGATTAGATGTGGAAGTGGGGGAAGAGGTAGTTCTCAAGAATGTTTCCTGGGTTTGGTCCTGAGCAACTGAATGGGGTACCGACCAATGAGGGGGAGAACACTGCAGGGCAAGCCAGCTGGGCAGAGAGAATTAATGAGTCGCATAAGAGACCACATCGACCTTTACGGCAACACTTCCGTTGAGAAGAATGAGGCTCTGAGAAATTAAGTGACTATTTATATGGAGTCACCGTTAAGGACAATACAGTTCAGATTGGAAGTTCAGCTCTGATTACAAAGTCTAAAGTTCTTTCCCTATGTCACATTTGCTGAAAAATATTTCCAGGAACTTATAATCGCTGGTGATTTGGGGGAGAGGTCCTAAAACATGTCTACAAATGGCCACTGAACTAGACCTTGATTGACAAGTGTATGTGGCTGGTCATTACTCAATACTATGAGACCTCAGAGGTATGGGGTACACAGCTGGCTGGAGTGATCAGAGAAGGCTTCACCAAAAAGCTGGCTCAGGAGATGAGTAATGAAGGAGGGGCAAAAATTTAATAAGTGCTAAGGCAGTTGATGTAGAGGGTGGTTTCGTGTGCAAAAAGGGTATCAGTGGGAAGCAGTGATTTCAAGTATAGGCTCTGGGGTCAAACTAACTATATCTTAAATCAGATCTATTGTTTTCTAGCCATGTGTCCTGGGACAAGTACTTCTTTGACTCTTTCCTCTTCTGTAAGATGAGAATAATAATATGACCACTTCTAAGATTGTTTTGAAAAGTAAATGAGACTGTGCATGTCCTTATCATGGTCTACAAGGCCCCATAAGACCTGGCACCCTGCCATTTCTCAAGTCTTAATTCCTACTCCCTCTCCCTCCTGGTCCAGCCTCACTAGTCTTCTAATTCTCCAAGACACCAAGTGCACTTCTGCTTCAAAACCTTCCCCTTACCATTTCTTCTGCCTCAAATAGTCTTCTCTTGAATATCTACACAGTTTTTCTCAGGTCCACCTTATTGAAGAGATTTGTCTTCTCTAATGCCTTCTAAAATAGTATCCCCAGTATAACCTCCCTATTTTGCTTCATATTTCTTCAAAGCATGTGTTATTCCCTGATAATTTATGCATCCTTTTTTTTTTTTTTTTTTTTGGTCTATTTTCTCTGGGGTATATGTTCTGTGAAACCTGAGATTTTCTCCATTTTATTCAGCACCTAGAACAGGGCCAGACCCATAGCAGCTACTCAGTAAATACTTCTGAAATGAATTCATCCATGAAATGCATTTTGCACAATTTCTAACATATAGTAAATAATTCATATTAGTTTTTATGTCATTATTCATAAGCCTATTCTTTTGACATTTATGGCTGCGTCAGATTTTTTTTTAATACGAGGACACATTATTTTATGTGTCCTTTGTATGAAGGACATATTATTTTCTGTGACTTGCTTTTGTCTTATGAGTTTTCTCCTCTAGCTTCAGCTTACCTTCCACATTTCTGAGACAAACTTCCAAAAGCAGAACTGGTCAAATACTTTCAAATATCCCCACTGCTTACAAGAAAACATCTAAACTTAATATGGAGTGTTACAAGGTCCTTCATAATCTGGGCTCAAATTACCTCTGCAGTTTCATTTCCTCCTATTTTTACCCATTCATCATATACTCCAGCCCCACTAATTTACTCATCAATCTCCAACACACCAGGCTTTTACATGTATCTGTGTTTTATACACACTATTGCTGGTACCAAGAATCCTCTCCTTCTCGTTTTTTGTTTTTGTTTTTAATACATTGAGTAGGGACTAGGTCCAAATCATCTTTTTCTCACTGGTGACAGACAAATCAGAAGGGTTTCCTGGCCAGATGATCTCTTGTATCTTTGGTTATTCAGTGGTAATTAGAACAGCAATATCACATTTCCGACACTCATGCTGCCACTGCCTACTGCTATAGCTGTGGCAGGCATCACTAGTTGATCAAGGCACTCTTTCCAGCTGAGCCCATTCCTAGCCTTAAAATCCTCTTTAACCAAATGCCCCAGGCAGCCAGTTCTAATTGCTCAGAATTGGCACTAAAAATGAAATGCATTTGCCATCTCTTTGAGACCCTAGAACTTGGCAGGTGCTCAACAAATGTTTGCTGAACAGATGCTGAGTTTAGAGCTATTTACAACAAGCAGCAAACATCTTTTTTAAAAAGTGTAGATTAGCCTTTTGATATCACTTCAGCCAAAATGCTTTTAAGACTCAAGTATCTCCTAAGTCACCCCTTCTTTTTCCCAACTGTGTCCTTCATCGTGGCATCACCCCTGACTTATTGCCTCCCTGGACCTGTTGAGAGTCCTGCCACTTGCTCCCTGTTGGATAGTCCCCCTGTTCCTTTTGAATGCACTTCTGAAGAAATCATCTCCATTTCATAGTTGAAATATTTGTTCTTGCTTCTGCTTTACATTCCTAGCCATTCTCTCTCCCTAGTTTATGTTCTCAGTGACTCATGTAAAATTTTGCCTAAGTGGATAAATGAACGTTTATGCTTCTGAGAAAATGGTGTAGGATGGTGAGTGCATTTGCTCATTAGAGAATTTCTACCTATACGGATCCATTTTTCTAAATCTATTGGCAATAACATCTAAAGCTGCCCCTTTTTTCAGTTGTTTACATGATTTTGACTTCTACCATTTTGGGTAGAGGAGGATACAAATTACCTAAAAGGATGAGGTAAAGGAATGGGATGCTTAGTTAATTTGATAGTCTGGTAATCTTGGGGGAAATTCCAAACACATTTTTGTTTTTAAAAAAAAAGTTTAAACTTTTAATAAAAATTTACCTTTCTACCTTAACAATAACACATAGCTACCCTAATGGAGCCTTAGAAGCTTAGATGATGGAACACTTTTCAGGACCCCAAGTTATCACTTTGAGTGTCAATGCCCCTTGCCCAAAGATGCAGCAGTTTAGGAGATGAGCTAAGTATGTATTGGTCCTGGGACTCAGCTTGTAAATGTCTTCCATCCTCAGTTAGCAATGTTTCTCACTAACTCCCTGATGTCTGCCTAACTTTTTGCTACCTATCAGAGAAAAAAAGCTCCCACAACTTGAAATTTCTAGAGTCTACTTTTTTTATTTTCATGTGCATAATTGTATTCTTGTTTTAAGGAGTTTGATGTTAGAGTTACTAAATATCAGTCCATGGAATCCCACCCACTCTTGTCCTAAAAATCGCAGTTGGTGTTCTCACCGTCTACCTTCTTCCCAGTCCAATGATGCAGCAGGTCCAGATTGGCACCTGTTGTTCTTGTTACAAACAGAGACATTTATATGTGTTTGCTGCCTACGAGGGTATCCTGCTCCAGAAAAGGGAAGACAACCTGGAATAATTTAATGTGAATTCTAGTGATTTCAGCACAGCTGATAGCAAAAGCAATAGCCTATCTTCAGCTAAGATAATAGAACAAAAAGATCTAGACACATAGAGTCAAATCCAAGCCGTACCATCAACGAAGTGTGTGACCTTGGGCAAATCACCTTGATTCTCTTTCAGTCACTGCTTGAATCTGTAGAGTGTGGGGGCTGGATTAGATCACTTTTAAGGTCCTTTCTTTGGTCCTAATTCTATACATTTTGCTAGCAGATTCTAAATCTGAACTGCCTTAGCGCTAATTTGGGGAATGATTTCTCATTGCCTCTTCCATTCCAACACCATCTTCCAAGGCATCCTATATAAAGACTGATAGTATTTCGTTGTTATTTTTTCCTTGCTTTAGGGCTATTAAGTGGGGTGACTCACAGGGCTGGGTTCCAGCTGGGGGCTCAGAAGCTATCCATTTCTGAGGGGGGAACTCTGAGACTCTGAAGGAGGCAGAAAAACAAGGAGCACCAGTTTGCCACTGGTCCCCTCCTCTGCTGATCCCAAAGAAACACACAATCAGGCAAAAAAAAAAAAAGGCCCTCTAAGCAAAGAGAACCCCATTTCCAAGGTCCAGACCTTTCTGATAAAAAAGGGCTTTCATCCCTCAGGGAGTCAAGTGGCACAGAGAAAAAAAGTTTGGAGAAATATCCAAATGGTATTTTCATGTTGCCTGCTATGGCCTGCATGTTGTAAATCGTCTCTTCCTTGTACACTGTTAATGACTTTGTGTCATTTTTAGGCCTTCACAATGCCTATCTCCTAATCTTTATTTGTAATAGGATTTTTTTCTGATTATAATAAAAGTACATATTTGTTGTGGAAAACAGAGAAAAGTTTACAACAAATTTTAGAAGATTATCCATAGTTTCACCATCAGGCATTTCTGTGTATTTCATTCCAGTTCTTTTTTCAAGATTCATAATTGTAACCCAGGCATCAGCTGTTCCCTCTTCCCCTTATTGAGCTAGCAATAGGTTGCACAAAAGCTTTTTGTGCATTTGTGAGAATCCTTTCCAGTGACAGAAAACTCAAACTGGCTTAGGCAGGAAAATGAATTTATTGGATCATAGAAAATTTCAGGGTAGCAACCTAAATGTCTGCCTGAAGGGGAAGGGATAAATAAACCATGATGTGACCATCCAATGAAATACCACGCAGCAGAGAAAATGAGCGAACTAAAACTGTACATTGGAACATAAGACAATTTCCACAAATATGCTGAATGAAACAAAGCAAGTTGCAAATGAATGCATATACTATGATACCACTTGTTTATATAATTGTTTAAGGATATACACAAACATAGCTCAAGAATACATGTATATCTAAAAAGGGAAAAAGAGGGATTGGAAGAAATCAACCCCAAGTTCAGGAGGGTGAGAGAGGGCTGTGATCAAGAAGAAGTTAAAAGAATGCTTTAACTATGATAGTCCTGTTTTATATACGAGGTTGGGTGATGAGTATCCGGGCTCTTATTATACTAATTCTATACATGTTGGTAAATCTGAAACATTTCATAACTATTTTTAAGAAACACACACACATACATGCACACTCCAAAAACAGTGATAACTCAGCATCTGGAAGAGCAGTATCCCAGCTTCAGTCTGTCTCTCAGCTCTGTCTTCTTCTAGATTAGCTCTATTCTTGGTAGCAAGAAGGGCAACAAAAAATTTACGTTGCTATCCTCACCATTCTGGCTGTAAACTCACACTTTCCCTTCCAAAATTCAGGGAGAGAGAGAGCACTGCACTCTTCCAAGAGTCCCGAGGAGAAATCCCCAGTTCCATTCCATAGGATCCCAAGTCCATGCCTGAATCTGTCACCTGGGGAGGAAAGGATGTGGGCTGCTCTCATTAGCCTGGTCTGGGTCACGTCCCCACCCCTGGATTTGGGGAGTGGGTGGGTGAGTCAGTAACATCCAAACCACACGGGCTAGGAGGGATGGGTGTTTCCCCAGAGGAAAACCAAGGTGTTGTTAGCAGAAGATGAAATAGATTCAGGACAGATATAAACAACAGATGTCCCCTCTGATTAGTGGAAAATTGTTAATTTACTGAAGATACCTTAAAGGACAAGGAAGAGAGGATGTACAACAAAAAGCCTACAGCAAACAAGCTGAGGATACCGCTTACACATCTTGCCAGAGCCCCCTTTTCACCGTGCTGCCCTCCCCCACTCGGATGTTCCTTCTCTTTCTCCTTCCCTCTTTACCACACAATACCCTGACTTCCTAACTGCCCTCTCTCACTTTTGCAAAACGACACTGTTCCATCCAGACTGGTGTATTTTCTTTGTCTTATGCTCAGGAAAACAAAACACCTACGGTCAATAAGATGCATTTCTTTAGAAAGCGGGAAAGTTTAGGGGTTATCCTTTATTATTGAATATACCCTGGCAGGGGAGGGTCTTATACCCATCCAAGCAATTTATCAAAGCACAACTTCCAAATGTTTGCAAATGTTTAATCCAGAGAAATTTTAATACCAGCTGCTAAGACAATGCATTTTCTCCCTTTTACCAACTATATAGTTGTTTACAGAATGCTCGTTTTAGAGTTTTATACTTCACTTTTATATTTTTCTCAAATCATTCATTATTCCACTAAAATCTTAGCTTTGTAATGGTTATCTAATATAACTTTATATGAATGTATCAATTTTTTTAAGCAATCATCTATTGTCAGACATTTAGGTTGTTTCCATTCGTTATCATATTATAAGTAATGTTGACATTAACATATGTTCATACGATTATGTTTTTCTCTGAAAATTGCCTTAGGATCTATTACTAGAATTAGAATTGCTTAGCCAATTGGGTATGAACATTTTTATGACTCTTGATACAGTTTGCCAAGTAGCTCTTCAGAAATACTAAAACCAGGTACCCTCCCCTAGCATTGTATGAGAAGAGGACAAGGTCATTCTTAAACTCTGAGCAAGTCCTTCTGTGCCCTTTGATGCAGTAGCTGTTGAGCTCTGAGTAAACCACAGCATCCAATTGTAAAGCAAGGATGGTGACACAGTGCTTTCCCACTGTACCAAGTGTTAAACCCTTCCAAGGAAAAGCAAAATATAGAGATAATAATTATACCCTCCCATGCTTTCTTCTTTACCTTCCTTTTTATCTACCCAGTTTCTCAACCCCCAAACTTATAAATCATTCTTGATTCCTCCCTTTTCCTCCCCATTTGCCATCTTTAATCTTGAACCACCTCCAATCCCTTCTACTTCCAACATATAACCTGAATCTGTATGCTTCTCTTCATTCCTTTGGCTACCGTGTTGGGTTAGGCCACCATCAACTCAGGCCTGGACTATTGAAATAGCTTCCTAAGTGCTTTCCAAACTATTCTCCATGTAGCAGTCAAAGGGATCTTTTCAAAGTGTAAAGCCTTAAAGGCACCTCCCTGCTTAAAACTCTTGCGCCCTCTTACTTCTACTGACTTATCTACATCACCTCCCTTTCACTGGCAAGCCTCCAGCCACACTGGTTCCTTTCTGCGCCAGAAGCACTGAAAGCAGATTCCCATCTCCGGGGCTTTCATTCCGCAGATCTTTGTATGGCTGGTTCCCTCAGGTCATCCAGATCTCAGGTCAAATATCCCCTCCACAGTGAATCTTCCTTGGCTAACCAGTCTAGTCTCCCCCATCCCTCTCACCTCTTCCATACCCTACTGCCAAAAGTGTTGTTCAAAAACACACCTGAACATGATGCCTTATGGCTCACGAAAGAAAGTACAGTTACCTTAACGTGATTTTTCAAGTCTCTCTATGGTCTAATCCAACCTAACTTCCCAGTCTTTTTTTCCAAGGACTAATTCCCATCCACCAACACACACACACACAGACACACACACACACACACACACACACATGCCAGATTACTCATCATTTCTAAATTTCTTTTACCCTCCTGGCCTCCATGAATTTGCTCATCTTATTCCCCTAGGATGAGTAGTCCCTACTCACTAAAATACTGCTCATTTCTCAATCCTGTTCTCAAATACAGCCTCTTCCAAGACAATTTTGTTGCTTCCTCAAGCCAAAGTGAATAGCTTCCCTGTAACACAGAGATGACAAAGAGATTCCAGTTTAATTGGTGATCACTTCCTGAGGAAAACTTGGGAAGAATTCTGAGGTAGCATTTGAACTATCAGAGAAAGAGGTCTGAGGAGGAGTTGTGAGATACAGATGTATAATGTTATAAAATATAATACTTCATCTTGGACTTGTTTCTTTCATGTTTTATGTTTATTGATCCATACTCTTCCTTTGCCTTGAATTGTCAGAAACTTAAGTTTAGTCCATTAGGACCTGGCTTAGTATGTGTCACGTGATACATACTCAATATATTCTGACTGAATTTAGTCTTTTCTAGAATGATCTTCCAATATAGACCAAGGGAGACAATGAAGCTGGAAAACAAGTAATGAATGAGGAGTGGTAAGGAGTTGACTGAGAGTTAAATCTTTCCCCACTCTTGGCTGAGAAAGTGAGGCTGACCTGGAAGTGTGGTTTTCTAGAAAGAGCAAAGACTCTAGAATCAGATGAATCTCAGTCCAAATACCAGCTTTGTCACTTCTTAGCTGCTTCAACTTTGGCAAGCTCCTTCATCTCTCTGAACCTTAATTTCCTGAACTGTGAAATGGGGATTATAATACTCATCTCATGGGATGTTGTGAAGATTAATGAGAGGAAATAAGAAAGTCAAGGAATCTTGTGTGTAGTGCTTTACTGGCTCCTGGCAGATCTTGGGTTCCTCCCCTTCTCATTGGCCAGGTGGGCATTTGATGGCTCTCTTATCTAGTGTGGAGATGTCTAAGCTACTTCAGATGACAGAGAAAGGAAACAAGCTGGCTAGATTCCCTGATACAAAGGATGCCCACCATAAACCCAAATGACAATTGAGAGCCTAGACTTTCCACATTTGAATTTGACAATAAAGCACTAAGTTTTTCTGAGTTCGCTTTCCATTTCATCAGGCTTGGCTATGTCTGGGTTCTTCCACCTCTCTTTTCACGGAGCAAACAGACTATGAAGCCACAGCAGCACATTCAACACCTCAAGGAAATGCCTCACCTGTCCATGAGCAAGGTTCACCTGAGACACTGGCCAGCAAGGGAAGAAAGGAGACAGTAAAAATAGCACCTATGTGATCCGTTTCCTGAAAGCTCACCTCTGGAGCTTACATTATCTGTGAAGTAGTCATAACTCTGTGACACAACCTTCTGATCAAAGAATAAAGCCATTTCCATCTCACATCTCTCTTTTGGACTTCTCATTTAAAATACATGCACACACACACTTTTCCCCCCAAATGTCTGTTCTTGAATTGAATGTTCTTATGTCTCCCATGCCTCAAACATAAGCCCTCCCTGGCCCCACTACCATGTGGTTTGTTCAAGAAAGAAGCTAAGAAATTAGGACGCTCTTGGCACTGAGCAGTGTGTATATCTAACTAACTCTTCAAGTCTTATTCCCAGTGGCTTGCTATGACAGAAAACTGAGGACATAAAATGTAAGTCACGGAAGGACCTTGATGAGCCCTCATTTTACAGAAGGGAAAACTGAGGCCTGAGAAGAGAAAGATTTTCCCAAGGTGAGACATCAAGGCAACAATAGAACAGCTTTCTAGTTCAGTGCTTGTCTGTTACGCCATATGCAAAATCACATGGGCCTAAATATATTTCCTATTCCCACATTACACCACCTGGGAAATGATTGGTTGATTTCCAATGGCTAACATTTACTGAGAATTTGCTACGTACCAGCTGATTTGTGTGTGTCATTTTATTTGGACCTTCCTCACCAGAACCCCCGGTGGTCAGTTATTATCTCCATTTTATAAATGAGAGAGCTGAAGATTAGAAAGGGTCGACAATTTACCCAAGATTCTGCAGCTATGAGTGAAGTGGTATTTGAACTCAGGAAGTTTGACCTCAGAGGATGAATGCTAAACCACTACCTGATCCTGTTTCTTTAGTAGGAGACCTTTCCTGGTGGTGTTCCCTTTAGCGCCATCAGACATCTATCAGAGACCAAAATACGTTGGAGAATGCACAGTGCTGGAGGTCCTTGCCAATGAGCAAGCGAAGCCAAAGCAGCTGGTGCACCACCGAGGGATGGAGGGAGATGAGGGGCCCATCTAGGCTCGGCGCTGCTAGCTTTGGGAGCATGGGAAAGTCAGGCCTCTAGCGTTGCCCTGGACCTGTTCTGTTGTGTGATCTACAACAGCAGACAGCAGCAGGGCCCAATCAGTTCCCAGCTACCTCAGTCATCAAGGGTAGCTGCCGTGGCCGTGCCCAGGGCTATGAAAACTGCATTATGCAAGATGCGGGGGCATCCATTGTCATGGTTTCTGTACATTAACCCTAAGGAGAGAAACATTTATCCATGGCGTCCTCTCTCCATCCTGACAGTGGACCCCATCAGTGCTTCTGGATCAGTGCAAGGAGTAGGAATCCTGCTTTGGCCTTGAGAGCATAGACCAGTTTTGCTGGTTTAGCTGGTTTAGTCACCAACAGGGAGCCTGCAATCTAATTTCAGCCCTGTCATTTGGTCCTCTCTCTGTCCTATCACTTTTTCTCTCTGGGCCTCACTTTTCCCATTTGTTTCAAGGTGAGTGTGAACTCTAGTGAAGCTGCATTTAAGATAAACATGTCTAGCTGGCACATTCTACATTGCTCATGCTCTGGGTTTTGATGGCAGGATAGGAGCTGAAGTCACAAAACAGAGGCAGGGACCCAGGCCCTGTGCTGGTGATGAAGCAAGGAACAGTGAAGGAGAAGTGCAGAAGGCAGCA
This sequence comes from Balaenoptera borealis, assembly GCF_965194805.1. Lineage (NCBI taxonomy): Eukaryota > Metazoa > Chordata > Mammalia > Artiodactyla > Balaenopteridae > Balaenoptera > Balaenoptera borealis. Next base: position 31,053,850 of record NC_138868.1, read on the forward strand.
GGAGCAGCCCAGGAAGGATGCTTGAGAGGAGAGGGGTTGCAGAGGGTCCTTAAGAACACAGAAGGGCAGCCTCCACATCTTTGTCATAAGAGATTCTCTCTTTGTGGAGCTTTAAGGAAGGTACAGACAGGCCTTGAGGGCTTGGATCTTTTGCTCCATCCATCCTCTGGCATCTTACATCCCAGTTTTATTCTGATCGATTCTCAGAACCACCAAGAAGAACACTTCCTCATTGACAATGTTGAGAAAGATGAGCAGTGAATTTCAAAGCCTGCTTAGCTAGAAATACGCAGTTTTGAATTTTGAAACACACACAGACACACAGACACACAGACACACAGTTGTTTTTAATGGTGCTTCAATAGGAATAGTACTTCTAGCTCAATAGTCTAAGATGGCCTCTAGAAAACTCCCTGGAGAAATTAGGATAACAATTCCTATCATCCAGATATGGATGCAGGTTTGTTCACCAAACTAAGATTCAAAACTCCCTAGACTAGCTAAAACACATAGCAGGAAGAAAAGGTAACAGAGCTAAACATTGGGGCCAGCATTTGGGTCCAAAATTAAATTTCTCACCAAACAGAGTCCTTGAAACAGGTCCTGGGAAACGCGCTCCAAGGTGTACGAGAGCCAGCAGGGCCATACATCAATTTAGGCTGAGCAAATAAAAGAAGAATGCTTGTATTTGTGAATCAGGCTGGCTTAAGAGTGTTCTGGAGTGGAATCTTCATCTGCTATACAGGAGATTCACACATGCCATTTCTCAGATGTGCCTTCATACATACTCTCCAAAGGCAGCCCAGGGTATAGTGGAAAGGACTTAGGCAGGTCTAGATTCAAAGCCAGGTTCAGCCTACTGTCTTTGAGAAGTTGGGCCAGTTATAGCTGAGCCACTGTTTCTTGAGCTGTCCCAAAATATGCTTCTCCTGACTGGTTGTTGTAAGTAATAAAGATAATGTATGGTTACACTTCTCAGATTAGGTTGGCAAATTCCTAGGAGTATTTGGCAGTACGCTTGGGAGTATGGGAGGCCATGGCATAAATACAAGGCGTCTTCCCAGTGTTTCTCTTTTACTCAATGGCAAATCATTTACAACCTATATTTATAGTAAGCCAAAGAGGGATCTGTTATTGAGTGGAAAGAAAAATCTGCTGCCATGTTTAAAGCTCAAAGTGGGAAGGAACTTTCAAGACACAGACAGCTGCTGCATGCTCTATGCCCCTAGCTCCTTAGGAATACACACTCCCTTTCTCTGTCTTCAGGGTACTTCAGCAGAAAATTTGAGGAGCTTTGGGGCCTATGAAATACTTAGCATGGACTTTGGCACATAGTAAATGGTTAATAATTAGTAAATGTCATTATTTGGAATTTTGACATGAGGTCATCCTATTGGCCCCTGAACATGTGTATAGTGTTAGGTCCAGTGAGGAACATCCCTTTTTAAAAGGGATACAATCAAACAAGAATGTGTCTAGATTAAAGGGTGATGGACAGGTTGGTGTGAGGTCTGGAAACCCTATTATATGAGACAGTGTTCTAGTCACTGGGGCTCTTTAACCTGGAGAAGTGAAGAGAGGACAAGAGAGATTCTTCCAATATCTGAGGGGCTGAGAAGAGGAAGACAGAGGAAACATTCTGAATAAGCACACAATGACCAACCAGGTGAAATAAATAAGAAGCAGATTAAACCTCTACAAAAAAGAGACACTTTTTAACATTTGAGTTCTCTGGCAATGGGAAGCAGAGTATAATGGTTAAGAACTCGGGTTCTAGAATCAGAATCATGGAGTTCAAATCATAGTTTTGACCTGTAATAGTTCTGTGAATTCGGGGAAAGTTAGTTAACTATCTTTGGTTCATTCTCCTCGTCTATAAAATGGTGATAATGAGATATTCCTCATAGGATTACTGTGAAGATTAACAAAAATATGTAAAGCACCTAGAACAGTGCCTGATACATAGCAAATCCTCAATACATTCCTTTATACAGAAGTTGGCTGGAAATGTACACTTGAGAGTGTTATGGACTGATATTTGTGTTCCCCTGGAATTCATATGTCAAAACCCCAACTTTCAATGGTATTAGATGATGGTATTAGGAAGAGGGGCCTTCAGGGAGGTAATTAGCATTTGGTGAGGTCATGAGGGTGGAGCCCTCATAAATGGGATTAGTGCCCCATAAGAGTCACAAGACAGCTTGCTTTCTGTCTATCTTTTCTGCCATGTGAGAACACAGCAAAAAGATGACCATCTATAAGACAGAAAGCAAGTCCTCACTAGACACTGAATCTGCAGGTGCCTTGATCTTGGGCTTCCTGGCCTCCAGAACTATGAGAAATAAATATCTGTTGTTTAAGCTACCCAGTCTATGGTATTTTTGTTGTAGCAGCCTAAATATACTAAGACAGAAAGACACCAGGGTACAAGGAATACTTGAAGCCATGAATGTTATAAGATTGTCCTAAAAGAGAACATACAGGAAAAAGAGAAGAGAACCAAAGCAAACCGAAGCCCTGCAATACTAGGATTGCAGTATTAGAATGCATCCAGCTGCAAATAGCCAAAAATTCAACTAACAGTGACAACTTATTAACGATCTTACATAATAAGAATCATGGAGGGGCTTCCCTGGTGGGGCAGTGGTTAAGAATCCGCCTGCCAATGCAGGGGACATGGGTTCGATCCCTGGTCCAGGAAGATCCCACATGCCGCGGAGCAACTAAGCCCGTGAGCCACAACTACTGAGCCTGCGCTCTAGAGCCCATGAGCCACAACTACTGAAGCCCATACGCCTAGAGCCCATGCTCTGCAACAAGAGAAGCCACCACAATGAGAAGCCCGCACACCGCAGCGAAGAGTAGCCCCCCCTCGCCGCAACTAGAGAAAGCCCGCACGCAGCAACAAAGACCCAACACGCCCCAAAATAAATAAATTTATTAAAAAAAAAAAAAAAAAGACTCATGGAGGTAGATGGTTCTGATTTTAGTCTGAGTTTAGTGATGTCATCAAGGGCCCAGACTCTTTCTCTTCTCTATCCTGCCATTTTCCACATATTGATTTTCCATCTTCATACTTGTTGCCTCATGGTCTCAAGGTGGTTTCCAAAGCCTAAACTCCATGACCTCACTCAACCATGTTCAAGGCAGAAATATGAAGTAGGGACAAAAGGTTCCATTTTGTGAAATTCTGTCTTTCATATGGAAAAATAACTCTTCTCAGAAGTCCTGTTTTGTCCTTATGTCTCACTGACTATATAGCTGGCTAAAAAGCAAATCACTAGTGAATGAAAATGGGATTAATATTCCCATATTAAACCAAATAATGTATGCTCCAGATTTGCGGTAGAAGCTTACCTTCCCTAAAATCAATAGATCTCTGCCTAAGAACTAAATGAAATTTAGAGGCAATGACTAGTAAGTAGCTGTCATTTGTCACGTTTGGTCAACTCCAATATTTAAAGGGTTAGCAGAAGAAAAGAAGACAGTGAAGGGCATTGAGAAGGAAATACCATAGAAGTTGGAGGAAAATGAGGAGAAGTGTCAAGGAAATGAAAACAGAAGAAAGTTTCAAGGAGGAGAGAGAGGTCATCACACTCAAATGTTTCCATCTTTAGGTCAATAAGAACTGAAAGGGTCCACTGAACTGGTGATTTATAAACCGAGCAAGAGCTGTTTCAGTGGAGTGACGGGAGTAGGAGCCAGAGGGAAAGGTTATAAGAAGCTGAATGAAGTGAGGGAATAAAAGGGGGAATGGAGATAACTCTTTCTAGTTGTTTAACTGCAAAGAGAAAATTCCAGTGATAGTAGGTGGAGGAGAAGACAGGGTAAAGAGAGGGGTTTTTTTAAAAAGGAGAAACAGTGCACTTACTCAGGGGAGACAGAGCCAAAGTAAAGGGATGTGTTAAAGAGTTAGGAAAGGGAGGGAGAAAGAGAATGAAGATAGACTATGTAGGAAAGAATAGGGTCAATGCCATGTGCAGAGGTCAACCCTAGATAAGACGAATTATGTCTTTTCCTCTGAGATGTCATGGTGGGAGGGACTTGGAGAGTTGTGGGGAGGGAGAAGGAAGGAAGGACAGGTATGGATACAGATAAAAATTGTATTTTAGGCTCACAGAGGTACTCAGAAGGGCCTGTGATACCAAGTGCATGGGAAAGGAAGTGGGGTGGTGGTATAACTGAAAAGAGCTTCCCATAAATGGTTAACCTCAGAAAATCCAGTTGTTCCCAGCTGTGGACATGGAGGAAAGAAGAAAAGGCCATATTTACCCATCTTTCTCGGGACAGTTTAGTATCAGTCCCCTTAGGTTCTGAATGAAAATGGGCACCATAGGACCAGCTAGACATACAGCGGAGTCATTTCTTCAGAAAAGGCCTCCATGCCCAAAAATGCATTTCCTCCCACGCAGCTTCAAGGGCAGAGTTCAACACTATTAAGCCCTTGGCATTTATTACAGGGAGCTTTCGGAGCCTATACCATTGACATGTGTCCTAAGTGATGGCTTTATTGTTTCCAGTAGTCCAGGCCTCATGAGTCTTCAATTAAGAGAAAGTTTTCTTAAAAAAAAAAGAGAGAGAGAGAGAGAGAAAGTTTTCTTTTCATTCCCAGACACATTTTAGGGAAAATGCTCAATCCATTGGAGACAGTACTGGCTCATGTTCCTCAGGAAAGGTGCCTTTAGCCCAGTGTTCCTATAAAACAGCCATATCTCAGACAAATGTTCCATCAGGGACAACAAAACAAACCATTGACAGACTGGAATCAAAATGTAGTTGAAAACCAATTTTGTTCAAGATTATCCAATTTTTACATTTTGGTTTCGATGTCATTTAGGATTGGTGGGGAATGTTAGGCTCTAATTTTTTACTCCTTTGAAATACAACTTTTAAAGTGAACTAAAATGCAAGAGAATTTTTGAGGGATAAAGTCACAATGTTGATGACAAATTTACTTAAGATACATTTTATTACATCAAGAAGATAGGTGGTCACTGCCTTCTTTTCAAAGACAAGCACATGAACAGAGGTAAAAAGATTCTCCCAAAGTCACAGAGATGAGTAGCAGAGCACAGATGTGAACCCAGGTGTTCTTACTTATTTATATTAGCCCAGGTTTCCACATCTTTTACTAGCGGAGTGATGATGATAGTTACCTCACAAATGTATATTAAATAAGATGAAGCCTTTAAAAGTGTCTTCTTCAATGGATTGTTGCTGGAGAAAAGGTTGGAACTGGTCAAACAAAAAACTGTTGAGCAATTCTAGCAGAGAGGCAGTAGGCTTCAGTGTGGGGAGGCACATGGGTCAAGGTTCTTGATTGTGAAGGATTCAAACTGACTGTAGCTAAGTGAAGCAGCAATGAAATTTGTTGGTTGGGTATTGAGTGGCTCCCAGGCTCAGCAGGAAGGCTGCCTGGTTTGGGCAAGGGGCAGGAGCTAGGGAAGCTGAGTGGCCACATTCACAGCCATGGTCACATCCCAGAGACAGTCTGCTTAGACACTGGTCACAGCCTCTGCCTTACTACTTCTGCCACCACTGGACCCTGGACACCATACTTCAATCACCCAAGTGAATTCTAAATGAGTCAGTTGATTAGATGTAAATCTGGTTGCAGTATCTCATCACCTACCATGTCTATGCAACAGCTTCCAGAGATGAGGAGAGCAAGAATCTATCTAGCCTCTTTCACTTCCACCCACTTATAGAGGCAAACCCCCCAAATATGGAAAGGAGCTTCAGATTCTAGAAAGCAAACAAAATGGCAAATGCTCATTGCAGGTGGTGTACTTAAATAATACTCTTCTTAATCTGACTTCCATCTTCCTATGGCGCTCATCTCCTAGAACTTCCTCGTCTGTAACTGTTGGGCTCCTCAGATTGGTGGGCTTCTCATGTTTTCATGCCTTGATAGAGCATCCCCATTCCCAGGTCTATGCTCTTGTTCTTCTCCCTTTTTCTGAAAATACTTGGGATTTGATCCATGCTTTCCTAACTCTCCAAATTCTACTTATTGAAAACTAAGGGCCTGGCATGTTTATTGAACACTGTTGCCTATAGTTCTACCACTTTCCAAGAACCTTCCCTAATGAAAGTGGTTCTCGTTTATATCCCTGATCTCACTGTGTCCCCCTTCGTCAGAAGCATGTCCAGTCTAGTTCACAGAATTAATGACTTGACCATATATATCACTGCTTCATTAATCAGCTGGTAGACATGGTAATATGGAGAGAGGACCAAGAATCAGATTCTTGTGTACCACCAACCTGATGTACTTCTATGGGCAAGTTACTATTATCCTAAGCTGCTGCTTTGGAAATGAATGGAATAGATGAAATCATGGCTTCCAACTTGGGTCTTCATTAGAATCATCTGTGGGAGAACTCAAATATAAATTTCCAGGATCCAACACAAACCTTCTGAATCTTCCAGAGTGAGTCCAAGAATCTACAAGGTTTATTTTTGTATTGTTTTGTTTCTCTTTCTTTCTTTCTTTTCTTTCTCTCTTTCTTTCTTTTTTTTTTTTTTTTTTTTTAGTTTTGCTTTAAGTGTATCAAATTATCCTGATAATAAGCCAGGTTTGGGACCCCAGAACTGAAAGATTTCTCGTACCTTTTAGCTTTAGGAAGTGATGAGGTAGTAATAGATAGCAATTAACACTTCCATCTCTGGGGTCAGAAAGAATCAGATTCTGACTCTGGCTCGGTAACTCTCTAGCTCTGAAATGTGATCAAGTAACTCAACCTCTCTAGGCATCAGTTTCCTCATTTCAGAAATGAGAATGATAAATGTACCTATCCCATGGGATTATTGCAAGGGCTCAGTGAGATAGGCATTTGCTACTCTGAGCCCAGTGCCTGGCCTATGAACAGCACTCAGGAATGCTAGCTGGATTATTGTGATGATAAGGGGAGGAGAGTTAAGGCATCCGGCTGTGTTGGGGGAGGTTGGAGGAAAGCTGGTGGAAACATGACTTTCTTTTTTCTGTTTTTCTGCTTGATTTAACTATGTAAAAATATAACTGATGAACTTAAAATGTTCAGGATGTTGGCGTTTTTCCCCCTTTTTTCTGGCTGCAGCTTCTCAGAAGATGCATTCCCAAAGAGGAACATCTCAGCCCCACCAGCCAGTATGTGACTCGCTCCTGCGTCTTGGCTCAGGCCTGAATGTGGTCCATAGTAAGCTGCTTTGCCTTAGTGACTCAGCATAGTAGGCCCTTTTTCATTTCTCTCTCATTCCCCAGCCAAGAAACTCTCCCACTTCTCTCCACCGTCTGCTACTGAGATTGCATTCTGTATCATCTACTGGGAGATAACACAGTTAAATTGATGCTGGGAACCTTATAAGGCTATAAACACTTCTTTGCACGATGGACGTCATAATAGCAAATTGAGAGCGAGTGCCAATAATAGATTTCTTGGGTTTCTTTTTTCTTCTGCACATTCTTCAGGGCTCTCCGAGGGGGGACTGAAATGACATGGCAACCCCGAAATAGTCCAGGGAATCAGACTGAGGAAGAAGTCTCGAGCAGACAGGCAAACCAAATACAGCCCACACCTTCTCAGTCCCAAATCTATCTCCCCTAAAACGTGAAGGTGCCTCTTTGGTGGCCCTTGGTTGGAGCAGTGGGAAGATGGCTTTGGTATTGGACAGCTCTGGGTCTTGTTGCCTCTGCCTTATGCCAGCTATGTGACCTTGGGTCCTGCTCCTGGTCTTTGTAATGAACAAGAGTGCGCTGATGATACGAGATGGCACAGTAAACCCGCCTGCCACTTAGTAGGGGCTCAGGATGTGTTCACTCAATTTGCATTCTTTCTTTCCTAAAATAGCCCCACGTTGGCAGAATCAGTCCATTTCAGATGGGCAACTTCCACAACAGAGTGACTCTAGATGGTTCCAGCAAGAGAGAATTCACTTCCCCTAGAGATTCTTTGAACATGCTATATGGTGTAGTAAAAAACACACTCAGGTGAGAGTCAAACTTGGACGCTAGTCCTGTCTTGCGACTTACCATCTTTGTGTCCTTGCAAATGTTATTAAGAGTTTCCACGTTTGCCGAGGGCTTCCTAGGTGCCCAGCACTATACTGAATGCTTAATATGCCGTATTTTACTTCATCTCATAATAATCCCTACAGAGTAGAAATTACTATCCTCACATTATAAAGGGCAGAGAAACTCAGTCACTTACCCAAGACCACATCGGTATAAAGGGTGAAGCTTGGATTTGAACCCAGTTCTGTCTGGCTCCAGGGTCCCTGTTTCTAATCCCCATGTACCTGGCTCCTGCTTACTGTTCCTGATCTTACTTTCTCAATCTGCAAAAAAAGGGGATAATAATCAATGCCTACCCCCCAGGGCTTCCTAGAGAGGAACACATAAAATCATGGATTGAGGGGGCTTTATGCACTGAAAGGACAGTTTATTTAAAGAATTGTATTTATTATCACAAAGGGTGTAATGGTCTCTTTGGTCTTTAGAAAACAATCCCTGTCCCCAGAGAAACTCAAAACTATAAAGCTGACCATTCTTGCCTGCACCCAGCAATGTGAGACTGAGGACAAGGTGGCTTTTGCAGCTACACGATCGTGTATTGAGCAGGGTAGAGTACACACTAAATCTGTATTTATACTTGGGAAACCACGCTGTGCTTAAATTAGCACTTGAAGAATAGAAGCTTCTCTAAAGCTGCCCTTCTTAAGTAACACAGACTAACATTTCTATAACTACAGACAACAGTATTTTGAAAGCCATAGCAAGATGCCTTGAATTCATCCTTTATCCTCACCCACCCCTCACCAATCACACCTCCCAACTTCACCTCCCCCTGGCAACCAGCATCTATCTTAAACCAAATCTCTTTTCCAACATTTGTGGTTCAAGCAAGGTGTGAATAATAAAGACTGTCAGAGATTTCTCCAGGATCTCCTGGTTTATTCGATGAGATGTTACTTAGAAGTCACAATATTCATCACAAAAAGGCTCAGAAGTATTTAATTAATCAGAGGTGCCCCAAGCATCATTGCACTAACAAAGGAATCAATTTTCCAAATTCAAGAAAACCATAGAAATAGCATCCAAGCTCTGTCCTGAGATTTGTCCTAATTTACAAGGGTCATTTTACCTACTGCTCAGTAACCCCAAAATTCCACCTGTCTACCTCCTTGGGCCTTGCTCTGGGGAGTTTATCCTTATCTAGGTCTTTTTGCCCAGACATATATTTATGCATACCACATACACACGTGTGTGTGCACACTCACATACACCGTGCACATCACCAATTCCCATGGAAACCAAACAAGGAGGAAAAATCGAAATACAGAAGAAACTACAGAAGAGCTCTCTGACCCTATTGCCTGATTCTCCCCAGACCTACAGCTCTGAGACCCTTCTGAGATTTCTGTAGGGTTGTGAGCATTCTTTACCATTTTAATTTAGAGCTGAAGAGTGATGTCTTTAAGTTGAGAATAAATAACCACATAATTGAGCATCACAATGAATAACCAAGAGATATACTAATTTTAAAACAATCACACAGCCACTGGAGCGGACAGAAGCCACTTATGACTTTTGATCCCAAAGTCACCTTTGCCCAATAAAATATTATAGGTGTGGGAAGCAAGGAGAGAGAATGAGGAAAAATAAGAATATTAAATATTTTCCTCACTCCCTGAATAGCAGTAAATAGAGAGTGAATAAGTGCATTAAAGTACATCAGTACAATGGAAAATTGTGCAGCCTATAAAGAATGAGAGTTTCAAGTACTGACAGGGAAAGATATCTAAGTTATATTGTTATGAAAAACAGAATTGCAGAGCTGTGTTACTGTATTAATCTATTTAGGTAAAAACAATTATATGAAGAAAAAGTATGCCTTTAGTTAGCATATATGTATAGAAAAAATTGTGGGAGAATGTAAACCAAAGACTTTCAGTGGTTATAGCTGTGTAGTAAGATTATGGAGAATTCTGATTTTCTAAGCCATTCATTTCTGTAAAGTTTTTTTTTTTTAAGATCAAGAATCTACTATATTTATAATCAGAAAAGGTGATGAGGCTGAGCAAAATTATCTTCTCTGCTCTATGGGGACTGATAACCTTGAGATCTGAGGGACCCCTGTAATGATATCTACAATCGCATGCCCTGGGCCCTTCATTTCCCTGTATAAGCAGATGTATTTTGGAAACGCAGACATGCCACATTCTAGCCAAATCTCTTTTCTTCTATTTTTGAAAAACCAGAAAAACCACAGTGACTTGTGTTCATCATTTCTGGTCCAGCAGTGGCCAAGTGGGTGGGTGGCAGAGTTCCAGGTTCTGATGGATGACAAGACTTCAGTGGCCAAAATGTTAAAGACCTTTCCTTCTTCTCCTTTTGTGGGTTTTTTTCACCTTTAGTGCTGGCAAAACACATTTACAAAGTTGTTGTCTTCTGTCATCAGTCTGTAATATTGCCAAGGGCCAGTCCTCCTGCCCAGTGTGGACTCTGGTCACTTATCCTAAGAGAATGGCATCTGAAACATATGAAATATTTTGACTGAGAAGAAACATGAGAGGGGACACTTGGTCTAAGGTTTCCCTTCACCCAATTTCTTGGCAGGATTTCTCGTTAGAGAATCGGAGACCCCCACCTTGGACAGCCAAGAAGAAATCATAGGTTTAAAATGTGACTACATGTCCATTGATAGAGGAATGAGTAAAGAAGTTGTGGTACATATATACAATGGATTATTACTCGGCCATAAAAAAGAATGAAACAATGCCATTTGCAGTGACATGGATGGACCTAGAGATTGTCATACTGAGTGAAGTAAGTCAGATGGAGAAAGATAAATACCACATGATATTGCTTATATGTGGAATCTAAAAAACCGGTACAAATGAACTTATTTACAAAACAGAAATAGAGTCACAAATATAAAAAACAAACTTACGGTTACTAGGGGGGAAAGGGGAGGATAAATTGGGAGATTGGGATTGACATATACACACTACTATATATCAGATAGATAACTAATAAGGACCTACTGTATAGCGCAGGGAACTCTACTCAGTACCCTGTAATGACTTATATGGGAAAAGAATCTAAAAAAGAGTGGATATATGTATATGTATAACTCATTCACTTTGCTGTACAGCAGAAACTAACACAACACTGTAAATCAACTATACTCCAATAAAAATTTTAAAAATAAGTAAATAAATAATAAAATAGAATAAAATGTGACCACAAGCAGCCAAACTGAGTGTTAAACTCTTTTGTTGTAAACACTTGTTGGTGATCTGCAGAAACCACATGAACCCCCTTTCTTCAAGGACCACCATTATCTACTCTCGGCAGCCGTGTTTTTTCTACATAAGTTTCCCACAGCCTCCCAATCCCAGTTTCATTCAGGATGAGCACCTGACCCACCAGGACCAATCAAATTTTTCTGGCAATCTGTGATTATAAATCAGATTCATCAATTTCCTTTTTGAGGCTAGAGCTGATAATCCCAAAAAACCAGGAGCTGTGGCACTGGTACAAGTCAAAATAATGTGCCAATGGTGTAGGCACTGTGGAAAACAATTTTTCCTCCAAAAATTAAACATGTAATTATTATATGATCCAGCAATTCCACTTCTGGGTATATGCCCAAAAGAATTCAAAGCAGGGACTTGAGCAGATACTTGTACACCAGTGTTCATAGCAGCATTATTCATAATAGCCAAAAGGTGAAAGCAAACCAAATGTCCATCAACAGATGAATGGATAAACAAAGTGTGGTGTGTGTATATATACATATATATATATATATATGATGGAATATTAGTCTTAAAAGGAATGAAATTCTGACACATGCTACAACATAGGTGAACCTTGAAGCCATATGCTAAATGAAATAAACCAGACACAAAAGGATAAATATTATATGGGTCCACTTATATGAGGTATCTAGAATAAATTCATACAGACATAAAATAGAGTGGTGGTTGCCAGAAAATAGAAGGGGGTATGGTGGAATGGGGAGTTATTGTTAAATGGGTACAGAGTTTCAGTTTAGGAGGATAAAACAGTTCTGGAGATGAACAGTGGTGATGGCTCCACAAGAATATGACTATACTTAGTACTACTAGACTGTATACCTAAAACTGGTTTAGACGATAAATTTTATGTTATGTATATTTTACCACAGTTAAAAAAAAAAAAAAAGAATGTGCCACAAGCTCTGGCTTGGAGCTTGGAGTTGGAGTTCAAGGAGTGCGAAGCTAGGGCAGCAGCTTTGAACAAAATGCATTCAGTTCAATTGCACAGATATTTCCTGAGTACTTACTATGTGTTAGGCCAGCTGAGAGGTTATACAGAGGATTTAGGGATTAATAAGACTTAGTCTAAGCATCAGGAAGCTCACACTCTAGGGGAGATTTCAGAAAGTACACAAATACAAGGCAAAGTGCAATAAAACCATAAATAAAAAACAAATACACCTTGGAGGATTGAGAATTCAAGGAAGACTTCATTGTACATTTGACATCTGAGATGTGCCATGGGGTATTGGTAGCTGCTATAGACTAAATTTAAAAATTCATGTTGAAACCTACTCCGTAAAGTGATAGTACATCTAGGTGAGACCTTTGGGAGGTGATTAAGTCTTAAGGGTGGAACCCTCAGAAATGGGATTAGTGCCCTTATAGAAGAGCCCCAGAGAGCTCCCTTCTTCCTTTCACCAAGTGAAGACACAGCAAGAAGACTGGGAAGCAGGAAGCAGGCCCTCACCAGACACCAAATCTGCTGGCACCTCGATCTTGGACTTCCCTGTCTCCAGAACTGAAAAATAAACTGTTGCTATAAACCACCCAGCCTATGGTATTCTATTATAGCAACCAGAACAGAGTAAGACAGTAGCATTGTGCCAGGAAGGGGGCATTCTAAACACAGAGAATATGGGTTAAAGCTGTGAGCCAATTTGAGGAATAGCAAGCAGGATGGGATAAAAATAAGGGCAGAGAAAGTAACATTGAACTTATTCTCTGCCAGAAATCATGCACAATGTTTTTCACGTGTCTCATTTAATCTTCACAGCAGTCTTGGGTAATATTAGGTAATATTGTAGAAGACACTCCTGGTCACCTATCCTACAGCCTTTTCTCCCTCCTCCTTCCTTGCCTCCAAGCCTGATTTAGTTTGGGGGTATTCCCCCTGGACAGATTTGTCTTGCTGGAAGTGTTCCTCTCAAGCTCCAGGGAATGAGTCTTCATTAGTCCAACCCGGTGGTAGTAATTCCATTCCCGTTGGCTTGTTTGAGCTAAAGGCAAGATGCAATTTGACCAGAAAAGAAAAGAGGCAGGGATGTCTGCCAGAGGACTTTTGGAAAGACTTTTTTCTCTGATTTAAAAAAACGACAAAAAAACTTTCTGCCTTTGGGTGCATCTGTTTAAGAATGTGAAGCCTGGGGCTGTGGTAGTCTTCTTGCAACCATAATCATATGACTCTAAAAATGAAACTAACCCTCTAAAGATGATCGAAGAGAAAGAGAGAAGCTACTAAATTTGAGCCCCTGAGTTAATCGACACTTCACCCATTTCCCTCTCTCTCTCTCTTTACTTAAGATAACACTTTTTTTTTAAACATTTAAGCCACTTTAAGTTGGGTCTTCTATTAATTGCAGATGAAATGTTACATGAGTCTCCAAATAGGTCGGAGATAAAATAAGTTGCCTGTAAGTTAAAGATCAAGGTGTCTGACTCCAGGTTACTGGTGGGATGAGATTAAAATAGTAGTCTGAGACCTCAAATACCTGGGTGAGGAGCGTTTGGGCAAATTGCAGGGCAGGAGGAGCAACCCTCCTCTGAATGTGTGAGAAGCTCAGGAATGCAAAGCATCAGTCCCATTATTTTAGAGTCACACCTCTTGTTGCCTATGGCCTGGGGGAGGGAAAGGGATGGTGTTTCCGTGGTGACTCAGCCCTTCCCCTAGAAAACTCAAGAAAACGTCAAGCATGCCCTTGTAGGAAACCTTTCCTCTGTCAGGGCTGTGTTTATATAGGGAAGTGCCTGGAAAGTCTCGCTCCTCCTTTATGCTTGACTTGTTCGATGTCTCCCACCTCCTCCACTCTCAGTGGGTGAGGAGCCCAATGTCACTCCAACCCCCTCCCTCTGCCTGCCACACATTTCCAGGCCTTCGTTTGAGGCAGCTGCCGAGAGGTGGAATGACTTCCCTCACCAGTATTTTTACCACCCATTGGGAGGGAGAAGATTGTCTTCTATAGGTTATTGTAAGGTATTGAATATAATTCCCTATGCTCTACAGTAAACTCTTGTTGCTTATCTATTTCACGTATAGTAGTTTGTATCTGTTAATCCCATACTCCTAATTTATCCCTCCCCTCCCCTCCCCCTCCCCCTCCCCTCCCCCTCCCCCTCCCCCTTGGTAATCCTAAATTTGTTTCCTATGTCTGTTTCTATTTTATATTTACATTCACTTGGATTATTTTTTATATTCCACATATAAGTGATATCATATAGTATTTATCAACTATACTTCAGTTGAAGAAGAAAAAAAGGATTATCTTCTATAAAAATACAACTCGTCATGCTGGGAGAGGTTAGAGGAAGGTTTCCACTAGAGGTGACCAGAGGCTGCCACTGGAGCAGTGGACGTGAGTCAGATAAATCTGGATTCACATTCCAGCTTGGATACCATGAGCTACATGATCTTGGGCAAGTCACTTCACTTCCCTGATACTCGGGTTTATGGTCTGAAGAATGGGAGTAATGTCACCTGCTCTACTTACTTCATGAGGTTCACTTTTGTCTCCAAAAAAGACAATCAAAAACATACACAGCCACCATGCCAATCTCAGGACTGGACCTTGAGGGGCTGGGACTCAAACAGAGATTTTCATTTGGGACAGAGGAAAACAGTTCAGAAACAAGAATTTAGTATACCCAAACTGTCTGTGTGGATCCTGAAAGGAATCTGGGGAAAGAGAGGGGCATAAATGCACTACAGCAGAAGAAGGAAGATCCAATTGGCTGAATCTCTTTTTTGAAGCCTGACTGTGGCCCTGGGGCTTTGCACTAGTTCTCTCATTCAACCCTCCCAACAGCCTCGTGAGATGGGCATCTGCATCTTCATCTTCATTTTATAAACGAGAAAAAGCCACACCAAGAATTCAAAGGTACCAGCTGAAGGTAGATTCTGGTCTCCTCATAACATAGGTTATGAGGGATTTTTTTATGAAAGACTTAACGGCTTTTTAAGTCGTTTTGGCTCCTAAGGAGAAAGGAGAGGGAGCAAAACCTTGGAAACGAACCTTGCAGCATTATGAGAATTTTCATGCCTATGGCTACAATCCTCTCCTGGGCAGAAGGTCCTGGAGGGTCCAATAGAAATAGTACTGAAAGTGACTGAATGGTAGTAATTGTTCCATAAATTGTGCTGAATAATGAATAAAAGAAACACACATTATAGTCTAAACAACTTTCTAACTATGTAGCCTTGGATGAACTATTGAACCAGGCATCATTTTTAACTAGAGAAGGAGAGTTGATTTATGCCTCTCTTCAGTCTATCCAATGGATTTGGGTTGTTACCATAGGATGAGGACAGTCAGCTCTGATAGGGGAGGGGAGGGGGCTGAGCTGGACAGTAGAGCAAGCACTGGTGTGGAGATCAAGAGATCGTGAGTCCTCAGTCTTTTCATTTGTAAAATGGAAGATTATGCTAGATCCATGGTTTCCAAGTTTTCAGCTTTTTTTTTTTTTTCATTTTAAGCAACAGTTGAAAGGTTTTACTACCTGAAATCTGACATGGAGCCCCAAACTATTAGGTAAGTAAATGTGCTGAACAGACTGAAACAGCACAGAGATGCAGAGCTCCTCCACCCCGGGCCATCCCCGCATCACCCTTCCTTCCCTACTATCAAGGCCACTTTGCAAGATAGGGGACCCCACAATCTCTGTGGGGTTTCCCAAGGTTGACTTCCAAAGAACTGTTCCAAATGCTTTCCTGACTATGATTCTTTAGACTCACAAAAATCCTATAGCATAGGTATCAATATTAACCCCTTTCACAGATGAAGAAACTGACGCACAAGGAGCTTAATTAACGTGGCCCAGGGATTAAGAATTAAGACTCTTAACCAAGAGTGCCTCCTTCCATAGCGGGAGGGGGTTTCAGATCCCCAGTGACATCTATTCTCCTGACCCAAAGACAACTGAAATCAAGCTGAGAATATAACCTTGATGTTACTGGAAACACCAGTCGCAAATGAAATATTATTTTCCAAAAGAGCTTTTCCGCAGTAGTTTTTTTTGAGAGCTCAGCAGTGTTGGTGACATGAGCTTGGTATCGGGGCAGTAGAGGAAGATGTCCAGAAAAATGCCTGATGTCACAGTCTCCGACAGCACCAAATGTGTCAGGACTCTGCCATGTGAGCTGACACAGTGGATCTATGTGTGTAAACAAAGCCACTCTTCAGGCATTTGGGGGAAAATTACTTTTTTGATGGCTCTAATGAGCGTGGATGTGTCAGAAGCCTGGACTGTACCCTCGCCTTAATGTGTGAGCTTGCTCAAGTGAGCGTCTGTGTGCATCCAAGAAGTGGTGAGAAAAGATTCAAAGCTATTGTGACTCAAATGAAAAGCCCAAGTTTCTGGTAATGCAATGGAATACACGGACTTACAAAAAAGAACGATTCCAAGCATAAGTACCCTGCTGTCGGGAGTAGGCCAGTGTCTTTCTATTACACTTTGCAGATCTCATTTGTGTGACAGGAAAGATGACTGCTTGTCCATTCTGGTGTCATTCTTTGTCTGCCTACTATGTGCCAAGCATTTATTCAAATCTTCACTCGACATTCACTGAGGCTCTTGGTAGTACTTTCCTAATCAATATGACAGATACAGTAAGAATCCTTCCATTCTTCCTTCTTTTATCCAACCGAAGAATATTTGTTGAGTTCCTATTGTGGATCCATTATCCAAATACTCATTCCATACAGATTTGTTAGATGTCTACTCTGTGCTAGATGTTGAGTAAAGGCCTGGGGATGCATGTGATTCAGACAGTGTCCCTTTTCTCTGATAACTTCCAGCACGGTGGCTTTGCTTTCTGTAAGTCCACTTGTCCCATGTCACTTTGCCCTTAGAGTCTGGGCAACCTACAAGCAAAACTTTAACAACAGTGTCTTGGATCCTTGGAAGGTCCTCCATGCATACATAAATGCACATCTATAAGGATACCAACTTTAAGTGGAAATTAATACAACACTGGTCTTACCTCCATTAGAGACTTAAAAGAATATCCATCCCATTGATGCTTGCCTCCGTATTAGAAAAGAACTGAAAATCGGGGAATGGATTGATGTTGCTATGAAAACCCAAAACAGAGAAAGGAGTAAGGAAGAAGTGGTAAGGTCAGTTGATGTAATCTCCCCATCAATATTCCTGGTTAAATTAACCAGATTGCTGTAACATAATTTCAGGAGTTTGCTGTTTGGGGTTTTGTCTGTATGTGTTCAGGCCGTGCAGTTCCAAGAACAACTGTGACTCGACTTCAGAAGTATATATATTTATATATTTCCATCCTCATCTTCTCCATCACCATCAAATGTCAGTTCTCTTCCATGAAGGCAGTGGGGCCCATGTGATTTGCTGAGCCCACAATTATTCATGCTTCCTGGTGCCCAAGCCAGGCTTTTGCCAGCCCACATCCAAAGCACCCTGCAACCCCTGTTTCTGAGGTAGAAGATGGGGTTCATCAAGGTCAGCTTGGGCCAGTGTCTCTGAGTTGAAGCCAGTAGCCTGAAAGGACATCTACTTCCCTTTCTGAGGATTCCCTTGATGTCAAGACCCACCACTCATCATTTCCAATTGTGGAAACTTGGCATTTATTTCAGAAAATGCCAAATGTGTTTTCCTTGCATATCTGCTGCCACATCAGTGATCTGTCCTTAGCTAGATCTCTCTGAAAAAAAGGAAAGAAGCAAGCAAGCAGATCTTTCTGCCTCTTTCTTTTTTTTTTTGCTGCCTTATTGAGGCCATTTTTTTTTTTAATTATTTATTTATTTTATGGCTGTGCTGGGTCCTTGCCTCTGCGCGAGGGCGCTCCCCAGTCGCGGCAAGCGGAGGCCACTTTCCATCGCGGTGCGCGGGCCCCTCACCATCGCGGCCCCTCGGAGCACAGGCTCCAGACGCGCAGGCTCAGCAATTGTGGCTCAGGGGCCTAGCCGCTCCGCGGCATGCGGGATCCTCCCAGATCAGGGCCCGAACCCGCGCCCCCCGCATTGGCAGGCAGACCCTCAACCACTGCACCACCAGGGAAGCCCTCTGCCTCTTTCTTATTGGGTGATCTTGGGTGAATTACTTAACTGTCTGAGCTTTAATAAGCTTAACAATGGAAGCATTAATACCCACTGAATAGAATAACTGTGAAGATTAAATATAGCACCTATTACATAGTAGGTAACAATACTATTGTAAATACTATAATTAATACTATTTATTAAGTGCTTACAATGTGACATTTGGTAATAAATGTTAATTCTTCCTTAAGTTGTCTGAACTATGTTACCTCTCTAAAATTTACATTTTTTAAAATCTGTACAATGGGCTTAATAGTATTTCACACATCTGTTTTAAGGCAGTGGTTCTCAGACTTGAGTATGCTTAAGAATTCCCTACTGAGCTTCTTAAAGTATTGCTTGCTGGGCCCCACTGCCAGTGTTTTGGCTTAGTAGGTCCAGGTTAGAAACTGAGAATTTGCAACTCTAACAATTTCCTAGTAGATGCTGATGCTAATGGGCCACACTTTGAGAAACCTGCTCTAAGGATTAAATTCATTGAGCATTTATTCAACAAACATTTATTGAGTACGTACTGCGTGCTAGGGACTGTTCTAGGTATAGAAGGAGAAGCTGTGAACAAGACAAAGTCCCTGTCCTCATGAAGCTTACATTCTGTCAGGGGAGATAGACACTAAGTAAAGCTACAGAGGAATACTAACATTCAGTACTTTGAAGAAAAGGAAAGCATGTTAAAGTGATAGTGAGTGACTGGGTTTCACAGGGAAAGATATTTCAGATACAGCAGTCAGGGAAGGCATCTCTGAGGAGGTGATATTTGGTTAAAAAATGATAAGGGGGACTTCCCTGGCGGTCCAGTAGTTAAGACTCCGTGCTTCCACTGAAGGGAGCGAGGTTCGATCCGTGGTCAGGGAATTAAGATCCTGCATGCCACGGGGTGCAACCAAGAAAGTAAAAAAAAAAAAAGATAGGGAAGGGAAGAAAGCATTTGATCTAGGAGAATAGCACTCCTATAAGAGAGAACAACAAGTGCAAAGATCCCGAGGAAGAAATAGATTTGAAGACTTTCAGGGACAGAAACGGCCAGCGTGGCCCGAGCAGAGTGTGAGTCAAGGGAGAACGAGGAAGTGGAGACAGAGAAATAGGCAGCGGGTCCACGTCACACAGAGCCTGTAGGTCACTGCAGGCAGCTTGCATCTTGTCTGAAGAGCGATGGGCAGCACCTGCAGTGTTTTCAGTAGGTGAGTAGCACGAAGGTTAGCGCCTGAGTCTAAAATATTCCCAAAGAGCACCCTGGCTGCTGGACAAGACAGGAGAGGAAGTTAGGGGCTGCCGAGACCCTCCGGGTGAGGGACGAGGGGGGCTTGGCCTCAGGTGGTAGCAGAGGAAGAACTGAACAGTGATCAGATGCACATTATACTTTGTGAGTCAAGCTGAGGACTTGCTGTGGAGTTGCGCATAAGGCGAGGGAAAGAGGGAACTCAAGAATGGCTCCTGAAATTTTTGACTGGATTTAATAAAATATCCTCCATGAGAAAGTATCTGGCACAGAATAAGGGCTCGATATTCATCTATGTTTGTTTTTTTTTTTGGCGGGGGGAGGTCGCTGCGTTCGGTCTTCGTTGCTGCGTTCAGGCTTTCTCTAGTTGCGGCGAGCGGGGGCTTCTCTTCGTTGTGGTGCACGGGCTTCTCATTGCGGTGGCTTCTCTTGTTGCAGAGCACGGGCTCTAGGCACGTGGGCTTCAGTAGTTGTGGCTCGCGGGCTCCAGTAGTTGTGGCTCGCGGGCTCTAGAGCGCAGGCTCGGTAGTTGTGTGCCACAGGCTTAGTTGCTCTAAGGCATGTGGGATCTTCCTGAACCAGGGCTCGAACCCGTGTCCCCTGCATTGGCAGGCGGATTCTTAACCACTGCGCCACCAGGGAAGTCCCTCATCTATGTATTTTGGAATTGGGACATTTTCAGTTTGGAAATTCTAATGCTACCCAAAACAGCCATTCAGCCTGTGCACTGCACAACTTATGTAGACTGGGATATGAATGGAGTTGTGTAAAGTTGTTGCTCTGGGAAAGCTCTGACTTTCAGGACTCTGACTCTTTGTAAACGCTCTTCCTTAGAATTTTCAACCTTTCTGCAACCAAATATAACTCCAGTAAACTGAGTGGAGTGTCCAGTGTGAAGGCCACTGTGCCAGGGGTTGAGCATGTGTCACTCCTTTGGGAATATTCTAGAACTCAGGGGCTTACCTTTGGAGAGTGAGCTTGTAGCAAGGAAAAGAGTTATCACATCATCAGTGATCAATATTGATGTGGGAGCCTCCTTTCTTGACATTTCCCCAAGATTTCTTGCTCAATGACTGTGGGCCAGTTGCACCCCTTGATTATGGGGGTGGCTTCGAGTGCTTGTGACATGTGAGCTACTCAAGGACAGCCAGGCTGTAGGCCCATCCCCTCCCTGAGTGGGGCTGGCAAGCTTTTTACTACACCAGCAGAGACAAAGCACATGCATTCTGGGGGAGCCATCACATCTGGACTCTGGATCTCTCCAACTATCATCAAGAAAGAAACATGACATTAAAAAATTCGGTTGTGGCAGAGGTTGAGACACAGATGTAGAGAACGGACATATGGACACCAAGGGGGGAAAACTGCGGTGGGGTGGGGATGGGGTTGTGCTGAGTTGGGCTATTGGGATTGACATGTATACACTGATGTGTATAAAATTGATGCCTAATAAGAACCTGCAGTATAAAAAAACAAACAAACAAAACAACTAAAAAAAAAAAAATTCGGTTGTGTTTTTTAAGAAGTTTATTCTTGTTGTTTATAGCTTAGGAGATTCAGTTTGTGTTCGTTGTACCAAAATTATGAAGAAGGCAAAGTTTTTCCCCCTCAACTTCTGAAGCCTATCTTGCCTCCTGTGTCTGCTTCTGGCGTTTACTCCTGGATGCCCAGATCCCCATGAATGTCTACGTCAGTTCCCCATTCCTCTCTTCCCTGGACTTACCCAGCTGCCCATGCTCCACACCAGAATTCACCAACACCCATCCACATGTATTCATTCAGAAAGTATTCATAGATCACTCTACGTGTGTTTCACAAAGCACCCACTCTGGGTACTGCTCGTTTATAACCGCCAGTATTTTTTGAGTGCCTATTATTTGTCAGGCACTGAGCCAAATTCTTTCAGTAGATTATCTCATTTAATCCTCACAACAATCCTATGATTTTAGTACTCTGATTTTATTAGCCCCCTATACAAATGAGTATACCTGTGAGAAGGTGAAATAACGCCCAGGATCAGTCAGGAAGCTTATAGCAGGGTGGGATGCAAACCCAAACCTTTCAGATTCACAGCCCATGCTCTTAACCACTGCCATCTTGCCCTTCAAGGCAGAAGAAAACTAGCATTTATGGAGCACCCATTGTGCGACATGCCCTTTACAAATGCCATCTCATTTGATCCTCACAGCAACTCTTCAGGCTGAAAGGAAACAAGGGTCTCGGAAAGGGTAACAATCTTATGCAAGACCCACAGTGATTTTAGAAATGACTGAGCCAGGACACAAAACCAGATTTCCTAGATACCAGTGTTCATATGCTTTCCACAGCACCAAACAGCCCAACTTCATAGCTTCGTTGAGGAGCTATGGTATTTGAGGGTTTCTCTGAAGGTTGCATAGGAGAGGAACAGCCTCTGGATATAAAGAGCATCATGAACAGACCTGGCAGCTGGAGCAGCTCAGAGTACACACGGGTTCCCCTAATGCTCTAGTTTCTTGGGGTGGAAAGCCAAGGAGAGAACAACATCCTTACTTTTTACATTTTGTCTCCCCTCCTCCTTTGTTTGAAACCCTTCAATGAACCACCGTAATGCCATGGCTTGTATGATCTGTCCCCTGCCTGCTTCCCTTTCTTATGGGGTTTACTCAGTCACTCTGCTCCAGCCTCACTGGCCTCCCTTCTAATCCTCAGATGTGAGGCAAACGTGCTAACCACTACACTACGGAAATGCCTGCTAATCCTCAAATGGATCAGTTCTTTTGCACTTCAGAGACTTCTGTATTTACTCTGTGCTCCACCAGTAACTTTCTTTTACCTCATCCTCCTACAGCAAAGATCAGTGCAAATGTCACCTCCTCAGAGGCCTTCCTTGCCCCCATAGTTACTCTCAGTATGACATTCTGCTTAAGTGTTTCTTGAATAACTAAATCTATGCATCTTTGCCATGTGTCCTTGAATGTTTGCATTTCAAGAGAAAAAAACGTAGTGTTTGTTATCGGCCTTTTCCAAAACTGGCTTGTCTGCAGGTTGATCAGTCCTGCCCCAAATCAGCATTCAGCTGAACCTTCAGATACTTTCAAAGCAGCTTCTTGACATAAGAAGTTTTAAACTGAGCCTAATATTGATGCAAACCAAAAACCAAGTAACAAACCCTATTAGAAGAAGGTGATTGTGAGAGTTCAGGCTTTAAAAACTTGTCTTGATGGATTAGAAAGACAAAAGAACTCTTTGCCCTTTAACCTACAATTGATTTGTCCTGCCGACCTGAAATCATAGCCAATAACCCCAGTAGTCTGGAACAGGCCCCAGTGGTCCCATAAGGACAGATTTCACAGATCTGTGTGCTATAGGAGACAGACTTCTTTCCTGTATGGGGTTTACGTTACAACACACTCTAACATTCTCTGGCTTCTTTCATTTATTGCAAGTCTTCTCCTCATTTTTGAATTATGGAAGGAGAAGAAAGAGATTTTTTCTGTCCATAAAACAAAAAGCTTAAAACTATTAGCCATAGAATATCCCCCAACTTCTCAGGGCAATATTATTTTCCTATGAAATTATACACAGTATCAAGACTCTTTCATTTGAAAGTGACAGAGACCCAACTAAAAATGTCCTTAGCAAAAAAATGGAACTTACTTGTTTGTGTAACTCAGTGGTTCCCAAATATTTTGGTTCCAGAATCCTCTTACACTTAATTATTGATGATTCCCCAAGAGTTTTTGTTTATATGGGTTATATCTATCAATATTTACCATATTAGGAATTAATACTGAGAACCATTTTTAAATATGTATTAATGTA
Source organism: Balaenoptera borealis (assembly GCF_965194805.1). NCBI lineage: Eukaryota > Metazoa > Chordata > Mammalia > Artiodactyla > Balaenopteridae > Balaenoptera > Balaenoptera borealis. Next base: position 31,077,217 of record NC_138868.1, read on the forward strand.
TTCATTTTTTAAATAATTATAAACCCATTATATGTTTACAAAACAGCATATTTTTATTGAAAAATGGGAAAAATATTGAAAAATACCTATATTCCCCCCAAATAGAAAAGAGCCATATCATTTCATATTTTTATAAATCTCTTCAATGCCTGACTTAATGCAAGACAGCTACATTCTTGTATCTGCTTCTACATTCAATCCACTGCACTATCACATATAACTTAGCCCCTGAAACTCCACTGCACACTCCTGAGGGAATGAGAGTGAAAAAGACAAATAACATCTTACTATTATGAAAGTAGTTTTAAATTTGCAGACACCTGAAAGAGTCGTAGGGATCCCCAGTCTTGGGGATCCCCCAGCTCTACCCCTGAACCTTTTACATCAGTGTGTAACTAAGTTACACACTGATGTAAAAGGTTCAGGAGTAGATCTGGATTCAGGCTTGGCTGAATCCAAGTGCTCAGGAGATATCACTGAGAATCTGTCTCTGTCTTTTGGTTCTGCTTTGCTCTGTGTGACATGTGACATGTCACCTACTCAATGACAGCCAGGCGGAAGGCCCACCCCCTCCCTGAGTGGGGCTGATTCTCTCCCACCAGCAGTAAAGATGGTCACCAGCAGCACCAGGCTTATATCTGAGTGAATTAGCAACCCCAGGGCAAATACCACTTCTTTTCCCATAGAGCTAACAAAAGTCCTACTTCTGACTCTCACTGGACAAAGTTGGGTAATGTACCAATACTCCAAGAACAATGTCACGGCGAACTGGGAACAGAGTATGCTGAATGATCAGATCTGGATTGCTTACTCAGTCTGGAGCTGAGGGGGTGATTTAATACCCTCTGAACCACATGCACAGACAAGGATGGCTCCTCAAAAGAAAACAGAGTTGCTGTTACCATAAAAAGGAGATGAATGCTGGGCAGGCCAAAATAACAGAGGGCAATGGCACTCTTTGTTTCTAAGATGCTCAGCTACCATAATGAGAAAAAAAGTGTTCATATCTTCATCTACTCATTTTTTCATTCATTCAGCTCATATAGAGTACTTGCTCTGAACAAATCTTTGTGCTGGACATTAATAATAATCATAAAAATAATAACAGTAGCTAATGCTCATTGAGCACTCCTCTTTTTTAGGAGTTCTGCAGGTACTTAATCCTCACAACAACCTCTGAGGTAGGTACAACTTTTATCCCTAGGGACACAAAAATGAGAAAGCAGTGCCTATCCCCTAGAGGGGCTCACAGCTTTGGGGGCAAGTAAATGATTTCCAACCCAGAGGGAGAAGCTTTATGAGAGTGATACGAACACAGGGGCTGTGGATATACCCAGAGAAAGGAGGGACTAACTCTGACAGGGTTTGGAAAGGCTTCCTGGTGGAAGGAACAGTGTACGCAATAGCATGGAGGCTTGAAGACGTGTTCTAAATGAAGAATTCAGTGTGAAGGGAAATCAACACGACTCTCATCTTTTTCATCTTGATCTATGCCGGAACCATGCCGAACATTTTACATGCATCATCTCAGTTAGTTTCCCCGCATTGCATTGTATTAGCCCTTAGAGAGGAGACTGAGAATCCAAACAGCACAGCAAGTAAGGGAGTGAACCATGATTGAATCCAGGTCTTTCTAAAAAGTGGGGTATATGGGAAGAGAGAATGGACACCCAGGATTAGAGGGAGGCTGAAGGGACATTGTTCCCTTTACACAACTGCTAGCGAAAAATGAAGCTTCTAAGTATATGGCAACAGTATTTACCAAACCAGAGAAACCTGGTTATACACAGTTATATAGCTTGACAGGGGATGTTTTTGGAAATGTTTGTGTTTTATTAACATTTTTAAAAGTGTTAAAAATGAATTCCCATTTAAGAAAACATATAACACAAATGCCAATATTGAAAAATATTAGATTACGTGAAATCCTAACAGTACTGGAAAATCTGGGCTATGTCTAAAGCAGACACATCGATATGTTAGCTTCCTCCCAGTTAAGGCTGGGAAATGTGCTGACTGGGGCCTCATGCTTACAAAAGAGTTCTCTCTCCCTACTTTAATTCAGGAAAGACAGAGTCAGGGGTAGTAGCAATTTTTGATCAACAATGAGAGTGGCTGTCTCTAGAAATTAAACTCAGAAGGAGTAAAGAAAGGGAATGTCTTAAAATTTTTGAACTAAATCCACCTTGGAAATATCCACCTCTCTACTTTGTCTATGGTGACTTGCAAAGAATATATATTTTGTTGTGATTATAATATGAATCCAATATAAAAGGCCAAGATATTTTATAGTAGGTTGACTGGTGATGAAGGCAGTTATAAATGACTAAGAAGTAACCAAGGTGGCTGAAATAAAAGATCTTTGAGAAAGGGTGGGCCACAGGGTAAAGGAGTAAGATCTCAAGTGGAAGGCTGGCTGGTTGGTTAAGGATTAACCCAAATTTGTACTTCATCCTAAAAGCCATGGCAAGTCATTGAGCTATTTTTAAAAACATGATATGAGTTATAGTCATGGAAATCCAGGGTGCCATGAGAGTTCATAGCTAACATTTCTAAACTGGATGAGGAAATCAGGGTAGGTCTCGCAGAGGAAGTGACATTGAGGTTGAGGACAAAAGAAGAGGAAGAGCTAACTGGCAAGAAGAGGATGACGTGTCCTAGGCAGAGAAAAAGGAAGAGGTCAGCACATTTGAGGAATCAAACAAAATCCAGAAACGGCTGAAGCGTGATTGTGGAGTGTGGGAGAGTGATGTAGCTAGAGAAACAAGCAGTGTGTAGACCGTGGAAGGCTTTGGAAGCTGATTTCAGAGTTTAGATTTAAGCATGAAAGCCTAGGACATTCACTGAAGGGGTTCGCCATGATCAAATTCATGTTTAAGGAAGATCATTCTGGCTACAATCTGGGGAAAGGGATGCTAGCCTCTGGTTGTGGTCCTTATGGCTGTAAATACATATTTCCATGGGATAGCTTCTCTCTGCATAAACTTACATAACTGGGAAAAAAAATCTTCCTTTCTCTGCTAATTTGCTTTTCTTGGTTGAAAAAGTGGAACATGGAATTAAAATAACATGGGGCCCTCAAAACTTCCAGGGGAGGAGACAAGATTGCGTGTGCACAGAAGATTTAATTGTATGATCAGGGCGCACTGGATCAGAGCAGAGATGGGCAAAGCTATCTAAAATTGAAAGGACTCTGGTCAGAGCAAACATTTGACTAAATGCAAAAACTTATCTAAGAAGAGAATTGTTCATCCTGGTAACACCAGGCAAAGGGAAATAACCAAGGCAAATCTTGGTGTTGTGATTCTAACCACCATCCAGGAGAGATAGAGTCTTGCCCAGTGGACTTTGGATAATATGACACCATTGCCAAATCATTCCTGTTGTGGAGACAACTGTGTATCAGATTGATGGTCTCAACCCTGACCGACCAAGAAAATCACATGTAGAGTTTTTAAGAAAAAAATACAAATGCCTGACCCTAATTTTAGGTCTGAGATGTTGAAAATTTCGTAAACTCCACTGGTCTCAGAGATATAGTCTGCGTGGAGAACCACCATTGTGTCAGGCAATCTTAGCCTGACGCTGGAATCAATTTAATCTCCTTTATTCTGATTCTGTGCTCCCATACAATTATCTGGTTATAATTTGGTTTCATAGGTAGGTCTTTGTACAGAGAAAGAATGTGCTGGTTCTTGCCATACAAGTGTTCCAGTTGAAAGGATTATTACATTTCTTCTCATGAACTGATAAACTGACAATGGCAATTTATACAGCAATCTTAAGACACCTAATTAATATGAAACTGCCTCTGAGAGAATAATACTTCTCTCTGGGTAATGGTTTCAGAAGCTGTAAGCCTTGAAGACCATCTAACTTCACCAAGATAATATCATCATTTGAACCTTTGCAGGGATCAGCTTGAAGGTATTACTGACTTTTCATTAACCTTAACACAAATGGTTTATCCCTCCACTCACCCCCCAGAAATGATCGGATAACAATATTTTAAACTCAAGTATATATAGTAGTAGTTTAGAAGCAAGAATCCAGGTACTGGGACATTGAACACATTCCTTAATGAGTCCCTTGGTTATACTTAAACTAAAAGCCCCACTTACCTTTAAAAATACTGTTTTCATGATCAAGGGAAAGTGTTCCCTGCAGTGTATTAAGCTGCTCAGGGGAGAGAGGGAAAATATTAGAACTTAAACGTGGAAATGAATATAAAAGACGCATCATAAATTTCACAGACCCAGCAGCAGGTACTAAAAGAGGTCTTTATTTTATTAAAATATTAAACGACTCTTCAATTGAGTAAGTGGGACTGAAGCTGAGCTTCAGTAGCTATTGTTCTGGCTTTACAACGGAGCACTACCCTTTTTAAATGTAAATGGAGGGTATCTTTTGTCATCAACAGAAGTTACAAGGAACAATGGAGAATGGAAGAAATGTCATGAAAGCAAATGCAAGAAAGCACAGAGGTGGATAATTCAGCTGCAACATCCTTGAAAACATGCCAAAAATCCTTATCTACTGAGGGAGCTCCAGTGGGGAATGAGAAATCACTTATCCCAGAGAGGAGGGCTCCTTGTTTTCCCGTGGAGATGGCATGGGGCCAGAGTAGCCATCCAGAGGAAAATGGAAGAATAGAGTTTACTAGAAGGAGGACCAGGTGAAAAGAGAGAGAGTTGTGAGTGAAAGGGAAAAAAACAATTGCTCGCTGTTTTCCACGGCCTCCTAAGGAAGGACAGCCCTTAGGCTGGGTGGGTGCCTCAGGGTCCCTGGGGATTCTGTAGGAGACACCCCCAGGAGATAAACGAAAAGCTGACACCTCTGCCCGGGCTCAGGTAGCAATAAGAAGCTGGGCCTCTTAACATTCCAGCAACCTGTGTACCCTTTACCACACAGCCCATGCCTGAGCCAAAAGGAATGTTCGCCCTGCAGCACCAATGTAGATAAACCCTCAATTTACCCGCATATTAGAAATAGAGAAATGAGATAAAGGAGAAGGCGCAGCATTGTTTGCTCAAATTGCATCTCTCCAGGCTGGTGATAGAGGTGGTGAATGAGTGTTTAAGCAAATGGGTTTGGGAATTAGAAAGCCCTGACTTTGTAGCCAGTTTTGTCAGTTATTTGTTGCATGATCTTGGATATGTTACTTAACCTCTCTGGGCTTCCTTTGTCTCATCTATTAAATCAGAAAATAATACCTTCTCCATAGGTGGTTATGAAAGTTAAATAAGATGCCTGATAAAAGGTTTGGCCCAGTGTTTGTCAGAGAGAGTCTTACCAGCAAATTAAATGGTATTAGGGCAAGAGAACATTTTGAACTGTTATCCACTACCTTCCCACTCCACTTTCACCTTCATCCCTCATTTCATTTCTTCACATGAACTCTGTGACCCTTCAGCACTGGCAACTACACAGGAGTTAACCCTTTTCTAAAACAAGGGTGTCAGCATGGAACCAGCGGAGAAAAGTAGAAAAGTGTTTGGCTCTTGAGTTTCAAGAACTGTGAAACAAGTATAAGTCAGAAAAAGATTTGTAAGTACAAATGATTTCTCTTGGTCTTTACTCTCCAGACCAAGTAAAGATTCTAGGACTAAGAAAAGAGATGATGATTGAGACAGACTGGGTTAGAACAGAATAAGGAGAGATGGCTGAACTCGACCAAAGTACCATCAGCCCAAAGGCACCACCAGCAGAGAACTGGGTCGGTGCCCTCAGGTGATTCACTCTCCATTCCTGTGATCCATGGGCACCAGCTAACCTGAGCACGTATATTAGTTTTCTTATCATCATCTGCTGGGGATCACCCACTGATAGCCTGCGTGTGCCCAATGATCACCCAGTGATGGTACAAAAGTGATCCACATTTGTTCCCTAAGATTTTGTTCATTCCTATCCAACCCACTTTGTGACTCTCCTTCAGTGACCAAAACACTCATTAGCCCAGGCAACTTGAAAGGACAATGGTGGTTCAAAAAGAAAAGTCCTCCATATCTAGCAAAGATGTTACTTGATAGAAATCAGGTGAAAAATCTCCCACTGAGCCAGAACATTTCCCATGTTACAATATCTGTTGTTATTTTGATCTGTACCCATAAATCCCCAGACAAATTATGACTGTCCTCCATGCCTAATTTAATCTCCAGAAGCAAAATTAACTTCAGTATTTTGTAACTGCAGGGAACTCCCACTAGCTAAAAAAATTGTGGTTCTATCTTCTGACCCCTTGAACCACACAGCTGAATGCAAAAAGGCCCATTTCCACAGCAGCAAAGTAATCAATTACTGTTCTAAGCCATGCCTGAAATGTCAATGAGTCTTAAAGAATTCTGAAGTTTACTTCTGCTCCTCTACTGGGCAAGGCTCCTACAGTGGCCTCTTCACACCTTGAAGTGACTGGAGAACTAAGGAAAAGCCACTGTCCCTAAATAAATCAGCTTTTTAAAAAGTCAGACAGGAAAGGGGCAGGGGAGGGCCCAAGAATTTTCTATGGAGACATGGAGGATAATTTTCCAAATTTCCAACTTATTCCTGAGAATTCAGGCAGCATGTGTTGCCCCTGGGGTTTGCTATACGTGAAACACTGGAAACATGAACAAACCAAAAAGAGGAGGTAGATATTCAGTGAAACAAAGCAAAGAGCAAGGTGTGAATTTTCCATGCAGAATGTACCCTAAGAATGATATGGGGTAAAGAAAGCATTTGTGAGTAATGCCTATGTGATAAGCAACTGTCATGGCAGTTTGGCTTGACTTCTTTCTTCCTTTCCTTGATGGAGCATAGTAAGAAGCGTCCACAGGGCAAATTTCAGAAGAGGCTGTATCTGAAGCCTTCCTCACCAAACTCCAGTACTGATGACAGTAATAGAGTACAGGAATATTAAACCCCTTGTAACACATGGTACGTTAAAACCTTTACCCTTCCCTTTCCTTAGCCATCATCTGACCATACCACTGTATTTTTCTCCACTTTTCTTCATTCTCCATTTTCAACTGACTGTAAAAGAAATTTGGGCTGCATTCTAGGGAAAATAAGAATGCTGATAAGTAATGTAGAGCATGAGTCACGAAGGCAGGAACCATGTCTGTCTTGCTCACTGCTAAACCCATGGTGCTGAGCCCAGTGTCTGGTTCACAGTAGATTCTTATTCATTCATTTATTCAGTCAGTCAGTCATTCCACAAGTGTTTATTGAGCACCACCTATGTGCAAGATACTGTTCCAAGAGCTTGAAATACAACAGGAAGCAAAACAGAGGAAGTCTCCGCTCTCATCAAGCTAGCTTTCTGATGGAGCAATTCAAACAATAAACAAATAAAGATATAAAGTGCCAATCACTGATAAATGCTTTAGAAGAAATAAATAAATGAAACAGAATAATGTGACAGGAGATGTCAGGGAAGTACAGGCAGTGAGGATATGGTACATATTGCTTGAGGTGGTCAAAAACCTCTCTGACAAAGTGTCCTTTCACCAAAGAACTGAAAGAGTCAGAGAGTGAGTCATGTGGTTGTCTAAAACAAGAGCATCCAGGCAAAGGAACAGCAAGTCCAAAGGTACCGAAGAGGGACTGTGTTTGCTGTGTTTAAAGAACTGTAAGGAAAGCAGCGTAGTTGGAACAAAATGAATGAGGGGGAGAGTGGAAGGAGATATAGTCAGAGAAGTAGTGGGAGCCTTGAGGAGGAAGAAGAAAATGTAGGGCCTTACAAGTTCTTTAAGGACCGAGTCATAATAAGTCTGTAAGAATATCAGTTGCTGTGCCAGATGAAGTTGGAAGCCCCTGGAGAGTTTTGATCAGAAGGGCAACATGACCTGACTTTGATTCTACAATGATCTCTCTGAGTGCTATGCTGAGGGATGGATACTAGAGACACACCACTGAAATGGGCCAGGGTGGGAGCAGGTAGGCGGATTAAGAGGCCGATGAAAAAACCCAGGTGAGAGGTAATGATGGCATGAACAAAGAGAATATGGGAGAGTGGCAGGAATTTGTCAGATTCTGGTTATATTTCAGTGATAAAGAGCTGAAAGGATTTGCTGATGGATTGGAAATGGGATGTGAGAGGAAGAGAGATTCTTACCCTGAGCAACTAGGAAAATAAAATTGCCATTGACAATGTGGGAAGACCATTCATGGGAGAAGCAGATTTTGGAGGTGAGGGCAGGATCTGTAGTGCAGGTTGGGGCATGTTAAATTTGAGCTGCTTATTAGATATCGAAGTGTCTATCAAGTAGGCAGTAGGATATATCAGGCTAGCGTTAAATGGAGGGGTCTGAGATGGAAGTATACATTTTAGAGTCAAATTATATAAAAGGTATTTAAAGTCATGAGACTTAGTCAACTGAAAACTGATTGTAAACAGAGAAAAACACCAAAAGCTAAAACCAGGAACTGAACCCCATAATTTAGAAGTCTGGGGGTGGAGAAAAAATTCAGCAAACTAAGACCAAGGAGTAGCCACTGAAATAAGAAAACCAAGAGAGAGAACTCCAAAATTAATTTTTATTGAAAATGAATGAATGAATGAGATCATGGATTTGGGAGCAAATACCAAGTCTTGGTCATCCTTGCATTTCTACTTACATATAGTCTTAAAAGGATAAATGTAATTATGAAGGCAAATAGTCCTAATAGTAATGTTTCAAAGTGAAACGATCCCAGGAAACACAGAGCACCAGTTTGTGGCCTCAATTTCCCATCTGAGGCTGTAAAGCATTCCAGTTAGGAATGCAGGCACAGGGACCGGGCTATGAGGGCTCTCATTCTAGCTCTATAACTCACTAATTGCATGACTTTGACCAAATTACTTAGCCTTTCACTGCCTCAGTTTCATCATCTGTAAGATGAGGACAATAACAGTATCTATCCCACAGGACTGTTAAAGATTAAGTGTTAAGACACATAAACTCTCTGAGCAGTCCCTGGCATTCAGGAAGCACTCAAATAACTATTATTATTATGTGGCACATGATAGGTGATCAGTGACTGATCCAAATTTGTTTTAAGCCAAGAATTCCCTCCAAAGAAAGAAAGCACTAGAACATAAAGTTATTGTGGGACAGCCCCATGGGGTCCAAAATTTTCTGCTTAGTTATATGCATGTCTATTTTATTTTTTAACAAAATTTTAACATACCCAGGACTCTTTTGCTAATGTAATATTTCTCTTTGTACTGTGTGCATACCCTCATCTTTTAAAAATCTCTTATGGGTACTAAGGAAAGTCCTCATGTCTTAGTTTGTTCCAGCTGCTAGAACAGCACAGCATAGATTGGGTGGCTTATAAACACAGAATTTTACTACAGTTATGGAGGCTGGGAAGTCCAAGATCAAGGCTGTAGCATATTTGGTGTGTTGCGAGAACCCACTTCCTAGTTCATGGACAGCCTTCTTTTCACTGTATCCTCAGATGGAGGAAAGGGTTGAGGGAGCCCTCTGGAGCCTCTGTTAGAAGGGCACTAGTCCCATTCACGAGGACTCCACCTTCATGACATAATCACATCCCAAAGGCCTCACCTCCAAATTTCACACTGTGGATTAGGTTTCAACACATAAATTTTGGGAAGACACAAGCATTCAGTCTATAGCACCTAGTTAAATTGAATGTCTTACTTTAAAAAGTAGTCTATGCTTTATTAACATATTGAGTAGACTTTCCTACAAAAGCCAATCTAACAAGAATCAGGTTTTGGTTTTTTTTCCATCAGGAAAGGAAAGAAAAATGAATATTTTTTTCTATGTCAAATGGAGGGGAGAAGAGATTCGTATTGTAATTTTAGTTTCCATATTCTTTCCATTCACTCTCACTGAGTGTTTTAATTTTGTTTTCCTACTCTGAATTGTTTTTCCTTGAAAAACCACTCCTTCCTACTTGTTCTGCTTCATCTCATACTCCAGTGAAGGAGTTCAATTGAAATTGCACCCTATTTCCCTTCATATGCGTGTGGTACACACAAAAAATTCTATACACAGTTGATCTCGTCAAACAAATCAATCAGAGGATGATGATTTTCTTTCAAAGTGATTTTTTTTGCTTTTCAAAAGAAGGTCCCAGTAGGATTTCCTTAAGTAGTTTTCATCTTCAGGACATTACTACCACAATCTATTGTTGAGAATTTGATCCAGCATATAGTAAATACTTAAGGAATATCTATTTTTATCAATGATGTGATCTACCTGATAACATAGGCATCTGTGTATATATCTGTCCCTCCCCTAGAGTCAGGATGGAAAATGGATTTTATTGCTTGTTCCAACTCAGATTGATTGGAAAGAGCTGCCTAGAGCATTGAATTTAAGAAGATTTTGAGGGACTTCCCTGGTGATCCAGTGGTGAAGACTCCGTGCTTCCACTGCAGGGAGCGTGGGTTTGATCTCTGGTCGGGGAACTAAGATCCTGCATTCCACATGCCATGCGGCTTGGCAAATAAATAAATAAAAATAAAAGGATTTTGAGACCAAATCCAGATTCAGACAGAAAGAGCACCATGATCGATTAGAAATGTCTGATGTGGGAGCAAGAAGGTATAGTGGCTGTCCATGTGCTTCCCAACCTTCACTAGCAGTAAATATCTTCAGAGAAAGATATCATGCATCTTTGAATCACTCAGAGAGCACAGCACAATTTATGGCCTGTGTAGACAGTGTATATTCATTAATTAAATTAAATAGAAGATTAGTGACTTTCAAGACTACTTGCAATAAACCAAGTATCTTCCTTATACGTATCTGGTACTTTTGTCACCCAACCAACACATTTATTGAGCATTTACCAGTTGGAAGAAGTCCCTCTATAGACAGTCAAATTCCCTCTCTCCCTCCTTGAAGAGATCAGAGTGTTCACTCACACACACACACACACACACACACACACACACACACACACAGAGGCACATGCACACACACCTCAATCATAAACCCATGATAAGAGAGATTTTGATTTTGCCTTGGTTTGCCTTGGTTGTAGGACACAGGCTCCCCAAGAACCCTTCTACAGTTACCGACCCTAAGTTCATGACCATCCATGAGCATTTTTGCCTGCTTCTTTTTGCTAAAGTCATGACAGTAGGAAAATAAAACACAGGTGAACAGGTCTGGCCTAGAAGTTGTATAAATATTAATACCATGTCACACTTCTGACTGCAGTCTCCTAAATTAAAGGGTAATATTGATAGTCCTTTAACTAAACCAGATCATAATCACTAAAAAAGTATATATAATCCAAAGATTTTCTAACCATCAATAAAATGGTCACAAAATTAGGAGAATTTTGACTGATTATAATAATGATGATAAATTTAAGGTCATAAAGACAATCTGGCCTTTTAGCAGGAAGCTTCCCATCTTGGGTGACGTGCTGAGCAATGCAAGAAACTCCAAGGCAAGATCAATAATCATGTGGGAAATCTTACAGGCAACACATGGCATGCTTTGGGTAGCAACTTAAATGTTTTCTCAGTTTCACCCAAATATACTATTATGGAGCTGGGTCACAAGGAGAAACTTCTGTGGGTTTGTAAATACTCTAAAATCGCAAGCAAAACTCGGAAAATGGGTGCATTTTTCTAAAAAGAAATTCCAGAAAAAGTCCAAACAGAGTTAAGAAGACCTCCTACGGGGACTTTACTTTGTAATTCATGATCAGCACCCCTTTCCTCTTTCCATGCCCCATCTTCATTCATCTGAACTCCAGATACATTTTGTGAAATTGTTAGTTCTTCCAAGATATATACTATCCATGTCAAGGAGGAGACGGGTAACAGGGTCACATCTGGTACAGTGATCTTTTCATTACCCATACTTAGCCAAAGGAAGTGCTCAGTAAACATTTGACGATGGAAGGGATGAACCATCTATTTATAACAGTGGAGTCATTGAGCTGTTAAGTAAGATTATTATAGGCCTCGAGTTAGGGTTTGATTTGGTGTCACTGTGTTCACAACTTGACTTTTTTAAGAGCTACAGATGAAGAAAGAAACTCATTCTAATCCTGAATTTAAATATTACAATAGATAGCAATTAGCACAGACACCAAAGAGGTAGAGAAAATTTCATCATTAAGAGGATAAGGATGTTATTATTATAACCAAAGAAAGATGATCAGATGCAAACCTATTACAGCAGCTGCTAATAAAATAAAGCTTCATAAAATGGGTTAAATTACCGCCTTAATATTAAACAAATGATTTTACAGATGTATCTTGATGGAACTGAATATGAGGGCAAGCCATGGCACATTACTTCCCCTGTTTCTGCATTCCATGATGAAGCCAGAAAATAAACCAATAAATGTAATCATGATCATAGCGATATTTATGGAGCCACTGCAGTTTCCAGTACCTTTCACACGTTCTCATTCCTTTATTAGATTAGAAGGTATTCAGGTTATGTTCAGGGTGTTTAAGACACAAATGTAGGGCTTCCCTGGTGGCGCAGTGGTTGAGAATCTGCCTGCTAATGCAGGGGACACGGGTTCGAGCCCTGGTCTGGGAAGATCCCACATGCCGCGGAGCAACTAGGCCCGTGAGCCACAACTACTGAGCCTGCGCGTCTGGAGCCTGTGCTCCGCAGCAAGAGAGGCCACGATAGTGAGAGGCCCGCGCACCGCGATGAAGAGTGGCCCCCGCTTGCCGCAACTAGAGAAAGCCCTAGCACAGAAACAAAGACCAATATAGCAATCAATCAATCAATCAATAAAAAATAAATAAATAAATCTTTAAGGAAAAAAAAAAAAAAAAGACACAAATGTATAACGCACTGGAATCTACAGTTGTTTTATTAACGAGGTAACACATGTGACCCCTGGCAATTTTTAGAGGCAAGTCCATGCCTCTATCAGAAGGGAAGTTCAAATTCTCTTCGCATTTCATTCTCCTCCCATAAACACATGGATCAGTCACTGTGAAGGAATTTTCATGTCTCAGTGTCGTTCTTTAACAAATAATAAGGTTGTAAAATAGCCCTATATAGTATGTAGGCACACCTTTCATCCATGGTAATTACCTGAAGTCATACAATGTCTTAATGGGTCAAAAGTATTGTTAAACCTCAGCAAAACTACATAGTTCTTCAAAAGAAAGAGCAAAATGGCTTACAAATGAGGTGACATCTCTGTTTAACACCCAAGGACAGCAGTGCAAAATAATTTGAGATGGGAAGCAAAGCCTACCTTATCCAATTGAACAGTGCAGGGGAACTTGAAGTTGTCAGAACGCAATTATCCCTGCTGGAACTTGGGCAGGCCAGCATCTGACACTTCCAAGCAATTCCGTAGGCCTTTTTAATGAACATGAGCTCTCCAGATTGGATTTCACCTCAATTCAAGGTATAAAGCCTACACTCTGAGAATAGAGAGTGCAGAGATGTTAATTAGTTCACTGCTGTCAGGTTCAGAATTGCCCTCCTGGAGATCAATAGGTCTAAGGCTGTCATTTCACAGAAGGAAACTGAGGCCAGGTGAACATCACACAATAAAGAAATGAGTAACTTTGCTTTTTTTTGTTCCTTTTTGTGTCCCTGAGTCCGCAGTTTCCTCAATTCAATTTAATTCAACAACTATTTATTAACTCCTCCTCTGTGCCAGATCTCTTGCTGGGGTCCTAGGAATTTATAGGGGTAAAGGAAACCTAGTTTCTGCTTTCTAAAAGCTGCTGCTCTGGGTGGAGGGACAGACATGGACACAAGTAATTCTCTCAGAAGGCAGAGTGTGCTATGGGCTAAAGGACAGATAGGACCATGGGAATATGCCAGTGGGAAAGAGTTCCTTCTCTGGAGGAATGTGGGAGAAGTTCCTGGGGAGGGCCTGCCTTGCTCTACTTTCAAAACCCCACCTAACTTCCCAGGGGGTTTGCCCTCCTGATCAGTCTCTGCTCTGCCATTTCTCAGACCCAAGCATTCATTCAAAACTTCTCTGGAGTTCATTCTCTTGGGCTTTCCTGGATTTTGACCTGGGGACAGGGATGGATCCATGTTTGGTGGGACCTAAAGGATATACAATTTGGGGGCTCTCTTTAAGAAAGAATACAGTGTTACGAACACAACATTGTGCCCAAGGGTGAATATATTTGAATAAGAAAAGAGATCACAACAAATTGTTGAAGGCTTAGGAGTGGAATCCCTTTTTTCTTGGGTCTTATTGTCAATTTGCCAGAATTGCTTACCTAGAGATACTTCCTACCACCCCACCATGCCACCTCCAGCACACACAGCTCCAAGAAACCCCTATCTCTCTCCAAGAGTCCACTAGCTTCACAATAAATCTGCCTTTGCTTGGAGAGATGACTGGCTCGAGGTCACACAGTGACTAACTGGTCAATCCAGGACTAGAACCGGGTTGCTTGAGTGAAAAGAGCACAGACCTTGAAGTCACACAGACCTGGTTTCAACCTTGCCTCAGGCACTAACTAGCTGCACGCCTCCGTGCAAGTCACTTCTAGGTTTGCCCTTTCCCCTCTAGTAAATGGGAATACGAATCTTAAGCACATAGGGCTGGTAACTATTCTAATTGCCTAGCATCATTCCTTACTTGAAACAATAAATGCTCAATAAATGGTAACCATCACAAAGACTACTTCTTTTCCTCAGTAATCCTCTATTCTTCCTAGGTAATAGAATTCCTAAATTTTAAACAGGCACCTAGGTATCCTGAATCAAGTCTTCATTTGCCAGCCTATGATGTTATCAGATAGATTTGGCCACATGATGAAAGTTTAGCCAATGAAGCATAAGCAAAAGCAGTGTGTCCAACTTCTGGGAAATCTCCTTAAAGAGATGGCATATTCCCTTCTCCAAGCATTCCTTTTTTCCTGGTGGTGGAGAAGAAGCGTCCAAATTATACCCTGAGGTGATGCTGAGAATGGGGCCACCCATATAGGATTTTGCTATATCCTATTAGTCAAGGCAGTCACAGAGCCTACCAGGATTTGGGGGAGGAGCACATAGATCCCACCTCTTGATGGCAGAAGTGTCAAAGTATTTGCAGTCATCTTCAATCGACCCCAATACTAAACCTGTTGAAGGAACTTTCACAGAACTAGGAAGGCAGATAATATGGCAGTTTGAAATATGTATTCGTTTTCTAGGGCTGCCATAACAAAATAGCACAAACTGTGTGGCATTAACAACAGAAATTTATTTTCTCACAGTTCTGGAAGCTGGAAGGCCAAAACCAAGGTGCCAGCAGGGTTGGTTTCCTCTGAGGTCTCTCTCCTTGGAGTGCACATGGCCACCCTCTTGCTTTGTCCTTACATGGTCTTTCCTCGGTACACATGCATCCCTGTTGTCTCTTTCTTCTTATAAAAACATCAGTCGTATTGGATTAGAGCTCCATCCTAACATCCTCATTTACTTTAATCACAACTTTAAAGACCCAATCTCCAAATATGGTTACATCTGAGGTACTAAGGATCAGGACTTCAAAAGATGAATTTGAGGAGATGTAATTCAGCTCAAATGTAATTCAGTTTGACATAACAAATGTCAAATCTAATGCCATTATATAAGTAGAAAAACTGAGGCCCAGAGAGAGAAAATGATTTGCCAAAGTCAGACAATACAGTGAGTAATAGAGTAGGAATGAGAGTTCTTTCCAGTGCAGCCCTTTTCCAAGACTTGTGTCCTGCCTTACAGAGGGCAGGAAACAGAGGCAGAGGAACCAAGAAAGGCCCAGTATGGGGGCCAGAGATTCCTCTTTTTCTCTTGAAATTCCAGGCTTTTCACAATTATTTTATTCAGACCCAGATCTCTGGCCTGCTCATTCTTTTTTCTATTTCTTGGCTGACATTTCTGGCGTTCAGGTCACTATTTAGATTCTGAATCACAGTAATATTGGAGAATAAGATGTCCTTGTTTCTGCCTTAACATAGATCTGTCAAGACTTTGGGAACATCTCCTCAGTGATTTGCAAACTCAGACCCATTCTGGGACTCTGAGTCATCGCATTAGTCCCCCCTAATTTGCAGTGTATACCCCATCTTTGATTTGTAGTTCTTGGGTTTCAAGAATAACCTCCATTGTAGAAAGGAGTTGGCCTATGTTCTGTCGAGGCTTCTTCTAGGATGCATCTGCTACCTTCTAGGATGGAGAAGGGGGAAGGGGAGACTCCAGATGTGGTTTAAGCCTTCCTGGAAGGTAGGACAATTGGTATTCCATGTTCTCCTCCCGGTCTCACTTTGCATTCCAATCTAGGTTTCTATGTTACATGAGGTTAGAAAACTAGTCTTCCCAGAGGTAAAAGGATCAGTTTAATTTCAATTCATGTAACAAAATTATATTAAGCTTCAATTATATACCAGCCACTGTGTGTTGGGGGGGCGGGGGAGGGAGGGGACAGTATAGTTAATTGAGACTGGCTTGTCACAATATTCTAACAGAAAGTAAGCTACAATTAAAAACAATAATTAGGGACTTCCCTGGTGGCACAGTGGTTAAGAATCCGCCTGCCAATGCAGGGGACATGGGTTCAAGCCCTGGTCTGGGAAGATCCCACATGCCGCCGAGCAACTAAGCTCGTGAGCCACAACTACTGAGCTTGTGCTCTAGAGCCCACAAGCCACAACTACTGAGCCCTCATGCCACAACTATTGGAGCCCTTTCACCTAGAGCCTGTGCTCCGCAACAAGAGAAGTCACCACAATGAGAAGCCCGTGCACCGCAACGAAGAGTAGCCCCTGCTCGCCGCAACCAGAGAAAGCCCGCGCGCAGCAACAAAGACCCAACGCAGCCAAAAATAAATAAATAAATTTATTTTTAAAAAAGAGAAAGTGACCACCTAGAGGGGTGGGATAGAGAGGGTGGGAGGGAGACACAAGAAGGAGGAGATATGGGGATATATATATATATCTGTATAGCTGATTCACTTTGTTATAAAGCAGAAACTAACACACCATTGTAAAGCAATTATACTCCAATAACGATGTTTAAAAAAAAAAAAAGAGAGAGAGAGAGATAATAGCATCATATATTTCCAAGGAGAAGCTAGGGAGAACTGCCTCCTTCTCCCACCTGATTACCTGAACTACTGACCATTCACAGCGGCTCGAGATCACTTAAAGCAGTGGACCTAGAGCAATTCCCCCCACGTGGGTTGTCTTATTGAAAAGACAGAGGACTAGAGTTCTGAGTTAACTCATTGTATGACTAATATTTTCCGAATAGTTCATTGGGGAATTTTCAAAGTTTCTGTTAAGTGTATATATTCCAGTACCAAATAGACAAAGCTGCATGATTATCAACTCAATGAGTTCTATATTCCCCTGCTACAAAATGATGGGGGGACTTCCCTGGTGGTGCAGTGGTTGAGAACCTGCCTGTCAATGCAGGGGACACGGGTTTGAGCCCTGGTCCGGGAAGATCCCACATGCCGCGGAGCAACTAAGCCCGTGCGCCAAAACTACTGAGCCTGCACTCTAGAGCCTGTGAGCCACAACTACTGAAGCCCACGCGCCTAGAGCCCTGCTCCGCAACAACAGAAGCTACCGCAATGAGAAGCCCTCGCACCGCAACGAAGATAAGCCCCCACTTACCGTGCAACTAGAGAAAGCCCGTGTGCAGCAACGAAGGCCCAACACAGCCAAAAATAAATAAATGAATGAATGAATTAATTAATTAAAATGATGGGACTGACCAGAGTGGCTTGCAAGTACTTCCATCTCTGAACTTCAGGGATCAGATGAAGATGTTAGGATCTCATATGCAAAGTCCTGGACAATGCTTTTCTATCAACTGAAAAAGAGAATGTTTTCCAGGATTGATGCAAAAAAAAAAAAAAGTAACTTAGAGGAAGAGTCCTGCATATTGTAATTGATGATTTACATTTTTTGCTGAACTTATGGAACCATTTGGGGATGAAGAGGAAGCAGAAATATGTTACAGAAGCAAAGTCCTTGAGCCTGGGGAGTGTTAGTAAAGTTCATCATGTGCTATGAGTGCAGGGCTTCTATAGGATTAATCAATGCCCATTTGAAAATGTTCTCAATGAAGAAAGAGATAAGATGCCTCCTTGCCGCCTCATTTTGTATCTCTCACTTATTTCCTGATCTAAATCCAGTGTTTACCACTCCTTTTGTGACTAGTGGAATTTTGCCAATAGGAACACTGCTAACTGAAGGCCTTTAGAAAAGCTAGAGCCATTCTTCTGGCCTTCATTCCTTGCCAGAATCCTTCTACTCTTGTTTCCATAAGGTACTCTTGTCGCATCCTATTACTTCCACTAGTTTCAGAATGATAGCACCTCAGTGAGGTACCATCTTTCCTCTCCTTACAAAAGAAAACAGACCCAGTTTCTTTAACCTTTCAGCAGAAGCAAATTCCCCAAATCCCTCTGTCATTCTGGTTGCCTTCTGCTATGCCTTCTCTAGTTCCAAAATATCCTATTTATAGAAAGAAACCCAGAATGAGCTCAGGACTCATAATATGACCTAACCAATCCTCTTTACATGACTAGAATAATTTTCTCTGACTCTTTTTCAGTTTTGCAATGTGCCCAATATATTCCAAGCTCATTCTCTTTTCTTTTATTCCAATACATATGAAATGACAAACATTCAAACTATGGCAGTGTTACTGATGAGAGGTTGATGCCCATTGTATTCAGGAACTTTCTGGAATTAATGGGTTGAAAAGTAAGCTAGAGTTTGTGATTCGTGTAACATTAGGGTGAAAGGAACAGGTCTCTTCCTTGAATTATTTTTTGTTATTTGGCATTCACTTCAGTTAATAAAGAGATTAGCTAGTCTTCAGTGAAGCCATAATGGAGACAATACCATAGGCTGAAGCAGCATTCGCGAAGAACAGTCCAACCTGGGAATTTGTTAAAAATGCCAAATCTTGGTCCCCACCCTAGACTCAGAATCCACTTTTAACAAACTGCCCAGGAGATTCATGTGCACGTTAATTATGAGAAGCATGGTTTTGCACCTGTGAAAGTTTCCCTCCAGATGTTCTAGGCAGATTTGATCTGAAACATACCTTGTTAGGCCCTATCACAATATAGACACTTTTACTAGTTTTCACTTGCCTTTCCATGATCCCAAGTTATGTGACACCCTGGGGATTTGCTTTCTCTTTTTATTCACTTTGTAATATGATCTTACATTTAGCTCAGTATATTTTGCTCATAAGCCCTGACCTGACATGTTCTTGACCTGTCTTAATCCCCTATCAACTTTTCGTATTAACAACATCACTTCTCTACTTGCCACCCAGACTTCCTTTTATTCATTTCTTGTCTGTAAGATGGTTTAGACAGAGTCATTCAGTTCTTCCTCAATATTCCACGTGGTCTTGCTTCAGCCTCATTATAGGGTTGTCTGGTTTTCCTGAAATTGAGTTAAGTCATATCCAGATCTTCTGTCTCATGCTATTTGTCAGACTCAGGAATGCACAGAGGTTATTGCAACTAAATCATAACTTTTCGAAGCCTTTCTCTTGCTTGCTTCTTTTTGATGCTCTGATTGTTTCCTTTCTAACTAAACTAGGTTTGTAGATGGAAGATTCCTTGAGTTCTTTTTAGATATGAGCTCAACACCAGGTTCTTGGCAATTGTTGCCTATTCTTGTTTTCAGAAAGCTTTCCAATTTGTGCATCGTGATTCTTTGCTTCTCCTTCTATTGCCTGTGGAGAACCATTATAGATCAGGAAGTGACTAAGAGAGCCAATCTTTCTTCCTACCTGGTCAGAATCACTTCTTATATCATAAGCAGAACTCTTCTGCTACCTTTTTTGTTTTGCTTTTTTTTTTTCCTAAGCCTCCAAGACAGCAATTTTGTCACCCTCTGAAGCCTTTCTGTGAACACTTTTCTTCATTGATTATAACAACTGATCCTTAGCTCGGAGAAGGTAACTGTTGACCTCTTGGCAATAATTAAGCATGTGCTCTTCAACTGTATCATCTTCACCTGACTCAGTGACTTCACAGATTAGATCTTGGGTCCATTAGACTCTGAGATTCTTTAGGGTAGGGAATTCTTTTTTTTTTTTTTTTAATTTTTATTTATTTATTTATTTATGGCTGTGTTGGGTCTTCGTTTCTGTGCGAGGGCTTTCTCTAGTTGCGGCAAGCGGGGGCCACTCTTCATCGCGGTGCGCGGGCCTCTCACTATCGCGGCCTCTCTTGTTGCGGAGCACAGGCTCCAGACGCACAGGCTCAGTAATTGTGGCTCACGGGCCTAGTTGCTCCGCGGCATGTGGGATCTTCCCAGATGAGGGCTCGAACCCGTGTCCCCTGCATTGGCAGGCAGATTCTCAACCACTGCGCCACCAGGGAAGCCCCGGGAAATCTTAATATATGGATCATCAGCCCCTATCAAAGTGTCTGGCATAGAGCAAGTACTGAAGGGGAAGGAGAGGAAATAAAAGTAAGGGGGAAGGAAGGAAATAATCTATCCAACACAAGGTGAGATGGAGAGCTTGGCAGTTAAGTACAAACAAATAGATTTGGGGAAAAAAGTTGGGAGGAAAGAATGAGGTACTATCTCATCCATTCTGCCTTGACATGGGGGAGGGAGTACCCAAACCATTCTTTTCAATGTGACTTGCTGAATTTCCTTTCAGAAATTAAGAGAGAGGAGACTGTCTCAAGAGATATTCCAAGCATCTGTTAGTTCCCTAAACAAAAAGAGTCCTTTTTCATTTCTGATTTTGTAGACTCCTGTTTTGTTTCCTCTCTCCCATTAATTCTGAGACTCTTGACACATCTACTTAATGATAGTTTTGTGCCTCCTAGTCTTGATAAGCCCCTTCTTATTAATTTTTGTACCCCTTGTTCATAAAGGTACAGGCAGAGGATAAACTTTATGACTATGGCTTTGGTAGAAAACTGCATGTGAACATCAAACAATTCACCAATAAAGAACAGTACTGGTGGTTTGAAAGCCAAAATCCTTCCTTCTAGGTTGTATTAATACACTTTGCTTTAAATTTGGCTACATTGTTACATGGTAATCTTTAAGGAACGAGCTTTGTTTACTGGTCAGTTTGAAATATTCTTACCATTACTAAAAATGAATGGGGTCAGATGAACCTAGACAGGTGTGATATTCATATCATAGCTGACTAGGTTCTTGTGGAGAAAATGAGATGGCCTCCGGAATAAGTGCTCCTGAGATTAAAACTGTGGCAGGTTCAGTGCTTGGCATCTATCTTAACAAATTAAATGACTGCAACCTTCGCTTATATTAGAAACTGGATTTCTGCAGATGGAAAAAAAGAAAATATGTAAGTGAGTGGATGGAGATTAAAAGCTGGAAAGCTGATAACAAACCAAGAGAAGAGAATTCTTCTTCAGATCACTGAGAAATCAAGAGAGGAAAATATATGTATGTCAGACACCATCTCTTCACTCCTCTCCTCAACTCTCTACAGCAACTCTCGTTACATGACAACTCTTGTCCCTCATCTTGGTCCGTGAGTTGTAGGTTTTAGTAATGATTCCAAGAAAGAAGGACAGTGGTCAAAAATATTCCTTGGGAAATATTTTCAGCACAATCACGTATTGTCTAAATCATTTCAAACTAATCAATTGTTCATGTTTTGAATCCCCAGGCACCCGAGCTAACAATTTAGGGTATCCCACCATAAAACATGACATTAATTTTCAGAATAAGGATCCATCAGAGAGGTAACTAATAGTCTCTATACAGACCACAACTACTGAGGAAAAAGCCATATAAATATATCACATAGATGACGGTGGGGGGTAATTATGTCCGTAGAGTAATCATCTCCCTGTGTTATTTCAAGAGTTCAGATCTGTACTGGAGACACTGAATACTTAATTAAAGCATTATGAATTGCATCCTCAGGAAACCAGTTTTGTCCACAAAACCTGTACCCCAAGACCTCTGAGGATGGTATGTGCCAGCTGTTCCAGTCTTAGGGCAGCATCTGCTGGCTAATTCATGGATCGACAAAAAGTGGCAATTTGTGGACAATCTGAGCAGTCCTTTTAGTTGGAGGGAACTGTTGTGTTGGTGACTGTGGAGGTGTCTGGCATCCTTTTATGATGACCTATCTCAGGTCTCTAGGAGCCTGGCAAGTCTAGAAGTGTCCCTAATGAGGTCTGATAAGCATTTGAATACTACATGTATTTTGGCTGGAGCCTAGGATAAGCTAGGTTGGCTCTGGAAACATCTCTAGAGTGATATCAACTCAACACTGGACTTACAGTAATGATAACCCGGTACCAATGGAGATTCCAATGAACAGAAGTCCATATACAGAATTAGGAAGTAAAGCCTGTTTCCCATAAGGAAGGCATTTCTGGAATAGGAGGGGGAGGGGAGCAGGACCCTGAAGCAGCCACTAAATGCCAATATTCTCTTGCTTCTAATCATCCTATCGTGTAACTGAGGTTTACACACCTAAGGAAGCACGATTGTCATTCAGATACAGCACTTTTGATCGGCATAAAGAAACTGGAAATTGGAAAGGGCTGGATGGTCTGAAACTTAAGGGCTGTCCACCATCTTCTGCAGCATCTCTCTGCCTCATCCCTGCAGTCAGTAGCGCCGCGGCCAAGGCCTGTGACGCCGTTGGTGGGCTCCCCTTCGTGGGAACTCTGGGTGGAGAGTAAAATCTTGCTGTTGGTGCCAAAACGACGAAACCTGAAATGCGTCTGGGGACTTTCCAGGGCACTTGCGCTCCTCAGAGCGACCGGCATCTCCATAACAACTGGTTTACATTCGTCTTCCGTTCCTCTGCTCGGCTGTGGAGGCGCCGGGTGGGGGTAGGCAAAGGGCGGCTTCAGTGGAAAGCTACTTTGGGTTAGCGCCTCCCTAGGCTGGGGGGACGTTGCCAACGACCAGGTTACACAGCTGGTCGCCTGCGATTTCTCGAGCTCTCCCCAGGTCTCCAGCAGGGAGCGACGCCCCTCTGCCACCTCTCCCTCCTTTACCTTTATTTTACACACGGGGGACGAGGGAGGTGCGGGTGAGGGGGTGGGGAGGTGGTTTGTTGTCTCGTGCTTTTTTCTTCTCCTTGAAGTTCATTCTCTCCCTTCCAAGTTACTTTCCGCCGGCACGTGACCTCTCCGCCTCCCAGCCTGCGGCAGCCACTGGTGGGGAAGCGCGGGTGCTCACCGCGGGGCTTCCTGGGAGAGCCCCCTCCCGCGGCTCTCCATCCCAGCCCCCGCTCCTCCGGCGCGCGGCTCTGCTTCCCCGCCGCGCTCACCCGGGCACCCTGGTGGCCCGGGAGCCCCCGGATGATGCGGAAGCGGCTCCGGGGAAGAAGCAACGAGCGGACGCGGAGCGCCGAGCCGCTGCAGAGGCACCCCTCCCTGCCTTTGCCCGCGGCTCCACGCTCCGCGGCGCGCCATGCCGACCTAGCTGCGCACCGGGGCTGTTAACTCACATTTGAGAAGCCATAACCCATTAGAGCAAACGCAGTCATAACTTCATTCAACTCGGCCGCCCGAGAGGTCGGTTTACATAGGTTCCTGTGGGCAACTAGTGGCTCGCCCGAGTGCCTCTCGCCTAGTCATCAGTCCCTAAGAGGGAAAGGGAAAGTTGCCGGGCTGATGCGCGCTTCGACGCAAGTAGTTGTTCCCAAGGACAAGTCACTCACCCACACCCCCTCCCCGTCTACCCCCCATCGCCCCCCACACACATTTGATCATCACTCAAGACCTCATCAGCTGGTGACCCTTAGTCATGGGGGAAGGGGGAGGGGCACGAACTTTTCTAAGAAGTTTCCTTTTTACCAAGGGAGTCACAGTGAGTTGGTCACGTAAACAGCACGGATAGTCGTCGTCGTTGCCGCCCCCCCCCACCCCCTCCCCCTGCGCTTTGCTGGTATTATTATTAAAGCGGTAGCCTGCTGGCTCTGACGAGCAACAAGTTCCCCAGCGGTCTTCCCGCCCTAGCCTGACTAAGCGAAGGTTTTTCTTACCTGGCGACAGGGAAATCTCCCGAGTCGAGCTCAGCTTTGCCAGAGCCCCAGGTGTGACCTGAGCAGTGGGCAAGTGTGCAGGCTGGGTTATTTTTATGAGGGTACCCTGAAACTCCCCGGGAACTTTCTGTGCCAGGACCCAGTGACCGGCGGTTGGAAGGCAGCCCCAGGAACCACCGCTATATAGCAGGGCACTTGGGCAGTCATTGGTAACCTCGCTCATTCATTAGAATCACGTAAGAACTCAAAAGGAAACGTGTCTCTGGGAGTGAGGGCGTTTGCGTAAATCTATAGGTTTTCCAACATCGATGACAGTTGCTTTGTCTTCTGTAGTCGCCAAGGTGGTTGACAGTTTAAGCTTGCGGATATTGCAAAGGGTTATTAGATTCATAAGTCACACCAAGTGGTGGGCGATCCACTGAGCAAAGCCGAACTTCTCACATGATGACTTCAAACAAGACACATTACCTTCCAGCATCTGTTGGGGAGACGGGATTTTAAGACACTTGAGTCTCCAGGACAGCAAAGGCACGATGGTGAGTAGCAATAAACCCTGCATTATAATTGAAAAATCTTGACATGTTGCTTAACAACGGGCATATCACAGCTCTTCCTAGCACTTCACACGCCAAAGAATAGCAGCTACTCAGGGCAGGAGAATCGGGTTTTTACACAGTGCAACTTTAATTGGAATCATTTGAGATTTAACACGGCAATGTGGAACTGCGTGGAACAAACTTGGAGTTGGGGGTGTGTGTGTGTGTGTGTTATATTGGCTGTTCAAGGCTGATGCTTCTCTCCCAGCCTTCTTGCATTCCATTCTCTGCCTCTATGTGTGTGGTGTATGAGCATATTCTATGATTTATATGTGGGCATGTAATTGACATTCGCAAGGAGGTTAAGTTCCATCTAAAAACAATCATGCTATTAGAGATTGGGGTTAGGGGGTGGAGTAGGGGTAAGGATGGGATAGAGACTGGGAGTTTGGGTGCAGATGGGGGTGGGGTTGGTGGGAGAGAAATAAGTCAGAAGGGCATATCACCGGTAATGAAATGGGTAAGCCTCTCATAGAAGAAAGGGGTCTCATCAACATGTGATCAACTATTAACAGGATGGCTTTGGCAAAGCCATCTGCACGTGACAAAACGTAAGGAAGTGGAAGAAACCGTCTAGAGCAATATCAAATATCACTTAATTAGAGATTTTTTATCCTTTTCCTCCCGCTGCGCCGGGTGTGTAATCCGGGAGATACGAGCCCATTCAGCACCTTGGACAGAGCCAACGGATTTGTCCTAGGTGGTGGTACCCCAGGTAGCCGTCTCGGCCCCGCAGTAAGCCGGCCCTGTGTCGCCCTTAAGAAGCGTCTTTTCGGAGGTTCGGCTCACACTGAATCGGGGCTGGAGAGAGAGTCAGATTTTGGAGCGGAGCGTTTGGAAAGCGAGCCCCAGTTTGGTCCCCTCGTTGAGCTCGCTGAAGTTGGCTTCCTAGCGGTGTAGGCTGGAATAGACTCTTGGCAAGCTCCGGGTTGGTATACTGGGTTAACTTTGGGAAATGCAAGTGTTTATCTCCAGGATCTAGCCACCGGGGTGGTGTAAGCCGCAAAGAAGGTAAGCACCGGGGCGGGGACCCCCTGCAACCCCAAATTTTGAGCTATTTTGATACTCGATCTTCCCGAGAGGACGCGCGGTGGAGGGGAGGAAGTAGAAGGAGAGTGTGAGAGGGGGGTTGTTTCCTGGTATTTGCCCAGTTTGAATTGCCCTAGGTGAGAGCCTTGGGGTAAAGCGAGAAGGGGGGTGGGGAAGCTCAGTTTTCCTGCGGATATATTGAGTTTAGTTAACTTGGACCTGCAAATGTCTGATTCAAATGTAAGATTTCTCTCTCTTTTTCTCCCCTTCATCTGCTTCTTTTCCGTTTTCTTTGCCAGGGTGTGTGTATGTGTGTGTGTGTTTGTGTGTGTGTGTGTGTGTGTGTGTGTGTGTACAGTAGGTTCATTACTAATTATGAAGCTTTTACACAACATTCGATTTCCTAAATTTTGACTTTGTACCATTTAGAATTAGGCGGTGGAGGTGGTGTGCGGTGAGGAAAGAGGAGGTGGAGGTTGGGGAGAGGGTAGGAGGTAACGCCAAATCTCCAACACAAAATGAATCAAGGTAATTTCGGCTCTTCTAGGCAAAGGATTCATTCTCTCTGTATCCCTCCCTCCCTCTCTCTCCCCCTCCCTCCTTCCCGCCCCCACCTCCTTCCACCCCGCCCCCTCCTCCTGCCTCCGTCCCTTCCTTATTCTCTCTTCCCCACCGTCGCCCTCGCGCCTGGCTGGATGTTTCTTTCTGGTTGTTGGTTTTTTTTTTTTTTCTTTCTTTCTTTCTTTTTTTTCCCTCTCCCCTTCTTTCCTCCCTCCCTACGAGTTTCGGGTGCCGGCTTAGAGGGCTCCCGCTTTCTCAGGGGAAGGGGAGCCGCCGAGACCGAGCTCCGCTCCCCCGCCAGGCTGGATGCCTCTCTGAGCCCAGGTCCGAGTCAGTCGGGGTTAACTAAGGAAAAGGGGGCCTCTACTTGGGAGAAGAAGGTCCTTTACGGGCAGAAGAGCCAGGGAGCGGGCCGGGGGAGGGGGCCTGGGCGGCTGGAGGAGGTGGAGGAGAACACTCGTAGCCCCGCGCGGCGGCTGGACCGAGCCACCAATCAGCTGGGCGCACAGACCGCCCAGCCACCGCGAGGTTGCTCCCGGAGGCGCGTGTGGAGGGCGGCCGGCTCGCCGCCGGGCCGCCGCCGCAGCCGCCCGGGTGGGCCGGGGGGCGGGGGTGATCGAAGCTGCTCAGAGCCTCCCAGCCTTCCGTTCCACCTCCCCGCCTCCGCCCCGGGGGGACAGCGAACGGGCGGAGCGCGCGGCAGCGTTGTCCTGCCTCTCCACTGGGAGTCCAGGGACTTGCGCACCCCTGCGCGGGGGCCACGGTCCTCTCCACACTCCTACAACCCTCAACCCACCCCCTTCCCGGGCCCTTTGTTCCGGCCTCCTGGCCGAGCCCCGTGGTAGTCTTCGCCCCAGGGCTTGAGCGTTCTGGACTCCTCCTTCCTGGATCAGCCCTTCTTAATTAAGAGGCAAGGCTTGGATGGGGGTAGGGGGGAGCGTAGGGGGAAAACCTATTTCCGAAACTCACTTGACTGTTCTAGCGAACGAAAAAAGAAAGAATTCCAACTCTGCTCAGGTGAAAAGGATGGATTCATAGGCAATGCGAGGATATTGTGGAGATTTAGAAGGAAAAAAATAAAAACCAGGCGCTAGGATCAGATGACGGTGATAGGCTGCTCGGCACACAAAGGGAGCGCTGGGCAGGGTTTACGGAGCGAGGCTGCAGCGAATGGGGCACAGATTGTTCCGAGATCCAGTCATTTTCTCAGTCAGATCTACGCGCAGGGAGGGGAGGGGAGGGGAGCGAGGCGGGAGGGGCTGGGCTTGGGGGCGGGGGGATTTCTGATCAGTCTGATGCAATTCCAAGCGTGCTGCAAAGGAACTCCAAGGAGTCCGCATCACCGTCGCCACCCACCCTTCCCAGATGGTGCTGTTTTAAATACGGATCTGCAGGGCTGAACGCAGAACTGGGAGATTTATTGCAAAATCCCGAGAAGGTGGGGGGAACGGGGAATGGAGGGGCAGAATTTAAAGGTGCAACGCCTCCTTTTCCCCAAATCAAGCTGCAGCCGGTCGGCATTTTTTTTTTTTTTTTCCCTGTCTGCCTGTCTCTGGATTCACCAAGGAAGAGGTGTAAATATTGTGACATTTTGAGGCGGTTTGATGGATGAGAAAAAAATCATCTGTCACTCTAAATCGCAGAGTTCCCTCTCTCCTCGAGATGCCTTGCTAGCGAGTACCCACTGCTGCCTAATACAGCTGCTAGGGCTTTAAATGAATGCACCGTTAAGGGAATATTATCCTTTTAGTCGACATGCCAATTTATCCTGACAGTCGAATGGAGAAAATTGGGTAGATTTCGAGTCTTCGGGAGACAAGGAGGGAAAATGCTGAACTAACTCTTGTAACCTCGAGATCTTTAACAACTAAAACAAACCTCAAAAGTGTCACGTCATCCTCTGTCACACGCGCACCTATACACATCCTTGACTTGTAGATGAAATGGTTTCGCCTGAAGTGTCGGAAGAATGAGTATCACTTTAAGAATAGTGCACCTGATATTCACTGTTTATGTGTATTTACATAGAGCCCTTCAGCGCGAAGGCAAGAAATTTCAACTGTCCTGTTTGAAACCAGACAGAAGATTAGCAGGTGTTAAAGAGGAGAGGGGAAGAAAGAGGAGGGGGATATTTTTAACCTTAAAAAAATGAACAGTAACCTAGCCTACTTTTGTACCCCCTAGTCTTGCATATTAATATTTCTGTGTGTGAGATTTTAGCTTGGTCTAGCTCCCCCAATGGACTATATCAGTATTGATTCAGATGAAAATATATTCATTTTGCCTATAGCTTTTTCAGTGTCACTGATAGTAAGACCTACAACACAGCAATTTTTGGAGGATAGAAGAGAATGTTTGAAAGAGCCTTGCAAACTGGGAAGAAGACACTCCATAAGAGGGAGGTATCACTATGTCATTCTCTGCATACAGCATTTTCATTTGATTGAACCAGAATGCTAGTTATTTTTAAATATCGTCTAATTTATATGGTAAGGCAGTAAATGGGATTTTAAAAGCAAGCTTCTTGATGGTTTACAAAATCTTATTTGTAAAATTGCCAATCACTGTAAATTGGAAAGAATACCTTTAAAAGATCTAAAATCAAAATACATATGCTTCTTCGTTCACTTACCAGACTCTTTCCCTATCGAATCTGTAATCTATATTCTTAATAAGAGGAGAAGCTAGTGATTTTAGTTTCTTTCCTTTTCCTGGCCTGTCCTCTAGGGGAAGCTTAGTAAGAAACAACATTCCATTATCAGGCAATGTGAGAGGCAAGGCCTGGATGACCACAAAATAGATAATCAGCCACAAAAACCAACAAAGAGAAATGAGGGGGAAAAAAAGAAAAATCAGCATTGAGGCATGATTTACAAAGGATTTTATTTCTAATTCTGTGATTTGGGGATGAGGCTCCAGTTGCTCAAATAACATTCATTTGATCAAACTGCTTACAAAATGTCAGTTAAAATGATGTCTAACTGAACATACTTTTTATTGCATATACTCCTATCAAAGGCCGGTAAAGCTAATCCTTGCCTTTAATTAAGAAAAACTAATCTAACCATTTAAATGACTCTAGTGAATATGAACTGATAGAATCTGATTTTAAGATTCTGCTTAAAACTAAATTTGTTCTGAAAAGCACTGACTTGCCAGAAAAATATCTATTTTTGTAGCTTTCTTTTCACTCTATGGATAATTTAATGAGTTGCCTATTTTAATTTTACAACTGCTACCTCAGAAGTATCTCAAATTATCTTTCTTTGGCTGGTGTCTTTCTCTGCTGATCTGCTCCTGCTCTGTGTGTGTGTGTGTGTGTGTGTGTGTGTGTGTGTGTGTGTGTGTATGTGTGTATAGGCATGTTTGTCTCTGTGTGTTCCCAGTGAATTTAACAAGCGGTGAGTCTCTTTAATTTACATGCCATAATCCATGTAAAGAACAGTGTGTGGCATTTAATAAATAAAATAAATATTAACATTTAGTGAGAGCTTACCATTATTGAATCCTACGGAAATGGGGAGGGAGGGTGTTGCCTTTAAGGGGAGAAAGATTAAATTCTTAAACAATAAAACAAAAAATTTCTCTCCTCTTTGGCCAGTGAGTGACTATAATTTCAAAAATATTAAAATCTTCTTTTACTTTGGAAGTTAAAGCTACTGCTTTAACCAGTGTATCTTGAGAAAGATACACATGGTCCCTAAAGACTAATACGCCGAAACACCAGGGTGCAGAGATCAAAATGTCAAATTTGTATCCCTGCCTCCATTGTCATTTGGCAACCTTTGGCGTGTTCGTTCTGAGTTTTTTTAAAGTTCAGATGGGCTTTTCCCCTTTTTCCTAACATTCTAAAGGAGTCCTATGAAGAATTCTGTATAATGCAGACTTTATTTGTATTTCCTAGTAATAATACTTTATATACACATAGTGCTCTGAAAGTTCTTCACAGATTTCCTTATCTGATCTCCTCAGCCAGGAGGGTAGGGTAGGAATTATCAACCACCTTTCGCAGATGAGGAAACTCAGGTTCAGAGTTTCCCAAGACCACATTGCTAGTAAGAGGTGAAGACTGACTCAGAATCTTTCTTCAAATTTCAAGGAGAATATTTTCAGCTCTCCAGATCATGCTGCCTCAAACCCTACTCAGGCATCTGAGGGGACTGTAGGCATTATTTCTTCCTGTTTTGATTTCTTTAATTTAAAAGAAAAAAAAGTTATCTACAAATAGTTCCCACAAGTCTGTAGTCCTAATGAAAAGTTTTTACCAGTCTATGACCTTCTCTTCCTAAGCCATTCTTTCACTCTCCCATAATCGGAGGCTCAAAGAAGGCAGGGATCTTCCTAGGGTTGACATACCATCTAAGGTATAGTCACTAATTCCCCAAAAAACCAACACAGAGAATAGGAAGAGCCAAAGGCAAGAAGAATTTTTACTTGCGAGCTGTAGAATCTGGGGCCTGGGAAATTTCTCAGGGGTCACTTAGCCCAGCCCCTATCTGATGCATGAATTCATGTTGGTTTGTTTTCTTCTAACCCTCTGGAATTTCATCCCAGTCTTTTTTTTTTTTTTTCCAATATCTTTATTGGAGTGTAATTGCTTTACACTGCTGTGTCAGTTTCTGCTATACAACAACGTGCATCAGCTATATTCATCCCAGTCTTAGATGCCTGGGATCTTGCTTATCTTGGTAGATATTCTGATACTTATGGGGATCATGAGCTTGACAGGCCATTTTCCATTTGCCCAAGAGGTATACTTTCTATAGAGACTCTAATATTCATAATTTTATTCTGTAAGCATTAATTGACAATCTACTATGTGCCAGGAACTGTGCTGAAGTCTGGAGATTCAGCAATGTTTAAGACTAGAAGGTACTTATCTTGGTGGAACTTACAGCTTAGAGACCTGACTTGTCCTTTAATTTGCTCTGTTCCCTAGAAGAAGATAGACTTCTGGATTCTTACCTTTTCCAAGAGAACTCAGTGAAACAGATTAAATGTCTGAGTTCAAGCTTTGCTGCCAACTAATTGTCAGTAGCTGGAAAAATCAATTAGTCCCCTTTGATCCGTATTTCCTCACACATAAAACAAGGAGGATAGTCTTAGGATCAACTCTAAATTCCATTTTAGCTCCAAGTTTGAGTGATATGATAGATAACTTATTTCTTGGGCTTAAGTCACCCTAACCTTTGATGATTTACAATTTGGGGTGCCACCAATTTTTAACTTGTTTGTTAAGAAGTACATTATGAAAAATCAAAGCAACTTATTTGAACCCAGCACAGAAAGGATCCAGATATTGAACCAATCATTTTCTGAGAAAAGATGACTTGGAAAGTTTTAATTTGAACAATGATCTCAAACTTCTACAGATTACTTTTTAAAGGGATTGGATGATGAGAGACTCACTATCAAATTAAATGCTTATTTTCTTTGTACAAGCAGAAGTTCTCATTTTTCAGGTCATTTCCTTTTAAAATCAAAGATATTACACCCTGAAATTGTCTGGGCCTCATGACATGCATTATATACACATGATAATAGATAATTAGATGGACCAACCAGGAGAAACATGAAAGGGAGCTGGTAGCCCAAAGATTGCAGAAGGTGTGTGGGCATCTTGACATCCAGGAAATGCTATAGATTTGTCTTTAGCTAACTCAGCCTGGTGGAGATAATTAAGAAAAATGTGGATGTAGAAAGGCTACACTCCTTGGGATTGGCTAGACTGCTGCAGTAGTTCAAAAACAATTGGCACAGCTGCCCACACTGGACATGATTGCCCTTTGAGGAGGCAGCTATTGACTTTTATAAAGATGCCATATTTAAAATAACTTCAGATGCACTCGGGATGACATACATCATTCTTGAATTCTATTTTAGACAAATGGCAAAATATATTTCAAAGTATTAATTTAAAAATAAAAAACTTTAAAGTCGAGTTTCTAAAAATCAGCAGTTTAGCAGTGTGTGACCTCCGAATTTAACAGTTCAGTCTGAAGCTAGAAGAAACCTGTGGTCTGTGTGAGGCATTTTGACCATTTATGAACATTTTCTGGATCACCCCAGGAGGTAGAAAGTACTTTGCCAATGTTTTCAACCTCTGAGTGAATGTTAAATGCACTCAAAAACCTTCTCACACTGGGAAAGGGAAACCCAATCAATTGCCCGAAACAGCAGAAGGAAATGCTCTGAGATCTTTGTGCCCAGAGTGCGTGCTATGATGTAATGGAATCCAGGATTCCTTCAGAATACGCTAAATCCCATACCCATCAGCACCAGAAAGAGTTGGAACTGATTTGTCTTACCTCCATCTTCAAGGAAAATAGCAACGACCTACTATCTCTAGGTAATAAGGTGACTGTGGGGAAAAAAATAGCTAAATTGGGTGATTGTAAAAAGGCTCCATAAATATCTAAAGCCTTTGGGATAGGACATTACAGGGCAAGTGAATAGAAAAAAGAGAGGGAATGTGAAAAAAATTGAGCAGAGAAATAAAAAGGGAAACCAAAATAGGGTTAGTATCATATGGGGGGTCTTGAATAGACGTGTCCACTCTGAGAGTATTCTTCAAGGCCGTTTGTCTACTGAGTCTGATCTCTACCATCCGTGCTCATTATTGTTCTGGTTATGTTGGTAGGAAACAATGATTTCTTCTGCTTTTACCTTCCTCCTCCAGTAAGGGCTTCTGTCTCCCCCAGCAACTTCCACAACCAATGTTTAAGAATGGCCTTGTTATTGTCTCTCCTTGACATACGTTGGATTAACATGGGCTTGGTAACCACTTCTGTGCTGTGGACTCCACTCTTTTGGCAGTCTGGTCAAGCCTATAAACCCTTCTCAGAATAATGTTTCTACATGAATAAGACTTAAAAGCATATGATTACAAAGGAAGCCAATTACCTTGAAATATAGTTTTAAAAATATTTAAAAAGTAGATTGTGTGATACAGTAATATATGTGCTTTCTTAAGGCACTAAATAAGATCTAACAGCAAGGTGAATACTATAATTTTGCAGTAGTGATAAGCATCAATGTATTTCAAGATATCTGTAGCAACGGACATGTGATATGAATGTGACTGTGATTTCTATCGGTGACCAAGTCTGCAAATACTACTGTGTAGCATTTCCCAAACATATTTGACAAAAGAACACTTGGAGAAGGGGACACTGATTAACATGGCATAGATTCAGAAATGTTAGTTTAGTCTCTCTCTGCCTTTCAGTATGAGCCATTGAGTTTTCCATCCTGGCATTTGGAGAAAACTTTTAAAATTCACTTTTGCCATTTGACAAGTTGCCAAGTGGATAAAGAACCAACTGATGAGATGGCTAAGGTGTAGTAGACATGTTTCTATTGGCTGAGCTTGCTACTAATCCGAAGTTTATCCTCAGTACCACACGGGCTACCCCACTACCCTAGAATCCATCGCTCCACTGAAAAGGAGAAAAAGTCCAGACTCTGTTCATTAACCCAGTGAGCATTACGTCAGATACCTGGTGTGACTTCATTAACCTCAACAAGTTATAAAGACTTCATTTCTGTCATTACTATACTATGGGAAAGTATATGCAAATTATGATGGGATGGGATAACATTCATTTTGCATTTATCCAGGGCTAAGTTGTTTGCTTTGCATTTGACATTTATTATTTCACCCTCAAAGCAATTCTCTGAGATAGATTATATTCTAATTGTATAAATAAGGAAACTGGAGCTCAGAGAGTTTATTTACCCCAAATTATACAGCGAATCTTAAATGGAAAAGCTAAAATTCAAACCTAATTTTCTCTGGTTCCAAAGTCCATTATAAAACCACACTTCCCTATCTAATAGCTACCACCCAGATTTGATTTGGGTTCCCCATTATCAGGTTTGCACATACATTTTGTTAAGAGATCTTCAACACAACCCTTTGAGATGGCTGAGAATTTCAAAATCAGTGGCCACAAATGCTGATTTAGAATTATATTGAACCTTTTCTAACTAATGAAAAACTTTCAAACCACTAATTGTCACCTATCAATTTTGAAGTGCCATGTTCACAATCATAATGTGGAAAGAGTGATATTACTTAAAGTGTTTGGGGAAGACCAGATAAATTAATAATCAAATCAAACTTTACTGAGTTCACTGTGGTGAGCATTCTACATTTCCATAGTTAACTGAATCCCCACAACGATCTTTCTAGGCAGAGATTATTAGTATTCCTATTTTAAAGATAAGGAAACTGAGGCATCAGTTAATTCATTAACTATCCTAAATTAGCAGAACCAGTAAGTGGCAAAGCTTGACTAAACCCAGGTCCAAGCCCTTTCTTTTAATCAGTAAACTAATCTGTAAGTCCCTACGCAATCTTAGCTGTTCTTATTATAATTGTTGTCATGTTTAAAACACTAGCAAGAGAGAGAATTGTCCAGAAATAAGTATATAGTCACTGAAGAGAAAGATTACTATCTGGAACTCTTCACCTGCACATTCTTCCTTCCACTGACTTTAGTTTATTAACCCCATGGATGATGTCTGACTCCTTTCTTAACTTGTTTAGGGCAGTTCCAAGTTGGTTGACTTCTGAGAGTTATTGAGTAAGAAACGTTATAAATTGTTTAGATTAGGAGTTAGTGTGTTTAGAAGCCTTTTCATAAATTTGCCTTTTCAAACTGTTACTGGCTATAGCACTGCAGATGCTGTGATGAGGAACGCCCTCTCCAAAAACACAGTGGATGACAAACCTCCAAAGCTAACATGTTGTTTACAGAGATGGAAAAGAAGAGGATGGGCAAGCACAATCCTAAACGTAATTACAAGGCTTACAGTCCCTGCTGGGGACTAAAATGTTTATTGGCTTTCCTTGTGCAATTTAATGTTCTTCCTCCCAAAGCCCTACTCCAAACTTGGAACTTCTCTGGAAATAGCATCTCATTTGGGAGAATGCCAAGTATTTGTGTCTGGGTCCTTTGCATCTTTGCACCGACTCAGAACTCAGAATAGCAACTCTAGAAGCTAAGGCGGGGGATAGTCTGGGTAAGGGAGTTATACATCTACTTGCGCATCTTCCTAATAAATTTCTTCCATCTTCCTCCTGGAAAACAACTCTTAGAAAGATGTGGTTTTAAATGAGAGATTGGCTGCATACTGGTAGTCCAAGATAGTACAAGTCAGTGGTCTCTGCAGAGCTGCTAAAGTCATATAAGGAATCAAGGATGTGGAGGTCAATGGGAAGATCTCATCCCGCCGCCATCCTGATCTATGCAAGGAAGGATGGCCTGAACTCACAATGCAGTTGATATGTCCCAGAGCTCAGAAACCAGCCCAGGGGGAAAGGATGATCTTAAAGGACATTTTGGTGTATGAAAAAGTCTACCTAAAACCTCATCAGAGATAACTATGTAATATATAGAAGAGTATGAATCCTTACCTTGGCTCAAGGCTCTTAACTTTAGGGGAAATAATTTCATGAGTTCCAAGTTTAGTTTACCAAATGATATACAGTTCCTGCAAGCAGTCCAAATTTAGATAGAAAAAAAGCTTTAAAGACGATCTAGTTCACAGGTTTCCCTAGGACACTGAAATCACCTGAATCATTCGTTCCTTTGAGCTAAGGTCTGAATGTGCTGCTAGGCTTGACAACCACAGCTTATAGCACACTGCCCTGGTTTCATTGATCAGGCAACTGAGGTGTACAGTAGTTAAGATTGCTCCACTTATTCAACAAATATTTCTGTGAAACTGATAGTATTGATGTGAACAATCTTGGGCTAGTGAAGTGATTTGCACAGGTCACATGGCCAGAGTGATAGTTTAAACTAGAACCCCAATTCTCTTGACTACTGAGGGCCTTACAATCATATCATGTGACAATGACATTTCTTCTATTTCCCAATAATCAAAACATAAGAAAACAATGGGGCTTCCCTGGTGGTGCAGTGGTTAAGAATCCGCCTGCCAGTGCAGGGGACATGGGTTCGAGCCCTGGTCTGGGAAGATCCCACATACCGCGGAGCAACTAAGCCCGTGCGCCACAACTACTGAGCCTGTGCTCTAGAGCCCAGGAGTCACAACTACTGAGCCCACGTGCTGCATCTACTGAAGCCCGTGCACTCTAGAACCCATGCTCCGCAACAAGAGAAGCCGCCATAATGAGAAGCCTGCGCACTGCAAGGAAGAGTAGCCCCTGCTCGCTGCAACTAGAGAAAGCCCGCATGCAGAAACAAAGACCCAACACAGCCAAAAAAATAATAAATAAAAATTTTTAAAAAAGAAAACAATGAATAGTCTGTGCAAGATTTTAATTATCTTGATTTTCAAAGTAAAGCTTTTTTGTATATAACTCAGATTAATTTCTTAAATATAAACATACTTAACAAAATGTTAATAGCATTCCAATATGACATTATTAATTTCAAATTGGTAGCACAAAACTAATTATAGTATTTTAAATTTCTTCAACACTCCACAGTTAATTTACAATTATTGAGACGCTAAGACAAGATGAATTGAAACCTCAAGTTTTCATTCATTCCTATGTTATTCCCAGTGTTTCCAGTTGGTTCTAGATTTTTATCTGAGATTTCACAACAGCTTTATTTATTATTCTTGTAGCTTCCTCCCCTCTCACCCTAGGAAAACAAAAAATTGATTTATTTTTCTTAAAACAATCAAGAAATAAGGAAGAAATTCTAAAATTTCTTAAAATCCCTTGTCTTAAAACTGTCAGGAAATGTTTACTAATTTAAACTTTAGATTTTTTAACTCATGTCATTTTCCAAAGAAACTCTTTAAGACTGTTCCTTTGTTCTTCATATGACATCTATACATATAATTCTGCTTTTGAGATTAATTTCTATTATTAAATACTATTCTGAAGTTGTACTCTTATCAATTCATTGAAGGGTAAATTAGACATTTTATAAACTCTTCCTAGGAATGGAGGGCAAAATCATATCAATAAATAACAATCTGACTTATCAAAAACACAGTAACAAAAAGTAAAATTAGAAAAAATGTTAGTCAAGCAAATAGTCAAGAATATGTCAAACTTTGACATATTTTTTTGAGATAAATTGGCACCATTTAGGTTAGCATGATCCTTTTTTATGGAATTCAACTTATTTTTACTCACTTTAATTAGTTTTTGTGTACAGATAAAATGGAAGGAAATGGAAATTTGGCTTGCAAAGTAGTTCTAAGATGATCTACATCCACAATCTGGTTGTAATACCATAAAAATATGTTTATTATGTGAGAATGGTAATTCAAGTTAGCATTCAGTATAGACATAAAGCAATGAGCAATGCAAGTTAACTTCAGTTATTTATCCTGGGAATTTTTTTTTTTTTTTTTTTTTGCTAAAAAGACCAGAATATATGATAGCATTGGCTCATTCTTCCCAAATCCTCCTGGAAAACATGTCTATGAAATATAAGCTCCTCAATGCTAAACATTTTACTGCATTTGGGAGAAGCATAAAATTTGGTAAGAAAGGAAGTGTTGGGTCTTCATTTTTCTAAATTAGTATGGAGCCTGTCTTAAGGAAAGCTGACCGTGGGCTGAATTTGCATCCCAGAAATATATTTAATTTGTATTACGGACTCAAAATCTGACTTCCAAAATTGGGTATCTAGCCCTATTTTCCCCCACCTCACACACATCAGCCTCTCTCCCAGGTCATGACTACTGTCCAAGCAGAGAAAAATGAATTTCCCTGAGTACATATGTAACAATAACTAAAATGAAAATTAATTAATTAATGGGTCTTGGGATTTAAATGTGTGGCTCTGCTTTCCCCCATTCATTTCCCATTCTACCATATCTCTCTGCCCTCACGTTTTATGAACTATTATATTTGTCCTATCCATCTGTATCAACATCACCCTTCCTTAGGTTCAACTAGATTTTGCACTTCTTGTTACCCTTCTTGGTAGACTAGGGTTTCAGAAGTTCCTACTTAACAACAAACACTCTTAGTAATCTTTTGATCACAGAGTCCCTTGACAGTTTCTCAAAATGATATTATGATGGGGAAGTAAATGTTCCCTTTTTCTACTCAGTTTCTTTTTAGAGTGTTGATTTCATTCCATGTCTGGTTTAATTTCTTCTTGGGATTGCTGGATTGATTTTGCAGTTACCATTGAATTCCTTCAACATGCCCTAAACAGACAACTGTGAGTAGTAGGAATGATATTTCTGTTGATCCAATGCTCTTCAGCCGGGCTATCAAGAATTAGAAGGCCCAAAATATTTGGTCACATTGGATTGTGAAATCATAATTGAGATATTCCTGACAAGTGAAATCATCAGTTAAACTTGATTCTAGGAATCACGTAGGTTAACATGATTCTCTTTTATGGACTTCAGCATAGTTATACTGTATTCTAATTAGGTTTTGAATGCAGACAAAATGAAAAGAAATGGTTCAATTTAGGAGAAAGTTCAAACTTCAAAAGTCATGTAGTGTTGTGTAGACCTTACCTTCTGAGAGAAATTACTTGAGAAGATGAAAGCACTTCCTAATTTATCAGGTAAAGGTGCACAACCGGGACATTAAGTGGAGAACAGAAAAATTACTTGTTCTTAAACAATTTTGTTGAGAAGTAAAAACAAAATGTCTTATTAAAGATCTGTTTCTTTTGAAAAATGCTTCATCTGAAAACTAAGGATAGAATATATAGCTTTGACATAAGGGCTCATCTTTTATGAAACAATCACTTCTGTCTCCAAGTTGCAAGGGAAGGATTTGTCATTCTGATTGAATCTTCCCTTTAGTTTTTCCCAACAGCTGTGTTCAGATAATTCATGACTCCAGTGTTTCCTGAGCCCTGGATAATTTCACAGACATGTCTAATACAGTCCTCCATATTTTCAGAAGAATATGGAGATCTTGGAGGAGATCCAGGGTGGACCAAGGGACATGATTAATGGATTGGAAGTTGGAGTTTATGAAGAAAGTTTGTGAGATCTGATTTCTCGCTACGAGAAAAGGCTGAGGGGTGACTTAATAGCACAAGAAAGTTAGGAAGCAGCTGTTCTCCATCTTCACTAAGGTTGGATGAAATGAAATAAAATATAAATTGCAACAAGAACAAAAATGTGTTACAAGTGGGAACTTCCAAGCTCGAGAATGGCTGGATTCTTAGGTCCTCAGAAGAAGGATGTGTAGTCTATTTCCCTGGTCTGCGGTGATAGGCCTATGTGTAGTGAGGAAGATGAGATAATCTCATAAGATCCCTTCTGGATCCATCTTTTTATAAGTCTACCTAATCATATTTAGAAAAATTATTTTCCTGAACTATGTCTCATTTTCTCCCTACTGCTACCTCCACCCCTGATCCCTTATCCTTTGTCTGCCTTCTGTAAAACACTGCTAACCAAAGATGGCTAGGGCACTGATCAACCAATGGGGGCCCTCCCCAGCTGCTAGCTGCCCCTCCAGCTTTTTTTTTTTAATTAGTTAATTATTTATTTATTTTATTTTTGGCTGCGTTGGGTCTTAATTGAGGCACACGGGATCTTTCATTGTGGCGTGCCGGCTTCTCTCTAGTTGTGGCATGCAGGTTTTCTCTCTCTAGTTGTGACACGCGAGCTTCAGGGTGCATGGGCTCTGTAGTTGTGACGTGCGGGTTCCAGAGCTCATGGGCTCTGTAGTTTGCGGCACGTGGGCTCTCTAGCTGAGGTGCGCGAGCTCAGTAGTTGTGGCACGGGGCCTTAGTTGCCCCACGTCATGTGGGATCTTAGTTCCCTGACCAGGGATCGAACCCATGTCCCCTGCATTGGAAGGCAGATTCTTTACCACTGGACCACTAGGGAAGTCCCTGTCCCTCCAGCTTTGGGAACAAGTTTCTTGTCCATCACTGCTACCCCTTGGCCACTAGGGTCATGCTGATGGTCATCCTTCTATACACTAAACCCATGACAAGGGAAAACAAAACCAAACAAAGCATAATTTCCTACTTTTAACTAACTCACAAGTGGCCCAATGGATTAAAAGGCAAACATTATGTCTAGAATTTGAGCAGCTAAAGGGCTGAAATGTGTTTTACTCATCTGCCTGGATTCTGGTCCATAGAGCACTGGTTGGCAGTAGGTGCTCAGCAAGTTTTTATCAACCGAATGAACGGAACTAAGAAGTGAAGGTAGTTAACTGAAGTTGAGAAAGGTCAAGAGTGTTAGAGGTTTCCAAATGATTCCACATGTGAGACAAATCTAAAGCCTAATCCTTGCTGCCACATGTGTGCCATTGAGGACTTTATTCCCACCAGGCCTGGGCTATCCAGAGGACTCGGACAAGGCATCACAAGCTGCTTGGGTCCTTCCTCCAAAAAAAATTCACCATAAGCACTGTGTAGATTCAGAATCATGGAAAAATAGGCCAAATTCTTAGTGTGATTTTTAAAACATGACTTTAGGAAGTTCAGTAATTATTTTTTTCTAAATTATCTTTTTGCGTATGTTGCTAACTTTCTCCATGAAGAATACAAAATATAGCAGTAGGAAATCTCTCACCCCAATCATCACACAGCCTAAATAGTTGGTTCTCAAAAATATAATCTGCTCCTTACAATCTGATTCAATGTCCTGAAACCCTTTGGTTTAAACTTGCTAAATCTCCTGGCTCTTCTCCCAGCAAAACCAGCAAAGAGTCAGCTACCATTGTCAGTTCTAACTTTTGTCCTAAGCCCTCAATCACATCCCTTCTGACTATGCTTACAGAAACATTATAACAAGTAAACCAATTTATTCCTCACTATTATTTTTTAAATGTTCTCAGGGAAAATCTGGTAACTCGGAGGGCTACAAGTTGATGACTCTCATATGTCTGGGAGTTAGTTGTTTCATAATGGTTTTTATGCTGTTTTGTTTTTTTTTTGATCCAACTAAATATTATTCCCAGATGGGATCAGTTTTTGACCTTCTTGTGCTACTCTCCTAATCTTGGCCCTTCTAACATTTTCTTACTATGGTTCCTTTCTTTGGTTTGCCACTAATGGCCATGCCTGGTTACATAATTCCTGTAACAGGTGTTAACCAATTTGGACACATTTGAGTATGGCACACAGCTATTCTTATGGTTTATGAAAAGCTTACAGACAAGAAGTACACCTCATATTAAGGTACCATCTAATGAATTGGGATTTTATTCCTCCCTTAAGATTTTTCTCAGGACGGGCCTTACTCAATAATTTGGAGGATTGTGAGTGACAGTTTGGCATTAGATTGGGGCTTTGAAATCATGAATTTGCCGTCTTTGCCACTCTGCTCAGCAGGAGAGTTTTCTGTTTACTTATTATTTTCCCTATGCTAATTACTCCAATTTTCAGCAGTTTTTGAGGTCCATTCATTTGATTCTGAACACCTTTTTTTTTTTTTTGCAAGGAAGACTGAAGGCAGGAGTAACTAGGAAACTTAAGTAAACATAAACATAAAATGCTTATAGTGATAGTAGAATTGACCTCAGCCAATTAAAATTATTAATAGAAAAAATATGTCAATGTCAAATCTGAGCTTACTGCCTCTGTTCCCACTTGGGTAATGAGGATTAGTTCACATTTCCTGACAAGAATAGATGGGAATTTCTCCCTGACGTTTGTCCTTCTAGAACATTGTGTTAGGATAGTATTAGACCATAACCAAAAATAAATAGGGATTTTGACTAATTCAAAATTAATTTTGTAAGTGAAATAGGGAGCATTTTCTTTTTTCTTTTTTTTAATTTTATTTATTTATGGCTGTTTTGGGTCTTCGTTTCTGTGCGAGGGCTTTCTCTAGTTGCGGCAAGCGGGGGCCACTCTTCACTGCGGTGCGCGTGCGTCTCAGTATCGCGGCCTCTCTCGTTGCGGAGCACAGGCTCCAGACGCGCAGGTTCAGTAATTGTGGCTCACGGGCCCAGTTGCTCCGCGGCATGTGGGATCTTCCCAGACCAGGGCTCGAACCCATGTCCCCTGCATTGGCAGGCAGATTCTCAACCACTGCGCCACCAGTGAAGCCCCAGGGAGCATATTCTTTTCAAGCAGTGAAGTTTTTCCTCCTTTTGGTGATTGAGGAAATATTCAGATCACAAACTTGGAATCTTTGCTCCTAACACAGCAATCATGTCAGAGACCAATCTTTAAGAAGAGTCAGGAATACGTGCTCTATATTTTCAGCATCACCTGTGATCACAATAGGAAAATGATTTTGTAAAAAGTTTGATCTTAGACCTCTAACACTATCTCTATATGCTACCTGAATTAAACAAATAAAAAAATTATTCAGAATTCCATTCAAGACACTGGTACAACTTTAGTTTACCTTGGTGTCATTTTTAAATGTAAGATGTATTTTTAAGGCAAATAGGCAAGGGTTTAAGTATGGGCTTTTATTGTTTTGGTAACACCATAATCACAAATCAGAAAGTTTGGAAATGCTCAGAAGTGTCCAGAGGTCTGATTCATTAGAGGGTTTATCTGAATTGGCATTTGATCTTTTATTTCTAAATATTCCTTACATTTCTGATTTGTCTGTCTTTTCCTCAGTAAAACTGCACCACACACTGGAAAGTAAAGATATATCCGTCTGTATAACATCAAGGGAGAGTAGGAGTAAGAAGACTGGCCATAGATACAATCAGAGTCTCAGAAATAAGGACACTCCTTCCTTCAGCAGAAATGCTGACGTGGCGTCGTGAATTTAGCATATAGATTTGCTATAACTTCTCACTCAGCAGCACTGAGAATCCTAAGATTCTTGATACGCTAAGATTCTTGGTATTTTTCAGGAAGGAACTAAATACCTAAGATTCTTGGTATTTTTCAGGAAGGAACTAAATTACAAATGAGCTTAAAAACCTGGGGAAATAATTCATTTTCAAGCAAATTTAAAGTTGGAAAGTAAGCACTGGTTTGAAGTTAGCATAAAATTATTTAAAAAAAAAATCTTAGGGTAGGGCTCCTCCAGTACTTTATAAATCAGTACAAGTTTTGTTTTTTTAAATTTATAATCTAGCCTCTCAAATTGTTTTGCCATATTAAAAGAAATTGTGTCTGCATTCAGCCTACACCCCTGGGAATCAATTCAGAGGTTCTTTGAGGTGGCCAGGCTGGGCTTCTTGGCCTCTGTCCTTCATTGCTTCCAACTAGCCAGTCTATTTCACTTACATTAAATATTCCACAATATACTTCACCATCTGTGCTGTAGGGTAGTTTGTATTGGTCATGTATACCCTCAAGTTGATAGAGGTGCAAAGCTAAATGTGTGACACTCTAAGAATTTGCATGTATTTGAATAATTTGACTATTCAGTCCAACAGTTTGCAAAGAGGCTCTGAAAGATCACACATCCTGATAACACTTCTAAGAAACAGACAGCTTCCCTTTATTGGGGGTGGAGAGAGGCAGGGATATTTCTAGCTAGAGTTCCTGATTTATTAAAGTCTTATCTCTGG
The DNA here is from genome assembly GCF_965194805.1 of Balaenoptera borealis. Classification (NCBI taxonomy): domain Eukaryota; kingdom Metazoa; phylum Chordata; class Mammalia; order Artiodactyla; family Balaenopteridae; genus Balaenoptera; species Balaenoptera borealis. Next base: position 31,120,719 of record NC_138868.1, read on the forward strand.
CATTTAACTGTGTGAACTTGGGCAAATTATTTTGTGGCACTGAGCCTCAGGTTTTCATTTATAAAATAGGAATAATAATTTCTGTGACTGGTCTTTAGGAGCTCTAAAACAGCTAATGTAAGTAAGTGCACTCATTTTTTAAACTGTAAACCCTTAGGTAAACTGAACTGAGTGTATAATGATATTATATACTCAGTTCAACAGCACATTCTTGATAACCACAGGAGGGTCCAGGAAAGGAAACTGTTTATAAATCTTTCCCTTTCCCCAAATTAATGTTGAACTGTTTAGAGAAATTTTTAAAGCAGTGAGTCTTAGCAATTATTAGGTCAAACCCCTTTGAGATTACAGAAAAAATGCACATACACATAAAACTGCCTACCAAATTTGGGGGGAATGGGAGATTGCTATGACACTCATTTATGCATCTCTTAAGAAAGAGTGTTTCTCAAAGTGTAACCTCAGATTTTCTGCTTCCCAGTCGCTAGAGGTGCTTGTTAAAATGCTAATTTCTGGACGCTGCCCCGCCCTTACTAAATCACAATTTCAGGAGGAGAAATCTGCATTTTAATAGGCAACCCAGTTGTTTTTTAATGCTCGGAGGAGGTCCAAGGACTCCAAGTTAAATGCTGGGGTCTTGTTCCGTTCCTTATTCTAAATTTCAAGGTCTGTCCTAGTGCTTATGAATCGGTCGAACTAATGGGAAGAAAATTCAGCTTTAAAGCAGGAACCTAGGTAGACGGTTGAAAACGTTCGTCCAATGGCAAAATGAAAATGGTCCTCTGGACCCTAGCCACTTAAATTCTCTCCAGGGGTCTCGGCTACCTGCAACTAAGAATCCTAAAGACTGCTCTTCTGCTGCGGGGGGAGGGGCGCGAGGTGAGGATTAATTGAGCCAACTGCCCACCCCCTAGACACACACACACACACACAGACACACACACGCACACACACGTTAAAGCAGAGGCTTTTTATTTATCTTTGCTGCCCAGGTTCTTTATTTAAAGGGTTGTTTTATGTGTGTAAGTTTGCTAGGGAGGGAAGTGAAAACATCTGCAGAACCATGCAACGCCCTTTAACGGAACCCTTCTAATAAAAGATGTATCATTTTAAATGCGCTGAATTTTGATTCTGGTAATTCGTGCACTAGAGTGTCTATTTCGAGGCAGCGGAGGTATCATATGACAGCGCACGTCAAGGCACCGTGGAGCCCTCTCGTGGACTCCCACCCACTTTCCCATTCACCCGGAGAGTGCTGCTCGCGCAGCCGCTCCCCCAGGCGAGCTAGCATGAAATCTCCCTGCCTCTGCCGAGATCAAATGGAGCTCTTCGCTCAGGGGGTGCGAGTATTACCTCCGCCATGCAATTTCCACTATCAATAATTTAACTTCTTTGCTGCAGAACAGAAGGAGTACATACCGGGCACCAAAGACTCCCCCCTACCACTTCTTTTTAACCAAAGGGAACGTGAAAAAAGAATAGAGTCTGGGAGTTTCGGGGCCGAAGTCTTCCCCAGAGCAGCTGCCTTGATGTTTACTTTGACAAGTAGTGACTAATAAGGTGGGTTTCTTTTCTTTCTCTTGCCGTTTTTCTCTGGTCGGCTAGAAAGCGTGTGGCTTGAGTGAGGTCTGTCATTGCCTCGGCTTCCTGGCTGGAGCAAGTAACTTGGTGTAACGTTACCGGGGGGCGTTCATTAATAAAAAATGCCGTTATTATCTTGATTGAATTCCTATTAGGCAAACTCCGGAGAGGTCAGTGCACGAACTCTGTTTAAGCCGCGGCGTGTTTAAGGTAGCGGAGTAAACCAGTAGCCCCCATGCTCCATGCGATTTCATTGTGTGCTAGCGTTTTCAAGCTCCGTCGTGCGGGAAGGTGCGGGAAGGTGTGTCCATGGGCCGGGAAACGCACGCCCTCTCCCACAGAAGTTGGGTGCCGGGATGGGGCGGAGGGAGTTGCCGAGGAGGGGCGCAAGACCCTGGGGGCTCCGGATTCGCGCTCGCTAGCTCCCGCCCCGGCGCGCACAGCCTGGGTTTACGCGGAGGGCGCGGGACGCGGAGTTCCCCGGGGCGGGGGCTAGGTCGCCTCTCAGAGCCGCGGGCGTGGCGCGCGCGTTCTGTTGAGTCGCCCCAGGGACGGACGCGGGGCTTGCGGGGCCACGTCGCGGGCCCCCAGCGACTGGAGGAACGGGGCGCGCGGGCCCGGGGAGCTCCGGAAGCTCGGGGAGTCCCGGGGGCCGAGCGGGGGCGAGGGAAAGGCGCGGCGTCTCCTTTAAGCGGCCGCCCCGCACGGGTCTCGGTGGCGCGGGCGAGCTTGGAGGGAGGAGGGCGGGGGGCGGCGCCGTTTGACCAATCGAAGCTCAACCGAAGAGCTAAATAATGTCTGACCCGAGCTCGAGGCGCAGGCTGGAGCTCTGGGTCCCCGTCGCCGCCGCGCCGGGGCGCACCCGCCCGCTCGCCGTCCCGCGCACCCCGTTGCGCCGCGGGCTCCGGGGCGGGGCCGAGGAACCGGCCCGGCGCGCCCCCCACCTCCTCGTTGCGAAGCTTTGATGAGACGCTTGAACTGCAGCTGCCACCCGCTGCTGTGGGGCCGGCGGCGAGCGTCTCCGCGACGGGGACCGGGGCTGGGCGCAGGGGCCAGGAGCGGGCCAACGATGTGACTCCGCCGCCGGGGACCCGTGAGCTTTGTGTGAACCCCGAGGTAGGCGAGCATCGGGCGTGGGTCTTGGCGCGGGAGCCGCCGGTCCGCCGGCGAAAGTTGGCTTGGGGGCGGGGGGGGGGGGCCCGAAGTTATTGGAAGAGGCCAGAACTCCTCCTTTCCTCCCTTGCACGAGTCCCGAGAAGGGGGGACTTTGAGTTGCTCCTGCGGAGCTTTCTCCTCCCACCCCACGATCCAGAGGGGCAGCCCGGCCCCCCGAGGGAGAGGGACGCCGGGAAGCCCTGAAGTGGGGAAGAGAAAGCCAAGAGGAGACGCAGAGCTGCGCCATTGGAGAAGACGGCGCACCGGGGTCCCCCGAAACCCTTCCCCAGCAGAGGAGAGGTCGTGAGAGCGATTTAGGGCGCCAGCTGTCGGGGGCCCCGACTGAGGTGACGGGCTTGGGGCTGAGATAGGAATCTTTCCCATGGGCTGGGCGGTCCCCGCGCAGATTTCGGGGGGCCCCTTGCTCCCTCAGCCCGCATCCCCGTCCGGGGCTCCAGCCGGGCTGCACATTGTCACCTGCTCCCCAGGAGTTGAGATCAAAGCGGACTTATCCAGGTCCAGTACCAGTTTATCTCGGGAAACTTGATACACTGCTGCAGCTCGGACGTGAAAGGGGCTGCGGGACTCCGGGGCTAGTTGTGCCCACACCTCTCTCCATCCCGTGCCCCTCCCTTGAGGCACCTTCCAGGAAAGTAAAAAGTTTTGACTTTCGGGGGCTGGGAGGGATGTGTGTGTGTATTGGGGGGGACAGGTTGTGACTCAGGTAGGTCTCTGGGGATGCAAAGCCGGGAAGAGGAAATGGGTGAGTGAGCCGTGCCTAGAAAGAAATAGCTGAGGGTTGGAGGCGTTTTGCTCGACGGGCAGAGAAGGGGAGTTGCAGACCGGTGGCACCCCTAGGGAAGGGAAGCCTTGGGGCTGCTGGGGTGAGCTAGAGTCACTGTCGGAGGATGCTGTGTTTGTGTGTTGCGGGTGGAGCGGGGCGGAGGGACTCGGTTGGAGGGGCCCGAAGGAGGTGGGAGGGGTGGGGAGAAAGGCGCTAGGGAAGGTAGAGGGTGCCCTCTGCCGGCCAAGCTGCCCCGAGCAGCTGCTGGGGGTGGGGAAGTGGTAAGAGACGGCTTTGCGGAATCCCTTCAGTAGCTGGTAGGAGGGACTTGTTGAATGACGCTGCTGACTCCCGACTCGGATGAATTTCGACTCGTCGCGCCTCTTTGGCTCCAATGCAAAAAGTTTTCCTTGAGCTGGGGGAGCTTTGACAGGCTACGGTTAGTGGTGTGTTAGGGATTCCTGGATCTCATTTTAGTGTCCTTCAGGGATCTTAATGCTTACATCTCTACGTCAGCAGTAAACAGCGAACGTTTTCTGACAAGAATGCAGGAATGTTCTTGGCCAGAAGCAAAGAAAAGCATATTTCTGAGTGTTTATTAATTCTAGTACAGTTATCTTTTAAAACAAAGCCATATGTAATTGGGAACGTTGATTTTTCACTGCATATAAGACTGCATATTGATTTTCAATAGGATATAATGTTATTAAATGAGACCTTCAAATTGGCTTGACTTTTGGGAAAATACCCCTTCTCCTTTAATTTTATCCAAAAAAAAAATCTATATTATATATGTTCGTTATAAAGTCAGAGGCTTAAAAGTATATTTAAAGGTATATTTGTATATACTTATATTTTTTGCATTTTAATTTATTGAGGTATAATTACAGATTTAATTCATCTAAACATGGGACCCCTCGATGTTTACATTATTTTTAGGTTGAAGGTTTCTGAGATTATGGCATGTAGCACTTAAAATTATTATTATTATAAGTAATAGATCACAAAGTTTAGACCCTGGGAACCACACCCCTTTAAAACAGTCTCTAACTCCTGTTCCTTGATTTTGCAAATACCTTGCTTAAGATTCTTCTTCTATAAGTTTACTGCTGGACTTACAGCGGAGGTAAGAGAAAGGAAAGAGACACTTGTTGAAATGTAACCATACCTTTACTGGAATTTAAAACACATTGGTCACCCTTACTGGAATTCCAGGGCCATAAAGTCGTTGTCTTTTTTATTTTTTCCACTTTATTTTGCAAAATGTGATAAATGTTGGTAAATATAGACCGGTACTAAGTATTATGACAGGAGAAGCACTATGTAGAGCTATTTTAAGTCATTACAGAACGTTTTCTATTTATGAATGATATAAGCAGAAAGAAATGATTTCCAGATAAACAAGACTTACGTACATGTTTTGAAGCATTAGAACATTGCAGACACACTTAGACATCACATTTTTTTAAAAGGAAAATAACAGAGTAATTTTTCACATACCTTTGGAGCCTTTCATTGCCTATTCAGAGCTGAATTAGTAACTGGAAATCTTGTTTATTTTAAGATGATATTTAAGGTCTTTTGAGATTTATAGCAGGTCAACATTTGAATATCCAGAAAATAAAGCATTGAGGAAGTCTGTTTTAGGATGTCTTTTCAATAAGTGTAACTTTTACTTGCAAACAGAAGGAACTAAGAAAGTGATCATTTGCCTAAAATGCAATGATCTCAAATGATTCATTTATACTATGTAAGTTAATTGCCTAAATCTCAAAATGGCCACAGAGGGGTGGGAAGGTGCTGGAATATTGCTGGTTCATTTTGATTCACCAGGAGAGACGGAAGTCCTGTAAATAATGCAAATTTCTAAAATCCTGGCTCAAAATCCTTGAGTTTCCTGTTTAATAGGGGCACCATTAGAATGTAAGTTATTCTCTTCTTCCTGGAATGGTTACGAGTCCCAGCTTTTCAGTAGTCAAAAGGCAGATGATCGATAATCTCATTTCTTTTCAACATAAATAGCTCTGGTTTGTAACTTAAACACACACAGCAAGCTGAGCACACCCACCTGATAGTACAGCAAAGAGCTTGTTTATGTTTTTGTACATTTGTCTTTAGAACCTTCTGTAAATATCCAACACCTCCGCCACCCCCCAACCCGGGTCACACACATCCATCCACAGCCCCTACATGCCGGTAGTGAATTTGGGGAATGTAACAGCCAGTAGCTTTGGGTCTCAACCATAGACTTAATCTTCTACTGAGCTTAAAGAATATTGAAGATGTACACAATGGAAAGGTCATATACTAGTAGTTGATTAACATTTTAGGTTTTGGAGGTTAGTCTCAGAGTAGACAGAAGAACGGTTTTAGACTGCTTGAATGAAAACAGCGTGGAGAAGTATTGAATATATGAAAGCTCAACTCTGAGTACCTTTTAAAATGAGAAGCACTGCTATTTCAGATGTCCATAATACTGAATTTATTTTAATGGTTGAAACATAATTTTCAACTTTCATCTCCCTGTGTAGAAGATTTGTGTGAGGCGGCTAACCTAGCCTAGCCCAAAGCATGTGACTATATCCCTTTAATAGGGTAATTGCTAACTTGTCTCAACTTGTTGTCAAACAATTGTTACGGAGCACTCAGTTTTCACTAATTGCAAAATTGCTGCTTAATTGAAGGACTCTCAACCGTCTAGTGCAGCCTTTCAGCCACTGGCAGCCTCTGTAATCTCAAGCTGTGAATTGCATTTTAATAGAGGAACGGAGGAGAGAATTCCGGGGAATTCTAGGTTTAAAACAGCTGGCTGTTGTTCAGTGGAGGAGGAAGTCATTTGAGCGTTAAGTTGCATTGTGATAAATTTTCTTTGTTAGGGTGAATAACGTGCCCAGATGGGCATTCAAAAAGTGAATGAGTGAACTTCGTGGTTACACTCTGCATCCATTTACTCTGTTTAGGATGGAGTAATGTCAAACAATAATTGATGTTGGCAAATGAAATCCGTATGTCATTTGTATGTGGGGTTTAACCCTAGGAAACAGAGGAAGGCATTGGTATATATATTTTTTTAATTAATTTATTTATTTATTGGCTGTGTTGGGTCTTCGTTTCTGTGCGAGGGCTTTCTCTAGTTGTGGCAAGCGGGGACCACTCTTCATCGCGGTGTGCGGGCCTCTCACTATCGCGGCCTCTCTTGTTGCAGAGCACAGGCTCCAGACGTGCAGGCTCAGTAGTTGTGGCTCACAGGCCTAGTTGCTCCGCGGCATGTGGGATCTTCCCAGACCACGGCTTGAACCCGTGTTCCCTGCATTGGCAGGCAGATTCTCAACCACTGCGCCACCAGGGAAGCCCGGCATTGGTATTTTTAAGCTTAGACAAGTGTCCTCAAAGTCTCCTTAAACTTCCACTTAAGGCATAGAATTACTTAATCCTAAATCATTTTATACTTTAAATGCATCTCTGACTTTCCAGAATACTTATACTAAAGCCTTAGAAAAGTCATGGACCCATTTATTAAATTTATGGAATCATTATTGATGATAGACACGAAACAATGGAGCTCACTAATATATGGACTTTGGAAAACTTTTTGTGGTGAGGGAGTGGTAAATGGGCATGTTTTCTAAGTGAACTGGAAGGTATTCTTATTTCTGTAAGAAAAACATGAATAAGAAATGTTTAAATGAAAGTACTCAAATTCATGTACAAACTCTGGGACACTTACACTCTTTTTTTTTAAAATTAATTAATTTATTTTTGGCTGTGTTGGGTCTTCGTTTCTGTGCGAGGGCTTTCTCTAGTTGCGGCAAGCGGGGGCCACTCTTCATTGCGGTGCGCGTGCGTCTCAGTATCGCGGCCTCTCGTTGCGGAGCACAGGCTCTAGACGCGCAGGCTCAGTAGTTATGGCTCACGGGCCCAGTTGCTCCGCGGCATGTGGGATCGTCCCAGAGCAGGGCTCGAACCCGTGTCCCCTGCATTGGCAGGCAGATTCTCAACCACTGCGCCACCAGGGAAGCCCGACACTTATACTCTTGGTGAAACAAATCTGACCCAGTAATACTGGATGCTAAGAAGTGACTCATTGCCTTGATATCTCATCTATACGTTACCTAAAGTTTGAGCATGGTTCCATTAGATGAATTGGGGGCTGGGTGTAGGTCAGGAGAGTGACGGGGGGTAAGCAAAGTCAATTCACAAGCTTCAGTGACAGCCATAATAAAATAAAAGTTTATTTCCAAAGAGCCCAGAGAATAACGAATGTTATGCAGTTTTCCCCAGAGGTTCACTTGAAAGAACTTTTCATTGGTTGTCACGGTAGTAATGTCTTGATTTTGAAAGCTCACAGAACCTAGTAGCTCTTAAATGTGCTTTCATCTTGGTTCCTTTGGTCTGACTGAAGCTTTATGACGACCCTCTGTGTTTTTGACATGCCCCTTTATTTTAAAGGGATGAGGCAGGCAAAAGAAGATTCTTTAAATCTGAGACAGCATAACTAGGAAATGTGTAAAAGCATATGGTAGAAAAATCACTTCAAGTGGCTTATTAAAATCAAACTAGAAGGCAATCTTTCATTTAATTACAACTAGTATGTATAAAATTAAGATTTATGTGATGGAAATGGAAAAAATAAACGGACAGTTTCAAGGAATTTAAGCAACTCATCAAAAGTTGAAGTAATAGCGCCACCTAGAGAACAAAATCACCAGCTTTACCAGCCAAACAGCTTATTTGCCATATGAGCCATTTTCTAAGGCTACAAGTTACTAGGATTGCCTTGCCACCCTATTCGGATTTGGTGAGTGTATGTGTGGGGGGGCAGGGAGGGGATGGCTTAGGATGCACTTGGGATTGTAGATGAGATTTTAAAACAGGCAGATCCATACCCATACCTCAATACCTACACTAAGTCCTTTTAACATTTTAATATTAGCCAAATGTAGAATAACCTGCCGGGAATAAGGGCTGGCCTCCTTTTTAACATTTATTATTTTCAAGGATATATGCTGAAGCATTGACTACAAAGGTTCTGATTTTATTTACTTGCTACAGGCAATCCATTGCCCTTTCTGAGATATAATAACACCAAATAAATAAAGTAGAGAGACCTTAAGAATGTCTTTGATCTGTGCTCTCATTTTAACTTTAATGATTTGAGAAGAATTAAGAGTAAAATAAAGGGTCATGTATGTGGCAAGACTTTAAACACCAAAAAAGTAAGGGGTGGGGAAAGGACAAGGAGAAGGCAATTTTAAGAGTTGCCTCAACCTTAGAATAAATAAAGATGTACATCTGAGCCAGCATCAAAACCGGTAATGGAGCCAGGAGCCAATAATTACAAATTAGCTTAAAATTCTTTGATGACAAAATCTGCATTTCATTCATTTTTGCATGCTTCCACAATAGTATCCAAAATGATTCTGGTAGCAGAAGAGACACTTAGGCAAATATTGTTGAATGAACAAATAGATTGATTAATAGTTGCCTCAGATTCTGACTAGCAATGTGGGCAATGAAGAAACTTTATAGAAAAATGTGTATTTGTTTTGCTGGCAGAGAGGCAGAAATTGGAAGAAATAAATGTAATAATATTTTTGTTTTTCTAGTATGTATTATAACTGTCCTTTGGTTGGCTTAATTCTAAAATTTCTTATGTACAGTTTGGCTCACTCGTAAAGTTGCCACGTTTGGAACATATGAAATGTTAAAGCTAATTTAGACAGTAGCAACTATAAAGCTACTGGTGGATTTTCGTTTAAATGTTTTCAGTTTTGGGGTACTGGTGGCCATGCCAGTCATTGTGCTTCAGGGAATGGAAAACGGTGTATGTTAAGTTTGTTCCAATTTCTGGTAAGCAGTCAACCAAAGAAAGTCATTATATTGTCTGTGTCATGCATAGAAGCAATCAGGTGCAGAAAACTTTACTTTTCAGGAAAAAAATTACTAAAAAAACAAGCTATATATCTATAGCTTATGCATATATAGAGAGAGATGGGGGTGGGGTGGGAGAGGGAGAGAGAGAGATAGAAGGAAACTCCTTGAATAAAAGTTTTGCCACATGGGGTTAGTCTAATCGCTCTTGGTTTGGAGCTGTTACCGTCAGCATTTGCTGCCTTTTCTGATACTTGCTTTCTGCTTTTGAAAACAGAAGCTGTGCTCAAATCGAAACAAGTTTTTCTATCTTTTCACGTGTTCATCTGTTTCTTGAATCATGGGGAGTGTTTTTAAACACAGGTAAATTTCTTTTACATCATGCAGAATCTGAAGGCCGAGAAATTTGCTTCATGCTGCGGGCAGAGATTCTTGGTGGAGTTCCAGGCCACATTCCTAGAGCAGACTGGTGAAGGTGTTCTCTCTTACGCAGCATGGGGAAAGCACATCCAGCATTCACACACTGGCTGATAATGTATCTGAAGTCACAGATGATGGGCTTATCGTTTTGAAACATAAACCCAGCAGACATTCTGTTGGATGATAGAACCTGGATCATTTACATTTACTTAAATGTAAAATACTGTGGTTAGGTTAAAAGTCAACTGTATAAATAGAGAGAATATGGAGTTGGGACTAGGTTTTGGGGGCTGACTTAGAATGTACAAAGGAAACTCAGATGTTTTAAATGACCGCAGGTTCAATGGGAGCCAGTGGTGTGTGTGTGTTGGTGTGCGGTGGGGGGCTTTGGACAAAACTATTGCAGTTTTGGTCTGTACTAGTAGAAGCCTAACACGCAAATGGAGAAACTAATAATTTCCCCCCATTTCTAAAGTAGACTATGTATGGAATGTCTTCAGTTTAAGGAACTGAAATAGGTTGCTTTAGGTACAGCATCGACAAATTGGTGTATATTGAGATCATTGTGATCATGATGCATAGGAAGTTGGAAACCACTGGCAAGTGAGGAATGGCTGAGGGAACTTGGAATGGGTGGCTGGGGAACAAGAAAACTTAGACTGGAATGGTGAATGTATTCTTTCTCCCTTAGGTAGTCTAAATCACATGATGGTAGGTACCTGGAAGGCTGGGTTAAGAAGAAATCTGGAGCTGTCCAGGCTCAATGAGAAAGAATGTTCTGACTGTTTCTGCCCGCCACGGCTGGGGGATTAGAGTGGCAGCATGTGTGACATGTTTTTGACGTCCTAATTTAGAGGACAGTCTTCACGAGTGTAAAGAACTGGCACATGGAGGAGGGAGAGGGTTTTTTTTATGTTGCCCCAGAGAGCAGGTCTTGGAACAGTGATATAATTTAGGCACTGTGCGTAGTATCTAGAAGAACTTTCAGTTCCATTTAATTAAGCAAATATTGCAGGTTCACTGCATACAAAGCACTGTGTTGAGGGAATTAGGATTTAACAAAGAAAAAAAGAAGCTTCTTTGGAATATGATCAGTTTCCTGTTACAGATGTTTAAGCAGAGGCTGAAACCCATTCAGAAAGGACAGCTATTAACATGGGAGGTCAGAGTTAGGTATATTCTGAAGTACCTTTGTACTCCTAAGTTTTTCAAATACATTGATCATATCATAAGTGTATACTCCTTATTTTGAGTTCATATACAGTCCTAATGACCATCATGTATTTCTGTCTTTGGATCCTCTACCTGAGATAGGGGCCGTATCATGAATTGAGCATCAGAAATCCTTCCCATTTCTTTGCAAAGTGCTGGGCTTTTACTTTTTTCATGCTTACAAAAGTAATTATTTTTCCTTTGGATCAGACAGAATGGAATGTTTAAAAAAAGAGTTCTGATCAGATTCACATGCCCAAATTGCTTAAGAAATTAGCTTTTGACATTAGATTTTTTAGAGAGTTCAGCAACTGAACTGAAAAAAACCCTCAACATTCACCTTCCCCTTTTGGGAACTGCAGAATCCTCAGCTTTCCAAAGAGTTTCTTTTTTTAAATGTAAACTGTCAAAGCAGTGGACCCCTCCCCTTCAGGCTTCAACATGGATGGAGTTAACTTTTTTTTTTATAACTTATTTTGCTCTTCTGTAGATCAGTTGGAGATTAACCAACATGGAGATGACATTAAAATGCAAGTTTAGACCCTAGGTTGCATGGCCCACTCCTAGTACTCATGAATATTTATTCTTCATGGTCTCTCATACTGCTTTCAAATATTCATATTGTCAGTCATCAACGCAAGCAGTTTACTGTTTACATCCCCTTTAGAGCATCACATATTTTATATATAGTTCATGTGGCTGCATGTATGTTTTCTCCTGTTTCAAAGCTTTTCTTTAAAAAAAAGTAAAAGTATTACACGCAGGGAATGATTCTTTTATTTATTAATTCATCAAGTGTTAATTGAGTGCCCAGTGGGTGCCAGGCACTGGGCTAGATGGATCCATCCATCTTCAGGTGCCCCTTGATAAGGAACTCCATTGATTCTGCCAGGTAAGTCTTCCATTACCTCTTCATATACTCACTTGAAAAGAGTATTTTAAAAATCTATTGAACAAATTCTCTGAGTCATTTCAGAACTTCCTGCCCATCCTGTATTTTCAGTTATGGATTGTAATATTTTGGAAGAATTTATGTCACTTTTAAGAGATTGATCTTTTTTTTATATATATAACAATCAGGTATCATTTCATGTTCAAATTAAGGCAACAAAAATGCTTGTTAGTGTCTTAAACATTTTGCTATTATTTGAGGATATTTCAAGAGGAACTCTTTTTTTAAATTAATTAATTTAATTAATTAATTTAATTAATTAATTTAATTAATTAATTAATTTTTGGCTGCGTTGGGTCTTCGTTGCTGCGCGCGGGCTTTCTCTAGTTGTGGCGAGTGGGGGCTACTCTTTGTCGTGGTGCGCGGGCTTCTCATTGCGGTGGCTTCTCTTGTTGCAGAGCACGGGCTCTAGGCGCGTGGGCTTCAGTAGTTGTGGCTTGCGGGCTCTAGAGTGCAGGCTCAGTAGTTGTGGCACACGGGCTTAGTTGCTCCGTGGCATGTGGGATCTTCCCGGACCAGGGCTTGAACCCATGTCCCCTGCATTGGCAGGTGGATTCTTAACCACTGCGCCACCAGAGAAGCCCTCAAGAGGAACTCTTGTAATGATACTGGTAGAAGCCACAGTAGAAGGAGAACTTCTGGACTAAAGATGCTGTTCATTTCCACTGATGCTATGATGGGTTTTTTCCGTACTTACAAGGACATGTTTGGGCCTTTTAGTATTCAGGAATGTGTCTTTTCTTTGGCAGTGTTTATAAACCCTGTGTGTTTCCCCCCTAAAGAAACTAAAAATGTGAAAATGCTTCCATTTACTAGAAGCTGGTTTCATGATTATGCTGAGTAAGAAAAAGAAGGAAAAATCAGTGTAGTAAATACTATATTGCCTTTAAACGTTAGTCAATAACATGCTTAAATGGTAATTTTTTTAAGAGTTTCCTAAAACCACTTTTCAATCCATTGGGTGGTCTCCTTTCACTGTGAAGTCAGGAGGTGTTTTTGCTCAAATACATGGAATAAATAAGAATCTGTATGTAGTGTTTGTGGATCATGTAAATATGTCAATGGAACTAGAGCACAGTTTGGCACCATCAACTCAGAAATGTTTAGCTTCTTGATATACTGAACAAGGAAGCAAATTTTCACATATTCTCCTGTGAATCTCAAAAAAAAAAAAATCACAGGATCAGAAAGTGGTAATAGATCCCATTTTCCTTCTAATACCAAACCTATAGCCACGTTTCTAACCTTCTCCTTCACTCCTGAGCAGGGCAATCAGAATAAACCATAAATCCATAAATTAAAAAAGAATAAGCCATAAATAAATAGTGCCAGGACTATTCCATTCATTCTTTGTTCTTTGAGACAAAATCAGAGGGTTAGACACAGGTCCTCTAACCTCCAAATTAGTGGTATAAATGTAAATAAGTACATTGCAGGACTTTTTTTTTTTTTTTCCTGTAATACAATCTTACTTAAAACCCCAATGTGTAAAACAAAAATAAGCAGGGCTGAGTTAGCTGAACTGCAGGTGGGAACATCAGCGTCCTGTCTCCTTGACCTCGATTTAGCCCCTTGCAAGAAGCCTCTTGACACTCTTGTCTGCAAAACCCAGTTGGAAAACTGTTGTTCTAGAGAAAAATCAATAAGTAGAAATCCCAAAGTCTTAAATCTTCCTTCCTTCTTCATGAAAATGATTGTCCTCCTGCCCATTCCTGTGGCCATTCTCTTGCATCTAGAGTTGTGTTCATCCCCTTGTTTAAATTATTCACGGATGGTAACTTGGTAACATAGATATGGGTATGTGAAATTTTCCCCACTGCATAATTTTTAGAAATACTCATAGACGTGTAATGGCTGAGAAGCAACGCAAGGTGACCTTACCTTCAAGATTTTATTAATCATTGAAATTTATCACCATTAATAAAATTTATTTTAAAATGTTCTTCCTAAAATACCAGTATATTTTTCTGGTTTTCACATCTCTGGCAATGATTTTCTTAAAACTTTGAAGTGTCTGTTATTCCAGAGCATCTGATTGTTCTTCAGAGTTAGTCTCATCTAAGAATTTAGGGGAACCCTCGCCATCACTGTTTCAAGCAGTATCGGAGATTTTATATATATAAATTTATATATTTGTTTTTATTTTTGGCTGTGTTGGGTCGTCATTGCTGTGCACGGGCTTTCTCTAGTTGCGGTGATCGGGAGCTACTCTTCATTGCGGTGCGTGGGCTTCTCATTGCGGTGGCTTCTCTTGTTGCGGAGCACGGGCTCTAGGCACGCAGGCTTCAGTAGTTGTGGCTTGCGGGCTCTTGAGTGCAGGCTCAGTAGTTGTGGCGCACGGGCTTAGTTGCTCCGCGGCATGTGGGATCTTCCCGGGCCAGGGCTTGAACCCGTGTCCCCTGCATTGGCAGGCGGATTCTTAACCACTGCGCCACCAGGGAAGCCCCAATATCAGAGGTTTTGACGACTTGCCCTAGTGCAGTGCCCCAGTAGACAATTGGTACTGGGACCAAAAATCAGTTGGTTTGTCATCACTAACATTCCTACATGATTTTATTGTCATATGTAGGTAAGATTGCATACCTCGGTAATAACCTTGTCCAAAGGTATAGTGCTCCGTACATTAAGAAAATGCATACACGTCTCATTCCACTTGATCCTATAAATAACCCTTTGAAAAAATTGGGCAGACATTATTCCTATATAACAGTTGAGGAAACTGAAGCTTAGAGTAGTTAAATAACTTGATCCAAGATGTACGGCTATAGAACCAGAGCAAGGATTACAGCTCCATGACTTCTCCTAATCCAGCCCTCTGACCATCATGCTGGCTGTCTACACCATGAACTGCAGAATTCAGGTTAGAAACCGTATTTCACCCTTGATGCGTTAATGTGGGTGCCCGGCACAGATGGAGACCAGTGTCGTCACCCTGGCCTAGTGTCCACTCTCTAGAGAAGAGGTTGGCAACCTTCTGTGTGCCAAGGAAGAAGATGATGATGGGAAGATAAAAAATGTTTACTCTAAGGAGTTTTTAAATTTAGTTTCCTTTTTTTAAAGAAAAAAAAAAAACCTCTTAAAAAAAGAGAAAAAGGATATGTCTTGTTCCTTGAGCTTCTTAGTTATAATTTTGCTTAAAGCCGAGGGTCCTGTGAGCGAACTGTTGGAAAGCATACCATGGAGCAGCGGTTCTTAAAGATGGTGATCATCAGAATTACCTTCGAAACTTAAAAAAAAAAATACAGCTATCAGGTCCTAATCCCTGAGATTCGTGGGTTTGGGCCAGAGCCTGGCCATATGTTATGTTTAGAAACTTCCACAGGTGGTTCAGATGTACAGGAGGTTTAAGAGTTGCTGAACTAGAAACCAAATAATTTTTTTTTTTTTTACTTTATTTATTTATTTTTGGCTGTGTTGGGTCTTCATTTCTGTGCGAGGGCTTTCTCTATTTGCGGTGAGTGGGGGCCACTCTTCATCGCGGTGCGCGGGCCTCTCACTATCGCGGCCTCTCTTGTTGCGGAGCACAGGCTCCAGACACGCAGGCTCAGTAATCGTGGCTCATGGGCCCAGTTGCTCCACGGCACGTGGGATCCTCCCAGACCAGGGCTCGAACCCGTGTCCCCTGCATTGGCAGGCAGATTCTCAACCACTGCGCCACCAGGGAAGCCCAAGAAACCAAATAAATTTAAAAAGACATCATTTACTTCATCATCCAAATACTTGGAGTTGAGCATGGTTAGAAGGGGTTTGCAGCCTTGTAAATAATCAGAAATTCAGAAGCTTTGAGGTGGGAGGCCTGTTGAAGATATTCTTCTGACTTGAAGGATATTTCCTAACTGCAGGCTTCCGTGTGACAGCAGAAGGCCTGGGACAGCATTCCCGGGCCCACGCATCGAATTGGACTCCAAGGCCTCCACTTACTTACAGGGTCTAGGCCCTTGTACAAACTGCTTCCAGTCTCTGTGCCTCAACATCCTAACAGCGTCGTGGTAGGCATTAAGTGTGTTAATACATGTAAAGTCCTCAGAACAGTGCTTGGCATAGTAAATGCTTAATGAATTTCAGCCACTATTGTTATTACTGGCGCTTTCCAGACCTAAAAGAGTACCTTTTATGACTTATTGTCAAGACAATTAAAAACTATCAGCATGCTCCACGCCTAAATCTGCTTCACTTTGTACCAACAGTGACAAGACCAGAACTCTTTTGTTGTAATCTTTGGAGGCTAATTTGTTTACTCATTGACTTTCTCTTCCTTTCATCCATCTAAGTCCTACTCATTCTTTAAGACCCAGCTCGAATTCGACTTCCTCTAGAAAGACTCCTGCCCAAGAGAAACCTGCCCTATCTGGATTTCTGGGTCATCCATGGTCTCTATCTAACAATTTAATAGTTAATTATATAAGCAATAATTGCACAACTATTAAAACATTATTGGGTGTCTTCTCTGTATCAGGTTCTCTGCTAGGAGCTGTGGATGTGATGTCTTAGTCTAGAAAAACATTCTAGAGTATCCTGCTTAGGATGCTTACAGCGTGTTCTACATTGAACTGTAATTGTTTGCTCACGTGTCTAAACTGTTCTGCATCCCCCGCCCCCTTTAACAGTGAAGTTCCAAAGGCAGGGATTCTCTCATTCATTTTGGTGTCCCCAGTATCTGTGCTCAGAGTATGTCTATTAAGTGAACAAAAAGTTAAAAAGTCAATTTTAGGAGAACACTAAGTCATAGTCATTCTAAGCAATAAGTTTGACAAGTTGATATCCAAACAAGGCCTTCACAGATAACCCAGCCACAGAAAGATGGGCAACCTTTGCAGCTCTGGTGGGAGAAGAGGCCAAAATGTAGCTTTAAAAACATTTGTGCGGTTTTTTTTCCTCGTGGAATAAACATGGGCTATAACTTACTTTTCTTCACATGAGGAAATGACAGAAACATAGCCGGTTATGACCTTCAACTTCAATCCAGTGACCAGAGCTCTGCTGATGAAACATGAGCTTGTATCCTTGACACTGACATACACCTTGGAGGTGTTAACTCATTGTCCCTGTGTTCCTGTAAACATGTTTTTAAGAATTGTTTTTGATCTGTGAATCTCCAACTAAATGATTAACCATGTGATATTGACCATTTGGAGCCACATTGAAACACTTCCCTTGAAAGCTATTGACAGCTGGGAGTGTGCCCACCTCCATAATTGATTTTCTTGTTGTATTTGAAAATCAGTGAGGATTTAAACTCAGGATTCAGCCACTTGAAGAATCTATTAAGATTTACCAGGTTAATTATTCCTGCTTTACATGAAGCTTCCTTGAAAATGATTTTCCTAAAGCAAAGCACATCTAAACTTGGTAAGTTCTTAATAACCTGTGCTGAATGAATAAATGAATCCTTAACTAAAATAGAGCACATTCTGATTCTTAATCAGAGTTAGTTTAAGCCTCTTGTGCAAGAGGAGACTCTGACTAGAAATAATATAGGATAGTAAGCCTCCTAGGGAAATTTCTGTAAGGAAGCATGGTCAACTGAAACATGAAGCTGAAAGTGAGAGGACATTGCATTTGACCCAAAGTGGCCTGGGAAATTCTTAGCAAGGTCCATCAAAGTTATTAAGTGGTGGTCTCAGAATGCATTGTACGGTTTAGACCACTTAGACCCAATTGGAACCAGGCACCTTTCACAAGGACCTTCCTTAACCAAAATAGAAAGGAGTTCTTCGCTTTCTTCTTAGTTCCAAAGAGACTTCTGGTTTCCAGACCAGGTGCCTAGATAGCAGTACCAAGTGAGGGCACCAACAGTGAACTTCCTCCTGTGGTTATTTCCTACCTCTTGGAATGTTTCACTTCAAGAAGGTGAGAGAAGCAACCTTTGGGTTTTCATGATGAGTTTAACATTGTGGTCCAGCTTTGACCATCCGTTTAAAGGGAGATCTGCTTTCCAGATGATCATACATATGGAGAAGAGAAGGTTTTCTTCTTTCTTTTTTTTTTTTTTGTTTTTTTTTTGTTGCTTTTTGAGAAGGTTTTTTTCTTTTTTTTTGCCATTTTAGAGAGTGTTTTTCATACCATTTCTAAATTTGGGGTAAAAGGTGGTCCCCTAGGGAGCATTTTCAAAAGTGTTTGAAGTTTGCATTTTATTTTGGTGGAAGGTTGGAGGCCTACCTATATATGACAGGCACATGGCTCCAACAACTGCACTGATCACAAGGATAAGGGCCATCCTTTTGGATCATTCATTTGACATTGATCTTGCATCTGTATTCAGGTCTGTACCCTTTAAGTTTGCTCCACATATGTTTCCCTAATTTCCCTGTTAAGCCTTCTAGAATTTGCAGTATATTCAATTGCAGATGACCACATATGGAGTCATTTAACCACATGTCTTAATCTTCAGAGTCTTTCTTTGTCATCCTGCTCTTGTGTTCTGTTTACATTTAGATGCCATCTTTTGGAAGTTTTCTTTCCTCCCCACCATCTAAGTGTCTCAGAGACTTTTGGGAATGGGTCTCATTCTCCTTCTGTGTTTGGTCATGGTCACCCCTCAGCTTGGTGTTGTGCTTTACAAAGGTTGTTTATAGGGTTGCCCTTTAGAGTTTATAGAGCCCTTTTCTGTGTGTTGGTGACCCTTGGCATGACGCTGTGACAGGCAGGCTGAGAACTCTAATCCTCCTTCTGTCACAGAGCTGAGGCAGCGGAGTCCTTGAATTGGCTCACCCATGAAGGTTCACCCAGGAATTTGCCCAATTTGTTGGTAAAAAATGGCCAGTTATCAGCCATTTTATAGGGTCAACTAAATAGCAGGTGGGAAAGGAGGACCAGAACTCAGGTCTTCAGTCCCCAGCCCCAGAGACAGTCCTTTATATCCAACTGTCCCACATTAGATTGGTTTCCAGAGAAATGTCCCAGAAATTGAGATGGTTCCCCCCAAGACTTCTGGTGTTAGTCACCACCAGGACCTAGAACTGGTTAAATCTCTTGAGTGTCTGTTGCATCAGAGCAGCGTGGGAGATTCTTTGGTGCCAAAAGCAAAGCCACTAGGTTAAACATTTTTTTGATTGGTTATTTTTAATTTAAGTTTTTGATAATTTATTTATATGATTCAAAAATCAAAATAGTATTAGAAAGTCTCCGTTGAGCTCAACACCACTAATCATTAGAGAAATGCAAATCAAAACTACAATGAGATATCATCTCACACCGGTCAGAATGGCCATCATCAAAAAATCTACAAACAATAAATGCTGGAGAGGGTGTGGAGAAAAGGGAACCCTCTTGCACTGTTGGTGGGAATGTAATTTGATACAGCCACTATGGAGAGCAGTATGGAGGTTCCTTAAAAAAACTAAAAATAGAACTGCCATATGACCCAGAAATCCCACTACAGGGAATATACCCTGAGAAAACCATAATTCAAAAAGAGACATGTACCACAATGTTCGTTGCAGCACTATTTACAATAGCCAGGACATGGAAGCAACCTAAGTGTCCATCGACAGATGAATGGATAAAGAAGATGTGGTACGTATATACAATGGAATATTACTCAGCCATAAAAAGGAACAAAATTGAGTTATTTGTAATGAGGTGGATGGACCTAGGGTCTGTCATACAGAGTGAAGTAAGTCAGAAAGAGAAAAACTAATACCATATGCTAATGCACATATATGGAATCTAAAAACAATGGTACTGATGAACCTAGTGGCAGGGCAGGAATAAAGATACAGACATAGAGAACAGACTTGAGGACACAGAGGGGGAAGGGAAAGCTGGGACGAAGTGAGAGAGTAGCATTGACATGTATACACTAGCAAATGTAAAATAGATAGCTAGTGGGAAGCAGCGGCATAGCACAGGGAGATCAGCTCTGTGCTTTGTGACCACCTAGAGGGGTGGGATAGGGAGGGTGGGAGGGAGGCTTAAGAGGGAGGAGATATGGGGATACATGTATACATATAGCCGATTCACTTTGTTGTACAGCAGAAACTAACACACCATTGTAAAGCAATTATACTCCAATAAAGATGTATATTAAAAAAAAATCTACATTGAGAATTCCTGCCCCACCTGTGCCATGCCCACCTGTACCCCCACCCGACACATACCATCTGTGGGTGGTCGTTTGTATTCGTCTTATGTGAATACAGTGTGTTTTATGGAAATACAGGTAAATATGAATATTATTATATTCCCCCAGTTTTAAAACAAAAGATAGTGTGTATATGTATACATCTGCTGATTTGTATCTTGCTTTTATCACTTACCAATATATTTCAGGTAGCTTTCCATTTCAGTATATGGGAGCTAACTTGTTTACAGTTGCACGAATTCATTGTAAATATGCACTATAGTTTATATACTTTCCTTTAGCTAGAAATGGGACTCCTAGTATTTTTGCTATTCTATGCCTTGTTGCAATTAATAACCTTGTGTATGCATCATTTTGTATGTATGCACCTACCTATTACTGTACATTTATTCTCAGAAGCAGAATTGCTGGATTAGCAGGAAAATTCATTTAAAATTTTGATAGGTATTGCCTTATTGTCCTGCAAAAAGGTCTTGAACTGTTTGTACACCCACCATCAGTAAATGAGAATGCCTGTTTCACTACAGCCTCACCAACAGAGTGCATGTCAGTCTGAAAGATGAGAAATGGGAGGCGACCTTCTAAGTGAGGTCTCAGTCTCTTCCGTGTCCCCTGGTTTGCAGTGGGAATACTGCCCAGTTCCGAGAGCTGGTGCAGGCATCAGTTCCAATGGAAATAATGCCTCACCATGGCCGTGGGCTTACGCCAGCTCTAGTGACACACATGGAATGGACCCACATTGCCACTTGCAGAATTTCCTGCAGTGGAAAGTTGAGCACGCATTCATTATTCACCCAACTAGCAATACTGGGTCTAAAGTACACAACAGTGTTTACTGGAATAGAAAAGGAAATTGTTCCACTGCAGCGCCCTGCGTACCAGGCTTTCAATGCTTGTTTCCCAGCTGCTAACCTTATTTCTAGGGACTGGATTCAAGAGACAGATCCCAAATCACAGAGGAAGTCTTGCTGCATTTGGAGCTTTCATACCCAAGGGGATGCTCTTTTGAGAAATAATTTTGCACTTCCGCCAAGATTTGTAATTAAATAATTAGTGCTTTATAAGGTAAAGTAAAACTATGGGATACAATGTTGCAATATTGCTAGACTTCTCCATTAAAGTTGTCAGGTAGTTTCCTGCGTGTTACAAATAGGGCATTCTGTGAAAACATAAGATTTATAGCCTAGATAACATCTCCACATGTTGAAGGCCATATATTCTACACCATCCTCACACGACTCTGCCATTCCCACTGGTAAGATGGATTCTCCATCGTATTTTCCTCTGAGGACAGTGTGCCCCGTTCAGAAAGAACTCACTTGAATCCCATTGCCCAGAGAAGTGTGCTGAATGAGCCTGGCAGAATGGTCCTTCAATCCAAACGAACATGCTTCTCTTTCACAGAATTTTTGACGGGGCCGCTTTAAAGGGGAAAGCCACTCCTCTCTCCTATGTGGAGTAGTTGCACTTGGGGAGTTAATTGAGGACTGTATCTGCCCTACACGAGAAACACAAAATAATTCCTGGGCATAAGGGTGAACTGCCAGAAGCTAGCTGACACACCACTGACAAATGCAGATACACATTTTCTTTTGTTAATACCTGTCAAGGCTTCACAACAGGCATTTCCAGTTTTGTTCTCAGGCTCCTTGCAGCTGCTTCTTGAAGGCTGCTCTCTGCTGAGGGCTGACTATGGCCCGAAGCGTGGTGTTCTTTTATGCTATCATCTAACCCACCACACACATTCAGGATGTCATCCCAGGGTTATGTCCTGCATCAACTCCGTGTAGCTGTGGGGTCCATTTTGCCTTAGTCGTTCACGCGGAGGGCCTCTGGGTATCAGTTTGGCGGCAGAGAACATGCATGAGATCTGCGCTCCATCACCCTTGTTCCTTTGGCTTTTTTGACTCGATGGCTTCTATTTGCACAGTCTGAGTCTGCTGCTCTGTCCGTGCTGGGCCATCTGTTCTCCTGTCTTTGTGGTCCGAACTAGGTGTCTGAACTGCTCTCCAAGAATATATCTGACACTGTCTTGCCATACTTTTCTTTGCACTCCCGTCTCAGCCCCTCAGCTCTATTCTTGAGTAACAGGACAAACCTCATGGGTCAGAAGTGGAGTAACCTAGGCTACCAGGCTCCAGACTTGGAGGGGATTAGGTTGAGATACTGAAAAGAAAGGTTTTTATGTCAGAAGTTTTTTGTTTTTTTTTTAAGACACATGGGCACTTGGGTCTTGATTGAAATTACAGTAAGTCCCCTACATACTCAAGAGTTCTGTTCTGAGAGTGCGTTCATATGTCCAATTTGTTCGTAAGTCTAACACAGTTAGCCTAGGTACCCAACTAACACAATCAGCTATATAGTACTGTACTGTAATAGGTTTTAATACTTTTTACACAAATAATACATAGAAAACAAACACAAAAAATAAAACATTTTTAATCTTACAGTACTGTACCTTGAAAAGTACAGTAGTACAGTACAACAGCTGGCATACAGGGGCTGGCATCGAGCGAACAGGCAAGAAGAATTACTGACTGGAGGACGGAGAAGAGGTGGGAGATGGTAGAGCTGAGGGATCGTCAGCAATAGGAGACGGAGGGCAAGCTGCAGTTTCACTCACGCCTGACGTTGATGGCACAGGTTCTGGTTCCTTGCTGGATTCCATTCTATCTACCCTCTTGAAAAAACGATCCAGTGATGTCTGGGTAGTAGCTCTTTTTTCCTCATCATAGACGACACGGTAGCACTGGATTGCATTCTGAACAGCTGCTGCAACCTTCGTGTACTGTTCTACGTTCGGGCCCTGTGCCTCAAAAGCTAACAGTGCCTCCTCAGATAAAGAAAATCCCCTTGCCGTTTCCTGCATCGTGAATCTCTTCGGTTCTTCAGTTACTTCTTCCTCTTGTCTCTCTTCGTCCTTTCTCTGGGCCTCCACTTCCATCAGGTCCTCATTCGTAAGCTCCTCGTGTTGCACAGCAACAGTGCTGTAAAGTGCACAAAAGCACAACCACTTGTAGAGGATGCACGCACGTGACAATGTACGCCAGACACGTCAACTAACTTACGTGATTGGACATGCGAATGGACGTTTGCATCTTTGAAAGTTTGCAACTTGAAGGTTCATATGTAGGGGACTTACTCTATTCTTACTCAAGTGGAGTTGACACGTATATTTGGCAGTTGTAGTTCCTGGTCTGAAAAGCATGTGGTTCTGTTCCAGTACCCGAAGAAATCTTCTCAGGGGAAAATGTCCTGCCATTTCAAACAAATAACCTTCCTGCGAAGTTTTGACACTCTGCCCTATTAAGTATGCATGTATGGTTGGTACCTTGAGGGAATAATTCAGTATTGGGAAGAGGGTAGTGGAGAAAAAACATTAAGATTATGTTCAACCTCTGTGGAATTAGCCTGTAAACCAACTACTTATCAGGAATGATCACATGGGGCTTTGCTTAAATAAATAAGAAGTGGGTGCAATAGACCTCCCTCAAAATATGACACCACATTCACATCTGACCCCATATGGAAAGAAGCATGCAAGCTAGCCCAGGTTCAAATTCCATTTCCACCACATGCCAGGCATATGGTCTTAGGCGATTTACAAAATCTCTCTGAGCCTCAGTTTTCCCAGCTGTAAACTGTCAATAATTAGATTGTTTACCTCATAGCTAATAAATGTTAGCTGTTATTTTAAATCACTTTTTAATGTGAAGAGAAGTTTGATATTACTTATTTAACCAGCTCCCTAGAGCATCTTCCAAAACTCCCCCCCCCCCCCACCATATACACCACTACCAATACTGTATTTGCTTATGGTACTACGTAGAAACACAGCCCGCATCCCCTTGCTTAGATTAAATGTATTGATGTTCGAGTTTGCATGTCTTCTGTAGGAATCAATGTTGAGTGAAAAGGGTTGGAGACAGACATTCTCACAGTCCTGATACTCACGCAACCACAGAATTGAATGTTTCCATATAGGTACATTCTATGATGCAGATATTTTCTGACCAGCCATATGGATCTTTTGTCATCTGAGATGTTAATATTTTCCTTGTATTTTATAGTAGCTCTGGAGCACAGCCAGTTTCTGGAATAGGGTCCACCTGGCTCATTATGTACAGGGCCCAGAAACCGGCTTCCTTGTGCTGTTCAGATGAACGGTGACACCCAGAAGAGTTGGGGGCTGGGGTAGGGCAGTGGGCGGGGGAACGCAATTATTTTTGCTCCTGCATTAAGCTACAAATAATGAGCACTTTCCTGTGTTTTACAATAAGCAATTAAAAGAAATTATAGAGTTGGATGCAAAAATAACCTGAAGGACAACTCGATGTGTGGAACCACCAGTTTTCTCCATGTGTGGAGAAGGTTAATCCTAGAGAACGCGCAGAACACTGTGTTGCTACAGAAAGGGTTGCGTGTCCACACATGTTTGGCCTCTACCCACACGCTTCTGTATGGTATGACTGTGCATCCCAGAAGAAGGGCTGTGGCGTGTGCATTTGTGCTTCAGTGGAATTTAACAAACCGATTCCTGAAAATGGTCTCATAAAGGTGAGCAACAGAGCTGCTAGGCTTCTCTTGCTAATTTTATCTTTCCCCTAGGATTTCTTGGTAGTAGCTTTTAAAGGAATGTTATTCTTTTGATTCTAGAGGCAACTTATCCTCCGTTCAGGTTCTTCCCCCACTGTTTTCACCTCTCTTGCTTTTTTAAAGATTAAAGTTCTGTGTTAACTTCCGAGGATAGGGTCTAATCTAGAGAGAGGTCTCTTCATCAGGTGAGAATTATCCATCCCATTCTCTTTTTCCCCCTTCTGACTTAATGACATTGAAGGCTTCCAGTTTGGACCTAAGATGGGTGTAATTATGTACAGATATTCTTTCTTTATGGAAATTGCTCAGATAACTAATTAACCACAGGCATACATTGGCTATGGAAATTTTCAGGAGCACCATCTCTGGAAACACTGAGAAAGGTATGCCTCTACCGCAGCTCTGGGGTCCATTAAGAGTGTGTTTGTATGGGGACGGTGTCTGGTGGGTGTTGGCTCAACAGCTGTCAGAATCCCCACGGCACCTCCTGGCAGGAACTCAAGAGTGTCCAGCAACACTCTGAAAGCAACCTGTCGATTTGACATTGCCGGTTCTGAAAAAAGAGACTGAAATAGGACAGACGGGTCTTAACTTTCTTCCTTTGCCTTTTTTTTTTTTCCGATTGTAATTGTTCTGGCATATTCCCAGTCTCCACATTGTGGCAGACTTCTTAAAGGTGGATTTTCTTTATCCTCTGGTTTGAATTAGTGCATGTTCTCCCCTTAGGGACAAAGAATGCAGTTGTGTCACCCTTGCATTTTTTTTTAGACAGAGCATGCTCCTTCCTGGATCCAGGAACTTGGAAGACCGTGTGCTTTCACAACAGCCCCTGTTAGTAGGTGCACCTTGTTTGTGATGTGGAGAGGCAGTCCCTTAGCTTTGTTGACATCTGTACTGTGTGGGGCTCAAGGTGGATACTGCCTGGGAAAATAGGGTTTTGTGGCATCTCAGCCCCATCTCACCCACCCATTTGCCAATGATGTAACAGCCACGATATCAGGGTTCCCAGTGTGAGTCACTTGCATTCGTATTGGTGAACTTGGTGACTTCTTGGGGTTTGGAAACTAGCCATCTTTTTAAGTCCTTCGTAAAAAGCCTAAAGAGTGGACCGGTCTCTAGCAGTTCTGTTTATGTAATTACCCTACCCCATTGACTCCCTGATAATGTTGTTCAACTCAAAGTTTTTACTTTTCTTTGGAAATCTAACATTTTTTTAAAACCATTTTGGGTGCTTCAGTCTTGAAGCAAATGATCCCAGGTGTTGGAACTCAACTGAGAAATCGGGTTGCTGCTGGGTACCTTATTGAAATAGAGACAGATTTGAGTTGGAGAGGGGATTTTGATGCTTGATACGTACGCTAATATACTTTAGGGTTTGGTTGTTTGCTGCTGTTGTTGTTTTTTGTTTGTTTTGTTTTTTGTTTTTGTTTTCTTTGGCCGTGCCGTGGGGCTTGCAGGATCTTAGTTCCCCGACCAGGGATTGAACCCAGGTCCTCAGCAGTGAAAGCGTGGAGTCCTAACCGCTGGACCACCAGGGAATTCCCCGTTGTTGTTTTATTTTGTGAGTTTTTTGTTTTCTGTTTTAATTTCATAGTACTTGGTAGGAGGTAGCTGGATCTGTTAGTTTTAGGACAAGCGTAGAAATAAGAAATCTCCATTGAGTGGATGAGTCAGTTCTTTCTGCCTCTGTCTGTTTCACCATTTCACAACAGAAAGAACTCAGGAGGATCAGAGACATCCGGCTGAAAGTAATATTAATGTGCCTGGAAATCTACTAGCTGCTCTAACTGATCACATCATTTCCAGTATCATTCTGATCAAGTGAGTGATGTTAGGGTTCTAATGATCAGGGAGGCCAGTTACGCTTGCACTTGCCTTGTAGCATTGAGATAAAATTGAGTGATTGAGTGGAAGTCCAGATTTAGATCAGTAGTACTCTATAAATTCTCATTCAGCCTGTCACGTTCATAGGTATCCTGCACTTTATGGTATGAACACAACAGTGGAAAAGCCAGTTGACATAAAGGGAACCCAGATTTCACTTAACATTACAAAAGCAGAACTATTTTGCCACGTAATAAATGTCCCAATAAAACAAGTTGAACCAAGGAGGTTACTTAAGTTAACGTTAACCCTGCCGTTTCCGTGTCTTACGTAGACACCGCTTTTTAATTGAATGTTAACCGCCATTTGGTTTTATCACTTAGTCCAGTGCTTCTCAGCTTTAATAAGTACATGAGTCACCTTGAAGTTTATGAGTCTTGTTGAAATGCAGATTCTGACTGAGTGGATGCTGTGATGGTTTGGAGGAGGGGAAGCTGAGATGCTGCTTTTCTTATTAGCTCCCAGGTTTTGCCAATGCTACTGGTCCATGGATCCCACCTTGAGAAGCAAGGCTTCATTTAATTTCCGCCCATGGACATTTATCCCATACCTACATTTCCTAAAACTTATTTCAGGCCCCACAAGTTTCTCCTTCTGTTGTAGTATTCTTAGTAACAAATTGGAATTGCATTAGTACACTTAATTTATAGATGTAACACTCAAAAAATTATCTGAAGTTGGAGGTTTAGGTTGCATGAAATGAATTTTGTACTTAAATTTTTTCTATAAATTCAAAGTCCATATGTTTAAATGTAACTTAAATGCCTGTGTTACAATGATGTTTATATCTCCTTATTTACTATTTCCAGAGTCATTTTCCCTTTACAGGAAAATTTTCCCCATGATTTCACAGGACTTGTAGAGATCAACACCTAGCATTAAATGTGATGGATACTTGGTAATTTTTTCAGGCCCTTCCTTACACAGTGGGTCACTGAAACATCACAGAACCTGGTAGACAGTGACTTCTTAATTAATGTTACTGTCTACCCTGTGTGGAAATTTAATAAATAATACCTTGCTTTTTGGCAATTTAATAGTCAGAACATTGTTAAATATGAACTTTAGCTCATTATGACAAATTCCACCTGAAATTCTAAAGAAAACAGAATCCTAATTAAAGAGGTTAGGCTTTTTAATTGAATGTTAACTGCCATTTCGTTCTTGTAATCTAACAACTGGCAGTTGAAAACAATAATTTAAAAAGCATTTTTAGACAGTCTCCTTATCTGATGGGCAAGTGACCTGTGTATGCTTGAGACTTCTTTAGGAGGGACTAGAGATGTACATTGTTGGGGCAGTATTTCTCTGTGTAGAGGAGGCGGAGGAAGGGGGCAGAGCATGGATAAGACTGGGAGTTCTGGGTGCCTCTGGCTTTCTGGGATACTGCCTTGGTTCCGGTAGAACAGCAGGTTTCCTAGAGCAGTAATGATGGAAGCACTTGTAGACCTTTGCAGGGTGGCAGCTGTGCTTGGGGTTGGAATGCCAGGTGAAGTGTGTTCTTTGCCCAGGCCTGGTCCTTGTGCCAGGCATTTCCTATCGCTTATTCCAAAATTCATTCCATCATTATAGCTCACTTTAAGACTTACTGCTCTTACTTTAATTGCACCTCCCTAAATACTAGGCAAATATTACCAGTACAGAGGGGAACTGAGTCATTTAATGTGTGTGGGAACCTAGTTTGTGCAAGGTACTGTACAAATTGTGATAATTCAGAGAATGCCCAATCCCTCTCCTAATGGAGATTACGGTCTGGTTTTACTCCTGGATAAGGTAGGTCTCCAACCAATAGAAAAAATCCTTTTTCAGAAATGCGGTGGGGAATAGAAGGAGTGAATAGAGGGCCAGAGCTATAGGGCTTTCTATCAAAGATGTATGTAAATTTGTCTATCAAATTTATGATTCAGGGAAATACACCTTTTTTTCGTGGTACTTACATGTATGTGTCACTCCAGGTTTGAACTAAGAACCAGCAATTTCTCTGGCGTTCTTAGTGAGGCTAAGTAATGTCTCCAAGTGTCACGCAACACCGTGAGCGTACTCAGGGACCAGAGAGTAGTATGAAGGGCTGTGTTTTATAAGTGTAATCAGATACTCTTGGACATAAACTATGTTATGGTTAAAAACTACATTTTTAAAGGAACTTCCTTCAAAGCTCTGGAACATAGGCATTATCAGATATCATTTACTAAAATATTTATTAGTTTCAGTTGATTGGTCATTCAGGTAAGTAGGTGAGCATCTGTAATGATCATGAGCTTTTTTTCCCTCCGTTGTATTTGTGGATTCCAACTACCCATTATTTTCTTTGAGGGATGTGAGGTGTTTCTCTTTTAAGTCTTCTTGGCTAAACAATGTATACCTAATGGGAAAACAATACAAAAATAATGCAGAGGGATGGAAGAAACTAGTCCCTGTAGGTGAAGGCCTAGTTTTCCTTTGGAATCTGAGGTTCTGACCTTGTTCTTTCAGGGGAACCAGGGGAAGTGGATGAGTTGATTAAAAACTTTGGTCCTCTTTCCTCCTGTATGAAATGGGGATAATTATAGTTACCTGCACCTCTAGGGTCCTTTGAGTCTTAATTACTTAATATTTGCAAAGCGTTTGGAGATCTTTGAATTAAAAGTGCTGAGCAGTAGAATCCAAGTTCAGTGTAATCATAATTGGAATGAGAGTTTATATGCCCGCCTTCCCTCTACCTCCCTCCATTCTGTTCCTTTGGCCCAGACAGACATGGCTCATGGTTACCACCCAGCTCTGCACCCTTCTCTCTAAACCCTTTGCTTTTGGCAACCTAATTAAGCCTAAAAATACATACATACGCACCTACATACATACATAGAATAAGTTAAAAATTATGTCCAGGCCCCTTAACCCCAACTCCACACTTATGTAACTCCTTAATATTTACTTTCAAAGCTCAACAGCCGCTAAGAATAAAATCAGTTAATTGACTTGTCTCTTCCAATGTATCATTCTTTCAGGTTCTCCTACACATTGTGATAAACTGGGCTTCTTGAAGCATTCCTCCCACTCAGAAACTCTCCTTGATTCTTCCGTGCCTGTACAGCAGGGTCCAGATTCTTTAGCATCACCCTCAGAGCCTTTCAAAACCTAACAATCATTCACTCTTATTCCTCACTACTCTAGAACTCTTCTCTCCAGAAATGTACTCCGTGCCTTTAACCAAGCTGCCCTCCATCCACTGGGGTCTTTTCTGGATACATTAAAATCCTTTCTATCCTTTGCTATCTTCTTCACAAAGCATTCTTCTTTCTCTAAGTGGAAGTAGCCTCTTTCTCTTTATAGAATTGTACCTATACTTTTCTGGGTCATTTCTACCTTTATATTTTAGTTACTTTATGTATATGTCCTACCTCCCTCCTAGACTGTAAGGCTTGAAAACAGATCCATGTCTGATGAATGAACGAACAAAACTAAGCCTAGACTTGCAAGATTTCATTAAATTGGGCTCTTAATAGAGTTGCATCATGTATGTTAGGAATTAAATATTAATTGATAATTTTGCCAACATTACCATTATCCTTGTTGCTTATAGGACCGTCTAACATGAGCAACTATATCTTTAAACTGTGTTTCCTTTGACTACATGCTCATAGACAGAACCCAAAGGGACTGGGAACAAACAAAGCTTTGTATTTTTCCCCCTGTATGCCCAAATTATCCATATTATTGTTTGGTTCCCCTTCTGAGCTCTGGCCATGGAAACTTGGCTCTAACATGCCTAAATTTTTGCAAAGCTTTCTTTTAGAGGAGGACTGAATTGTCTGAAATTCCATCTGCTGGAGCAATCAAGCCATAAAGTTGAAGGGTCTTGAAGGTCGGAATATCATCTTAATGGTGCTGCCTTTAGAAAGTTGGGCTATAAGATACACGCAACTGCAGAAAACTGTGTCCATACTTTATAAACTGCTTCTTTGACCACCGTTCATAGCATCACTTCTCTCCTCCTTCTGGTTAAATATTTTAAATTAAAAAAATATATATTTAGAACATGTCCTGATGGTAAAAATGTGGACAGTGAGACAGGGAACCTTTTAGCTTTATGATGTCTGAACAGTAATTGTCTCATCTGTATAATGTGGATAATAATACCTGTCCTGTCTCCTTGTGGCAATCAAATTAGACGATGCTTGTGAATGTTCTGTAGTCTTTTAGACAAATGTAAGTTATTACTACAGCCTGCTGTCATGGATATTCATTTGGTTGAATGTTTAAGACTTGTGAGTCATGCTTAAAAGTAAACCTTATTTCTACTTCGTTGATTTTCTTTTTAGCTCTGTGCACTATATTTAATTTTTTGAGAATGGGGCTAAAAACAACCTTCCTAGCATTTTATACATGTGGTTGAGTTGATTGTTGCAAGGCTTGGAACAGAATTAACAGCAGTGAATTTTGTAATGTATAAATAGATATATAGACTAACAAGCTACTTAGCAATTTTGCATAGCCTCTTTATCTCTTGTGTGATACTCACCTGAAGAAATTGTCATATAAGAAAATTGTCATGGAAGTTCTTAACCTTTTATGATTTCCTAATACAGTATATAAAATTACTCATTGACGAGGTAAATAGGACAAAGAACATTAAAAGACTGAAAGTTCCAAATTTTGCTATAATTATTATTACTGCCCCCTTTCCAAGTCTTCTATTAAAAACAGAGCAACAAATGAAGTAGTAGGGGCAGTTAGTGTGTTGTAGTGTTACGTGCTTTTAAAAAATTATTACTCAAGGTAAGTTTTACCCTATTAGAGAAACTCAAGAGATTCCTCATGGCTGATAATTACCATCTATCAAATACTTTAGAGCTTATAATTTGGGTTTAGTACAGCCTGTACTTGACCTAATTTCAGTGAGTTCACTGGTGCCTGCCATATGGAAAGGCTTCCTGTGAAAACGATATCAGCACTGTTTTCTCATGGTTTAATAAACCCATCAGTAAGTTTTTTGTTTTTTTTTAAATTATTATTTATTTATTTATTTTTGGCTGTGTTGGGTCTTCGTTTCTGTGCGAGGGCTTTCTCTCGTTGCGGCAAGCGGGGGCCACTCTTCATCGCGGTGCGCGGGCCTCTCACTGCCGCGGCCTCTCTTGTTGCAGAGCACAGGCTCCAGACGCGCAGGCTCAGTAGTTGAGGCTCACGGGCCCAGTTGCTCCGCGGCATGTGGGATCTTCCCAGACCAGGGCTCGAACCCGTGTCCCCTGCATTAGCAGGCAGACTCTCAACCACTGCGCCACCAGGGAAGTTTTGAGTGAGTTTACCACTTCATTTTTCTGTGTTAAGCATTATGGGGGAATCACCCATGATCCAGAGAGCTTATCATCCAATTGAAGACTGACCATAATTAGCAAACACTGTTACCAATTAACCAGTGAGTAGGGAATGAAGTACTAAATGAGATGTCATGTGGAATTTTAGAGGCGAAGGAGGGCAGTGTGCGCTGGAGTAGTTTAGAGAAGGTGGCATGTGTGATTTGATGGTTGAACTGGGTCATGAAGGATAAGCAAGATTTAGTCAGATAGAGAAAAAAGAATTTTCCAGAAGAAAGGAACAAGTCACTTCCCGGCACTAATATATATGGGGCTCCAAGGACTCTGGCCTGATCAGAGGAGAGGTGATGGAGCACTGAGTTAACATGAGAAAGTTAGCTAAGTAAGGTGACGCCAGATTTTGAAGGGTGTTGAATACCGGGTAAAAGAGGTTAGATTTGATCTGGTGGAATAAAAAAGCATTGCAAGTCTTTGTATAGGAGCATAAGATGAGAGGTTAGTCAGGTCATCAGAGTTAAATGGAGCAGAAAGGATGTCATGTACATTGTGGGGGGGGGGGCGGGAGGTGGGCGGCGCTGGGGGCATTATAGTCAAAATGAGATGGCAAGGGCTGAGCCGAGACAGTGGCAGTAGAAGGGAGAAACAGGATGGACAGGAGAAGTATTTTAAAGGAGAAATGAGCAGGACTTCTTCACTGACTGGATTTAAAAGCTCTACAAGAAATATATTGGCAGAATTGATTCCAAGATTTCTATCCTGCAGCCTGGGTGGTCCAAAGTATCAAGAAACCATTGTCAGAAAAGTTAGGAAGTAACATTGTTCCAACAAAAAGTATTGGCCTTATAAGCCAGTAGGCAGTTAGCGCTGTAGAAAGTCACTCAGCTGGGTGGAGCCGCGGCTGGGGGTTGGGCTGTATCACCAGGTAGTTTAATTACTGAATGTCTGCAGATGTTCTGCTTTGAGGGATGCCCATGTTTGGGCTTCAGGATGAAAGCCAAGTAATATTTACTCAGATGCCATTTGTTCCTTTGAAAAATTGCTTGTGGAACTGGTGAGAAAATGATACTTAAAGTGCTAACTACTTTTATAACCAAAAAGTTATGAATAAAAAGATAAATGTGACAAGTGAAAAGCAGTAACTTTACAGGGTCAACTTCTTTAAGCCAAGTATAGAAAAAAGGATCATTAAAAGACTCATTACTATGATAGTGATAATAAAATAATTTTCCAACTCTGTAGTTTAAGATGCCTCAGTACCTTGGGCCATTTTAAGCAGTGAGTGTGGGCACTTAGTAAATACTTACTAAACTTTTTCATTAATTCTAAGATGCACATTTTCTTATTCATTTTTTTAACATCTCTGAAATTGGGTTGTGTCTTACAGTTGATGTCATTTTATTGTCGTTGGCTATGTAGCAGTTGCAACATAGTTGTCATTGCCTTAACCAATTTATTTTGCTTAATTTTCTTTTTTACATATGCACAGAAGTTATCTATGACAAAATATGTCCAAATAAGTCTAAAAGAACTCTTTTCCGTTCTAAGTGATAAAGAAAGCAATAGTTTAACGGGCTGCGTTTTTTATATCCTAGTGGTATCTAAAATGGTGTACTTTAGAAGGATAGTATCTTAGATTTCATGAAATATGGTATTAAAAGATAGCTAATCACAGCAAATGTCTACCAGTGTGATAGAGGGAAGGAGTAAAATATGCTAAATTTGCCTTTTTCATCAGCCTGCATTTGAGGTGCCCCTTGGGTTGTTTTAATTTGGTCTGGGAACACTAGGAGAAAGGATTTTCATTCAGTGGTGTAAATACAGCTGCCAGGAATAGAAATCTCCTTGGAGGATCCATTTCTTTGATGGTGTGGAATCCAGAACCTTCACAGAAGTTCAGGTATTAGCAGACTGGATATCTGTGTTTTATTCAAACCAGTGTTTCCTCCTGATCTGGGACTGTGTACTCCAGGCAGTTCTGAGCACGCTTGCTCCTCATGCAGAAGCAAGAGTGAATCTGCAAGGAAGTTGGTTGGTGTTTGGGGACGGTAATGAAGTCTTGTAGTAGTAGAAAATGTGATCTCTGATAAAAGTGGAGGACGGAAACATTGGGTTCTCGCTCCCAGAGTTTCAGCTCTTTCTGCAGTATGACCTACCGACTGGAGGTAGGTTACCCTCCTGGCAAGTGACACTTCATGGCACTTGGAAAAGCAGTCCCCTTTCCTACCGATTGGCACAGCGTAACAGCTGTGGCACGTGCGTGTCATTTTGTAAGTCCTTGCTCCAGAACTCAGAAGTAGGAATAGAGTTAGAGTGTTGGGCTCGGGCGGGGGAATGAATGCTTCTCATTGCTACTCAGGGACGCGATGCCTCAGGTAAGTGATCCTGAAGTCCTTCACCATCCGACGGGAACCTTGTGTCTGTAGGTATGTTTTCACCTCGCTCTTCACTCATTCTAATTGGCTTCCCAGAGCATGCTTGTAGATGGAGAGCCAAATTTAGAGTATAGCTACTCTCTGGCAAACAGGAAAAGATTAATTTTGTAGTGTGCTGTTAAGGGACTTCCCAGAAAACTTCAAAAGCCCAGAAAGAAGCGCCAGCTCAGCTGCCTGTACCAAAATGTGCACAATGCCACCCGGCTTTTTAAAGGTACGATCGACTCAGAGCTCGCGCACACACATGCACATAGGTCACATTCCAATGAAAAGAGAGGCTGAGCTCTCTTAGATGGGTCTCCACAAGAGCCAGAAAAGCCAAGGGGTGAGGGGCTTAGGGAGTTAGTGGAGATACACGTGGATGCACATGTGGCAGGCACTTGAAATTGCCTTCGAGCTTTTTGATGTCACCTTCTTCGGTTCTCTCTTAAGCAGACACGTTGCTTTCATGATATCAGCCCCAGGCAGAGACACGTCATTAAAATCAACGTGTAGAAAATGATTTCTGTTTGGGAACGAGCAAAACTTATTTTCGTTGAGACCACCCAAGGTGTAGTAGAAAAACATTGAAGCTGGACTTGGGAGCCCTGAGTTCTAATAGAAACTTTCTTCATGACGGGAGGCAAGTCCTCCACGACCACTGGTTTTCTTATCGGTAGAACTGGATGATCTGATGAAATGATCTTTCTCCTTTGTTTTTCTTTGTGAGTTTGTTTGTTTTTGGCGGCACTGCATGGCTTGCCGGATCTCAGTTCCCCGACCAGGGATCAAACCCAGGCCAGAGCAGTGAAAGTGCTGAATCCTAACCGCTAGACCACCAAGGAATTCCCTCCTTTCTTCTAATGGATTATCTCCATGGGAGGAAAGAGAGTCAATGGGGAGGCTCCTTGTAGCTCCCTGACTTGTTTTGTTGTTCATGCCTGGATAGCCCCTAGCTAGAAAGGCCCCCCTCAGACCCCACAAGCCACTACTGGTCCTGTCACATGTTCCTGCCATAGGGCCACGTTGCTGACTTGAGGGAAAAAAAGATTACTATTACCCTCGCAGTTGTTGCTTGGTAACATTTCTGCTGTTGTGTTTCCTGTGACAGCCTGAGCAGAGATCATTAAAAATTAAACTTACAAAGCTGCTCAAGTGGGAGGAAAGAGGCAAACTCGAAGCCACAGTTTTTTTTCACTTGCTCAGGAGCCATCTAATCTCGGGTTTACATGCTAAACCTTGGGGCCAAGGCTGCACGGCTCTGGTTTATATTAAAGCCCATCGAGCACACTACTGACATTAACCTGTGTCTGGTACAGCTGGAGTTTATCACCAATACAGCAGAAACCTTGACCCTGCAGAATGGCCTGGAATTACAATCAGATGGCTGCTTTGTATCCCAGCAAAAGAAAGCCCTAAACAGTCTTGTGTCCTGTTTCTGCTTTCTCCCTACAGTTCCACCAGGTGAGAAGAGTGATGACCATCCTTTTCCTTACTATGGTTATTTCATACTTCAGTTGCATGAAGGCTGCCCCCATGAAAGAAGCCAACGTCCGAGGACAAGGCAGCTTGGCCTACCCAGGTATGCGGACCCATGGGACTCTGGAGAGCGTGAATGGGCCCAAGGCGGGTTCAAGAGGCCTGACGTCGTCGTTGGCTGACACTGTTGAACACGTGATCGAAGAGCTCTTGGACGAGGACCAGAAAGTTCGACCCAGTGAGGAAAACAGTAAGGATGCGGACATGTACACGTCCCGGGTGATGCTCAGCAGTCAAGTGCCTTTGGAACCGCCTCTCCTCTTCCTGCTCGAGGAATACAAAAATTACCTGGATGCTGCAAACATGTCCATGAGGGTCCGGCGCCACTCGGACCCCGCCCGCCGCGGGGAGCTGAGCGTGTGCGACAGCATCAGCGAGTGGGTGACGGCGGCGGATAAAAAGACTGCAGTGGACATGTCAGGCGGGACAGTCACGGTCCTCGAAAAAGTCCCCGTCTCGAAAGGCCAACTGAAGCAGTACTTCTACGAGACCAAGTGCAATCCCATGGGTTACACAAAGGAGGGCTGCAGGGGCATAGACAAGAGGCATTGGAACTCCCAGTGCCGAACTACCCAGTCGTACGTTCGGGCCCTCACCATGGATAGCAAAAAGCGCATTGGCTGGCGGTTCATACGGATAGACACTTCCTGTGTATGTACATTGACCATTAAGAGGGGAAGATAGTGGCTTTATGTTGTATAGATTATATTGAGACAAAAATGATCTATTTGTATATATACATAACAGGGTAAATTATTCAGTTAAGAAAAAAATAATTTTATGAACTGCATGTATAAATGAAGTTTATACAGTACAGTGGTTCTACGATCTATTTATTGGACATTTCCATGACCAGAAGGGAAACAGTCATTTTTTGCGCACAACTTTAAAAAGTCTGCATTACATTCCTCGATAATGTTGTGGTTTGTTGCCGTTGCCAAGAATTGAAAAACGTTAAAAAAAAAAAAGTTTAAAAAATACTACTAATAAATTGCATGCTGCTTTAATTGTGAATTGATAACAAACTGTCCTCTTTCAGAAAACAAACAAAAAAAAGAAAGAAAGAAAAAAAAAAAAGCCTAACAAAAATTTGAACCAAAACATTCCGTTTACATTTTAGACAGTAAGTATCTTCGTTCTTGTTAGTACTCTGTTTTACTGCTTTTAACTTCTGAGAGCATTGGAATTAAAACAATGTCAAGGTGCTGTTGTCATCGCTTTACTGGCTTAGGGGATGGGGGATGGGAGGGGTATATTTTTGTTTGTTTTGTGTTTTTGTTTTGTTTTGTTTTGTTTTGTTTTTTTAGTTCCCACAGGGTGTAGGAATGGGGAAAGAATTCCTTCCATCTAGAGTCTGGTTGATAAAAGATTCGTTTGTATGTTGCAGAGATGTCGGCAGTATCAATCAGATGACTGGAAAGTGAATAAAAATTAAGGCAAACGAATGATGTGCTCACTCCACTTCCCATGACGCACCTCTTAGGCGCTTGCTCACCCTCTGGGCCTTGGTCGGGGGAAGATTCTTTGGTCGGAAAGATCTCCATTTACTCTGAGCACATTCTTTCCCCCCCACCCCCTCTGGTCCCCTCCTTGTTTTGTTTTCTCTAAGGGAGAAAAATCAGTTGCGCGCTCTGAAATATTTTACAACTGCTGCAAATGAGTAGACATGTTTTGTCACATTGTGGCACTCATATAAGCATGGAGAACAGTGATTTCTTTCTTTCTTTCTTTCTTTTTTTTTTTTTTGATGAGAGAAAAACAAAAAATAATTCAAAAAATTAAAATTCTTTTAGATGAGGGGTAAACATTTGGGTCAATCATTGTAAGGCTTAAAAAAAAAATCATGGTAAGGCATATAACTGTCTTGCAAGCAAAAGGTAGAGTTCTGTACAGACCCAGAAACACCTAGATCAGAGCAGGAGTCCACACTGCCAGTGAAATGAGACTGAACAGCCATCTGGAGGCCGTGTGGAGCTGACCTATCATTTCCAGGTGGTGCAGGAGGAATTTCTGAGTGGCCATGCTGAGGTCTAGGTGGGATGGGAAGGGTACTTGAGACATTCCAGAAGGGAGGCGTCTGAAGGACCCTTCAGGGGTGGCTCTGGAATGACACGTGTCAAGTTGCTTGGACCTCGCGCTTTAAGTGCCTACATTATCTAACCGTGCTAAGAGGTTCTCGCTGGAGGACCGCGCTCAAGCCGAATTACACCCTCCACCTCTGAGCAATTTTGCATAAAGCTGGATTAGCGTGGAACATTTTTGGAACTACACGGTGGCATTGTGATCATGAAATGGATTCGATGAGATGGGAGATGTTTGCTACATGAGCACTTATTGCTTTGAAATTACACTTGAGGAAACCAGGGTTTTGTCTTTTGAGAACTTTTGGTAAAGGGGAAGGGAACAGGAAAAGGCTCCAAAACTCAGGTTGGATGACCATGGCTACCAATAAGAAATCTTGTCCAGAGACAAGACTTTGGGATGGTGTCTGCCCATCCAGGACACCAAAGGCTTGAAGGCGCCTTGCTCGGTGGAAGAGGCCAGGACAGAGCTGACAAAGTTTTGCTCCCCGGTAAAGGCTGCAGCCACCTCCTGACCATCCTGTCTGTTCATGGAGAGGGTCCCTGCCTTACCTCTGCCATCTTGGGTTAGGAGAAGTCGAGTTGGGAGCCTGAAATAGTGGTCCTGGGTAAAATGGATCCCAGTGGAAATTAGTGCTAAGGCCCATGTAGCCCATCGTGTAAACCTGAAAATGTCCTGGACCGGGTCCTTGAGTATCAGAAAGCCTCAAGAAATGTGCTGCATCTTAGTAGGGTGAGGGATAAGCAAAAGAGGCTGTCCGCCATGACCCAGGGAATGAAGATACCATCAGCAAATAATGTCTACTTGTTCAGTCTTTCATTTAGAACGAGGCTATCTTTTACGGTACCATCCTGAATACCTGTCTTTAAAAGAAGGAATAACTTATGTAGTATAGGTTTGTTTTGTGCTGTTTGAAACTACTATCTTTGTAATTATCTTTCACATGTAATGAATACTCGGAATATCTGCTGTCTGATAAGTTTTCACAGCCTCCTTTCGAGGGACAAAATTCTAAAAAAAACAAAAACGTCCCCATCACAGTCTCAGAGTGTACTGCAAAGGCCGGATCTCTTAAGTGGCCGAGTAGGAGGCGTTCAGCAATCGTGTGGTCAGTGGCAGTCTCTTCTTCAGTAAGCTACATCACAGTCACATGCTTGGTGGTTTACGTTGACTTCAGGTTGATTTTGTTAAAATCTTTCTCTGTTGCTGTTCATTTTTGTTCCGTTTTGTTTGGTTTTGTTTTTTTAAAGTCTTGCTGTGGTCTCTTTGTGGCAGAAGTGTTTCATGCATGGCAGCAGGTCTGTTGCTTTTTTATGGTGATTCCCATTGACAATGTAAATGTCTGTGGCCTTGTTCTCTCTACGGTAAAGATATTATTCACCATGTAAAACAAACAAACAAAAAATATTTATTGTATTTTAGTATATTTATATAATTATGTTCTTGAAAAAATTGGCATTAAAACTTAATCGCATCAGAAGCCTATTGTAAATACAAGTTCTATTTAAGTGTACTAATTAACATATAATATATGTTTTAAATATAGAATTTTTAATGTTTTTAAATATATTTTCAAAGTACATAAAATCTGGGGGTTCTGGGTTTTTTTCTCTTCACTGTAAAACAAACATGACAACGTGTTTTATTATAAATACGTGTGTTCCTTGCTTTAAGACCAACCTGACTGGTTTTAGCAATTGCACAGCCCTCCAGAGAGGATGCTTATTTCAGAGCATGGGAGACCAATCCTGCAGTCTGAGCTTTCAAGAAGCTCTAGGATTGGGCCTGTCTTCCACAGTGGAAAACGGGAGTGTCATTTTCTAGGACACTTGCAAGTTTTCCCCTTTGAAGTGATATACTTTCATCAAATACCAAGCCATGTATCCTAGCAACATCAGGATCCATGAATTAGGGTTGGCTGGCTCTATTTGATTATAAAATAACTGTTAAAAAAAAAATCAAAGTAGGTTTACTTAGGGATAATGAGGATAAATTGGCCCAAATTTAGAAAGTCAATGACTGAAAAAAACATAGAAATTCAATATTTAGAGGCAGGTCATGTACCCTCCGTTTGGAAATGGTGCCATTTGCATTATGTGCTCGTATCCGTTGCACTGATTTAATTTTTGTACGTGGAACACGCAGATTTTATAGCACAGTACCCACGATCTAACAGATTGCTAGGATTTCTAAAAAGATTTGCCTCTTTCATGGCTGCCAAGCTGCTGGGTAATTTAGTTAAAGTGTTTGAAGTTATCGCTAAATCTTAGGGAAATAAATGGAAGGATTTTAAATGAGAGAAAGGGCCATTAAGGAAAAAAAGCATCTGTTCCTACTCATTAGACTCCCCATTTGAACACTGACAACCCATCCCAGAACGTGGTGAACTATATCTGTGCAATGTATCATTTCTATTTCAAACATACACACACATGGTTTCCTCTTGTATTGTCTTATAAATAAGGATCAAGAAAGTCATAACAAACATAGATTTGTGGGTATGGAAGGGAGGGCAGATCGAATGAGAGGAATTCCTCCATCCTAATCTGTCCAGTGAGTTTGCAAAGTACTCTAAACCCTAGGAGAAGTCCCGACGGCCAGCGAAGACAATGAGCCCAGCAATGAATTAGAACTTTAGGAAACTTCAGGCTTAACCAATCTTCACAGTCGAGGAAGACGAAAAGGTTTTTGAATCTTGAGTAAAAAGAAGTGAGAATTCAATGTGACATTCAAACTCCTTAAAGTTAAAGGAGTTTGGTAAACATGACGGGAAGTTTTCATCAGAAGAGGTCTGAGAAACAAGCAAACAAAAGATGGAGACATCTAAATTAACCAACTTGAACTTAACAGGAGTAGTCAATTTGTACTCTAGTCATTGGGTAAGCAGTTAAACCTCTTTCATTATGAAGATGCCTGGAAATAACCCAGATCATTGCTATTGTTTTTCACCTTATTGATAAGCCTCTGTGGTCATTAGCAGTGGCTACGAAGTCTTTTTATTAGCTATACTAATTCTGTGACTACTGTCACAGTTCTGAGTGAGAATCTGAACTAATTCGTAGAATGGATCGGTGTTAAATAGTCCCTGATTCATTTAAGAGGTTACTAGACTCTGGATAAAATGTCAGACACCTTATGAACTGCAACAGAAGCCTTCATGCCTGGCCTCCGCTCAGCCAGCATCCCAGCAGCATTAGGGCTTCGGCCTAATTAAAACATACATGTCTCCTCCATGTTCTCACATTAAGCCTGTTCTATAAGACAGTTAAAGTGGAAGTGGCTGCATGTTTTGGTAAGCCATTGTTAAGTAAAGGATGTTGATAATTGGGATAAGAAACAATTTATCTACATAATGTAGGTAGATAAATTATTTAGCTTGGAAAGAGTGACCCACAGATTTGATCCAACCTTAAAATGTTGAACAGCAAAATTAGTGATGGAATCTGGGCTTTTTTTTTCTTTTTTTAGCTGCGGGTTGTTTTAACTTGTTGTAAAGGTTGGGTGGTTGGTTTGGGGGGAGAAATTAATTGGGAATCTGCCTGTTGTTGGTTACAATAAGCTGACTGGTGGTTGGTGCTGTGAACTCCCCACCTAAGAGCCAAACTCAGTGGCTAGAGCAGGTGCAGCCACTCCAAACCAGCCAGGCTTTATGTCCATTCCAGCTAATAAATACCCGGCCCACACCTCTATCCCCTATTCCTTTAATTCTAGCCACCCTTTACTTCTTTGTAGGAAAAAAAAAGGCAACCTCCTTGCATTTTGATATGTGAGTAGATGCAGTAAATTGCCTGAAGAATATATTTATATAGTAGAAAAATATTGTGGCCTTACCCATGATATTCCTCATTAAGAAAAAGAGCCATTTATGTCACACTCTACAGGATTTCCATAGGCCTTTACCTCAATCCCTTGAATTAGTTGCTAGGCACAAAATACTAGATCAGGAGCTCCCCGACCTGACATTTGCTTTTCTGAAAAACAACAACCCTGTATGCTTGGTGATGTCAGTAGCATGGACTCGTAAAAGCTAGTCTTCTAATTCATTAAATCTTATCCCAGCCCTAACACACATGCAAAATAAACAAATAGGACCTGTGCATTCATCGTATATTTAAGTGCGAGCTGCTGATTTTTTTATATGTGGCAAAACAAAAGTACTTTTCCTTTGCAAAAATAAGCCCTTCTGCCCTAAAATACCCAACACAGAACACTGTAGTTAATGACAGGGTATTAATAATCATAAGCCTGTAAGTGACAAGAAAAAGTGTTGGTTGAAAGACTGAGCTTGGGGTGTATGTTCTGCATTTAGAAATCATCACAAGGATGCTTCTGCAGCACTACACTTTGGTACTATATGCTGTTCAAATGGTTTCTTAGAAACCAGGAGCTGGTCTGCGTAGAATGGCTGAACCCAGGGGAAATATTTTCGTCTAGCTTAAGTGCTCACATTTTGGAAAAATCCATATCAAGTACTGAGGTACACATTCAAATTAATTTAGTCTACATTCTCCATTGAGCCTTAACATTAAAAAATAATCATAATAGTTTCCAAACTCGAATTTGGTGCATATCAAGGGGGGAAGAGGAAAAAGACACAAAACAAAATAGAAACGCTCCAAACATCAGAGACCTTCTCCAAAAGGTACCAATAGCGTTTACTTGGAGATTGTACTACCTGTACACACCTCTGATTGGACTAAGCAGCGGTCCTCAAGGTGTGCTCTCCAGTCAGCAGCAACAGCGTCTCCAGGAACTTGTTAGAAATGTACATTCTCAGGCCCCACCCTAGACCTACCGAATCAGATGCTCTGGGGGAGGGGCCCGCAATCAGTGTTTTTAACAAGCCCTCCAGGTGATCCTCATGAATCCCTGGACTAAGGGGAGTAGACAGCCTGCCACATATTCTTCTAGACAATAGGAAAACAGCACAGCCCAAGAAATTGGATCTGTGAGTTCCAATCCCAGCCATGCCACCACCTCTTTCCAGGACCCTGAAAACATCATTCAAACCATCCAGATTTTCATTTCCTAAAAAAACACAAGAGCAATGGGTGCTCCCAGGTGGAGCAATGCTCAGTGATGGGAGACTGCAATGATTTAAAAAGCAAGCACGAAAATGTGTGCTGGGAAAGCTCGCTGCAGTTGATAGTCAATATGTTTTTTCTTTTTTTTTTTTTCAAAGCTATAGCAGTAGTGGATTCAGGACCCAGAGCATGTAGTTGTTTGTAACACATTTGGAATGACTGCGAGAGATGAGAAGCAACATGCAGCAAGTTAATAAGAAAAAGATTATTCCATCTGGGGAGCTGGTTTCTGCATCTGCCAACATGGCCCCCTCTTTGTGAAACAGAGCTATATTAGTCACAAATTAAATAAGCTTCCTGAATTAATCAGCTATTAACGTCCAGCTGAGGAGTCCTGGGTTCACCCCTCCAGAAAGACCAGATTACAAATGCAAAGGGCTTCTCCAGCCTTGGTGGCAAACCTTTTCCTGATCACAGGAACTGTTTCTGGAAAGGAGGACGGGAGAATAATCTATTTGCACCTCCACCCCATCTGTGTGAGTGTGTGTGTATCTGTGTGTGCATATTCCTGCACATTTTAGACACTGCAAACTGCATTTGAAGATTCTCTGTTTAGGAGC
Organism: Balaenoptera borealis; assembly: GCF_965194805.1. NCBI lineage: Eukaryota > Metazoa > Chordata > Mammalia > Artiodactyla > Balaenopteridae > Balaenoptera > Balaenoptera borealis. The sequence goes on from NC_138868.1 coordinate 31,164,224, forward strand.
TGGGGTGGAGGGTGTCCAAATATGTTACCCATCTATTGGACAACATGGAAACCTGAATTCTGACAAGCCTACCTTAGGAACCAGGAGTCCTGGTAGTTCAGTCTTTAACTAGGATGGCCAAAGCCATTTCTGGTCTCTGGACCTCCAAGCCCTCATCTATTGTAGGAAAAGACTGAACTGGATGGTCTTGGAGGTATATTCCAGCCCTAAGAGTCTATCATCCCATTCTTCCTACTTCATCATTTGTGGTAAAAGAGGTTAAAGAGGTTTCTGAAGCTCTTAAAGGTTGGGGAACATTGTGAGAGTTCACTGTCCCTCTCCTGGGTCCCTCCACCCTTACTGCTTGGCACTTATCACAAGATTGAAATCAGGAGGTACTTGTGTCAGAATGGGAGTTGAGGAAGGGGGGAAATGCCCCAAGGAAGCTTTTCACTTCATATATAAAATGAAAATGTTACCAAGTGTTTGACAATCAGGCAGAAAATGCCTTGGAAGAGGAGCGCAAATATTCTTCAAGGTGCAAACATTTTCTGCCTGGCTCTATACTTGCTTTCAAAGCCAGACAATGATATTTGCCTATGTTTTATGTCACTTCATGACAGAAATGGTGCCCGACAAAGAGAGATCTGGTATGTTTTGCTGAGGTGAGGTCAGGAAACCCTGGATCAAACTGCAGGATTTGCGTCCTGTAAAGTCACTGTTTATAGAACCCTCCAAAACAGAAGGGACTTGCCTCTCAGTTCCTTTCGGTTTATAGCTTCACCAGGGTCATGCAGCTCTCAACCTGCTTCTCTGCTACCCCCAGCACTCTAGGTATAGACTCTTTTTGGAGACAATGGCCTTGAAGACAACGGTGTCACATGATGAATCATGGCAACACCACACCCAATAGACTTCTTCACAGCAAACCTTCAGGGAAGGTCATTCTGAGTAGAACTTTGGCTAGCTTAGGAGACAAACCTCGCTGGTTAGGCAGAGTCTAGAATTCCTCGTTCCAGCTACCAAACTTTGGCTTATTCCTGGACCAGAATCCTTTGGGCCTGAATCTCTGAAAACCTATATTTTCCTTCTAGTGCCATCTATGTCTGCTCCCCGTTCATGCTGATCTTCCCTTCCTGGTGACCTCAGGACTCTATTTATTCTGGGATCCAACTTCTCACCCCTCAGAGCACAGGACCATAGATTTTGGAGCCTGAGGGTTGGGGGTCTGAATTTCAGCTCTGACACTAGAGCTGTGTGTCTGTGGGCAAGTTACTTAACTTCTCTGTGCTCCAATTTCCTCACTTGTAAAGGACAGGTAAAAATACTACCACTTACCTCCTAGGATTTTGTGAAAAGCAAATGGGTCAATACACATAAAGCACTTAGAAAAATGATGGTCCCATGGAAAAGTGTCAAACTCTTACTCTGTTGACTGCGGATGAGCTGGGCTCACCTAGAGCAGATATCAGAGACTGTTCTCTAATATTCTCTGACTCCTAGAGAGGATCCTATTTCATCTGTGTTTCATTAAGCATCCAAGACCACTTGTCTTTTCTGGAAGACTCAGGGAGTCAACTCTTGTGTATCCCCTAGCAATATACTCCTTGGCACTTAAACTCTGGCCAATACACACACTTAGGCAAATGGAGAAGGAGATACACTACAATCAAAGGCATCTTTCTAGATTGTACAATCCAAATGAAGCCCATTATCCTTTAAGTGTCCATCCCAGCTGAATGGAAAAGACTGAAGCCAGGGTGAAATGGATGAACTCACAGAGTCAGAAAGAAAAACAAGGCGCCACAGGCATACTTCTAAAAATAGCTGTGGCCCGTCAGGAAGATCCCACCTCACCTGATGGCTGAGCTCCATGCCATGCCGCCCTTCACACAGTAAGAACGACTAGTGCCTACTGTGAGCAGGCGGTGCTCGAGGCACACCGTGCAGACGTGCTCACTTAATTCTCACAAGAGTCCATCGACTAGGTAGTAGGATTAGGACTCCCATTTTAGAGATGAGGACACTAGGGCACAGAGAGTTCAATTAAGTTGCCAAAGATCACTAGTGAGTAGCAGAGCGGGACCTGGAGTCCAGGCAGCCTGGATCTGGGGCCCCTCTGTTAACCCCTGCAAAATAGAAACAGTGTAAGGGCATTGGGAAAATATGGAAACAAAAAAATGGAGAGAGCTACGTATCTACGAAGAGTTGGGCCTCCATCAAGAAGGTAGAGCGCTAGTGGTGCTTATAGTTTTTAGCTTTCGAGAGAACACTGGCTTGCTCTTTTAAGGGTTAACGTGCCAAGAGGCTCATATTGTGTGCAGGCCCTTCCAAAAGTGGACGCAACTCTGCTCTGTGCTGGGCAATCTGAGGGCAGGGGTTCTAGAGCTTTGTGTCAGCTGTCTCCAATACCTGGAAATGAGGCAGCTGTCACCCAGTCTACCTCGTAGCAGCTCAGAAGGGCTCCCTGTGAGCAGCCAGGATTGGGTAGACAGGCAGAGTGTTCTGGAACCACTTGCTAAACTCAGGAATGCCCAATCCTCCCTAGGTCAAAAACGTACCAAGTTGTTTTGTGTTTGGGCTTCGTGGAGGAGAGAAAGTGCAGTGGTCCTGGCCCTGCTGGGTTGGCATCAGGAGCAGAGCAGCACGTGTGCCATCTCTCCCCTACTCTTCCATGTAGGGCAGACATTGCTAACAAGTCCTAGCTGAGCTTAGTTGCAGTCTCAGAATCGTCTTTAAGGCTGTGCTCTGTGTAGTAACTGCCAGTGGAATAGAACTGACCCAGGAGATGAACTCAGTTTGCTGTCCTGATTCCCCCAGTTTCTCAAGAACAGATCCTATAGGTGATGGGATCGATCTGGCAGCAAAGTCAAGGTGCTGAAGACTGGATGTGCCCATCAGGTTGGAGCAGAATTTGGGTGAGAAAGGGCAAAGCACGTTCTACAGACATGTGAACATGAGAGTGAATTCCATGGGCTTCAGACAAATGATCCACTGTGAGAAGCCCAGTAAGGAATGATTACCCTAGGAACTGATTGAACATGGGGAAGAGTTTGACATAGGCAATAATATTACATCCCTATTTTGTACCAGATGCCATGCTAGATCCTTTGCATGCTATTTAAAATACACGTCAACTGTGTGCTACATATAACTTTAGAGACAAGGAAACTGACAACAGACAGCCTAAATAACTTGCCCCAAGGTCACACAGTTAATAAATGATAAAGTCAGATTTGAAGCCACATCTATAAAATCTCAAGACCCCCAATTGTTTTTAAATCAGCATTGTTTCATTTCCTTTCACTGTTCGTATGTTACCTACAATTCTTCATAAGTTTGCTGTTGCCTCTGTTAATAATCTCTTGGCATGCTCGCTATAACCCTGGCATTTTTCTCCCCCCACCCCAGCTTCATTAAGATATAATTGACATATAACGTTGTGTAAGTTTAAGTACAATGTGTTGCTTTGATACACATATATTGCAAAATGATTACCACCATAATGTTAACTAACACCTGCATCACATCACATAATTACTGTTCTTTTTTGTGGTGAGACCATTAAAGATCTATTCTCTTAGTAACTTTCAAGTGTACAATACAGTATTGTTAACTATAAGCACCATGCTGTACATTAGAGTGCCCAGAACATATTCGTCTTATAGCTGAAGTTTGTATCCTTTGACCAAAATCTCCCCATTTGCCCCACCCCCAGCCCCTGATAGCCATCATTCTAGTCTCTATTTCTATAAGTTCACTTTTTTTATTTTTATTTTTTTATTGAAGTATAGTTGATTTACAATGTTGTGCTAATTTCTGCTATACAGCAAAGTGATTCAGTTATATATAGAGATATATATATATATTCTTTTTAATATTCTTTTCTATTATGGTTTATCATAGGATATTGAATATAGTTCCCTGTGCTAGACAGTAGGACCCTGTTGTTTATCCATTCTATATATAATAGTTTACATCTGCTAACCCCAACCTCCCACTCCATCCCTCCCCCAACCCCCTCCCCCTTGGCAACCAGAAGTCTGTTCTCCATGTCCGAAACAGAGTCGGTTTCTGTTTCCTAGATAGGTTCATTTGTGTCATATTTTGGATTCCACATATAAGAGATATCATATGGTATTTGTCTTTCTCTTTCTGACTTACTTCACTTAGTATGATAATCTCTACTTGCCTCCATGTTGCTGCAAATGGCATTATTTCATTCTCTTTTATGGCTAAGTAGTATTCCATTGTATATATGTACCACATCTTCTTTATCCATTCATCTGTCGATGGACATTTAGGTTGCTTCCATGTCCTGGCTATTGTAAACAGTGCTGCTGTGAACATAGGGGTACATGTATCTTTTTGAATTATAATTTCATCTGGATATATGCCCAGGAGTGGGATTGCTGGATCATATGGTAATTCTATTTTTAGTTTTCTGAGGAACCTCCATACTGTTTCCATAGTGGCTGCATGAACTTACATTCCCACCAATGGTGTGGGAGGGTTCTCTTTTCTCCACACCCTCTCCAGCATTTGTTATTTGTAGACCGTTTAATGAAGGCCATTCTGACTGCTGTGAGGTGGTACCTCATTGTAGTTTTAATTTGCATTTCTCTAATAATTAGAGCTGTTGAGCAACTTTTCATGTGCCTGTTGGCCATCCGTATGTCTTCTTTGGAGAAATGTCTCTTTAGGTCTTCTGCCCATTTTTCGATTGGGTTGTTTGTTTGTTTTTTTGTTGTTGAGTTGTACGAGCTGTTTGTATATTTTGGAAATTAAGCCCTTGTTGGTTGCCTCATTTGCAAATATTTTCTCCCATTCTATAGGTTGTCTTTTTGTTTTGTTTATGGTTTCTTTTGCTGTGCAAAAGCTTGTAAGTTTGATTAGGTCCCATTTGTTTATTTTTGTTTTTGTTTCTATTGCCTTGGGAAACTGACCTAAGAAAACATTGGTACGACTTAAGGTTCAGCTGTTTTAGATTCTACATATAAATGAGCTCATACAGTATTTGTCTTTCTCTGTCTGACTTATTTCACTTAGCATAATACCCTCATGGTCCATCCACATTGTTGCAAATGCCAAGGCCCCCAATCTTAATCACCAGACCAGTGGCTCTTGATCATGATCTATACATCTGAATCACTTAGGGAATGTTTTAAAAATACATATGCCCAGGCCCCACCCCAGATGAGTTAAATCAGAATCTCTGCGAGCGGGACCCAGGCATCTGTATTAAAATTCCCCAGTGGTTCTGTTGACCAGCCAGGGTAGAACCACTACCCTAGACTCCTCTTCCTCTGGGTAAGCATGAGTCAGAAATATCAGAGAATTCTGGTCCTAACCCAGTGGCTAGGACTTGGGCATTGTAGTTTAATGTCTGGGGATTAACCAACTAGACCCTAGACCTAGGGGAAATCAAATAGAGTAGAAGACTTACCATTGGAAAAAAGAACAATTCTAGATATGAAAATCAACATTCAGAGTCAAGATGGGATGCCCAGATAGCTCAGTTAAACACTGAATCCTGTACTAGGGTCCTCAAACTCCTTCAGATTCACTGTGATCAAGAACAGAAGAGGCACAAACTCTACAGGAGGGCTGAGCCTGTAGGTGAGGGTCAAGTGGCAGCAGTGCAGAGAACAAAGCTCCACCGGCCAGAAGGCAGGCAGGTCATCACCTGTCCCACCTCTGAGCAGGTGCTCTGAGCCAGAGACAAACCTGCACGTGTCATTTCACTAAAGCTTGTCTTATTCTGCTGGACTCCAAAGGACTTTATAAAGTTCAAGCAAAAAGAAGATTTGATTGTTTGGAATGTCTTCTCTGTTTTCAGAGTGACCATTAGGTTAACATTTGGCTTTGTCTTTTGCCCCTTCTAATTTTTCTGTCTCCCCCCACCCCTACCTCAAACTGCCAAGCAGTCAGTTTGATTGACACTTAGTAGGAAAAACATCTCTATGTCTCTTGGCCCCTTCCTGGAGGGCTTCTTTGAGCAGCAGTGCAGGAGATGCCCAGCTTAGCCAGGCCACGGGGCTCATTGGAACTGGCGAATGCTCTGTGTCAGCAGGCAGCAGGGTCAGCTGGTGAGAGGGTAAAAGTGGGCAAGTGCCTGGCTTCTTCCCCGTGTTTTTCAGAGCAGGAATCTGAGTCCCTGGAATCACTAGCCTGTGGGACCAGAGGCTATTTTGAGCCTTCTCTCATCCAGTGGAAAGTTAGGGGTGGTGTCATCTGAAACTGCCAAAGAATATCCGATTTCACCCTTATCCGGGACATGCCCCTAGAGGAAATGGAAGCAGTGTTAGAGAGACCAAATACCTGTGTCAGAACGTCCCTTTGTTTTTATTTGTGTGCCATTTTTTCTCATCCGTTCCTTCCATTTTCAGCTCACCCTTTCCACTACTCTAGTTCAGGTCTTCGTTACTTCTTGCCTGGACTCTCGTGATAGTCTTCTGGTGGGTTCTCTACCTCCAATCTGTTACCCCCACCACAATCTATCCTCTCATGATAGCAGAAGGATCTCCCTGAAGATTCGATGGAAATCATGTGAAAATGCTTTGTAACACATTATACAAATGGCAACGCCCATCAACTGACTTGGCAGGAGACAGGGATGCTGTCCTTACTCACTGGTAAGGACACAGGGATAAAGTCCAGTGCTTTTGCAAAAGGATGAAACAGACAGACTGAGTGGAATGTTTTAGGGTAACAAGGGTATCACTTGGTACACACAGTATTGGAACCTTTAAAAAAGTTCTCAAGAAGTCATTCAAGATGGCCTTGTCCGCTCAGCAATTGTATGACAGTGTGATAATCCTGATGAGAAGTGCAGGATGAAGACCTAATTATGCCCATTTCTCAAGGAACGGAGGCTGAGAGAGACTGGGTGATTTGCCAAACATCTCTCAGTGAGCACATAGCAGAACCTTATATAAATTCAGAGGACATGTGCTTTCCAACGTGCTATTGATACAGATACATTGATGTAGAATGATGGATGGATGGATGGATTGATGGATGAACAGACAATATGATTTTCCTTCCTTTGACATATTAAAGGGATTTCCATTGTTGACAGAACATAAATCAATCAGACTGGCATTCATAGCCTTCTAGGATGTGGTTGTAGATTATTTTCCTACTGTGTTTCTCAGACCACTCCCAACCTACCCCTCCCTATTCTCCAAGTACACTTTGCACTCTTTCTCCGCCATGCCTTTGTTCACTTCCTGATTCCCTGATTGTAAAAACCCCACCCAGGCATAACCCACTGCCAGATAAAATACAGGATTCCCAGTTAAATTTGAATTTCAAATGAACAATGAATTATGTTTAATATAAGTATGTAGAAATACTGCATGGGACACACTTAAAATATTATTTGTGTTTATTTAAATTCAAATTGAACTCGGTGTGTCTTGGAATTTCGTTTGCTAAATCCAGCAGCCCTACCCATAAGATGTTGCTCTACCCATATGCATCCTCTGATTTTACTCAGCCCATCTCAGAGTCGGATTCAGCACTTCTTTGTATTTTCCATACAGAATTCATTCTTACCAAATCATTGGTGAACAATGGGTATTTTACTGAATGTTTCTTAGTAAATATGAAAGGTGGGGTTTACGTTCCGTAATACCTATCATTTCATCTTAAAAAAATCTTATTAAAAATGGCCTCCTGAGCCTCCGTTTTTGGTGAAAAAGTTGCCAAGTGTTCCTTTGACCTCTTCCCTACACGACATTCAGCCCTGCTCCCCAGCTCCCACTCTCTGTTACACAGGGAAGCTTCCATCTTCCAAACCCAGGCACTGGCCCAAGGCACTTTTGAACATGATGGTGGACTTATCAAAGCAACCTTTCCATTAATCAGGCCTCTTCCTACAAAGGAATCATCTACTAAGAAAATAAAAATTGTTTCCACATGTTATAGAACCTTCAAGGTTCAATTTTATGAGGCCTTCAGGATTTTCCCAGGAAAAAGTAATTGCTACCTCCCCAGGCAGTAGTTATGTGTCTAGGTGACTGAGCCCCTTGTTTTACCCTATGCTCTTCTAGGGCCATGGGCATTTTCATTCATCTATGCACCCACTGCAGTCCATATAGCCATCAAGCACTCAACAAGTGTCTATGAAATTGAATGACGCAGTATAACACCACATTTTAAGTGCATTTAGCCCCAAGTGACTACAAAAAATTAGCAGCAGAACAAGGAGTGGGTCCCAGCAGTCAGGGAAAGCTATTGGATAGTTCAACTGAGTGATTCTCCATCCTGGTTGCAGGTTAGACATCTGGGGAGTTTTGTAAAAAACCATGAAGTCTAGACACCATCCCAGATCAAGTGAATCAGAATCTTTGGGGGTGGAGCTCAGGCATCTATATTGTTTTCAAAGCTCCCAGGTGATTTTACTGGGCAGGCAAGGTTGAAAACGATGGGTGGTTGCTAGAGATTTGGACTGACATTCTTCTTTGGGTCTAATCCATAACAAAGGAGTGAGAATGGGGTATGAGGGAGCGTTATGGATTTCTTTTCATTTTTTCATACAATGTGTTTTATAGTTTACACAGTGCTTTCCCACACGTGTGGACACATATGTGCATACCATACCCACAACTCAGTCTAGCCATTGAGCCTTCGCCACGTGTTCCCTTCATGAGTGTGAGGACCAGGTGGAGGCAGATGTGCTGTGCAAATATGAAATCTTGGCTTTGACTGGGTTGGGCATTAATTCACCAGTTCCCAATTCCACTTTCTCTTGTTTGGGTTCTGGTTTCACGAAGACGTCCATAACTGTGATACATTTTCGGGTAGGAAAGGATGAAGAACTTGCTAAAGCAGAATTGGCCAGCTTTCCACACCTCCATCCCCACCACACACCAACCTGAACTGACCATCAGAGGAAAACCAAAGGAACAGCTTCCTCCTGGTTTGGATACATTCCACTTGAAGCTCTATTCCAGGCCTTGTGCCGCAGAATTCCTTCCAGTGTATGTGAGTGTAAAGAGGTGGATTCTTGAAGTGGAGACTCTGAAAAAGAAGGGTGAGCATGTACAGAGAGAAAACATGGGCCTGAGAGTCAGCAGATTGGAATCCCTGACCTTGCTCTGCCCCTCTCCAGCTGCATGATCTGGGCGAGTCCCCCTTCACTTCTCTCAACCTTGGTCATCTCCTCTGCAAAAGGAGGACGCTGGATTTGATGATCTTAAAATTCCCTCCAGCTCTAAATACTCCATGGCTTCTAAGTCTTGAAAAGGTGCATGAGAAGTCTGTTGAAACTCTGTGAAATAACCACTTCTAGGAAACTAAATTCTCCCCCGAGCCCTGCTTACACATGTGCTCACGTGATGCACTGAAATAAGCACTGGATGGGAAACAGAGGACAAGCTCAGGGCCCAGCTCCACCTTGAACTGGCACCATGTTCTTGAGAAAGACATGCTCTGTCTCTGGGCCTTAGTCTTCTCATCTGTAATCTGATGTTAGGCTACATCCTCTTGACTGTCTCTTTCAGCTTGGTCATGCCAGGGATGTTGGGTGTGCTAGTGGCTGAGACTTCATGTCACAATGAATGTGAAATTTAAACATAAGACAACATTCAAAATATGAAGGAGAGATCAAAATTAAAGATGGAGAAGATACCAGTTGTCTAGGGCAAAGGAGTGAGCCAATCTCCAGTGCAAGCAGAAGGAAGGGAGGGAGAAAAGGAGGAAAGGAGGAAGGGAAAGAATTCACAAATAAAATTTAAGTTCTAGGTATATTTTATCCAGTCAAGGGAAAATACCCACGATAGCATCTTCATTTAAATATGGAAATTGTACCACGTTTCAGAAAGAAATCTCTTCACGTGAACAAGTGTTTGTTTGCAAAATCAGCTCCCTTTGTAGTTAAAAAAAACTTTTTTTTTCTGTAAACTGATGTGATTTTTTCAGAAGAGAGCTAACTAGATAAATAAGCCCATATTTTGCCAATTCTTACTGATAAATAATAACTGTGTCTCAAAGTCTTGGGCCTTATTTTTTTGTTTTTGTTCTTTTTTTCATTTGGTCCTTTTAAGAGCCATTTTAGGGACCTTCAATTTTAGAAGCACACATTTTAGCTTCACACTTGAGGCCCCTGGTGATCTGGCCTCACCTGGGGTTTCAGGTCCCATGCCTCCCTGCTCTCCTGCATAGCCCTCAGGATCCACTTTTCCTGAAACACCCACTGCCTGTTTCCCATCAATACATTGCCCTTCCCACCCCTGGCCCTTTGCTTGTCCTTTCTCACTCCTGTCTCTGGATAAATAAATCCTTCAAGACTCAACTCCAATGCCACGTCCTCCTTGACGCTGCTCCTGATTTCCCAAGCTAGAAACCGTCTCCCACAGGCCCTGTCCTGAAATCTCCATCCCACTTTAATTCTAGCCCTCAATGGACCCTTAGCGTTTTCAGTCATGCCATTATACTCCTAGAACCCAGCTTGCTTTCTTCTTTAAAAAATTTATTTTATTGAAATATAATTGATTTATAATGTTATGTTAATTCCTACTGTACAGCAAAGTCATACAGTCATATATACATATACATCCTTTTTCATATTCTTTTCCATTATGGTTTATTACAGTATATTGAATAAAGTTCCCTGTGCTATACAGTAAGACCTTGTTGTTTATCCATTCTATATATAATAGATTGCGTCTGCTAATCCCAAACTCCCACTCCATCCCGTCCCCACCTCTCCTCCCCCTTGGAAACCACAGGTCTGTTCACTATGACTGTGAGTCTGTTTCTGTTTTGTAGATAAGTTCATTTGTGTCATATTTTAAATTCCACATATAAGTGATATCATATGGTATTTGTCTTTCTCTGTCTGACTTACTTCACTTAGTATGATAATCTCTAGTTGCATCCATGTTGCTACAAATGGCATTATTTCCATATTTTTTATGGCCGAGTAATATTCCATCTTCTTTATCCATTCATCTGTTGATGAACATTTAGGTTGCTTCCACGTCTTGGCTATTGTAAATGGTACTGCTATGAACATAGGGGTGCATGTATCTTTTTGAATTAGAGTTTTGTCTGGATATATGCCCAGGAGAGGGATTGCTGGATCATATGGCAACTCTATTTTTAGTTTTTTGAGGAGCCTCCATACTGTTTTCCATAGTGGCTGCATCAATTTACATTTCCACCAACAGTGTAGGAGGGTTCCCTTTTCTCCACACCCTCTTCAGCATCTGTTATTTGTAGACTTTTTGATGATGGTACCTGCTGTGAGGTAGTACCTCATTGTAGTTTTGATTTGCATTTCTCTAATAATTAGCAATGTTGAACATTTTCTCATGTGCCTGTTGGCCATCTGTATGTCTTCTTTGGAGAAATATCTATTTAGACCTTCTGTGCATTTTTCAATTGGGTTGTTTGCTTTTTTGTTGTTGTTGAGTTGTATGAGCTGAACACAGCTTTCTTGAGAGCAAGATTTGCTTCTCAGGGCAGCACACAGCACAGTGGGTATGAGATAAGGCCCAGCTGTTAGACAGACTTGGGTTTGAATCCTGGCTCTGCCCCCAGTTTCTGGGTTACTTGACCTTGGAGGGGTTACTTGACCTCTAAGCTTCAGTTTACTACTCTATAAAAGGTGGATGGTACCTACTTCATAGAGTTGCTAGGAGACTCAATGAGATAGTATATGTGAAATAACACTTAATATAGCACTTACTGTATGTCAGGCACTGTAAGCACTTACTATGTATTAAACTCAGGAACCTCATAGCAGCTAAGCCCCACTTTACACATGAGGAACCTGAGACGCAAAGAGCTTAAGGATCCCGCTCCGGGTCACATAGCTAGTAAGTAGCTCATTCAGCTCCATGGCCCATGCTCTCAGCCATTGTGCTGTATTGCCTCTGTTCTAGAAATGTTCCCAATTTTTGTCTGTGAGTAAAATTTATTTCCTTAAAGAGCCTAGCACACTGTTGGCATGAAGTAGATACTCAAGAAATCATTACTTGAATGAAGTGACTCAATATTTAATAGGAAGAAAGTTACCTGGTTAGATGCCTGTTGGCTAGAATGTGATTGGCTATTTGAATGGTGTATTTGTGGTGAACTGAGAAACAAGTGGTGAGCCTACAGGCTTTTCTGGGTTCCCTCCACTGCCTCATTTCTACCATTTCCATTGGTGAATCTAAGATACGTGGCATTGGCCCTTGGAAGAAAAGATTTCACTTTAAAAATTGTTTTCTTTCCAAGGAAATGTCAATATACTGAAGACATCCAAAGGATGTCTTCCAAGGACATCCAAGGAAGAGTAATGACATACCAAGGTTACCTTTCACTGTGTGACCTTAGGTAAGTCATTTCATGTCTCTTAGATGTAGTCTTCTCATCTGTAAATTGTTGGGGCTGAACATAATGATTTTAAGCTCTAAAATTTAATGATTCTGTGTTGTTATACATTTCTGTCTTCTTTTGATATCTCACTATGTGCTTTAAGGCACACGGGATATGGAAATGTATAAATTTGACCTATATAGGATGTTTTTGCCAAATGCAAAGAACAAAACAGAAATAAAAGCATTTTTGCTTGTAGAGTTATTATGTCCATTACTATTCATAAATTTGCATGGTATTAGTAATAATAGCACCTCCTGCATATTTAATACCTTTGCGTTTGCACAGGGCTTTTTGAGATTTTTCAAAGGCTTTCATCCTCATTGTTAAGTCTCCAGGCTATTGAAAAACACGGCAACAAAAACATGCAAGACAGATGCATAGAAAGCCTGAATTCCATCTGTATAGCTAGCACTTATTAGGCATCCATCATTTCTAAGTTCTGTAAAGAAACTTGAAAGACACACCCTAAACTCAAGCCTTGTGCTACCTAAGAGGTAAGACGTGCAAACACATCCAGCTACAAATTAAGAGCATGAAAGTATTGGGCAAACAATGGCCTGCCTAAAACATCCTGGCAACCGGGCAACAGGCCAAAAGGTCATTCTAGGATTTTTCTGCCTTAATAATCATCTCTTCCAAGCATGTGGTGCTTAGAGTTTCCAGAACATTTCACATGCATTTCTTCATTTAATTCTTAGAACAGACACACAAACCATCACTGCCACCACTTCCATATCTGTGTAGAATTCTATTCTCCTAATTTAACAGATGGGGAAACTGTGATTCAGCACTGTAAAAAGACCTGCCTTAAGTCAAGAAATTAGTATAATACTGACACAAGATTCAAATCCATATCTTCTGACTCCAAATACTGCTTTCTTGTCACTTTCTTTTTTTTACTTTTATTGAAGTATAGTTGATTTACAGTGTTGTGTTAATTTCTTCTGTACAGCAAAGTGACTCAGTTATATATGTATATATATTCTTTTTTTCATATTTTTTTCCATTATGGTTTGTCACAGGATATTGAATATAGTTCCCTGTGCTATACAGTAGGACTTTATTGTTTATCCATCCTATATATAGTAGTTTGTCTCTGCTAATCCCATACTCCCAGTCCTTACCTCCCCTACCTCCCCTCCTCCTTGGCAACCACAAGTCTGTTTCCTATATCTGTGAGTCTGTTTTTGTTTTGTAGATATGTTGATTTGTGTCGTATTTTTGACTCCACATATAAGTGATATCACATGGTATTTGTCTTTCTCTTTCTGACTTACTTCGCTTAGTATGATAATCTCTAGGTCCATCCATGTTGCTTGAAAATGACATTATCTCATTCTTTTTGATGGCTGAGTAATATTCCATTGTATATATATACACATATATTATATATATATAATATATGTATGTATACCACATCTTCTTTATCCATTCATCTGTCAATGGACATTTACATTGTTTCCATGTCTTGGCTATTGTAAATAGTCTTGTCACTGTTTTTTATCTGAGGTTTCATGGAGAACGGGGAGGTGGCTGTAAAGCTCTGGAGGTTTTGGTTACCATCAGGTTGAATAAGAGAGAACAGGTGTGCTTGGATGAGGCAGGGAAGCCCAGGTACATGGAGGAAAAGAATGATGGTCTTTAGTTGCTGAAATATTTTAAATTGGAAAGGTATTTTTATGTCCATTTACAGATGAGGAAACTGAGACTCAGAGAAATTAGTCCAAAATCACATAGCTAGTGGCAACGTCAAGATCTGAACCCAGGTGTGCCTGGCAGTAAATAAAATGACTAGAAGCATAAGGTTTGGTATGAGCCCTGCTCTCCACAGAGATCTTGGTCCCGCTCGCTCCCTAAGCCTGGTATCTTCATCACAAAATAAGGCTGATAGTAACCACCAGTAAGATCTTGTTTTATGTATTAGGTGAGATAATTCCTGTGACACACTCAATATGGTATCTGGTGTATAGGAAATGTTCTGTAACTACTAGCTACCAAGATTATTTGCTAGACCTCACTGCTTCTCTTAAGTACCATCCCTCCCCTCCTTAATGCCATTCCAGGAAGATACAAGTGAATGTAAGAGATGGAAAAAATATGATCAAGTAGAATGGATGTGTTTATAGCTGTCCGGCTCACACTGACCTTCTCGGTGGACTGCCTTTGATACATCGACACAAACACGTGGGTTGGACAGAGCTGGTTAGATCAGAGGTGAACACGGATCTAAGTGGAAAGAGTCAGGTCCTCCTCTCTGGAAATTTGAAAGTGGGATTGGGAAAGACATGACAAGTTTTGCTTATTTCTAGAGCTATTACATGTAAACGTGAGAGCTCTGGGATGGCCGTACGCCTTCCTGTGAGCTGAGAATGATGACCGTCTGTGGATAGAGAGAGGGCGAAACCAGTCCGCAGAGGAAGGCAGTAGTGAGAGGGTATCCTGCCCCAGTCCCCTCCTAAGGCCCAGCTCTGACCCTGTCCTTGGGTTCCATGTCCACGTCCTCCGTGTCACCTCAGCTCGATCAAGGAGTCCCACCTACTACAGCAACAACTGGGGCCCTGTAGCCCTGTTACTCAGCCCACACGGTGCGGGAGTCCAAACCCCAAATCTCCTTTGAGTCATGAGGATTTCTTCTTTAGGAAAGAGAACAGTGAAACTGCGTACCCAAGCACCCAGAGGAACACTTAAGCCAACCTCTGTCTGGACTGAGGCTGTGTGATAAGTCTATTTCAGATGATTTGGGCTTTAAGGACATGAGATAATATAAAATACCGCCACCTAAGATTTCAGGGGTTCCAACTGAACTCTGAGTTACATTCATCACTGACATCCACGCATGCCTAGTGTGGGCAAGGTAATAGTAAGGGTTTGCATAAGAAAATAAACCTCAGTCTAAGGGAAGACGGCATTAGGCGGACAATCTTGGTGCAGTAATACAGTCTTAGTCAGCAAAGGAGAGGGGCAGACCCCAGCTCAGTGTTTTACCTCCCAACCTAGTTCCCCAGGGTATCTCCTCTGGATCCTATAGACAGTGTTAAGGGTATATAGGGAGACAGAGGGATGCTGGGATAAAAGCCAACCAAGCTCAGACTCTTTAAGAATTGAGGCTACTGGCAGTTTGGTAGCCTCACCAGAACACCAAACATGAGAAGAGGCATTTTTTCTACCACCACTGCACAGAACCCTATATGACCTTGACACCTCTTGGCCGTGGTGTCAGGTGGAAGACTGTGGTGTCCAGCACAAGTAGCTCCCCAGGAGCTTTGACAGAACGAGGCGGATGCCATGGAGAAACCCAAAGGACAAATGTCTGCTACACACACAGCAGCCCCTGTGGGCTCTTGGAAATAATTAAGAGAGGGAAGACTTTTAAAAATAATACCAGAAGTACTGCAAGAGCAATTAAGGCTGGTAGGGAGGTGGGCTGCAGTAAAGCATAGGTTCGAAATGACAGCCGCTCCTGGGACATAAATATACACTCAGGCAACCACAAAGTTTGGGACCAGATGACCTGAAAGAATTTAATGAGGCTGAAAATTCAGGCCAGTGATGTGAAGTGCAGATGGCTGCTGAGTCGTGGGATTGGGAGTCATCCAGCTTCTTAACCTTAACCTCTTAACCTTAATGCAAATGGTAACCTCAGTGATTTACAAAGCAGCTTCTCCTCTCCTATTTGAATATCACTACACACATCCTCATTAGGGATTCAGAGGGCAGAGAGGATGCCAGCCGGGTCCCAGCCGGGTCAGGAGGCAAGCAAGACTCCACTTGGATTTTCCTGGTAGGATGGTGATCTGTATAATATTAACTCTGAGAAGCCTGACAGGTGCCCTGGGGATTCAGGAATGTGCAGGTATCTTATTCATAGTGGGAAGAAGATTCCCGGCGAGGTCATTGCAGTAGAAAGGCAGAGTGGGATTTTGTGGTCACACAACCTCAAATTACAGTTCTACCACTTACCAACCATGTAACGTTGAACATGTTAATTAACTTCTCCGATCTCCAGTTTCTGTTTCTGCAAAACTGGGATAACAATATATGAAGGCAATAGTTAAAAAGTGCCTTTTACTTTTCCTGTTATAAACTGACTCTCTTGTAACCCCATTGTTACTTTCCTTTGCCCTTTCAAAACCCAGATGCCCAGGGGACCAGGCAAATAACCTAAGGGTGTGTAGGGCCACGTGGGGACCTGACCAGGGCATGTAGGAGAGCGCCTGTCCCATCTGAAGAGGCTTCCTTAGATCCAGCCTACTCTCACTGTGGAAATGCCAGCCTGGGATCATCAGATGTGATTTTTCAAGATATGCCAGAAATGTGGAGTTTCATATGCAGTCTCTCATTTTAAATGTCGCAACTAATTCAATTTTTTTCAACAAATACATTATAAGGCAAATCCACAACAGGCTGCACTCAGCCCGTGGCTGCCGGCTTGTCTTGAGAGAAGGAACCTGATATCCCAGGCTGAGTCTCACCTCAGAAACCAGTTCAAAGCCCCCAGGCATCATTGGCTTCCCCCAAACAGAAGTCCAAACTGAGGGAGGAAGGAAGACTAGACACAGGGATTGTTCCTGGGGCTCCCTAGAGGGGCTCTTGGTTACCCACATTGGATCAAGGGCTCCTGTGTCCCACATGCAGCTTTCAGAAGTCCCAGGGGGATGACACCTCCTCAGCTCCCATCTTCCAGCACGGGGACTCAAATGCCATGGAACTCAGGTTCCCCCATGCATGAGATTGCACTCTCCAGGAAGTGTTCCAACCTCCAGGCTCTCTTCTGGGCGACCTCACCACTCCCACAAGAATTGGGTAATTGAAATTATCCTTTACACAAGCCTGAGGGATTGGATGTACAAAGCTTGTCAGGGGATTGATGGATTTTGACATTCTCTCTCAGGCTGCTCAAACTCAGATGAGAAACAAATCATCTTGGCAATCAGGTGGAGGAGGAAATGTCACTGAGAGTCAGCCGCAAGCAAATGCAGATGGAGGTCCCTTGAGAGACCCTGGTGGCAGAGGAATTCAACATGTTACAACAAGGTCGTGACCTCTGTAGATTAAGAAGTTATCAAATTCACAAAGAACGTGGTGATCGTTAAACAAATCCTAGCCCAGCAGAGGGGGAACACTCTTCCAAGGATTTTATCTTTAATAAGCAGATGATTTTAAAATCATCTATGGCTAGCATTGCAGGCAGAATGAAAGGTGAGAACTCACATGTGTTAAACATCTACTGTACTCCATGCATGGTGGTTATATATAATGTCTAGCTATGGGACGCGACACAAATTACTTAGCCATACTGAGACTCAATTTGCATCTGTAAAACAAGAATGATAGTGTATCTATCTTGTAGGATTATGGTAGGAAATAAGGCAAAGTATATGAAAACCCCTGGTACTGGGTCTGGTACGTATTAAGAATTCAGTAAGTAATCTCTATCATTATCTTATTACTTCAGTGATTCCTCACAACAGCCCAGGGATATTATTTGCATTTCAAGATGAAAACTTAAGTGCACAGAAATTACTTGTCTGAATTGCTTGCCCAGATCCTTTTAGCCAGGATTGAAATTTGAGTTTGCTTTTTAAAATTTTTTTGAAGTATAGTTGATTTACAGTGTTTCAGGTATACAGCTAAAATGATCCAGTTATACATATATATATATATGATATATATATATATCATATATATGATATATATGATATATATATATATTCTTTTTTAGATTCTTTTCCCTTATAGGTTATTACAAGATATTGACTATAGTTCCCTGTGCTATACAGTAGGACCTTGTTGGTTATCTATTTTATATATGGTAGTGTGTATCTGTTAATCCCAAATTCCTAATTTATCTCTCACCCTACTTGGGTTTTCTTTTGATGTTTTTTTCAACAAAGTTCTTTTTCTGGTTTGGTGATATTAGAAGCCAATTTGCTAAATTTTTCTAGCCGTTTTTCTCTTCAACCAAAATGGAATGAGGCAACATTCAGCACCTGACTAAACCTTCCCAAGGCCCTTGGTTCATTGATGCCCTCCTCTCCCCCACCCCAAACAGTTTCACCCACTGGGTGCCTGGGGCCAGGCCCTCTACTGCCAGTGCCCCCTGTACCCTGGGTCTTGGTCCTGGGGTGTCCATCCCAGGCTAAGTCACTCCCACACCATGCAGCTGTTACCTCACACAGGATGACTTCCTGGATGGGTCTGCCCCTCGACACTGGCTTCTTATTCTCCCCTTCCTTACTACTCTCCATTCCTGAACTTTGTCCCCTGTCCGCCGTGTTGCTTGCTCCTTCGTCCTGACATCTGATTTGGCTTCTCCATCTTGACCCTCAGGCTGCTGTTCGACATGCCTCCAACAAGGCTTGTTCCGCTCTTAGGACCTCCCCCTCCCAGTCTGCCCTGCCCCTCCTTGTCCAGGGTGAGACTGAAACTCAGTGAGCTCCGCGTATCAGCTCCTGGGGCTGTGCTGGGGGAAGGATGGGGGTGTGAGAGCCACAGCCTGGCCGAGGCCCTCCAGAAACTGCTTTCTTCTGGAAGAAGAACTGAAGTTTCCAAGTTAGCTTTCGCTTTGAAGCCTAAAACAAATATCGTCAATTTTAAAGGGAGAGCCCACCATTTATTTAATAACAGCTGATTTTCTGAAAGAAAGGCAGATGGCGTGATAAAACATTTCAGTGTTAAGACTTACTCAACCTGATTTCAGAAACATTAAAAAGTGTTTTGCATGTCAGTGTGTGTTTGTGTGTGTGTGTGTGTGTGTGTTTTCCAGGGGGCACTGGTGGGAATGTGTGTGTTAGGATAAAGGAAGCATACTACTACAATTTAGTGAAATTTTCATTTTACCCAGAGTGATTCCTTTTTTAAAATTTATTTATTTATTTATGGCTGTGTTGGGTCTTCGTTTCTGTGCGAGGGCTTTCTCTAGTTGCGGCAAGTGGGGGCCACTCTTCATCGCGGTGTGCGGGCCTCTCACTATCGCGGCCTCTCTTGTTGCGGAGCACAGGCTCCAGATGCGCAGGCTCAGTAGTTGTGGCTCACGGGCCTAGTCGCTCTGCGGTATGTGGGATCTTCCCAGACCAGGGCTCGAACCCGTGTCCCCTGCATTAGCAGGCAGATTCTCAGCCACTGCGCCACCAGGGAAGCCCCACCCAGAGTGATTCTTAAAGCAAAGAGTTTATCTGTGAATAAGTAAAATCAGAATCTCTGTTTATTATCTGTTTACAGAAAGGCAGGCTAAGCCCTGCTCTAGCTGCAGGGGATGCAGGCCTGGGGAAGCTACCGTGGTGTTCTCCTAGAGCTCTCTGTCCATAGGAGAAGACAAACTTGTGTATGGAAAATGCCACCATAATGTGTTAAGAAGGGGCCTGAGCCCTTAACCCCGTCTGTGGTCTCAGGGCTAATTTCTTCAAGGAACTTTCCCTTGAAGAGGATTTTGAAGGGTAATAAAAATGATAACTGGCACTTATTGAAGAAACATTATGTGGTAGGCACTGCTCTAAGTGTTTTCCATCCATTACCATTTAATCCTAAGAACTGTTTTATGAGATAAGGATTATCACTCTGCCTGTCACACAAATGAGGAAAGTAAAGCACAGAGAGCTTAAGTAACCTGCCCAAAGTCACACAGGCAGTAAGTAGCAGAGGCAGGACGCAAACCTAGGAAGCCTCAGGGTTGTAGGCTAATCAGAAAAAGAAAGGAGAACACGAGCAAAGGCACAGAAGAGTTATGCAGCAGACACTGTTGGTGCCGTGCCCATATCCCGAGGTAGTGTTCCAGAGAACTCTTCTTGCACTCTTGATGGCTTTTCTCTCACCCAAGGGAGGCAGCGCTGCTGTGCAAGGTGGGCTAGGTGTGCTGCTAATGAATTAGCATGTTAGGGTGTGTTGGTGTGAAGTGGTGTATAAACGCCCCAGCTCCCTTACCCTTCAGGTAAGAGAACTCGAAGGCATGTGTTTGACACCATTTCCCAGCACTTCCTTTCAGGATTAAGCTCCAGACACCCACAGTGACAGCTGGTTTGGTAGCACACCCTATATTGGCCACTTTCCTTCACTGCATAATTTCCCTACCCCTTTAGAGGTATTTCCTGAACTTCCCAAGTATAAACTCCTTAAACTTGAATCCTTGTGCCAGGGTCTACTTCTGGGGAAACATAAGCTAATACAAATTTAATATTGCTAAAATATCAAGTAAGAGACTGAAGAGGCAGAGTAGGGTCCATACAGCCGTATACCCACAGATGGTCCGTTACTGCCCTAGGACCGTGTGTTTATAGACTCAGAGAACATAAGATACATATGATATCACTGCAGGAAGTCCCTAGGAGATCATCTGTTTGTCTCATTCCCATTTTGCAAACAATACACCTAAGACCTAGAGTGGGAAGTGACTTGCCTGTGTCACTTAGCAGATTTGTGATAAAGCCCAGGTTCTCGTTGCCTAAACACAAATGTTGAGATCCTAGTCACGGAGGCAAACTAAGGAGCTATTTGGAATAATTTTTGCACCAACTGCACCACCTTTATCAAACTTACAAAAATTAGGAACTTGAGAAATTCATTTCTGGGGCTCTTTCTCTAAAACCAGCTTGTGGCAAATAACTCACCAGAGCAAACTAGAGCCCATAGTTTGACCATAGATTGACCATTTGGTCAATCCAGCCTGTTCATTCCTAGGAAGCAATGGCAGAAAAATAGTAAAACAAAGACATGCATATATGTGCATAATACAGCATTATTTATAAGAATGAAATAATAGAAGCAACTTGAATATCCATCAATGGAGCAATACCCAGTGTCATTGAAGATATCCATGCTATACTAAATGAAAAAAGGAAGTTGTGACTGCATATATATAGTCTGATCCCCTTTTTGTTTAAAAAAAAAAAAAAAACCTTATGTGTAGATAGATATTTTGCTTCATAAGCACAAGAAAATTCTGGAAAGATACCAAACTGTCAACAGTGTGTGGTGGTTTGGTTTTTGGAATATTCACTTGTGTTTGTCCCACCCTGTGTTTCTTCCTTTCCTGCGCTGTAAGCAGATGGTCAGGCCTTTTTGTGGCCTCTTGCCACGAGGGAGATTTTTGTCCCAGGGCCAGAAGACAAAATTGTCTGCAAGACACTTCTGATCTTGGTCCGGAATTTTATAAAATATAAACCCATTGAGGATATTACCTTTGGCATCCTGGAGGAACAGCAGAAAGAAGGGAAGGCCTTTGAAATGGAAATGGGATGGAAATCTGTGAGTCCTGGGGTACTCCCTGAAGGAGGAAGACCTCAGACGGCCTGGCCTAGGGGGCTGGGAATTCTAAAGCCTCACCAAAGATTTTCCTGGCTTTGAAAGAGGCCGCAGAGGAGCCAGCACTGGAAGAGATCATGTGGTCTGAGACCATGGATGCCTCAGCTGTAAATATCATAGACGAAATCCAACGGCTAAAGAGACCTCCCCAGGACTTGGTGCTATGTAAAACCCTGGGACCCTTGCCCACCCCATGAGGGTGACAGTAATGGCTGACATCAAATTCCTAATAACCTGATAGGATGAGGAGAGTGACTGTAGGCTCAGAATTGGATTTAATTTATGTAAAAGAAATAAAGTGCTTTTTCTTGCGCATCTGAGTTTGTAAAATAAGATTCATGTTCACTATAAGAAACGGGGCTGGAGATTCAGAGGAGAGAACTTCACTTCTTACGTCATGTCATTTCCAAGTAATAGGATTATGGATCGTTTTGATTTTTCCCTTTTGCTTCCCACAATGCCAAGTATTTTTCTAATAAACCCATTGTTAGTGTTCGTTAAGTCATCCCACCCTCTCAGGCTGGTGGCAACCTCTCCAGGGGGACAGAGTCAATTGTATAAGCTTCATGTCTGACCCTGAGACACAGGTCCTATTTATTCGTTTACACATCACTTGAAAGAGCCATTTGCTCAAATGGTCTGTGACATTTGCACCAATAGGAATGCTCACTCTCCTGGGTCCTGAATTTCTGGTTCTCCAGGACTCTAAATTCCTCTGCTCTCTCAGAAAGGAACCCTCTGTCTACTACCTCTTCCTCCATCTCCTGACTCAAGTATTCCCCTCAGTGTTCTTCAAGTTGTGAATTTACCTTCACACTCATTCCCCAGATTTCCTCGATGAGATTCTTTTACAGTTTCTCTAGAGGGCTTTCCACTTAGGAAGAGAAAATGCCTCTAGGAGTGGATAGGAAGGAAAGAGGATGTGCTGATGGCCGGGATCGGCTGTAGAGAGTGGACACCGCTGTCAGGATGCTACAGAAAAGACCACCCCATTTTGAAAAATGCAGTCATTCCATCTAAGCCCCTGCATGGAAGAAGAGGAAGAGGCACCTTTCACACATCAGCCCTTGGGGCCCACCAACCCATCCAGTCTTAGTACCCACTGCTCTCCAGGGCACAGCCTCCCAACTATCAGGCTACGGCTCTCCATTGATCCTCTCAAGGGCACAGGTCCAAACTCTAGGTCTTTGTACAAGCTGGTTTCCCCCCACCCCCTTTTTAAAATTTTATTGGAGTATAATTGATTTACAATGTTGTATTAGTTGCTGCTGTACAGCAGAGTGATTCAGTTAAACATATACATATGTTCATTCTTTTTTAGATTTTTTTCTCATATAGGTTATCACAGAATATTGAATAGAGTTCCCTGTGCTATACACTAGGTCCTTGTTGGTTATCTATCTTATATATAGTAGTGTATATATATGTTCACCCCAAGCTCCTGATTATCCCTCCCCCCTGCCACGTTTCCCCTTTGGTAACCATAAGGTTGTTTGGGATATCTGTAAGTCTGTTTCTGTTTTGTGAATAAGTTCCGTTTTATCATCTTTTAAAATTCGATTCCACATATGAGCGATATCATATGATATTTTTCTCTGTCTGACCTACCCCACCCAGCACGATAATCTCCAGGCCCACCATGTTGCCACAAACGGCACCACCGCCGATTTCCCTTCTTAATGAACCATTTCCATCACACTTATAATCTAATTTATTTCTCATTGAAGCTTATTCTACCTCCTCCTGGCTGTAGTCAACTTCTCTGAACACAGATATTATCTATACATACCTTGATGAGTCAGGAGTCTCCAGAGAAACAGAACCAATAGGAGATTTTATGTGTGTGTGTGTGTTTGTGTGTTATTGACATATATATATATATATATATATAGTTGACCTTTGGACAACTTAGGTTTCAACTGCATGGGTCCACAGTGGATACTTTTCAGTAGTAAATATTACAGTACTACATGGTCTGTGGTCTGTATATGTATGTATGTAATATATATATAATATTATGTAACATATTATGTATATAATATATGATAACATATAATGTAATCTATGTCTGTTTTTCTGGGGGGAGAGTGAGAGAGACTTATTATAAGGAGTTGACTCACACAATTGTGGGGACTGGCAAGTCCAAAATCTGTAGGATAGGTTGCAAATTCAGATAAGACTTCAGTTGCAGTCTTGAGTCAAAAACCCACATCTAAAAAAATTACCTTTACAGCAACATACAGACTGGACTGATGTTTGATCAAACAGCTGGACACTATAGCCTAGCCAAGTTGACACATGAAATTAACATTACAATACTTCTACAGTTCTATTATTTTACATGTTTGAATCATATCTCTTCAATAGGGCTTTAAGCTATTGGAAGGCAGGGAACAAAATGACGTTATGAATCAGGCAGAGATGAGTCTCTTGAAAGCCCTCATATAGTAACCAGAATCTCAAATACATTTCCTGTGACTGTGAACTTAACCATTCAGAGATGATAGAAAATGTGGGCTTCTTATTCTTTTTGCTACAGCCTTCTGGATGCTTACTGTGGAAATGGGCTTTTCATTGAAGCTTATTTCAACAAGAAAAAAGGAAGCAATCTCAGCTAAGCCCTTGAGTTAGCAACTGACATAAGGGGTCAGTGGGAGTAGATTGTTGAAAGTTGTGATTGAAATGAAATTCATGATTATCTCTGGATTTCTTGAAGCCATGCTAGCCATGATGGAGAGCACACAGGGCCAGCTGGGGAATTGGTCAATAGTAGGTCAAACATTAATTGGGCCATCCTCCCTCCCCCACCTGCTCTGAATCAGAGAAGAGGGGTACCAAAAGCAGAGGGACAAACTTGTCTGCTTCTGCTAGCCTTCAGAGTAAACCACAGTTAATAGCAGCACTTTAAAACCATCCCCACTGCAGCTGACTCTGAGGAGAGATGCAACCCCATTATAGCATGTCTCTGGTGTGGCAGCATTGAAATGTCTCCTGGCTCTTCTTGTTCTTTCCCTAAGACCTGTCATTTCCCAGAGGGACGGTACATAATATAATACTTTAATATTTAATATAAAACACATTCCAGTAGTACTTCATCTGCCTGTATCATGTTCCTAGAAGTATATTTAGAATTTTAAGCTGTTCCAACTATTACACATTTTGCCAAATTTTAGTCATCAAGGGAGTTGTGTTTTAACATCTGTTGACTGCAGATGTTCAGCAGTATGAAATATTCTTTTAAGATGCCAAAATGCAATTAAAATCATAATATTTTTCTTAGTAACACATCACGCCACATCAATGGAAATTCAGAAAGATAAAACTCAATGAACAATGGATGGTAATAATTCTCTAAACAAATCAGCTGTGGCTCGCAGCAGGGAAGAATTAACTTTTAACTAAATTAGGTTAAATTAATCAATGCCAATTTGCCCAGCTCTTGAAGAGATGGTTTTTTGTTTTTTGGGTTTTTTTCAAACCACACAATGGTCAGGTGGAATAAAACACAAGAAAGGACATCTTTTTTGGCTCATAGGTTGACGATAATTGGATAACAAACTTTTTACCTTACGTTTGGCTGGGCCACTAATTCAGAATATGTCAGTGTTTAAAACACTGAACGCTTCTCTTGAATGCCAACATGGGGGTGTCTGATTTATGTACCTGGGCTCCAGATTCAAAGGAAGGTGTGTGACACATGGCCTGGACATGCCTCAGCCTGGATGATGATCTCTACCCCAAATAGTGGAAGAAACCCATCACACAAGCAGAGGGGACTCTTCCTCTGACCTTATTAGGATCTGATGCTGCCTTGTTTTGGCTGCTGGGTGGGGAGGTAGGAGCAATACTGGAGCTTCCAGAAGGGAGAACTTTCTCTTTAGTGTTAATTAAGCAGTACCAGGAGATCTCACTGTTCAAAATAGCTCTCTCCCTGTCTGAAATTCTACTGCTCGAGTTTTTCTTTAGGTTTAAAATCTTGAAAGCTCCATAATGTTCCCAAGTAGAACAATGAAGCCATTAGTAGTCAATGCCTTCCTTCAATTTTTTTTCCAATTCAATTTTAGGTCTAATTTTATCTGCTTCCTAAGAATAAGTTTCATATTTTCATGAGGATTGGGCCTACATATGTAACTGATTCAAACATCTTAATTTGTTGACTAAATCAGTCCAAAAATCAGTTAAAATTCTTTTTTGGGCAAAAGTGAATTTGTCAAATTGGGCGACCCACTATTTCTTAAATTCATCATTGATTGATTGAGCATCTGTTATGTGCCAAGCCCTGCACTTGTTCCTGGGGCAACAGAGATGAACTTCCATAGTCTATGTTTCTGTCACCGTGTCAGTGTGATGGGGACACAGGTATATAACCAGACCATTGTCATGCAGTATGGTAAGTGATGGGGAAGGTAGGCATAGGGCGCTTTTGAGCACAGAGCCGCAACCAACCTCATCCTGGCAGTGTATTGAAGACTTTGTCTTTGAGTTTCTAAGTGCATTGGAAAGGTATAATGAGGAAGTGCATAATTAGTAGAGAGTATTTATATAAAGTTCCACCATGTTTCTATTCCTGGGCCAGGTGTTTGAGTTGGAGATGTGTGTTGGAGAAGAGAAGAAGTTGGAAAGCAAGAAAACATCATGTTGGCCACCAGAGTTCAGAATTTAATTGCAGGAAATAAGATGGAAGTGGAGGGAATCAAGACAATCTACATATTTGTAAAATATAAGCAGCATGTTGTGTGGGCAAACAGTAAGTGACATGCATGAAGAGAAAAGGAAAAGAGTGATATAGGGTGAAATCATCTCAGAAAGGTCTTCCAAGAGGAGACAAGTGTGAAATAGACATGGAAGGACTGGTCCATTTGACAATGGTAAAAGCAAAGGGCTCAGGGTATCTATGCAGTGGGGGTAGCAGGGGCAAATGTCTAGAGCTGGCAATAAGGGGAAAGTTTTTGTTGTACTATGGGTATTACAGGGGGCATGGGGAGGGGATTGTGCAATAAGGGACCAGAATAAAGGTCTGAGGTTGAGTTTTGTGCAGGTTCTTTAACTCACCCATTATTGAGGGCCATGCACTGGGCTACGTACTATGATTATAAGAATTTGTAAATTCCTGCCATCTTGAATCTTCTAATCTAGTCCTAAAAAGATACTTAGATTTCTCAGAGCCTCAGTGTGTCAGTGTCTATGCTCCTTTCATTACATCCTTCAAATAGGGTCCACCAAAGGAAATCTCTCTGATCTGTTCAGCAAAAATAATGTATAATGACAATAATAGTAGCTAATGTTATCAAGTACCTCGCAGACCAGGGTACTGTACTAAACACTTTACATGCCTTATTCACAATAATAGTTAACATCTAAGTGTTTCCGTGTACCAGGCACCATGTTATATTTACAAAGATTTCATAATTTAATCCTTACAACAAACTTTAAAACTATGCAATACGATTATCTCCATCATCTATGAGAAAACCGAGGCTCTGCAGGGTCAAATGATTTACCCAAGGTCACCCTTAATTTTTGTGGGGAGAGGGAAGATACTCAGAGAGTGGGATAACCAACACTGTGCGCTGCCTGATGTGGCAGAATGTGTAGCACACGGCACAACTTCTGAAGCATGCTTGCCAGAAAACATTGAACATAAATCGAGTTAGGTCTTTAGATCTACCTTTTGGTTTATTGAAAATAGAGGGATAAAGAATCAAAATAAATGATACCATGAAGAAGTAGACAGAAAAACTTAGAATTTGGGAGTATAGGAACTGTAGGCCAGCTGACCTGATTTCTTGAATATCTCAATTATATATATATTTTAATATAATAATAAATAGATACATAGAGAGATAGGAAGTAGAACTTGCTTTGGATTGAGTTAATTTAGTGTTTGGGTGTTGTTTGTTTCCTAATTTGAGCAAAAAAAATTTTTTTTAAACTTTTTTGAATAAGTGAGGAAATCTGAATGTGGACTGGTTATTGGAAGATGCAAAGGAAATATTCTTAATTTTCTTGGGTGTGATCGTGGCACTGAGCTTATGGAAGGAAATGCTAATATTTTTTGAAGATATGTACAAGTGAGTTAGGAAATGACATGAAATGTGGGATTTGCTTAAAAATATTTAGCAACAATAGCTATAACAGGAAAGGGTAAATGTTGCAAGCATGGCAAATGTTTGCTAATTGTTGACTCTGGGTGATGGATATTTGGAGGATGATTGTATAAGTCTCTCAGCTTTTCTGTGTTTGAAATTTTTTTTCATAAAAATTTATTTTTAGAAATGCATAGCTTAAATAATTAACAAGGCTGAAAATGAATCCTCCTATACCACTGAGCCCAATTTTGTGGCCAGAGTAGGTGATCAATAAGTACATGGTGAGTTATTGGAACTGGAGCCTGGAAAACAGCTGCAGCATGAATGGAAAAGGCTTTGTGCTCCTAACAAACAATGGTCTGCTCCAGACCAGAAACCTCTCTTCTCTTTCAGAATGCTGCATGTTGCTTTTTTGTTTTTTTTTAAATTAATTAATTAATTTATTTATTTTTGGCTGTGTTGGGTCTCTGTTTCTGTGCGAGGGCTTTCTCTAGTTGCGGCAAGCGGGGGCCACTCTTCATCGTGGTGCGCGGGCCTCTCACTATCGTGGCCTCTCTTGTTGCGGAGCACAGGCTCCAGACGCGCAGGCTCAGTAGTTGTGGCTCACGGGCCTAGTTGCTCCGCAGCATGAGGGATCTTCCCAGACCAGGGCTCGAACCCGTGTCCCCTGCACCGGCAGGCAGATTCTCAACCACTGCGCCACCAGGGAAGCCCTGCATGTTGCTTTTTAATGAAATATTCTCTTTCTCTGTTTGCCTTCAAGCTTGCCCTGGATGTTAATTTTCATCAAAATTCATACAGATAATATTTTTAAATGTGAGAGAGATGGGCCTTTACAGTGTGGTTCACCTTGTAAGTCTGGCTTGCTTGATTACAGAGAGCTCTGAATGCAGGCTGAGACTTCAGCCTTGTCTTTGAGGAGAGCAAACAGCAGCCACAACTTAAACATGGACATGATGAAATCAGTGCTTTAAGTGAATCAATTTCCAGTTTCCTCTGCCTTTCACAAAGGCATTTCCCTTATGCTAGGGTAAAACTACACCTCAAATGTGGCTGCAGAGGATTGGGGGATACAACAGACAGAAAGACACTGCCCATGCTAATCTGCTGCTTTGAACATGACCAGACTATTTTTCCATATCAAATCTGCAGGGAATAACAGAAATGACATCAACAAATATTCTTCTGGATATTGATTTATTAGATGAAATATGATATTACTGATACTTTGCCTAGCGGAAACAAGACAGAAATCTCTGTATATAATATGTTTATAATTAGATGCTTGTCTCTCAATTCCAGAAGCTGGTGATTGAACTCCCAGAAATGAACTGGCACCAATTCCCATGAATGAAATGACTATGAATCACTTCATTCTTGAAAATTAAACAAAGATGTGACTTAACAGGTGATGAGTTAGGTGGATGTGCAATATTTCCACAAACACTCAGCCACAATACACGCTCATATTATTGGTATGTTTCGGAACCCTTTAAACATTCCTGCATCTGAGCCTTACAAGAGAGAAGAAACTGAACATATCTGTTTAAACATGCTTAACGAATTATTTTTGTGGAGGTCTATCTTTCAGTGTTTCAGATGAAGTGTTGTGTAATTTTCACACCAGGGCATCCTATGAGAAACAATTTTCTGCTTTAGAATAGTTCCTTCACCTAAATAAGAAATAAAAGGGAAAGAGGACCAGAATTATCAGTCACTTCTTTTTTTTTAAATTTATTTTATTGAAGTAGAGTTGATTTACAATGTTGTGTTAGTTTCTGGGGTACAGCAAAGTGATTCAGTTGTACATATATATGCATTCTTTTTCATATTCTTTTCCATTATGGTTTATTATAGGATGTTGAATATAGTTCCCTGTGCTGTACAGTAGGACCTTGTTGTTTATCCATTCTCTATGTAATAGTTTGCATCTGCTAACCCCAAACTCCCAATCCAACCCTCCTTCAACCCCCTTCTCCTTGGCAACCACAAGTCTGTTCTCTATGTCTGTGAGTCTGTTTCTATTTCATAGATAAGTTCATTTGTGTCATATTTTAGGTTCCACGTATAAGTGATATCATATGGTATTTGTCTTTCTCTTTCTGACTTACTTCACTTAGTATGATAACCTCTAGGTCCATCTGTGTTGCTGCAAATGGCATAATTTCATTCTTTTTTATGGCTGAATAGTATTCTAGTGTGTGTGTGTGTGTGTGTGTGTGTATACACCATATCTTCTTTATCCAGTCACCTGTTGATAGACATTTAGGTTACTTCCATGTCTTGGCTATTGTAAATAGTGCTGCTATGAACGTTGGGGTGCATGTGTCTTTTCAAATTAGACTTTTGTCTGGATATTTGCCCAGGAGTGGGATTGCTGGATCATATGGTAATTCTATTTTTAGTTTTCTGAGGAACATCCATACTGTTTCCATAGTGGCTGCATCAACTTACATTCCCACCAACAGTGTAGGAGGGTTCTCTTTTCTCCACACCCTCTCCAGCATTTGTTATTTGTAGACTGTTTAATGAAGGCCATTCTGACTGCTGTGAGATGGTACCTCATTGTAGTTTTGATTTGCATTTCTCTAATAATTAGAGCCATTGAGCAATTTTCCATGTGCTTATTGGCCATCTGTATGTCTTCTTTGGAGAAATGTCTATTTAAGTCTTCTGCCCATTTTTTGATTGGGTTGTTTGTTTTTTGTTTTGTTCTGTTTTGTTTTAATTTTTGGCTGCGTTGGGTCTTTGTTGCTGTGCACAGGCTTTCTCTAGTTGGGGCGAGCGGGGCCACTCTTGGTTGCGGTGCGCAGGCTTCTCATTGTGATGGCTTCTCTTGTTGTGGAGCATGGGCTCTAGGCGTGCGGGCTTCAGTAGTTGTGGCACACGGGCTCAGTAGTTTCGGCTCCTGGGCTCTAGAGCGCAGGCTCAGTAATTGTAGCGCACAGGCTTAGTTGCTCTGCGGCATGTGGGATCTTCCCGAACCAGGGCTCAAACCTGTGTCCCCTGCATTGGCAGGCAGATTCTTAACCACTGTGCCGCCAGGGAAGTCCCGGGTTGTTTGTTTTTTGGTTGTTGAGTTGTGTGAGCTGTTTGTACATTTTGGAAATTAAGCCCTTGTTGGTCTCATCATTTGCAAATATTTTATCCCAGTCTGTAAGTTGTGTTTTTGTTTTGTTTATGTTTTCTTTTGCTGTGCAAAAGCTTATAAGTTTGATGAGGTCTCATTTGTTTATTTTTCTTTTATTTCTATTGCTTTGGGAGACTGACCTAAGAAAACATTTGTACAATTTATGGCAGAGAATGTTTTGCCTATGTTTTCTTCTAGGAGTTTTATGGTGTCGTGTCTTATATTTAAGTCTTTAAGCCATTTTGAGTTTTTTTTGGTATGGTGTGAGGGCATGTTCTAACTTTAGTGATTTACATGCGGCTGTCTAACTTTTCCAACACCACTTGCTGAAGAGACTATCCTGTCTCTATTGTATATTTTTGCCTCCTTTGTCAAAGATTAATTGACCGTAGGTGTGTGAGTTTATTTCTGGGCTTTCTATTCTGTTCCATTGACCCACATGTCTGTTTCTGTGCCAATACCATGCTGTTTTGATTACTTTAGCTTTGTGCCAATACTGTGCTGTTTTGATTACTGTAGCACATATGAAGATGTGCTCATGTAAAACTTATAATCTTTTGTCTTATGTGTTAGGAGAGTTATGCCTCCAGCTTTGTTCTTTTTCCTCAGGATTGCTCTGGCAATTCTGGGTCTATAAATTTTAGGAATATTTGTTCTAGTTCTGTGTAAAGTGTCATAGGTAATTTGATAGGGATTGCATTAAATCTGTAGATTGCTTTGGGTAGTGTGGCCATTTTAACATTATTTTAATTCTTCCAATCCAAGAACATGGTATATCTTTCTATTTCTTTGAATCTCTTCAATTTCCTTTATTAATGTTTTATAGTTCTCAGCATATAAGACTTTCACCCCCTTGGTCAGGTTTATTCCTAAGTATTTTATTTTTTTAATGTGACTTTAAAAGGGATCTGTTTTTACTTTCCCTTTCTGATATTTCATTGTTAGTGTAAAGAAATGCAACAGATTGCTCTATGTTAGTCTTGTATCCTGCTACCTTGCTGAATTCATTTATCAGTTCCAGTAGTTTTTTGTGTGAGTCTTTAGGGGTTTCTATATATAGTATAATGTCATCTGCATATAATGACATTTTTACCTCTTCCCTTCCAATTTGGATACATTTTATTTCTTTTTCTTGTCTGATTGCTGTGGCTAGGGCTTCCAATACTGTGTTGAATAGAAGTGGTGAGAGTGGGCAACAGTCGCTTCTTGACTCCTCTTTTACAAATCCAGAATCCCATTCATCCATCACAGCAAATAAAGCTCTGCTATGAAATACACTAGCCACTAGCCACATGCAACTATTTAAATTTAAATTTAATTAAAAATTCAGTTCCTTAGTTGAGCTAGCCACATTTTGAATACTCAATAGCCACACGTGGCTAGTGCTACCATTTTGGATGGTGAAGATTTAGAATATTTCCATTGTTGTGAAAAGAATGGGGTCACTGATATCATTCCCATCCCCTCATTTTTTTCAAGTTAGAAGAGCAGCAAATGTCTCTATAGCCTTCATAGAGAGATATTGTAGGATCAGTAAGAAAATACCTGAAATTAGTTTCTCCAAAATTCATTCTGAAACTCTGAAGACTCAGTTTAAATAGTATAAGACTTTGACTAAGTAGGGTTTGAAATATTCAAAAAGAATGACTAAACTGAAAGAGTTTTGGAGTCTACTTAAGTGGTTAATTGGATTTTTGATATTTGATTTAAAAATAGCATTTTATTAGCTCCCATGTGAAGCTAAGAGAATGGCCCAGTTTATCTATATCTATATCCTACTGATTGGAAAAGCCTCGCCATGATGAAGATGTGCTCATGTAAAATTTATAATCTATTATCTTATGTGTTGTCCTTGAGAAAAAGACAGAACAGGACACCAAGTAGCAAATGAGAGTTTCTTCTTAAATGTGGTATGAAAGGAATTACTCACCTGTTAGGTGAATGAGATTTTCAAGGATAGGAGAAAGTGATCCAGAGGCTGGAAGTAAAGTTACTTTCAAAGCTCTAGGGTTGGTAGTTTATGTCTCTTTCCTGGAAGACTTCTAAATCTAATGAAATGATTTGGGTGCATTGTTTTTTCAATAGATAAAACGAATGTTAGATTAAGCAGTGCCTGTTAGCCAGTGATGTTTAGTTTTTTTTAAAAAGAGCACTATTATTGGGGAAAAGTACCCACCATTATTTATTCAACAAAGAATAAAGCATCCACTAGTATTAGCCACTGTCCTAGGCACTTGGAGTATGTGAGGAGAAATAGGCATTAAAGAGATAATCAAATGAATAATTGCAACTGAAATAAGTATCTTAAAGAAAAGAGTAAGGGGTCCTATAAAACCATGTAACAGGGGGATCAAACCTACTTTGGGGAGTCAGAGAAAGATTTCCTAAAGATGTGACATGCAAGGAAACAGCCAAAGATGAGGAGGATTTATCCAGGTCAAGAGGTGGGGAAAGAACATACTGGGGAGGAGGATATGTGTGTAGACTTTGTAAAATGAAACAGCATTAGGCATTTGTTGTGCGGCAGGGTGTAGCAAGCAAGAAATAGGAGGGTAATGTGAGGCTGAGAGATAGGTGGGCACCTACTCATGCAAGACCTTCTATTGCCATGATCAATGAATAGATTGATCAACTAAATATGCATTTATATAAGTATGGTCATTGCTTGTATTTTAGTGAAGAGTTATAATACACAGTAAAAGACATAAGTATGCAGAAGTACATAGAATGGAATGCTACTTAATCACCCAGATCTATGAAAAGAAGGATTTCCAGATGGAAGGCAACAGTGTTTTCAAAGGTTTAGAGGAAAGAAGGAATACTGGAAATCATTTTCTGGAAATAGTTAAGGGGAAGGGCAAAAGAAAAAGTTAAATTGTAGATGAGGCCAGATTGTTGAAATTTTTAAATGACAGGATGAAGTGAATGAACATTATCTGTTATGCAGCCGGGAACCATTGATGATTTCAAAGGGGAACTTTATTTAGGAGGATTTATCAAGTGTTAGGGAATGGTTGGGGAGAGAAAATGTAAATGTATATCAGAGTTTGAATTGGATGTAGCGGCCAAAGGCAAGTTACATTACGTTCTTGATGTGAAGATGAAAACTTTAATGAGCAAATTATTGAGTAGGTAAGTGAAATAAAGCTGTTGCTACATGAAGTAAGGAAGGGTTGAACGTGTGTACTGGGGGAGCAAGAAGTTGAGGGGCTGTGGCTATGAAGGGCCAGCGTCTGGAAGCCAACGAGAATGGGATAGCGCATTGCTGGTGGCCTCCCCAGCCTCTATTTTCCTCTTCTTCCACCAAAGTATCTACATTTTCCTTTGGAGAGCTGCCCACACCTCAGCTTCAAGTTATCTCCAGCTCCTGGTTTTAGTAACTGTCTCAGGAATATACAGGTGACCCTATTTGAGCCAGTAAGAAACAGGGAGACATGTGCTGCGGCTTCCCTGGGAAAGAAGCTGGTTCCTTAGACGCTATCACAGGTGATGGTCTTTCTCCCTCTTAAGAGAGTGGGATAAGGATGTGAAGCTTGGAATAGCTGCAGGCTTTTTATACAAGGGTGAGGAACCAGGGTGAGAATAACAGTCCTGTCACAGGGAGGAGAGCAGAGGCCACTGAATCACAGAGATGCAGGTCCAGTACCTGAAGTCACTGAGAACATCTACACTCCAGGCATGTGAGCCAGTAAATTCCCTTTTTTTGGAATGGGCCTGTTTGTGCAGAGATTTCTGTAGCTTGATACCACCACAGTAAAGAAAATGATACAAAAGGCAGACAAAAATGAGTTCATTTTTAAAAACAGAAAGTTAATGAGAAATTATCACCAGGGAGAGTTAATTTTACAACTATATGATAATATGAGAATTGACTTTATAATCAAAAGGATGGATTATAATCTGTATGTTGTGATGCAGTAGCACATGGAATTAAAACCAAAGATCCCACTTACAGCCATGTGTTGCTGCTTATTTTTTCCGGAATTGTTGCTTGCAATAAAGAACTGTGACTAAAAAATGAAATTCAAAAATGTAAAGAATATCCAAAAGTACTGGTAACTGTTATTAACATATAGGGGGTCTATCTTTCCAGCCATTTTTGCACATACACAAATTTATTTTTATAAAACTGGGGTCCTAATGCATGCACTGTATTATACCCTGAGTTTTGCATATAACAATATGTAATAGACATATTTCTGTCCATAAATGAAGATTTACCTCATCTTCTCACTAGCAGTTTCACATACACGTTTTTAAAAAGAATATCCTCAGAGTAGTAAAGGGAAAGGATTTAAAGCCAATGCGCATGCTCAGATCCTGCCTCTGCCCCTTACCTCTCAAATACTCCCTGGTTCCTCACTTCTCTTTTGCAGTTTAAATGAAATGATGACTCTGCATTCCTTAGTACGATGCCTGGCACAAGGTAACACTTGACAATGAGAGTTACTATCATCATTTTTAATATTATTAATGTACTGTGTGCTGTAGGGGCCAAGGTGAGGAGATACAGAAGATATATATCAGATATAAATATAAAATTGAATTAGGCCCTATCTGTACACAAGTGAAACAAGTCAGTAAGAGAAGCAAAAAAAATACCCCAAAATTATCATATTCCTTCATTACTAATTTGAAGGTCAAGTAATTTTTACAGCATAATTGATATAAAACTTGAGCAATGAGATTGTTAAGACAGCTGAACCCTTAAGGCCCCTATTTAATTCCTTCCCACCTTCCACAAATTAAGATGAACAGAAACATAAGAGTGGAGTTTATGGTCTTTATGAAAAAGTGATTTTCTCTGTGTCCTTAGGCAGAATGCCTTCAATTGACACAGGCTCCATCTGCACTCCAGGCAAAACTGCACGTTCTTCTTTTTTTAAATGTGTGTTTTTAAAATACCATTTGGCATCCTCCCTACAAAGCTTAAAAATTAGCTTTTGAAAAAAAAAAATCACCCAAAATGTTGCCTTGCGTGTAGAGGCAAGCAAATTGAATTCATGTAAATGATCCTTAAGAAATATCTTTAAGTCTATTCCAACAACAGCATTTTTTAAAATACACATTGATTTGCTTTTAAAATTCTAGTCTCCTTATTATTTTTCTTCCTCTTTTAGAAAAGACCTGAATTATGCAAGTATATCTTGCATTAAGAAACCTAGTAAATGAAAATTTCTATTTGCATCATATAAAAATTAGGGAATCGTCATTTACTCTTCAAAATGATTTTTGAAATAATTCAAAGTAAAATTCCCTTAAATAGAAAACTTGTCAAGGAAATTCAAAACAGGATTTAAATACAACTTTTCAGAAACTCATCTACTATGTATATAACACAACAATGAACATGAAAAAAATTGTTAATATATCCTCCATTATACTCTCAGCAGTATATGTATGTCTGTAGATATTTTGAGCTAGAAAGAGATGGAGGTATCTCTAGCACATATTGCCCTGGTGATACAAGAAGTTGATCATATCCAATGCAGATTGGCAAATGGTAATAATAGAAGTCGTTTGTTCATTGGGCTGTAAGATCTTCCAAGACAGGGGCTATGTCTTATTCATGTTTATATTAGTGCTCTTTTTCCTATAGCATGTTGACTCTTTGCATTCTAAAACTGCCATCTTGTGAATTATTCGATAAATAATTGGGTTAAGTGGATGACTTTAGAAAAAATAAAGCAGATCCCTACCACACTCTTAAATATTTAAAAAATTAATTCCACCTGGATCAAAGATTCAAACACAAAAAATCATAGAGACTCCTGAGAGACTAGGTCCTTGGAAACTCCTTCATGGTACAGAACACCTAAAACTTTGAATTAAATTGTTAAAATATATTTTAATGCATGGATGAGCTGTCAGGAAATTAAAGGGAATTTTCAAAATCCTTGAGTCTAGAATTGACAGTAAAAAGAAATAATCTAGTACTGAAATTGTTTATTCCTGGTAGCTCAAAGCCTTAGTTTTATTGGGCCCCATATGAGGTGAAAAGTTGGAAGGGGACAAAGCAGAATGAGAAAGTAAAGCAGAAATTCTCAAATAAAGAAGGCACCCTATACCCCAAAGGTTGACATCCTCATTAGATAATAAGTAAACTTGAAACAAGAAGAAACTGTTGGCCTGTCTCAGACTTGACTCTAAATGGAGCTGGGGGAGGGGAGGACACTTCACCCCAAATTCCTAACCACAGGCTCCCCCTTACATTAGTTTGGGGGATGAAATTACAGACATACCTTGGAGATATTGTGGGTTCAGTTCCAGACCACCACAGTAAAGCAAATATTACAATAAAGAGAGTCACACAAATTTTTTAGTTTCCTAGTGCATATAAAAGTTACGTTTACGTTATACAGTAGTCTGTTAAATGTGCAATAGCATTATGTCTAAAAATGTACCTACTGTACCTAAAGTTAAAAATACTTTATTGCTAAAAAACACTATCATCTGAGCCTTCAACAAGTCATAATCTTTTTGCAATAGTAACATCAAAGATCACCGATCACAGATTACCAAACAAATGTAATAATAATGAAAACATTTGAGTTGTTGCAAGGATTACCAAAATTTGACACAGACACAAAGTGAGCAAATGCTGTTGGAAAAATGGCGCCGATAGACTTGCTTGACAAAGAGTTTCCACACACCTTCACTTTGTAAAACATGCAGTATCTGCTAAGTGCACATAATGAAGTAAAGCGCAATAAAACAAGTTATGCTTGTAACGTTCTTATGCAATCCCCCCCAAAAAACTCTAGTTGAAAACTTAGTTCAAAATAATAAAATGCAGTTATTGGACTACTGAATAAAGTTGTGTCTAGATAATGAGTGAAAGAATAATGATGGTATAAGAGGAAAATAAAATTATACACTATACACAAAATGTCAACTCCTGATGGGTTGGTAACATGAGAAAAGCAAAATTTTAAAACCTTTAGTAAACAATATAAAAAATGTATTTTTAAACTTGAAGTAGGGAAGGACTTCTTAAACAAGATACAAAATGTGCAAACCAAAAAGGGATTGATAAACTTGATCATTAAAATTAAGAACTTCTGTTCATCAAAAAATACCATAAAGAAAGGAAAATGACAATCCCTAAACAAAAATGATGATGAGCTTGGAAGGGAACCTTCCATCGACTACACCAGAGCTCTTTCTTCAGGTTAATATGGATCTGTTCACCTGTGTTCTTCGAGTAGGGACATTCATTTGGTTATAATACCACTATACTCACACCATCTTATCTAAAATATGGTCATTTAAGTTGCTATAAATACAGAATATCTGGATTTCCATGAAGCATTGTTCTGATCTTCTTTGCCAACATCCTTTAGGGAATTCTTCCATTTGTTCATTCGACTGCTCATTCATTCATTTTGTCATTCATTTTAATTAGTAAACATCTATAAAGCATCTACTTTATACCTTGCACAGCACTAAGCCCTGAACATTCTCAAGAGAACCAGACTGGATTTTAAAAATTAATTTATTCATTCATTCAACACCTATCTCTTGAGCAACTACAATATACCAGGCACTGTTCTAAGCACTGATGTAGCCGGGGGGTGGGGGGGGAATGGGGACGGGGCAGGGAATGGAAGAATTTCCTGTCCTTATGCAGTTTAGTGCCTAGTGATATCTACTAATATCACATGAACATTAATATCTAAAGTTCTCTATACCCACTCTCACCTACTCACCCAAGAATTTCAATCCCTTGTAAAACTCCCCCTCCCCCCCACCATCAATGCATTTCTGGTGGCTACCAAGAGGGTATCATTCATTCCATAATTCAGAGCCACTCACCACTGGCCTTTGCTCTACAACTAAGTCAACGACCAAGTTGGAAGGCCTTAATTGGTCCAGGTTCTGGTAATGTTATTATTAGAAATATAAATTTATATAATGTTAATAGCTATCATTTAGTACCTGGTGGGCACTAAGTCCCTAACATATATCGTTTAATTCTATAAGATAGTCTATGTAGTCTTTAACTTTGAAATGTATCAGTGTAGATAGTAGTGTGTGTGTATGTGGGGGGGGTAATTAATTTCAATCTATACTTTAGGGTAGCTAATTAATTACCCTAATTAAAACCACTTTAGGGTGATTAATATTCAAAAGTCTCTAATCAGGAAAACACACTTCAAGAATGGCTTGTTAGCCTTTGAAAGACCCTATTAGAACCCCACATTCCAGAGGCAGTTACTACTAAACTACTTTAGTCCTTTAACTATCATGATCTGTAGTCAACAGCAAAAGTTTATAAATTAGCCTAACAGATGTTAGAAATCATTTTTCATTGAAATGAGGTGAAATGAGGAGTGTTGCAGATGCTGCACTGGCTGAAAGTATGATACAGACATTCTCTCTCCATTACTAAAATAGAATATAAAAATCTAGTCACCCAGTAGCCCAACTGCTTCAAAAAGGAACCCCTGGGTTTAGGATTCTGAAGAGTAGTTATTGTTACCTGGCTCCTACTAGAAATTAAAGCAGAATTCTACCTCTAAAAACTGTCAGTCACCTAAAGAGAATCACAGACAGCTGAGACTTTGTAACACCTACAGAATGGGTTCTATGACTGTTTCATGCCTACTGATCTGTGGCAGAATTTGGCCTGAGATTTGCTTTCATTGCAAAGTAGCCCCTGATAGAGAGATTTTGGAGGAGGAAACCCACAGCCCTCATCTACCTGTGACTATTACAGGCTCCTACTCTCTACCAGAAAGAACCTAATAATAATAATAATCCTTGGAGGATCCAATATTTGTGAGTAAGCAAGTAGGCTTAGTTCCATTTGCCACAGGTAGGTATCATTATTCCATTTTAAAGAGGACGAAACTAATAAGATTTTGAGATGTTAACTCACTTCATCAAGTTCTCAAAATTAGTAAGTAAGGGAACTGAGATTTGAGAGGCAGGTCTGTGTGATTCCACAACCCTCATAACAACCCCTTAACACTTACATAAGTATGAAACTCTGCCTCACATAATTGGGCATGTGGCCATCTGTTACACTCTAGCCTTTGGAGGCAGAGCTTGGATCTCAGTCCATGGGTGAGTTGCATACACACCTGTTGTGAGGTTTACTATTCAAGAATACAGACTCATTCTAGTAAGCCTCTTGTCCGCATTACCACTCCCTTGACTTGGGCTTTCTCTGGCATAGTTTTTGAGGGCATAGGTGGTTCTGGGCAGCAGACATGGAGGGCTTTTTTAGCTGCGTCTGCCTCAGGATGGAAGATGTGGAGCATCCTGAAATCCTACTACTTTCCTAAGGATTCCTCTGAAGGACACTGATAGGTATCCTGCAGAGAGAAAAATGTAAGAGGGGGACAAGCTGCTAATCTTATTAAAATAGTCCAATTGTTTGAACTCAGATGCTTGACAGCATAGGAATAGGCACTGATCAGTTTACAGCCATGTAATACAATCCACATAATGTCCTGCCTGAAAAAGAGACGGCTCCGACCCACCCTGATGGAAGCCCAGGCTGGAAGCTTTCCGGTGAAAGCAAGGTGCCCAGGTCAGTGGACTCTAGGGCTTCATCCCTCCTGAGTAAGATGGCTGGCTTCTCCCCACGTTTTGATGCTCTATACATGTTTATAGTCATGCCAGGATGACATCACCTTTCTGTTAACTCTAGTGCTGCACAGCTGACTTATGTTTCACTCTCTACCCTTAAGCCTTTGAGGTCACCTGTACAAATGGTCTAAAAGCTTGCTGGATTATACCTGGTGTCAAGGGGAAGGATTTACTTTGGCAATAATAATAATAAAGCAATCATTTACTGAGTGCTTATTATAGGCCAAGTACTAAGGAAAATGCTTTACATGCATTATTCTAGAAGAGATCACAACAGCCCTTTGCTGTGGGTATTATTATTATTACTATTAGTATTATTATCCTCATTTTACGAATAAGGAAACTGAGGCTCAGAACGTTTAAATGGCTTTTTGGAACAAGAAATTAATCTGAGTCTGCTTGACACTTACCCCTTCTCTTAATCAGTATTCTTGTAGGCATTCAACCCATGGTATATGAGATGCTTTTTGATTGCTATTGCTCTGATTTAAGCCATCTCTTATGAAGAAATAAGTAGTGATCTACCTCAATATGGTAAAGAGAGCATAGTATTTGGAATGAGGGGACCTGGAATCATTCCTGTGTCTATTATTGGCAAGCCATCTAATCTTGAACAGATTAATTTCCCATAGTCTGGGTTTTTGTTGGTTTGGTTTTTTTTTTGTCAGTAAGCTGGTAATGATACAACCATCATCCAGTTATTGTGTGAATCAAATAAAATAACATCTCCATAATGATCAGCTTGCTCCCTTCCCCATATCACTTAGCTTATTAGTAACTATGCTAGAATCTAGATAGATCTTCTGTCTCCCAGTGCTCTATGCTTTCTTCTTGACTGGGGAACCTTTCGACACTCTGGTTATTGTTAGTATTGCTGGGCTAATGTCTTTGGCTCTTGTCTAGTTTGGTATGTTGGAGAAGTCTTAGGCACATTGACAGCTGAAGCCTACTATTAAGTGAAGAAACAGGAGGAAAACTATTGTATAAAACACAGGCACAAGACAATAAGCAGAGGCCATTTAGCACTGGGGCAAATACCTCAAGAGCTTCTGAAAGCATCCCTACTTAGCACACAGAACTAATTATGTTTATTCAAAAATGCAGATAATAGTGTAATATGTTTTAGAAAGCTATCCACTAAACATGTTCAAATTTTAAGATAAAAGGATTTATTGCCTAGTAAGCTACACCTGCTATCTGGCTACTCTACCATCCAGAAAAATCTTCAAAGCCTCCCTATCCATTTATCCAATAATTATTGAGGCACCTACCATCTGCCAGAGACTGATGTTAGTGCTAGGAATGTGATAGTGAACAAATTACAAAAAAGTCCTGCTTTTAGGAAGCTCACAGTCTTGTTGGGGGGTGGAGGGGAAAGAGGCAATGAATAGAGAGTGCTGATTACAAAAATCAAATAAGAAAAGACGCTATGTAGTACTGAGGTTGAAGATTAAAACTGTAGATAGGGTGGCCAGGGAAAGATTTACTAGGAGAGTGAATTTAAGTGAAAACATGGAAGATGTGAGGGAGCTAGTTCTTTCCATGTTTGGGTAGCATCATCCAAGGAAGAAGGAAAAAGGAATGTCTCAAGGTGGGAGCATGTCTGGCTTGTTGAAGACCAGCAAGCCCACGAGCAGAGCGAGAGAGGGGGCTACATTAGAGTCGTAATGGGGCAGGGGAGATCGGGTAGGTCGGGCCTTGTAGGTCATACTAAGAACTTCGGCTTTTACTCTGCATTAGAAAATCTGAATTGATATATTTGCAAGATCTGTCTGGCTGCTTCTTGAGAATAGACTACCAAGGGGCAAGGGCAGAAACAGAGAGACCAATGAGAAAGCTATTTCAGTAATCCAGGCAAGAAATAATGAGGCTTGGACCAGAGTGGGGGTAATGGGAGTGGTGAGAAGGGGTTGGAAAAACACTTAAGTAAGTAAGTAAATAAATAAATATTGTTGTCCTTTTTTTGGAACTCATAGGTTTTGATGACAGATTAAATGTGTGGTCTGAGTGCAAGAGATGAGTCAAGAATGACACCTAAGTGTTTTGCCAAAGCAATGGAAGGACGATGGAATGACGTCAAGACAAATCCCAAGCTCGGTCGTGTGGGAGACAGTGCCCTTCACAATCTCCTTCTGCTCTGCTCCCACCATCTTCCTTCTTGGGTTCTGATCCATTTTCAGTTCTCTGAACTCATCAATGCTCCCTCTTGCCTACAGGCCCCCACACATGCTGTTCCTTTTTCGTCTAACACTTCTTACTCCCCGCAATTCCCTGAAAGAGGGGACTCATCCTCAGCATACGATTGGTAGTGTTCAAAGAATAAACGATTGAATCAATACCTTAATAGTCTGGGTAACTGAGGTTTGTCCCTAGGATACTATGATGCTGGAAAGAAGTTTGGTCAAGGCTGAGAGGGAAGACAGGAGTTGAAGACTTTCAAGGATATGGGTGCCACTGTCACTGAAGGGTCTGGGTGAATGGGGGTGGAATAAAGACTGGAGTGCTTTATTCAGACCCCCTATCAAGGTCAAGGTGCTCATCCCTCAGCTATTGGGAATACTGGCTGAGTCTCTGACTGGAAATTGTCTCAGCCACAGGGAACTTTATCAGCCAAGGGGATGCTCTCTCACAGGGAGCAGCCTGTGTCCAATGACAGCTGATGTGTGGATACAATGACGGGCTTCCTTGATTACATTTGGGATAATCTGAGAGGCCTTCCTGGCAGCAGAGCTCCCCATAGGATGACTGAGGCTTGAGGTGGAACCACCTTGTAGATCAGCTTTCCCCTCTGCCCCATCCTACCTTCCTCATTTCCTTACAAGGGCGTGTCCTAATAAACCTTCTCCATGCAACTTCCCATCTCATTCTGTTTCCATAGAACTCGATCTAGGACTGGAGACATCTTTCTAAAGGACAGCTCCATGGTAGACTTTAGCAGGGAGGATCCCTCTGTGTGTCCTAGGGGCTCAGGGAGCCATGGCAGGAGGTGAGCTAGCTGTGAGGCCGAAGCCCTAAAAATTGGAAAGGTTCATTAGTGAAATGATGCAGTATAATTTCATAGAAGATTATTCTATCTGGAGGCTAACAGATGGCTCTGCAGCCAAATTCGGGACTCTAATTCAACAGAGAGATTCTGCTGATGTCACCAGTGCTTGAGCTGCGTGTTCTAGTGTGGGCTTTTTAAGCGTTTTGGTTGTCTTTTTTTTTTTTTTTTTCCTTTCACAAACAGCCATAGAACCTCGAGAGTTAATTCAGCCTTGTAGTCACTCCAAGGCCATCTGTTGTTCAAATTAAAATACGTATTTTTAACTTTAACCTTTCAATCTCTGAAGTTTTAAACCTTTGCAATAGAAACAGTCACTTTGCAACAGCTTTTCAGCTTCCTGATTCAGTGACATCAATGAAAGGGTAATGTCAGTTTTGAGGACGTCAGTAAGGAACGTTGGCAGGGCTGACATCAGTAGGGGGACATAGAGAATTTACCAGGCTATTTTCTGTTCTTGCATGACATGGTAACGTGCTCTGCTCTCGTTAGCTGGGGTTCATCGAAACTCTGAATAGATTTCATGAAGGATAGTTTAGGAATTCACATTTATTCTGAGATATTCATAAATAAAGAAGGATCTAGAAAAAACACTGCAGAATTTGGCTCCTTTGTTAGTTCTATTAATCTGTTGGCATATTCTAGGGTAGACGCCAGAATAAAATATAACTGAAATGTTAATTTCTTTGTGAATGATTTTTGTTCTCATTTAAAAAGTCATGCATGTTTATTGTAGAAAATATGGAAAATGCAGAAAACTACAAAGATACTCATAATCCTGCTGTCTAGAGGTAAATGCTTTTAATGTCTTGGTGTATTGCATTTGTATTTTAAACGGTTAGTTTAAATACCTCCTGAATGCAGAGATGAGGGGGTCATTATGACCTGTGATGTGTTGTCCTTGATATTTGAAGATGCTATTGCTAATCCCTGACTAAAGGGGGCATATGTCTTGAATCTATTTTATCTTATTTCTTCCAAATACCGTATCTACCAAAATTCATGATTTTTTTGTGCCATTCCATCCACCTTACCTGTGACACATGAATAAATTTGCTAAAACTATTTGAAACTACACAAATTAAAACGGTATATTACCATTCTCTGTTCAACTGAATTCAACAACCCTTTTTACTTATGATAGGTACTATGTATTCTGTGCTGTGCTGGGTGAAGTGTAAGGATGGGGTGGGATAGAGAGATACAAATGTAAAGACCACACAGTTCCTGATTCTAGAAGCTCATATGTGCTCACTCATGCAACAGATATTTATTTGTAATTTATTATTTACACCTACCACATGCCAGGCATTTAACTAAGCATTAGCAATATAGTAAAGAACAATAAGAACAATGTCCCAGCCTTCGTGGGGCTTATCTTCTATTGGAGTAGGCAAAAAAAAAAAAAAAAAAAAAATCAATAAATGAGATTATTTCAGGAAGTATG
Organism: Balaenoptera borealis; assembly: GCF_965194805.1. NCBI lineage: Eukaryota > Metazoa > Chordata > Mammalia > Artiodactyla > Balaenopteridae > Balaenoptera > Balaenoptera borealis. Next base: position 31,209,181 of record NC_138868.1, read on the forward strand.
TATTAATGATGTTTTTATTTTCTGTATCTTATAATAGTTTTCTTTTTAAAATTGAATAATTTTTTATTAAGGTATAATTGACTTAACGTCATAGTAGTTTCAGGGGTACAACACAACGATTTGATATATGTATATATCGCAAAGTGATCACCACAATAAGTCTAGTTACCATCTGCCACCATATATAGTTACAAAATTTTTTTTCCTTGGGATGAAAATATTTAAGATCCACTCTCTTAGCAACTTTCAAATATGCATTACAGTATTATTAGCTATAGTCACCATGCTGTACCTAACATCCCCAGGACTTATTTATTTTATAACTGGAAATTAGTACCTCATCTTATGATGTTGTAATATCTTAAAAATCTTCCTGGCAGCAGGGAGAGGCTGCCCCTCTCAGGGCTAACCAATTCTTAGAGATTGCAAAGGGCTCAACCTGGAGCACGCCTTTCATACACAAAACCGACTGATCCTGAGTCTATACTCTCCAAGCACCCTTCTTAACTGTCTCACACAGCAAGTCAGTATTTCCCCTGCCCTGAATCATCCCAGGGGCAGCTAGAGACCAGACCCACAGCCCAAAGTGTGCCAGAATTATTCAAACTAGCCAGTCCTAAGCCATTTGCTCTGTCCTACCCTGTCCTTCCCAAAGAAACCCCAGTAAAGGCTTGGGCCTTCCCCTCGCTCCTGCTTCTGCTTCTTGAACAAAAGTGAATGCTTCCTCTGTAGATATATGCGGCGTGGTGGGCCCCTTTCTCTTGGGAAATGTACTGATAAGTAGTACCTTCTTTCAATGGCATTGACCTCTCCATGTTGTCACTCAGTCACCCCCAGAAGTTAAAAGCATTGAGACACAGTGGTAAGTGCTAGGAAGGCAATAAAAACAGGAGTGTTACAGAAAAAAGCCGAGGTGTGCCGCTTCAGAGTGGCAATAAGGAAATAGTTTGCTAAGAAGGTGGCATTTGGGCTGAGACCTGATGGAGGAGTCAGCCAGCAAAGAAAGTTCTAAGCAGAAGTGATCGCAAGTGCAAGTATCCTGAGGCAAGACGAGCTTTGCTTGCCGTGAACAGGAAGGCCTGGCTGGCTGGAGCAGAGCGAGCTGGGGCGGAGTAGGGCAGGAAGAGGTGGGAGGGGCGAGTGGGGCAAAGTTCATGGAGGGCCTTGCAATGGGTGGGCCAGATATGCATGCAAATAGCTGTTACCGTGTATCGTGAACAGTGTATGATATTTGCACTTGTCTCAAAGTCTTTGGAGATACTGGTGGACCCAAAGGTTTGGGTCTCAGGTGCAATTCCAGGAACTGTGGCATAGCCAAGAGAGTGACAGTTCTAGGCGGATGCATTTGGTAGCACTCCTTAAATCACACTCTGGCCTTTCTCTTACATTTCCTGTAAAGTGGGTCTTTGTAAGTTGAGAGAGGACCAGTTTCATCCAGCTGTGTTGAGTAAAATTATAAATGCGACAATGTGCGCATAAAAAGGGCAAGGACAAAGTGCAAGGTGCAATCCCTATGTCGGTGGAGGGCGGGGGAGGGGTGTTTCTCTTTAATAAAGTTCTTGTTGAAGCTCAGCTTACTGACTGTCGGGTTCAGAGCCTACACGTGAATCATATTCCCAAGCTACGCCTGAATACTGATTGACAACTAGCTGGCTTAGTTCGCACAGCTTTTTAAAGTCAGACACAAGAGGACATGGCCACCTTTTTGGTTCAGTGTGATGTAATAGTGTTGTCATTTACGTACTATGGTCACAAGAATACTTAATTTCTAGGTTCAGAAAACAGACTCCAAATATTATAGAGAAAATTTCATTTTAATTCCTCTTTTCCCGTAACACAAAATATTTTCTCTTGAGCCAGGCTTGGGTTGCAGCTTCACTCAGATGAAAGGGTGTGGTGGAGAATAGTTTATTAACAACAATAATATGGGTCAAGCTTTAAGCTTAGGGCTCCACAGTTTAATACCTTTATTATTGTTACAACTCGGTTTTGTAGCTGCTATTGTTTTCCCCACTTTATAGATGAGGAAACTGGGACTCAGAAAGTTTAAATTGCCCAAGACCGAACAAGTAGTGTGGCCCCGGATGCTTGGTGGAACCCGCCTTCAGTCAAGTCTGTTTGCATCCAGCCTGTATCTCCCACCACACAAGTCTCCCAGGGCCTCATTTAACCACCTGCCCAGTAGCAGCAGGCCTGCCTCACCTCACACAGGTGTGGTTAGGAATGGAGAAGGCCAATCAGGTTTGCTGAGGACTCTACAGGTGGCAATTGTAAAACAGAGACAATAAAAGGAAGCCACACAGTGGGCTGCACCCCGCTCACAGACAGGCCTCACCTCAGAAGCAAGGCAGACGGCTCTCCTGGTACTGATTTGGGAGAGAATGCACATCCTGGGGACATCAACTCTGCAGCAACTCCTGGTGAGTTTTCCTTTTTACAGAACTGGGTGAGGCACGGGTTTCAATAGAAGTTTCCTATTTAGTAGAGAAAGTAGCGCTTTATAATTGTTTACAGAAAAGCCTAGACCAATAATATAATATGATATAGTATACTCTATAATGTATTCTCTCTCTTAATATATTCTCTGTACAATATAGTCTATATATAATATGTTCTATGCATAACATATTCTCTGTATAATATATTCCCTATATAATATATTCCATATGTAATTCCCCTAGTATATTTCCCCAAGACAATAGTAATCATAACAATCCATTAAATAGTTATTTTGTGGATGTTTATATTTATTCCACATCATCTTTCAAAAAGGATAAGATGTACCTTAAAATGTACAAACAAGTTAACATTATACAGAAGATTGTAATACAAAGAAAACTAAAGGCAGGAAAGTAAAATCAAAGCAGAGACAGTTTATATTACCCCATATATGTGCTTTAAAGCCCTTCATCCTTACTAAAATTTGTGTGCATTATCCCATTTGATCCTTGAGACATTCCTACAAAGTAGAAAGATTAGGTATTATTAAACCAGTTTTACAAATGAGAAACTGAGGTATGATGAGCTTAAATGATCTTCCCAAGGTAACAGAACTAGTAAAGATAGGCTGGGACCAGATTAAGGTTTCCTACCTTCTAGCCCAGTGCCCAGTGAATTCTGGTGCCCGAGGCACCAGGCTGGGGGAGATCCCAGGGAAAGCAGGGTCAGTCCACTGGACTCTTCTTCAGCTTGTTTCCAGGTATCATTCAAGTCCCTCCTGCTGCTAGCCGGCTGCCCACGCCCCTGCAGAGCCGCTGCCCACCTCACTCCTGCAGGTCATCCCTGCCCAATCTCATTTCCACCTGCCTCTTCCAGTAGCCTAAGCTCCTCCTGTGTCATGAAAATCACCCCATCCCATTTTCAGATCCCTCAAGGGCTAATTCCTAGCCAAGTGAGGACCAGCTGAGTGTATACATCTAGGATTAGACATATGTATTGTTGACTGAAAACAAATGCGCAACCTGAAAGTTGAGAATTAGGTTTTATTTGGCGGACAAAACTGAGGACTTAAGCCCGGGACACAGCCTCTCAGATAGCTCTGAGGAACTGCTCTGAAGAGGTCAGGGAGGAGCCAGGATACATAGGAGTTTCTGCAACAAAGACCAGGTAGTCAGAACATCAAAAGATTACTGTTAATTAAAGAACCGGATACCTCAAGTTAAGGAATTTAGCACTTTTCTATGTATGGAAAGATGCAAGAGTCTGGGCTCACTGAAATCATTCCTTGGATATGCACCTCAGCTATCTGGGGCCAGTATCCTGTGCTTTCTCATCTCCTCAGGGTGCATTTTTGGGGGTGGCTGCAGTGGCTGAAGACTTGATGGCGGGCATCCTGTTTCTATCCTGAGCTCCCTCAGGGCTCACCATCGGGGTGGCTGTAACGGGATGGCTCGATGGCTGCAACATCCTTTGTTTACTGATCTGGCAGGCAATATTTTTCATTCACAGTATGTTAAGGCAAATGATGAACCAAAGGAGATAATTCTAGAGAATGATGCTTTGAATAAAGTAAAGACCCTTCCAACTACAGGGCTGTCTAAAGCAAGAGTGGGCTGCTGTCATCCTGCAGCAGCTCCTGCACAGGATCGAAGCCCACCTGATCAGGGACGGGCAGTGAGGGGTCCCCTTGGCCTCTACTAGTTGGATAGGATGCCTCTGAACCAGCTTCCAACTCCTCTAGATTCTCATGGATTCTAAGGGAATCTCTATCCCAGCCTCACTCCACCCTGGCAATCTTTTCATGAGAGCTTTCTGGAGTTAATACCTTCAATCAAAAGTGTGGCCGCGCGTGGGAGAATTCGCCAGGCCTGCTTCAGCTGGGGTCGGGAGACTTTTTTTTTTTTTTTTAATTTATTAATTAATTTATTTTATTTTTGGCTGTGTTGGGTCTTCGTTTCTGTGCGAGGGCTTTCTCTAGTTGTGGCAAGGGGGGGCCACTCTTCATCGCGGTGCGCGGGCCTCTCACTATCGCGGCCTCTCTTGTTGCGGCGCACAGGCTCCAGACGCGCAGGCTCAGTAGTTGTGGCTCACGGGCCCAGTTGCTCCGCGGCATGTGGGATCCTCCCGGACCAGGGCTCGAACCCGTGTCCCCTGTATTGGCAAGCAGATTCTCAACCACTGCGCCACCAGGGAAGCCCGGGTCGGGAGACTTTTAACATGCTTTAACCATACCATGGAGAAGCCAGCGACCCTGTATAACGTCGCTTCCTGGCACAACCTGGCTCTCTATATAGGTTCTTTACAAAGCTTCTTTTTTTAGGTTGGTGATTAAAGGCTTTCCCCCAAAGCATGGAATTGTATCTCTATTTTTTAAAGTTTAAAAGCATTTCTCAGTGACTTTGAATATTTGGAAAGGTCTGAGCATTAAAGCAGCCTTTAAAGCAGCAGATTTGAACATCCTTGGATTTTGGTATCCGAGGGGCGTCCTGGAACCAATCACCTGCAGTTACCCGAGGGACTGTATTTTTAAGTTAATATATGTTAATGCTATTCCTAAGACCATCATGGAAAGCTATTAGAGGAAGCAGAGTGAATGCAGGATCATGAAACACATAGACAAGATGGCCAAAGGCTGCGCTTGGTTTTGTTCCCACATCACCCAAGCTAAGATTCAGGCCTTCCCCTGCCTTCCCCTCCATAGTCACCTCATCCCCAGGTTAGACGCCAGTGTGATGTGTGCCTAGAATACGTGTATCAAGCATCTCCTTTGTGACAAGCCTGTGCTAGGCACTGCCTTTAAGGAGCTTATGGTCTTATTGAGGATGAAAAATATGAATGTGGCTATGCTGCACTCTGTTCAGAAAAGGATTAAAGGCAGTTTATCTAGAAAAAGCAACCATAACAATGTAAAATGAGGCTAATATAAAAATGCAGGTCATAGATGAATGAATAAACAAATGTGATATATGCATACAACGGAATATTATTCGGCCTTAAAGAAAGGAAATTTTGACACATGCTACAGTTGGATGAACCTTGAAGACATTATGCTGAGTGAAGTAAGCCAGACACAAAGGGATGAATACTGTATGATTCCACTTACATGAGGTATTTAGAGTAGTCAAATTCGTAGGTACAGAGAGTAGAATGGTGGTTGCCACAGGCTGAGGGGAGGCATAACGGGCATAGAGCTTCAGGTTGGGAAGATGAAAAAGTTCTAGAGATGGATGATCGTGATTGCTGCACAACAACATGAATGTACTAATGCCACTGAACTCTACATTTAAAATGGTTAAAATGGTAAATTTTACCACAATGAAAGAAAAAGACACAGGATTGCAAAGGCTTTGAAAAAACAAACAAACAAAAACCTCATTAATATTTCTTAAAACATTGATTGCAAGTTGAAATGATATTTTGGATATGGTAGATTCAATAAAACATTCTATTAATTTTTTTTAAATGCACACCACAGATGAAGAATCATAAAATCAAATACTTTCGGGGAGCCAGCAGGTAGCATACTCATGTGAAGTGACAAGTGGTATATACGTCAACAGTGGGTGCGTTTGTGACAACCAAGAGATTGTATGCCTGGCCTGAAGGCATTCAGATTCTATCTTTAAGAAACCCCAACTAAACAAATAAAACATGTCCTCAGCCTCAGTTACCTGGAGGCAACAGTTAGTGACACGGACATTCAAATGTTACTCGTTTGCTAAGAGGGTATAACATATTTGCCTTGAGCTCTCTAGCAACCAGTGTGAAAAGAGAAATTTAGCCAGTTACACAGTTCACAGGGTGGTGGGATAAAAACCAAGCAGTTATTCAGAAGCACACATGCTACTGAGATTGAGATAGGAAAGAAATTTCCCCTGAGAGTCTCATACAAAGAACACTGAAATGTAATGAACAGAGGTTGAGACAAGTCTCATGGGCAGTTTCTCCTCCCATTCCTCACCGAGGCCCATTATTTCATAGAACAGTGTCACAACAACTGTTCCCCCAGAGGCCAGTGGTCCAGGGAGAGGCAAAGTAGTGCTGAGTGAATGGTCAAGGCAATGCATGCAATTGATGTTCAAAGGAAGGCAAACTAGCTGAGGGGCCATCTGTCGAGAAGCTTTCTAAAGGCCATGAGGCAGCAGCTCGAGCTTTGGGAAAGGGAGGAGTTAGATTCCTGCCTGGTACATAGTGGATGCTCAGGAAACTTTCGTTGCATGAGTGAGTGGGTAGAGAAGAAAAATACAGGTATTTCAAGGCCAGAGGACTCGAGAGGGCATTCTGGGGAACGATCTGGCTGGAGGATATTAGGACTTTCTTGTTGGCGAGTGGTAAAAACCTAACTTGACCTTGATTTGGCAAAAATAAAAATGTATTGAAAGCATATTGGAGTGCATCCCATAATCGAAAGAGTTGAACATTAAACAGAAGGAAGGTAGGCTGAAGGTGGGCCTCTGGTGGGCAGGAGATGTGCAGCCCAGATCCCTCTCAAAGAAGGGTGTGTTGCCCCAGATGCTGGCTGTGTGGTCAGTAGAGAGCCTTCAGCTGTCAACTCCTTCAGGGTTTGCCTCAGCTACAGAGCTGTGTCACCCAAGAACACATCCTTCCCTGGGCAGCCCACTTTCAGTGACTGGTCACTGTGGGAGTATAAAGACCAGACTACCTCGGCCCATGCAGGACAATTCCAATGGGCTGTGTATGCTGCAGAGCTCTCTGTGGGGTCGGCCAAAGCTTTCTTAGACCTGCGCTGCAGTTCAATTTCTCCCTCTACCCAATCCTGCTTCCTCCCCTCCTTTCTGTGAGTGTTGCTTCCTAATAAATACCCTGCACCCCAAACTCCATCTCAGGGTCTGATTACATAGAACCCAACCTTTGACAGCCTAAGAAACATATAGACCCCCAGAATCCTCTCTCTCTGTCTCTCATCTTCCCTTCTCTCTGCATCTTTGCTTCTACCTCTTCCACTCCAAATTCACTTTCTTCAGATATTGGGAAACCCGATCATGAAGCATTTCTCACAGTTTTCACCACAGAAATGGACAGATTGTTATTGTTTAGTTTCTGATTTTTAAAAAATGTTTGAAACCCCAGGAAAGGATAATGAAGAGCCCAGCTGGGGTCAGGTGCCCACCCCCACACAAATCAACTCTGGCCTGGATGTCCAAGCATTATAATTGGCCAGACTTGAGTCAAAACCTGTTTCTCAGGGATAGGATTATATAGGAACAAACGTGGCAGCCATAGAGCCATGGGGTTTGGGGGAGGGTTGCTGAGCAAGAAATGATGATATCCTCTACGTTTAATTTTAGAAGATTAATTTGGGATTTTGAGTGTAAGATATAAGAGATAAGATGTCTTTACCTAGTTCATTGATTTTCAAACAAACGCTTAGAGCATCCGGACTCTTTTTCAAACAAAATTTAACTTGGGAACACCAACATAATTAGTAGATAATAATGGAGCTGCTGATTTGAGAGGAAGTAGGGGACCCAGAATCCAGTCTCTTGGCCTTCTTTAATTCCATTTCCCAGCAACCAATGAGTCACTTCATTATTCATTCATTTATTCATTTATTTTACTAATTATTACTGGACACTTATCCTGTCCCAGGCATTGTGCTAGATGCTGGAAAGACAATGGATGAGTAAAAATAAACACTATTATTTATGGAGCATACTATGAATGGTCCTTAGAAGACAGTTTGAAGCCCACTATTCTGGGCAATTTTGTGGAAGTAGGGAGAAGGAGAATATGAGATTGAGATAGAAGAGTGACATAATTAAAGGGATGCTTTAGAAATACTGACGTGGTGGTTTTAGGTGTGGTCAGTTTGATTTGGTGAAGGCTGGCATGTTGATTAATTGGGAGACCATTGCAATAGCCAAGACATGAAATGTTGGGTTTAAACTATGGAAAAGGCAGAGGAAATGAAAAAGAAACATGGATACAAGAAATGTAATGTAAGAAAAATTGATGAGTCTTGGTGACAACCTCTTAATGAATCTGGCTAGTGTCTATTAAAGCACGATATTAAAACAATCCCACATACATATATAGGTACTAGGAAACCTCCCCCCTCACACCCCACACACAGACTTTTTCCACTCAATCGAATGTGCAATATATTCCGATCCACATCACTGTGCTTACATATTAATCATTCATGCATTCTTGACAGCCAATTTCAGTTCCATTTTTTCAGCACCCTGACCGCTCACACGTAATTCTCATGGCTCCAAGTACAACACTGTCTCTGGACTGATAGCAGCCTGTGCCATTCCTTATGTCCTCTTTGTATTCAACTGTAATCAAGATTAAATTCCTGAATATTTACAGTTCAACTAATAGCAAATAATCCTTTCTTTAGCCAAGACATTGTTCTTTAGTTTCTCAGGGATTTATTTTGTGCTGTTTGAAAAAAATTTTAATAGTCCTTTTACGTGTTTTAAGTTCATGCATAGTTCAATATGAGATATGGTCCATTTTTTTGGCTGCTTTGTGATGATGTATTTTTTGAAATATCTTTGGGCTGAAGATGCTTGCTTACCTACCCCCTTTCGTATATTTACCTTGCAACTTAGATTTTCTAAGAATTTTATGAGAAAGTTTCTTATCAGTCATCATTCCAATGTCCAACCCCACTCACATTTCACAGATGAGGAAACTGAACCCTAGAGAGGTTAAGAGACTATATCCTGGACTAATTTCAGCCCTGTGTTCCTTTACTACTAGAAGATGAAATGAGAAAAGGTAGGGACATGTATATTTTATTGCAATCACCATAAAGTATCAGAGTAATTTTTATTGGCCACTGAAGTGCTGATCACAGGCAATTCTCTGGGGACAAGGTTTAAACTTTATTCATTCCTGCTGCAAAGCCTTTTTATGTATGTATTAAGAGTTTTGTGTGTTCCTAAGTATCCACCTAGGCTGTAGGCTACTTGAAGGCAGAGACTGTGTATTATGTGTCTTACATTTCACATACTACTTCATTGGGCACAAAGATTCTAGGTCACATTTTATTCATTTACTCATTTGACAAATATTTATTGGGTACCTACTATGTACTAGACACTATTCTAGCTGTTTGAGATATAGCAATAAGTAAAGACATAGTCTTTACCCCCATGGGAGATATTGTATAACAGGAAAATAAGGCATTTAACGAGACAATAGTCAATAGGTAATAAGAAGTGTGATGAGGCTTACAAAAGCGAGGTACAAAGTCTGTGGGAACAACTATCAAGAGACCACCACCTATCCCTCCCCTTTGTTCCCAACCTCCCTTTTCCCCTGCCTCACCCCTCCCTGAATCCATGAATGAAACTGGCTTCAGTGACACAAAGCATGAGTGTAACTTCCATGACTTCTGTGTCTCTTGGGACCCCTTCTATTGGTCAACATAAGATGACACCTTAGAGCAAATGTTATTGGTGACCTGAGTACCAAACTGATAGTGGCTCCCAGAAGGGAACAACTGAAGAGTGACAAGCCTGCATGCATTCATTCATTTATTCAGCCAACCTCTATTGAGAATTTATTCTGTTCCAGGTACTGTGAACAAAACAAATAGCCACCGCCATGATTGGGGAGCACATGTGGTGAGGGAGACATATTTTGAACAAAGGATCACATAAATAAATGTAAAATTACAGCACCAATAAGCCCTACACCATGCTATATGGGTTTAAGAGTGTATATAATGAGGTAATTTGATTTGTCTAATATCTTAAATACAACTAACCTGCAACCTTGTCATTTCCAAAGCCTGAACTCTCAATGTCTATGTCACAATAAGTCAGCTACTACATGAACATTTCCAGGCCATTTTTCCCATATTCATCCAACTCAAATTATTTCAAAGTTCTTCCTTTTATGGAATTTGGGTTGACCCTCTGGTGTTTAAATGTAGCTAGCAACACTTTCCCCCCTCCCAGCCCTGGAATTTTAAACATCCCATCCTGTGACATGCTTATAAGTTCCAAAACAGATGTCCTTTCTTTTGGACATATTGCACAGTCCAAGGTTGGCTAATAGGTAGTCGGCATGCCCTCCTTCCTGTCTTCATACTCATGGAAGACATTGCTAACTGATCCCCACACACTTTGCCACTGTGCTCAGATGAAGCTTCATAATCCATCTCAATACATCATCAACACAGCACTCTAGGCCACTATGATTAATCAATTGGTTTTAGCATGAGGGTTGAAATCTTTTGCTATCCAAGCCTAGCAATGTCTCTACAAAAGTGAAGTGCATGGAACTGAATACGAGGTTTTGGCATTGGCTTCCGATGTAAGATCTAGGCTAGCCATCATTCTAACCTCCTGAAGATTCCACACTCCATTATCAATGTTTCCTACCCTAGATGTTCCATCACCTGGCATGTTTTTGCAAATACTATGTGAAGGGGAGAGACCCAGACAAATGAATTTATACTCTCCCTCCACTTTCTAACTTTATTACCTGAAGCTCATTGTAACCATTTGTAAAATGTGGCTACTGATGCTTATTTTACAGGTAGTTGTAGGGATCAATGAGACAATGTAGGTGGATTTAAAAGATTATGATACATTTTCTAGTCTCTTATTTTTCCTTTCTCCTGAACACTTATGGTCTAGAATAGTCTTTCCACATTTCTAGATCAACCAAAAACTCCATGGAAAATTGTAAAAAAAACTCCTGAAAGACTAAAAAAAGATTTGAATAAATGAAAAGACATCTCCTATTCTGTCTTAAGGTAACAACATTATAAAGATGTCAGTTCTTTTTGAGTTAATTTATAAATTTTAATGCAGTTCCAATGTAAATACCAACAAACTACTTTATAGAGTTAGACAAGTTGACACCAAGCTTGGTGCTTTGTGACCACCTAGAGGGGTGGGATAGAGAGGGTGAGAGGGAGATGCAAGAGGGAGGAGATATGGGGATATATGTATATGTATACCTGATTCACTTTGTTATAAAGCAGAAACTACCACACCATTGTAAAGCAATTATACTCCAATAAAGATGTTAAAAAAAAAAAACAAGCAAGAATTGCTAAGAAACACTGAAGAAGGAAAAATTACAAGGGAAAATTAGCCTTACTGTATGTTAAAATGATATAAACTTCCATAATTAAAATAGTTTGGAATTGGTGCATGCATAGCCAAATAGACCAGTGAAAAAGAACAGGATTAGATCCCAAAATATGAAGAGTATGTGATAAAGGCAGCATCTCCAGTCACTGGGGTAAAGATGGACACTTTTTAATAAATGGTGCTAGGACAACTGGGTAGCCATTTGAAACCATGGGCAAAATTAAATCCATATCTCATATCATTCATATTAATAAACTCCAAGTGGATTAGGTCTCTAAATGTAAAATAATGAAATCATACAAGCACTAGAAGAAACCATAGGTAAGTCCCTCTTTAACCTCAGTGTAGGGAAAGCCTTTCTAAAGATGATTCAAAATCCAGAGGCAATAAAAAAGTAAAGTTGATAAATTATTCTACATAAAAAATTTAAAACATTTTACATAACAACAGCACCATAAAGAAAGTCAAACTGCAACTGACAAACATAAGTAAGGTAGAAATTTATAACTTGATCCTAACATATGTCAAACAATAATCTCTCTCTGCCAGAAAGCAATTTTTTAAAAAGGTATGTTTTGAGTTGCATCTATATGCTGTATAATACTTTCTACCAGTTATTTGGAAAATGTTAGAAATTTATTCGTGGAGACTAAGTAATTTACCTTAAATTAAAAAAAAAAACTGTGCATAAATGCTGTAATCTAGTTAGTAAAAGTGTTTCTCACAAGGGTATGGGTTAGAAATTCTGAAACAACTATGTATACACTAGAATTGAACAAATAAGTAGATAAATTGTGGGTAATGAGAGCTGGGTTTCTTTTTTTTCCTTTTTTTTTTTTTTGTTTAACATCTTTATTGGAGTATAATTGCTTTACAATGTTGTGTTAGCTTCTGCTGTATAACAAAGTGAATCAGGTATACATATACATATATCCCCATATCTCCTCCCTCTTGCATCTCCCTCCCTCCCACCCTCCCTATCCCACTCCTCTAGGTGGTCACAAAGCACCGAGCTGGTCTCCCTGTGCTATGTGGCTGCTTCCCACTAGCTAGCTATTTTACATTTGGTAGTGTATATATGTCCATGACACTCTCTCACCCTGTCACATCTCACCCCTCCCCCTCCCCATATCCTCAAGTCCATTCTCTACGTCTGCATCTTTATTCCTGTCCTGCCCCTAGATTCTTCAGAACCTTTTTTTTTTTTCAGATTCCATATATATGTGTTAGCATACGGTATTTATTTTTCTCTTTCTGACTTACTTCACTCTGTATGACAGACTCTAGGTCTATCCACCTCACTACAAATAACTCAATTTAGTTTCTTTTTATGGCTGAGTAATATTCTGTTGTGTATATGTGCCACATCTTCTTTATCCATTCATCTGTCGATGGACACTTAGGTGAGAGCTGGGTTTCTTATTGTTGAGAAAAAAATTTATAAATAAGGAAAGAGGGGATGTTAGAATTAACCCTGTGGTTTTGGACTGGAATCAGAGGTATCAGCATAGACTCACAGGTTTTGCTATATATAAATGCAAGCAGATTAAATAAAGAAATATAGATATATGTGTATATGGGGGTTCGTATACATATGTATAATATTTTCTAGCTGTGTCTGCGGAGAGGGCTTCGTAGCAATAATAGCCCAGTAATAATGAACACACTCATTGCCCAGATATTGGTCTCTAAACACCATTCTCCAAAGAAGGGAACTCCTAGGAGAAGTGGTTGATTTCAAAACAGGGTCAAGGTAAACACAAGATGATCCTGGAACTTATTGTGGTGACAGAAAGTAAGAAAATGTGGAAAATAAGATGACAGTATGTGGAAGAAAACAGGAGGCAACCTCAAAGAGTTCCCAATGACCAAAGTTGGAATAATTTGAATGACAAAATAAATAATGATATTATTAGATTTTAATCCATAGAATAAAATAAATATCCATGTGTCCATACAGATATAATAAATAATCAAATAAAAGGGGGAATGCAATAGCTCTTTCTCACAGTAGCTTCCAGTTGATAAACATAGAAGGAAAGAGGAAAATATTAGAGTCACCATTAGACAAACATCACAGTAATTGCTGCAGAGAAGACACATTGATGGATGCTAAAATTACTGGGCAAAAGTTTGAGAAGGAATAGATATCTGAAACTATCTCTCCCAAGATACTTATCAATTACAAAGGGAACTGTAATAACTTTCAGTGAAGGAACTGGTCAGACATCAACTTAACCAAGTAATCAAGGTAAAAAATGTCACCAGCAATAAGACATGTCGACATCATTGAACCCCTTGATAGGATGCACTGAGAAAGATACAAGAGCATTTTTGTAGTATTCTTGCCAAAAAATTGCATAACCTCAATCTAATCATGGAAAAATAGCAGACAAATTCAAATTGAGTGACATTCTACAAAGTCACTGACCAGTACTTCTCAAAAATGTCAAAGTCAGAAAAGACAAGGAAAGACAGAGGAACTGTTACAGACTAGAAGAGACTAAGGAGAAGTAAAAATGAAATACAATGTGGGATCATCCTTAGGATCCTGGTACAAAAAAGGACATTAGTGGAAAAAATGATGAAGTTCAAATAGGGCCTGTAGTTTAGCTGCCAGTATTGCACCTGTGATAATACCCTGTTCTTGATCACTATACTGCGGTCATGTAAGACGTTATCGTAAGGGATGTGCAGTGAGGGATATGAGGGAACTCTGTACTGTCTTTGCAACTCTTCTGTAAGTTTAAAATTCCTTTAAAGTCTTTTTTTTTTAATTTATTTATTTATGGCTGTGTTGGGTCTTCGTTTCTGTGCGAGGGCTTTCTCTAGTTGTGGCAAGCGGGGGCCACTCTTCACAAGGAGACTTCTGGTTTTTAAATGGCGGAGTAAATGACATTGGTGTCCCTTCTCTTCTCCAAAGTCACCCTGCAACAACGAACAGAAGTAAAACAGGAATGCAAGCTCCAACTTTGACAAAACTAGGAAACAGCTAGAAATCTGAACCACGATATGTAAGGAAGGGGATGCTAAATGCAGATACCACCAGGGATGCCGGTGAGAAGACAACGCCAGGACCTGCCTGAGAGTTCAGGCAAAACCTCAGAGTACTGGTTCTCCTAAGAAATGGGAGACCCCGAGGACAGAAGCCACCAGTTCCTTTAAACAACGATCATGTAACATGCAGACTTGTGATGGACGCTTCTTTGGTCCTCATTTGTCAGCTCAGAGAAGTAGGGAAGCTGGGGCTGAAAGCAGAACCACACAGATGTGACCTCTTAATAGGAAGCTGAGACAGTGGAGAAGACGTAAACTGCCAGCTGCCAGCTTTTGCTAGCAGTGAAAAAACAAAGGGAAAAGCAACTCTCTTGCACTGCCACATACACACAATCATTCACGCAAACCTGCCCGATAAGTTTTATTACTGTATCAGTTAAGATTATGCTCAGCTATATAACAGGAAAAGCCCCCAAAAGCTTTAACATAATAGGTGATTATTTCTCTCTCATTTAAAAGAATTTCAAAAATAGGATTTGTACAATAGCTTCATGGTGTCACCAGGGAATGCAGCTCCTAACTGCCTGCTCTGCTTCCCTCTGTACATGGCTTCCATCTTCAAGGTTACCTCACAGTTTAAGATGGCTTCTGGAACACCAGTCATTACATCCATATTCCTGACTGCAGGGATAAGGAAGAAGGCCTTATTCTACTCCCACTTTTAAGGAGCTTACCTAGAAGCCACACTCAGAACTTTTGCTTTACGTATTGCTGGATAGAGCTTAGTCACGTGGCCATAACAAGTCATAAAGAAAGCTGGGAATTTTAGGGTTTTAGCTGAGCACAATGACAATGAATTGAATCTGGTTTCTGTTATTATAGAAGAAAGAAATGGATGTTGGAGAATTCAATTAATAGTCTCTACCACAACTATGAACTAGAAAGAATTCTTTATAGCCCAGAAATACAGCATTGTTCTGTCTCTGTGAACCTCCTGCAAATAGCTAGTCCAGAAAGAATTTTTCTCATTCAAAGATAACTTGTAATGAAAAAGGAATCTGTACACAAACTACATAAAGATATTACAAGAAAAAGGAGGAAAGAAACAGAAAAAAAATGGCAGATGAAGAACATTCACCAAAAAAAAGTTGCCATCAGACAGATAAACTTATCATCAAGCATATTGCCATATACCCCAAGAATTTAGTAAGACTATCTTAAAGCAGAAGACAAGAGTCAGGGAAGGAATGAATAGATATGGCTGTGACAACTGTAAGGTGTACTGAAGACAGGGCTGAAAAAATATGAGCAAAATGAAATAAATATGAAAAAAGAACCATAAAAGCCAGTCAAAGTTCAATGAAAATGTTCATAACTGGTCTCTTTGGATTGCAGATGTTCAATTCTGTATACAATCAAAATAGCATTCAAAAAATAAAAAGAATCAAATGTACAGTGTTCCAAGAAAATAAATGTCAAGCAAATTGATGCCAAGATATAGCCTAGAAGTTACTAGATTTCAAAGATATAGAATCTCTTGGGCAACCAGACAAAAAGGGCAAATCATTAATGTGGGTAAAGGAAGGGCGGGTGGGAACGAAGTTGACCTCTGACATCCCCCCAGCATCGTTTAACATTAGAAGATAGGGGAACAATGCCTACAAATATCTTGCAGTCCAAGGATTTTAAAACTAGCAAAACCAGGGGTCAGGAAACATTTTCAGTAAAGGACCAGTAATAAATATCTTCAGCTTTGTGGTTCGTATAATCTCTGTCACAACTCTGCTATTGTGTCTGGAAGCAGTCATAGACAATACATAAATGAATGGAGGGGGTTGTGTGCCAGTAAAACTTTATTTACAGAAACAGTCAGCCGACTGGATTTGGCCCATGGGTTATAGTTCGCTGACCCCTGAGCTAAACCATCACTTAGGCATAAAGGTAAAAGAAAAATACTTTTGAAGTTTTGAGATCTTCAGGGATACAATCCACATGATCTAAAGTGTTAGAAGACAAACTTCAGTGGACAAAAAAGATAAAGGAAGAAATTGAAGCAAAAGTACTGGCAAGAAATAAAAAGCTAAAATATGCTCTACTACCTGGAGAATGAAAAAAAAGAGACATACCTTCCGGCTCTTTGGCAGCAAGTGCCTTAGAAGCCCCGTGACGTGAAAGGATAATTCAAGAAACCAAGACATCTGTTGGAAGCCATAAAAATTATGATCAGTTCTAAGTAAAGAAGGTGATGTCACATTCACAGAGCCCTTTTAAAAACATTTCGCAATTCACAGGGATATTTGGATTGTTAACCCACAGTGACAGCTGCAGTAAGAGGGCCTCCATTTTCTCAGATGGAAAATGAAAGAGTTGAATGAAATCAGAGGTTCTTGGTCCTGACTGCTCATTAAAATCACCTGAGGCATTTTTTTTTTTTTTTAATGCCTATGCCTGGGTCCCATCCCAGACCAGTTAAATCAGAATTTCTGGAAATAGGAAAGACAAAAGTAATTTTTAAGCTCCCCAAATATTCAGCTACGTAGCTGTGTTGGAGACCCACTGGATTAAGATGGTTTGAAGGGTACATATCAATTTAGATATTCTATGATTATATATGTAAATATAAATAATTATCCTAAACTTGGAAATTTAGAAATTGCTACATAAAAGAGGCTTAACTACTTAGTCAATTTTGGATGTGTGTTTTTATAACAGAACCTTAAATTACAGTCCACACTGGACCAAGTTACAGAGGCTTCCCAAAAGAACCTAAAGACCTCATGTAAAGAAGCTGGTAATTACTCATGAATGAAGAAAGACGTAATTAACTCCTTCTGACACTGTAATCAATTCCTTATTTTAAAAAGTGTCTCTGTCCAGTCAGTTGTGAAGTGTCAAATGTTCCTTGTCTTTGAAAGTCTGAGGCCCTTGGGATGGTATTTGTTTGCTCTTAAAGAGCATTTCAAAAAGTCTGGTCCTTAACATATTTCTTGAATCACTCATTTCCAAAAATTAGTAAAGTCCAAGAGAGATTTAAACACATTGAGAAAAATAAATGAATCACAATAGAAAAAAAACTTTTCTTAGAGAAACTATATAATCACTAATAATTAGGGTGACAATAGTTCCAGTTTGCCCAGCAATCTTGATGGGTACCTGTTACTCCCAAATAATTATTAATAGTGCTTCCTTTTACTCTCAGATATTTCCTAGTGGAGGCAATATATTATATGGTAACTCTGCCATTGATGTTAACAATACTAAATGAGCTGTACCTCTTCACTAGAGCAGATGCAAGGACCCATGCTTGGAAATATATTAATGATTAATACTGTACCGTCATAAGAGGGAACTGAATCTGTGACAGGTGTGTGTGATTGGGAATCAGTTTGCATCTGTAGTGTGGGAGAAGGAGCTAACTCATATAGTCGGATCACAATTAGTATTTTTACAGAAGGATGCCAAGAGATATTTAAAAATAAGTTCTAGAAAATGAAACTGAAGTTGTTGAGAATAATTAGTATCAATGCTACTAATAAGTAGTATATTTCTCATAAGCTTAGTACAACTAAAAAAGATTGATGCCATAAGTTGTTTGAAAAATAACAATTCTTTGCTATCAATTGAGCCCATTGGGATTAAGCTGTCGAGTTGATGCTTAGTTGTAAAGGAAAAAAATATATTAAAATATGTAAAGAAGCAGAACCACCATCAACTTTTTTTTCTAAAAGTTGTGGAATAATTAAGAATTTTTTTATTATTCTGGAAACAGAGTACTCCTCCATTATAATGTCCAAGTCTGCTATTTAATATCTGTGCATCTGATTTCCTACACAATCTTAGGGAACTATCATATGCTAAAATAATGGTCTGCCTCCATGAAAAAACTTGCACAGAGGCAAGCTTTATGTTGATGAGGAATCTCAACTCTCTTGACATCTACTAGGATTCTTTTACAGCTCAAAGTTAAGTGATTAAAAATTGTTTTACTTACCTCACTGACAGTATCATCTCTGAAATAACAGAAACTACAGCAAAGAGACTGCTATTCTGGACCAGCTTCTCTCTAACAAGGAAGAACTGAATTGTTACCGTGTCATCTTGGAATTTGTAGTAAGGAAAGACAATACAGGGCAGAGGCTGATGTGTGCTGAAGATTTTAAGAAAGCAGATGTCAAAGCTTCAAAGGAAAGGAGGGTGTTATAGCATGGGGGTAAGAGCTCCGACTACAGACTCAAGAAAAATATAGGTTTGAATTCCAGGTGTGCCACTTGCTAGTTGTGTGACATTGAGCAAAATGTTTAACCTCTCTAAATCTCGGCTGTCCTTTGCAACATGAGGATAGTAAGGAAAAACACAAAGTGCCTGGGAAAATTACTTAACCTCTGAGCTTGTTAAAAACAAAAAAAAAACAGAGATAGGAATTATATATGCCACATAATTTTCTTGGGAGAACTAACTAAAAAATTCATGTAAAATACCTAGCACTGTATTTGGTAAATAGTAAGCATTTTTTAAAATGCACACACACATTGTACGTATATTTTATGGACTCTAAAATTCTAAGAAAGAAGTGAGACATTCGTGAAAGAAACTAGCTAGCTCAGATTTAAAATGAATAGAAGGTGGAATAAAGGAGGATATGACTAAGAATGAACACCAAAGGGTATCACAAACCTCTAAGTTTTAAAAGGATAGAGCTCAGGAGAAAATGAAGTTATATTTCTAAAGACAAGACTTCTTCAGCTACATTTTGTGGGAAGAAGATGTGGAACAGAATATACGTGCTCTTTGGGGACTATTATGCAACGTTACCAGATGAAAAAGAGAAGGCAGAGCTACTTGATTTCTATTTGAAGTCTACATTTCCCAGCAAGAATCGTCCTCAACTGGAAAGGGAAGAGGAAGCCAGGCAAAGAGAGTATGTACCAAAAGATGGGTTAGAAGAGAGAAAGGGAAGACAGAGTTACTACTTTACATGGATTCAAATCTCCAGATCCATAGACTAAGTGGTGTCTCAGATTTTTTTCCAGGATCATAAATGCAATTCCTTGACATAAAGATTTGTTACAGCACTGAAGTTCTGAAATTATTCTGACAAAGAAACATTGATATGAAGATAGAGATATGCTCATTTAAATAAATTGGCCATCCACATCTTTATAGATTTTATTGGGCTTTATAAATCATACATAGTTTACAATGATGCATTCTTGTATAGAATATTTAATTATTTAAGCCAAATAACATGCTGCTGAAGCCAGTCAACCATTAGTAGATATCATCCTTCTGAAGACTGACAGTAGGTCAGTGAAACTAATTCTTCATCATCCAGCAAGGATTTGAGCATTTATCATATGCCCAGTGAACTGGGAATCTAAAGATGATTCCTTCTTTTTATATAGTGAGAAAGACAATCATGTGAGCAGGCTGAAGTTCAAAACATAGTTTGAAATACTAAACATAGGTTCAAGCAAATTTCTACAGGAACACAAAGAGAGGAAATAATAATATTGAGTTGAGAGACCAAAGAAAGGGAAGGATTATAGGCAGGGTTGCTACTAAAAACATAACAACTTATACCACCAACCAGACAGACCTATGACAAATCAGAATAGACACAGGCATTAAGTATCCAGTAAGTGATAGCAGTGGGTGCCCGCTAAAGTCTTCCCCTGGTTAGAGGTGAGGTCTCATAAAGGCTGAGCCTCAAATTATTTGTGGAATTTTGATAGGTGTAGAATGGCAGGAATAAAAACTCTAATCTGAAGGAAGAAAATAAACAGTGGACCAAAAAAAATGGATTACATACCGTGAAACCAAGAACTTCAAGTTCATTGATTAAACAGGTGTGCTGATGAGTGTAATTTGTGGAAAGGTATAGAAGGAGATGTGGCTGGGAAAGCTATTGAAGATCATGGATGGTTTTAAATACCAGAATAAGGAGCTTGAATTTAATTCTATAGTAACCACAATAATAGTTGCGATTTATTGAGCACACTCTCTGTAGCAGAAACTTAATATGCATTATCTCATTTAATTCTTACAGTAACCCTATGAGAAAGATCCAGTTATGATCTCCACTTTACAAACTGAGGCTTAAATTAACATACCTAAGTTCACACAGCTAGTTAAGTGTTTGAATTTAGATTCAAATCCATAGCTCTCTAAATCCAAAACCCATAACAAAAATGACTAAGCTGTACATCCTTGATTGTGGAGAAAATGGGAGCAAGGATCAGTTTCTGAGAGGGAGACATGATCAAAGCTCTGTTTCTGGAAGATAAAACATAGTGGCAATAAATTTCCTGGAAAAGTGAGAAATGAATAGTGGGAAGACTAGTTAGAAAGTTATTAGTTGAGGGGAGGGGCCTGAGGGCCTGAATGAGGGCAATAATACAGAAAAGGGGATCAATAAAGACACTGGAAAGGGAGAATCAGGAGAACTTATGTATTCATTTTCTATGCTGTATAACAAATTAACGCAAACTTAGTCACTTAAAGCAACATATACGTATGATCTCAGTTTGTATGGGCCATGATTCTGGGCACAGCTTAGCTAGGCCTCTGCTCAGGGTCTCACAAGGCTGCAGTCAAAGTGTCACTTGATCTATGTTCTTACCTGGAGGTTTGATTGGGAAAGAGTCTACTTCTAAGCTTATCTGGATTGAAGAATAAGATAAGAATTGGCAGAATTCATTTCTTTGTGGTTATACGACTGTGTTCCCCAGTTTCTTGGCAACTATCACTGGGGAACACCTCTCAACTACTAGAGGTCACTCTCAGATCCTTGCCACTGGATCCCTCCTCTTGACACTGCAGCTCACTTCTTTAAGGCCAGCAAAAGAATCTCAGCTGCTTCCTCCAGGCTGAAGGTCAAGCCCACCCATGATAATCCCCTTTTGATTAACTCACAATTAACTGATTAGGAGCCTTAACTACATCTGCAAAATCCCTTTACCTTTGCCATATAATGTAACCTAATCACTGGAGTGACATCCATCTATTCACAGGTCCTACCCACACTCAAGGGAGAGGTATTATAAAGAAAGTGTTACATCAGAGGGTGGGAGTCTTGGGCCTGCCAATTTGCCTACCACTCTTAACAGCTGATTTAACACAAGGAGGAGACAGAGATCACTCAAAGTTCTTAGCCTGAGTAATTAAGAGAATAGTGATGTCACTAACTGATATGACAAGAGGAAAAGAGGTTTAATGAGAAATATCATGAATCTTGCTTGGGATTGCCCATCTGGAGGTATCTGCAGTACATCCATTTGTCCTAAACCAATTGCATCAGTTTGTTTCAACAGTACCGAATGTTTTATTAAATGGTGTGGAGAAGAGGAGTTTCTTACATCTGGAAGTGATTCTATCATAAAATACACAATTTCTTTTTAGTGTTACAAATGGCCATGAACTTGAGAATCAATTAGCAAGTTGATTATGTTTTAGATTCATGTCTTCTTTTTATCTCAACCAATCACAGAGGGTGTTTTGTTTTGTTTTGTTTTTGAGTTGTTTTGATAAATGTTTCTTTCAGGCTCTGTTATTTCTGAGAAATAGCCAAACATTTTTTTTCCTCCATGAATGTTTATCTTCAAATATATCCAGAATAGCCAAATGAGTTGTTAAGCAAGTAGATAATGAAACACCCAAAATAACCAAGGAAATAATAAGGTTAGTGCTAATAAAAATTAGAAGAAATAATCTAAACTCTCATTTTAAACTATCTTAATTATTCCATGGCTTTGGGGTTAATGCAGATCACATGTTCCCTAGCACACAGTGATATGCAGAATATTATTGCTTGGCATAGGGTAGAAAAGAAACACTTACCAAATGTCTTCCTAATGCCAAACCCGATGCTAGAACTTTCACACATGCTGTCTTTTTTTATTCTAACAACTCTCAAATGAGGATAATATCAGCCTCATTTTCTTAGCAGATAAGGCAGTTGAGGCTGAGAAGTCCAAAATTTCACCCAAACTAGGAAGTAGGAATAGCCAAGTTTCAGACCCAAATTTATCTTATTCTTCAGGTCTTATTCTTTCCACTATTAATCTTTCTTCAGTTCTCAGATTAGCTGTAACTTCCTCTAAGAAGTCTTCCCTGACCACCCACTGGATCTTCCAAGACTATGTGAGCTGCACATTCCCATCACCTTGTTTTCCTGCACAACCAATTAGTGTCAAAGTGCTTGCATTCTACAACTTCTCAGAATCCAAACTCCGTAGGCTGAAATCCAAGTTTCAGCTTTACACTTGCTAAGTGCATGAACTTGCAAAACTGACTAAGCCTCAAGCTTTTCACTAGTAAAATAGGAATAATATTAGTACCTGGCTCTAAGGATAGTTGTGAGAATGACTTGAATATAAATCCATGGGGAGGGGACCTTCAAGATGGCAGAAGAGTAAGACGTGGGGATCACCTACCTCCCCACAAATACATCAAAAATACTTCTACAAGTGGAACAGCTCCTACAGAACACCTACTGAACACTGGCAGAAGACCTCAGACTTCCCAAAAGGCAAGAAGCTCCCCACGTTCCTGGGTAGGGCAAAAGAAAAAAGAAAAAACAGAGACAAAAGAATAGGGATGGGACCTGCACCAGTGGGAGGGAGCTGTGAAGGAGGAAAGGTTTCCACACACTAGGAAGCCCCTTCGCGGGCGGAGACTGCGGGTGGCGGAGGGGGGAAGCTTCGGAGCCACGGAGGAGAGAGCAGCAATAGGGGTGCGGAGGGCAAAGTGGAGAGATTCCCGCACGGAGGCTCGGCGCTGACCAGCACTCACCAGCCCCAGAGGCTTGTCTGCTCACCCACCGGGGTGGGCGGGGCTGGGAGCTGAGGCTCAGGCTTCGGAGGTCGGATTCCAGGGAGAGGACTGGGGTTGGCGGCGTGAACACAGCCTGAAGGGGTTAGCGCACCACAGCTAGCCTGGAGGGAGCCTGGGAAAAGCTCTGCAGCTGCCGAAGAGGCAAGAGACTTTTTCTTGCCTCTTTGTTTCCTGGTGCGCGAGGAGAGGGGATTCAGAGCGCCGCCTAAACGAACTCCAGAGACTGGCGCGAGCCGCGGCTATCAGCACAGACCGCAGAGACGGGCATGAGACACTAAGGCTGCTGCTGCCGCCACCAAGAAGCCTGTGTGCGAGCCCAGGTCACTCTCCACACCGCCCCTCCCGGGAGCCGGTGCAGCCCACCACTGCCAGGCTCCCGTGATCCGGGGACAACTTCGCCGGGAGACCGCACGGCGCGCCTCAGGCTGTTGCAATGTCACGCCGGCCTCTGCCGCCGCAGGCTCACCCCGCCTCCTCCGTACCTCTCCCTCCCCCCGGCCTGAGTGAGCCAGAGCCCCCGAAGCAGCTGCTCCTTTAACCCCGTCCTGTCTGAGCGAAGAACAGACGCTCTCAGGCGACCTACATGCAGAGGCGGGGCCAAATCCAAAGCTGAACCCCGGAAGCTGTGCGAACAGAGAAGAGAAAGGGAAATCTCTCCCAGCAGCCTCAGAAGCAGCGGATTAAATCTCCACAATCAATTTGATGTACCCTGCATCTGTGGAATACCTGAGTAGACAACGAATCATCCCAAAATTGAGGTGGTGGACTTTAGGAGGAATTGTAGATTTGGGGTTTGCTGTCTGCGATTTGTTTCTGATATTTCTGATATTTCTGTTTATCTTAGTTTAGTTTTTAGCGCTTGTTATCATTAGTGGATTTGTTTATTGGTTTGGTTGCTCTTTTTTTTTAAATTATTTTTTATATTAATTTCTTTCATTGATAATTATTATTTTTCCTTCTTTCTTTTTCTCTTCCTTTTCTTCTGAGCTGTGTGGCTGACATGCTCTTGGTGCTCAGGCCTGGCGTCAGGCCGGAGCCTCTGAGGTGGGAGAGCTGAGTTCAGGACATTGGACCACTAGAGACCTCCCAGCCCCACATAATATCAAATGGCAAGAGCTCTCCCAGAGATCTCCATCTCAATGCTAAGACTCAGCTCCACCGAACGGCCAACAAGCTCCAGTGCTGAATGCCCCATGCCAAACAACTAGCAAGACAGGAACACAACCCCACCCATTAGCAGAGAAGCTGCCTAAAATCATACTAAGTTCACAGACACCCCAAAACACACCACCAGATGTGGCCCTGCCCACCAGAAAGACAAGATCCAGCCCCACTCACCACAACACCGGCACTAGTCCCCTCCACCAGGAAGCCTACACAAGCCACTGAACCAACCTCACCCACTGGGGGCAGACACAAAAAACAACGGGAACTACAAACCTGCAGGCTGCAAAAAGGAGACCCCAAACACAGTAAGTTAAACAAAATGAGAAGACAGAGAAACACACAGCAGATGAAGGAGCAAGGTAAAAACCCACCAGACCAAACAAATGAAGAGGAAATAGGCAGTCTACCTGAAAAAGAATTCAGAGCAATGATAGTAAAGGTGAACCAAAATCTTGGAAACAGAATGGAGAAAATACAAGAAACGTTTAACAAGGACCTAGAAGAACTAAAGAGCAAACAAACAATGATGAACAACACAATGAATGAAATTTAAAATTCCCTAGAAGGAATCAATAGCAGAATAACTGAGGCAGAAGAACGGATAAGTGACCTGGAAGATAAAATAGTGGAAATAACTACTGCAGAGCAGAATAAAGAAAAAGAATGAAAAGAATTTAGGAAACTCTCAGAGACCACTGAGACAACACTAAATGCACCAACATTTGAATTATAGGGGTCCCAGAAAAAGAAGAGAAAAAGAAAATATTTGAAGAGATTATAGTTGAAAGCTACCCTAATGGGAAAGGAAATAGTCAATCAAGTCCAGGAAGTGCAGAGAGTCCCATACAGGATAAATCCAAGGAGAAACACGCCAAGACACATATTAATCAAACTATCAAAAATTAAATACAAAGAAAAAATATTAAAAGCAGCAAGAGAAATGCAACAAATTATATACAAGGGAATCCCCTAAGGGTTAACAGCTGATCTTCCAGCAGAAACTCTGCAAGCCAAGAGGGAGTGGCAGTACATATTTAAAGCAATGAAAGGGAAAAACCTACAACCAAGATTACTCTACCTAGCAAGGATTTCATTCAGTTCCAATGGAGAAATTAAAACCTTTACAGACAAGCAAAAGCTAAGAGAATTCAGCACCACCAAACCAGCTTTACAAAAAATGTTAAAGGAACTTTCTAGGCAGGAAACACAAGAGAAGGAAAAGACCTACAATAACAAACCTAAAACAATTTAAAAAATGGTAATAGGAACATACATATCGATAATTACCTTAAATGTAAATAGATTAAAAGCTCCCAACAAAAGGCATAGACTGGCTGAATGGATACAAAAACAAGACCCATATATATGCTGTCTTAAAGAGACCCAATTCAGACCTAAGGACATATACAGACTGAAAGTTAGGGGATGGAAAAAGATATTCCATGCAAATGGAAATCAAAAGAAAGCTGGAATAGCAATTCTCATATCAGACAAAATAGACTTTAAAACAAAGACTATTACAAGAGACAAAGAAGGACACTACATAATGATCAAGGGATCAATCCAAGAAGAAGATATAACAATTGTAAATATTTATGCACCCAACATAGGAGCACCTCAATACATAAGGCAAATGCTAACAGCCATAAAAGGGGAAATCGACAGTAACACAATCATAGTAGGGGACTTTAACACCCCACTTTCACCAATGGACCGATAATCCAAAATGAAAATCAATAAGGAAACACAAGCTTTAAATGATACATTAAACAAGATGGACTTAATTGATATTTAAAGGACATTCAATCCAAAAACAACAGAATACACTTTCTTCTCAAGTGCTCATGGAACATTCTGCAGGATAGATCATATCTTGGGTCACAAATCAAGCCTTGGTAAATTTAAGAAAATTGAAATCGTATCAAGTGTCTTTTCCGACCACAACGCTATGAGATTATAAATGAATTACAGGGAAAAAAACGTAAAAAACACGAACACATGGAGGCTAAACAATACGTTACTAAATAACCAAGAGATCACTGAAGAAATCAAAGAGGAAATCAAAAACTACCTAGAAACAAATGACAATGAAAACACGATGACCCAAAACCTATGGGATGCAGCAAAAGCAGTTCTAAGGGGGAAGTTTATAGCAATACAATCCTACCTTAAGAAACAAGAAACATCTCAAATAAACAACCTAACCTTACACCTAAAGCAATTAGAGAAAGAAGAACAAAAAAATTCCAAAGTTAGCGACAGGAAAGAAATCATAAAGATCAGATCAGAAATAAATGAAAAAGAAATGAAGAAACGATAACAAAGATCAATAAAACTAAAAGCTGGTTCTTTGAGAAGATAAACAAAATTGATAAACCATTAGCCAGACTCATCAAGAAAAAAAGGGAGAAGACTCAAATCAATAGAATTAGAAATGAAAAAGGAGAAGTAATAACTGACACTGCAGAAATACAAAGGATCATGAGAGATTACTACAAGCAACAATATGCCAATAAAATGGACAACCTGGAAGAAATGGACAAATTCTTAGAAAAGCACAATCTTCTGAGACTGAACCAGGAAGAAATAGAAAATATGAACAGACCAATCACAAGCATTGAAATTGAGACTGTGATTAAAAATCCTCCAACAAAAAAAATGCAAGACCTGATGGCTTCACAGGTGAATTCTATCAAACATTCAGAGAAGAGGTAACACCTATCCTTCTCAAACTCTTCCAAAATATAGCAGAGGGAGGAACACTTCCAAAATATAGCAGAGGGAGGAACACTCCCAAACTCATTCTACGAGGCCACCGTCACTCTGATACCAAAACCAGACAAAGATGTTACAAAGAAAGAAAACTACAGGCCAATATCACTGATGAACACAGATGCAAAAATCCTCAACAAAATACTAGCAAACAGAATCCAACAGCACATTAAAAGGATCATACACCATGATCAAGTGGGGTTTATCCCAGGAATGCAAGGATTCTTCAATATACACAAATCAATCAACGTGATACACCATATTAACAAATTGAAGGAGAAAAACCATATGATCATCTCAATAGATGCAGAGAAAGCTTTCTACAAAATTCAACACCCATTTATGATAAAAGCCCTGCAGAAAGTAGGCATAGAGGGAACTTTCCTCAACATAATAAAGGCCATATATGACAAACCCACAGCCAACATCGTCCTCAATGGTGAAAAACTGAAACCATTTCCACTAAGATCAGGAACAAGACAAGGTTGCCCACTCTCACCACTATTATTCAACATCGTTTTGGAAGTTTTAGCCACAGCAATCAGAGAAGAAAAAGAAATAAAAGGAATCCAAATTGGAACAGAAGAAGTAAAGCTGTCACTGTTTGCAGATGACATGATACTATACATCGAGAATCCTAAAGATGCTACCAGAAAACTACTAGAGCTAACCAATGAATTTGGTAAAGTAGCAGGATACAAAATTAATGCACAGAAATCTCTTGCATTCCTATACACTAATGATGAAAAATCTGAAAGAGAAATTAAGGAAACACTCCCAGTTACCACTGCAACAAAAAGAATAAAATATCTAGGAATAAACCTACCTAAGGAGACAAAAGACCTGTATGCAGAAAACTATGACACTGATGAAAGAAATTAAAGATGATATAAACAGATGGAGAGATATACCATGTTCTTGGATTGGGAGAATCAACATTGTGAAAATGACTATACTCCCCAAAGCAATCTACAGATTCAATGCAATCCCTATCAAACTACCACTGGCATTTTTCACAGAACTAGAACAAAAAATTTCACAATTTGTATGGAAACACAAAAGACCTCAAATAGCCAAAGCAATCTTGAGAAAGAAAAACGGAGCTGGAGGAATCAGGCTCCCTGCCTTCAGACTAACTACAAAGCTACAGTAATGAAGACAGTATGGTTCTGGCACAGAAACAGAAATATAGATCAATGGAACAGGATACACTTATATATATATAAGTCCAGAGATAAACCCACACACATATGGTCCCCTTATCTTGGTAAAGGAGGCAAGAATATACAACGGAGAAAAGACAGCCTCTTCAATAAGTGGTGCTGGGAAAACTGGACAGCTACATGTAAAAGAATGAAATGAGAACAGTCCCTAACACCATACACAAAAATAAACTCAAAATGGATTAAAGACCTAAATGTAAGGCCAGACACCATCAAACTCTTAGAGGAAAACATAGGCAGAACACTCTATGACATAAATCACAGCAAGATCCTTTCTGACCCAACTCCTAGAGAAATGGAAATAAAAGCACAAATAAACAAATGGGACCTAATGAAACTTCAAAGCTTTTGCACAGCAAAGGAAACCGTAAACAAGACGAAAAGACAACCCACAGAATGGGAGAAAATATTTGCAAATGAAGCAACTGACAAAGGATTAATCTCCTAAAATTTACAAGCAGCTCATGCAACTCAATGTTAAAAAACACACAACCCAATCCAAAAATGGGCAGAAGACCTAAATAGACATTTCTCCAAAGAAGATATACAGATTGCCAACAAACACATGAAAGAATGCTCAACATCATTAACCATTAGAGAAATACAAATCAAAACTCCAATGAGATATCATCTCACACCAGTCAGAATGGCCATCATCAAAAAATCTACAAACAATAAATGCTGGAGAGGGTGTGGAGAAAAGGTAACCCTCTTGCACTGTTGGTGGGAATGTACATTGATACAGCCGCTATGGAGAATAGTATGGACGTTTCTTAAAAACTAAAAATAGAACTACCATACGACCCAGCAATCCCACTACTGGACATATACCCTGAGAAAACCATAATTTAAGAAGAGTCATGTACCAAAATGTTCATTGCAGCTCTATTTACAATAGTCAGGACATGGAAGCAACCTAAGTGTCCATCAACAGATGAATGGATAAAGAAGATGTGGCACATATATACAGTGGAATATTACTCAGCCATAAAAAGGAAACAAACTGAGTTATTTGTAGTGAGGTGGATGGACCTAGAGACTGTCCTACAGAGTGAAGTAAGTCAGAAAGAGAAAAACAAATACTGTATGCTAACACATATATATGGAATCTAAAAAAAAAAAAAAAAAAAAAAAGGTCATGAAAAACCTAGTGGCAAGATGGGAATAAAGACACAGACCTACTAGAGAATGGACTTGAGGATATGGGAAGGGGAAGGGTAAGCTGGGATGAAGTGAGAGAGTGGCATGGACATACATACACTACCAAACGTAAAATAGATAGCTAGTGGGAAGCAGCCTCATAGCACAAGGAGATCAACTCGATGCTTTGTGACCAGCTAGAGGGGTGGGATAGGGAGGATGGGAGGGAGACGCAAGAGGGAGGGGATATGGGGATACATGTATACATGTAGCTGATTCATTTTGTTATACAGCAGAAACTAACACAACATTGTAAAGCAATTATACTCCAATAAAGATGTTAAAAATATATATATAAATCCTTATTGTTGTTTTCATTATCCTCATAAGATGTTGTTCCACTTATTACGTGGGGTTGCAGTTGCCTGTTTACTTTTCTGTGTTTCACACTAGATTATAAAAATCATCCCTTGGACAGAGGCTGCATCTTGTTAGCTGTGTTTTCCCCAGATTCTAGCACAGTACCTATCGGCCATGTTGCTGGCACTCAAAACGTTCAGTGCAGGGAGGGAGGGAGAGAGGGAAGAGACTCCTCCTTATATAGGGTTCTTGCCTTTTCCTTGGCACAGCCTTAATAAAGGCGTGAACTGCCATGTTTCTTGCAGCATTGTTCACAGTATGGAAATAAACTAAGTTTCTATCAACAGATGAATGGATAAAGGAGATGTGGTGTATATACGTACAATGGAATACTATTTAGCCATGAGAAAGGAGATACTGCCATTTGTGACAATATGTTTGCAACTGGGGGGCATTATGCTAAAACTAAAAATAGAATTACCCTACGATCCAGCAATTCCACTCCTGGGTTATATATCTGAAAAAAACAAAAACACTAATTTGAAATAATACATGCACCCCAGTGTTCCTAGCAGCATTATTTACAGTTGCCACGATATGGAAGCAACCTAAGTGTCCATGGATGGACTTGGAGGGCATTACGCTAAGTGAAATAAGTCAGACAGAGAAAGGCAAATACTAAATACTGTATGGTATCACTTATATGTGGAATCTAAAAAAGCCAGAATCATAGAAACTCAGAGAGGAGTGGTGGTTACCAGGAGCTGGGTGCTGGGGAAATGGGGAGATATTGGTCCAAAGTACAAACTTCCAGTTATAAGATGAGTAAGCTCCAGGGATCTAATGTACAGCATGGTGATTATACTTAATAATACTGATTTGTGGGCTTGAAAGTTGCTAAGAGAGTAGATCTTAAATGTTCTTATGACAAAAAAGAAATGGTAATTATGTGATATGATAAAGGTTTTCACTAAACTACAGCAGCAATCATTTTACAATATATAAATTACTAAATCAACACATTGTACACCTTAAAATTATACAATGTTACAGGTCAATCATATCTAAAGAAAATTGAAAAGGATAAATAAAGGCGTGAGAATATGTGCAGATCAAGATAAGCCACTACTTCCCTTGAATTATATTTAATGAACAGAAGCCTTAGAAAGTGGAGTTTGTTATGACATCCTTAATGCCAAATATGATCTGGAAATCTAATACTTAAATTGTGCCTGGAAAAAGCCAAAGCGCAGGCAGTCCCGTAACAAGTGAGCATTCTCTCTCCTCAGGAGAAAAGCTCACCAGCCCCACCCCTACAGCCTGATAGTAATGTGCTCCATGGGAATGACCTCCCTATGGCATCAAACCCACTCACAGGACAGTAGCCAATTCCCAGCCACCACTGACTCCAGTGCTTTGAAAAATGCCCCAGGCTCTTACTGTTTTTCTTTTTTTAATGTCAAATAACCAATGATTTTAATTTAGATATAATTGACATATAACATTATGTAAATTTAAGGTGTACAACGAACGAGTTGATTTGATACATTTATGTTGCAATATGACTACACTTTTTACCACCATAGCATTAGGTGTTGAGAACATTTAAGGTCTAGTCTCTTAGCAACTCCGAAGTATATAATACAATATTGCTGGCTATAATTACTATGCTGTGCATTAGATCTCCAGAACTGATTTATCTTCTAACAACAAATTTGTACCCTTTGACCAACATCTCCCCAAGTCCCCACCCACCAGCCCCCGGTAACCACCATTCTACTCTCTGTTACTATGTGCTTGTATTCCCACTTTTTATTTGCTCCATCTCAGCTACACCCATTTCCACTTTGTCACCTTCAGCTCTTAGCAGGCCAGTGCCAGTTTTTATTCTTCCAAGGAAAAGAGCACATTTGGATTTGACTGCATATGACTTGTACTTATTTGAAGCCCTGCATTCAAGTGAGAACAAAATACCCAAACAAGCATATTTAATTAATATAGGGTCAACCAGTTTGGACACTTGTGCACCATGGTCATAAAAGAGGATTGTTCATATTTTTCACATTTCTTATAATAAAGCCAAAGTCACAGGTAAAAATGAAAATTAGACAGAAGTAACCACAGGAAAGAGAGATGAATATAAAGCCCTATTCATTTATGATGCAAAAATCCATTAAGAGCTAATCTCCTTGGACAGCCTTATGGATACTGCATAACTCACTGAGCCCAACTGTACTTAGGAAGTGATGGTTAAATATTGAAAATCTGATTGGAAGACAGAGGTGGCTTCCTGCTCTTTCCTGTAATTGCCTTGTCTGATTTTCCTCTTGAACAATGTATCACTGGAATTTCTGACTATGATGGAGTGTAACCCACCCCCACCCGGAGGCCTCTGCCCTGAAGTCTAGGGCTCCAACCCCTCGGGAGTCATCTGATGCAGGACTTCCTCTATCTCCTCTGCACCTGTCATACCCTCTTCCCTTGTCAAGCCCCAGGGTGTTGTGTGGAACTTACAAGCCTTCCCCAGCCTGTCCCCCTCCTCCCTACTGTCTCTTGCACGTTACAGCAGCCTAATGAGTTGAAGAGACAGAGCCAACCCAGGCTTCTTATTACAATCACATTCCATTTTCTTCAAATAAACCCAGCTCAGAACAAAAGCGGGACCTTCTGGGCACAGCCTTTGTTGTGGCTGTTTAATCATAACATTTTGGTGGGACCCAGAATATTATGGTGACTGCTTTCAAGCAATTTGTGATATACATGCTTAGCAGATGATGTAACTTGCACGTTGCTTTTTGCTATGACAGTATACTCTACAAATGCAAACAGATGTATTTCCCATGACCTTTGCCCTGACAAATAGAGTTGTTTTATGTATTTCCCAGTTAACATTCTTTGAGAGCTTCACAATGCAGTCTCCTAAGGTCTCTCAATACTTGTGCTTTTATACTTTAACTATTTTAGGTATCTCAGGAATGTGATAACACTAATGAGATATTAGGGTAAGAAAAATAGTAAAAAGCATATCGACTCCAACTTTTACAAAAGCTTATTTTAGACATGTTGCTTTCCCTTCAGTTTAGCTCTCAACTGACTAAAATGATAGGAAAGAGCTTTCTGAAGCATAGCATTTTAGCAAAAGAATATTGAGGGGAAAACACCTAGAATAAGGTGTTGTATGAATATAGATGTGAAAACCTAGCAAGAAGAATTCATAATACATTATGAGATAACTTTACAACAAGCAAGTGGGATTTATCCTGAGAGTTAGGATAAAATCTATTAAAACCATACCACCTCAAATGCCATAATTGTCTCAAGTAACCATTTCCTCTTTTGTGTTTTGTTCTCCTAGTGTCTAAGGAGACAAAAAGAATGTTGAGTAGCTGGTGAGTGCCCCTTATTTGTGCCTACTTATATGTGCCTATAGGCACTTTCCCAGTAGATCTTTACTAGTGTGGGGTAGCAGATAAGAGCAGTGGTTTTCCAGTACTGAGACCGGAATATTTTCAAAAATTTGTTACAATTGATTTTTTAAATTATAGCTTCTTATTTTGAAATAGGTTTAGAGTCACAAGATATTCTAGAAACAGTACAGAGAATTCTCATGTACCCTCACCCAGTTTCCCCTACTGATAATACCTTATATAACTATAGTGCATTGTCAAAAACAAGAAATCGACCTGGATACAATACTATTCTCTTAGGAAAAGACCTTATTTGGATTTTACCAGTTTTTGCATGAGTGTGTGTGTGTGTGTGTGTGTGTGTGTGTGTGTGTGTAGTTCTATAATTGATATAACCATCAACACATTAAGGATATAGATCTGTTCTATCACCACAAAGGAACTCCCTTGGGTTATGCCTTAATAGTCATATCCTATCCCCATACCTAACTCCTGGCAATAACTGTTTCACCATTATGATTTTATCTTTTTAAGAATATTATATAAATGGAAACATGCCATATGTTACCCTTTGAGATTGGCTTCTTTCACTCAGCATAATTCCTTTGAAATTCATCTAAATTGTTACATGTATCAATAGTTAATTCCATTTTATTGCTGAGTATTATTCCATAGTATGAGATGTAGCACA
This sequence comes from Balaenoptera borealis, assembly GCF_965194805.1. Classification (NCBI taxonomy): domain Eukaryota; kingdom Metazoa; phylum Chordata; class Mammalia; order Artiodactyla; family Balaenopteridae; genus Balaenoptera; species Balaenoptera borealis. The sequence goes on from NC_138868.1 coordinate 31,243,292, forward strand.
GTTTGTTTATCCATTCACCTGCTGTGGGACATTTGGGTTGTTTCCAGTTTCTGACTATTACAGATAAAGCTGCAGTGGACGTTTATGTACAGGTTTTTGTGTGAATATAACTTTTCATTTGCTGGGTCACATGATTGTGTATGTTTAATTTGATAGGAAACTGCCAATCTTTTCCTAAAGGGGCTATACCATTCTACACTCCTCCTCAGCACTTGGCACTACTGGTATTATTTATTTTTGTTATTCTAATATGTGTGTAATAATATCAATAGCACATATAGCTTTAAGTTGCATTTCCCTGAAGGCTTATGATGTTGAACACTTTTCCATATGTTTATTTACCATCAGTATGTCCTCTTTAGACAGGTGTCCATGAAAGTTTTTTGCCCATATTCTAATTGGATTGTTTGTTTTCTTACTGTTAAGAGAGTTCTTTTTGTATTCTGCATACAAGTTCATTATCAGATAAATGATTGGAAAATATTTTCTCTCAGTCTGTGGCTTGCTTTTTCATCCTTTTTAGCAGGTACCTTACAAAAAAATTTTTATTTTTGATAAAAGGAAACATCAATTTTGTTTCCTCGTTAGTGCAAGGCAGGAATGGAGGTCCGGGTTCCATGCACGGGCTCCACCAGAGAGGAGCACCTCCTTATTACTGAAGAACAGCGTTTGTTATGGACTGACATAACAGTCATGCCTCCCCACAACCCATCTGTTGAACCCCTAACCCCCAGTGATTGTATTTGGAGATAGGGCCTTGAAGGAGGTAACAAAGGTTGAGTGATGTCGTAAAGGTGGGGCCTTAATCCCGATAGGACTAGTGTCCTTTTAAGAGGACGAAGAGACACATATCTCTCTCCACATGCATGGTAGAAAAGTCGTGTGAAGACACAGTGAGAAGGCAGCTTTCTGCAAGGCAGGAATAGAGACCTCACCAGAAACCAGCCCTGCTGGCATCATGAACTTGGACTTCTCACAGTGAACTTTCTCACAGTTCTGAGAGAAAATAAATTTCTGTTGCTTAAGCCACCCAGTCTGTGGTATTCTGTTATGGCAGCCCGAGCAGACTAATAGAGGTGTGCAAGTCAGAATTCCACCCACAGTTCTGCAGGGGAAGGCCAGCACCTCCTCACTGCAAGGGGTCTGGACAACAGGCCCATGGACTCTACCCCGCAGTGCCCCTCAGGGTGGAGGAGGGCATGACTTGTTCACGGTATGCACCTTAAGAGCAGGCAGATATGGGTAAAGGTTTCTGACCCCCAGGTCATCCATACTTTTCACAAAGAACTTTTTCCAGCTCTTTGGCTGGAAAGCCCAGGCTGAATTTGGGGCTTTTTTTTTTTGGTCTGCACCCATTTCCAAGTTGTAGGCTTCTCAAATTCCAAGGACAGGACAAATAGGAGGCAAGAAAGAAAACACCAGGGATTCACTTCCAGGAAATTCCCTGAGTCCTGAGGTCCCTAGGCAATCTACTATCTCTTCCACATTTTTCAGGCTTACATATTTTTGTCCACGGTTTATTTTTTGTGATTAGTGGGAGGAGTAAAATGGAATGCGTTTCCTCTGTCATGTCCAGAACTGGAAACTACAGCTGATGTTTAAAAAAATAAAGTTAAAAATCAGGTTTCAGGAGAGTAATAGCAGCATTCTCAGGGATTCTAGAAGTTTCCTTGATTGGAGGACATCTCTAGGGCTTATTGACTCAGTCAATAAATTTATTGACTCAGATATAGAAGAGGAAACACTGGGCTTGGTAGGCTTAGTTCTTGTCTCAGTTTTTGTGTGACTTTGGGCAAATTGCCTCACCTTTCCATGTCTCAGTCTCTTCCTCTATCAAAGACATAATTGGACTCTATCTGGATTGGTAGATAGGTTTCATCTCTTGAGCCAACAAAATGAAATAGGAAAACGTTCTGAGAAGTACTCTAAGACCATGATTAGGCTTAGTGAGAAGGAGCACTGTATTTAATTAGTAATGTCAGCCTTACACACGAGATAAGATCATAGTAGTGTATTTGCTTTGCTTTTTATCTCTGGACTAAAAATTCTCTAAGAACCTTTCCAGATCTAAAATTCCATGATTTTAATACAAAAAGAAACTTAACTTGAATATATAGATATTTAAAGTGAAGGTAATAAAGATTAAAAGTTATCTAATGAAAAGGAAAGACAAACCATATTAGGAACACAGGATGAAATAGTTGAGAAAAAAATTTATCTGGGCTTCCTGACAGCCATGGCAAAAAGGGAAATGCCCTGGTTAACCTAACTCTAACCCTTTCATTTTGCTTCTATTTATCTCCTTTCCTAACTTCTGATGAACTACCTAAATTTTCTATATTCTCTTTTTCTCAATGAATTTCAAAGTTGTAGAGAGTATTTCTATCCCCTTAATGGTTGTTCTTAAATTTTAAAAATAGATAGTTTGTGTTTCAAGAAGAGTGTGAAGTCAACCAGCATGGGTATCTTTATAATCCTCTCGAACAGGACAGAAATATTAAAACATTAAGAGTCCAGTGAAGACTCCACTTCGTTTTCTTTCTTTCTTTCTTTTTAAAATATTTACTTATTTATTTAGGCCACGCCAGGTCTTAGCTGTGGCATGCAGTATCTTCAGTTGTGGCATGCGGACTCTTAGTTGCAGCTTGCAGACTCTTAGTTGCAGCATGCATGAGGGATCTAGTTCCCCAACCAGGGATCAAACCTAGGTCCCCTGCATTGGGAGTACAGAGTCTTACCCACTGGACCACCAGGGAAGTCCCTCTACTTCGTTTTCTATTACTGTTGTTTAGAGATTTAATTTCACTTTTTTGGATACTTCTCCACTTACTCTTTTCAGTTTCTCTGCTTGCTTTTGTATCTTGCATCACAGTCTTTCTCTGAGTTCAATTTTCTTCTTGCTAAATTATATCCTTCATAGTTCTTTCAATGATGGCATGTGAGTGAAAAATTCTCTTTACCTTTGTATGTAGAAAAATGTTTTTTATTCTCTTTAATGAGAGTAAATCACCACTATCAGTGATTCACAAGTTAAGATTGGCAATCAAACTCACACAACGCAGTAAGATTGAATATATTATTACATTTATTTAGATTTATAGGATAAGTCAGGAAAAACAGTATTCTTCCCACTGGGTAGACCCTGAAGCTGTATATATGTACACAGCTTCTTGCTTCTCCCCTTACCTAAACAGGATGTGTGCAACAAATAGGGATTAACTTCAACATGTGTTTGGTTTAACTTGGCACAGAGAAGCCAGTTCCTTGGTTTCTCATCAATCTTATATTGTTCCTGTCACACAGGCCCAAGGCTTGTATACCCACTTACAGCAACCTCAGTCCAGATGGACTCCCACCAATCAAGAATTTCACAGTAAATAAGGCAGATTATTGTCTCTTAACATGTAGCATACCACATTTATCTTAACTCAGCATGTGTCCAAGGGAATGATGCCGTGAGAAGACATACTGAAAAAAAACTTTTCTTCTTTCCAGGAAAGTTTTACTTTTAAAAAACTTTATTTTATTGAAGTATAGTTGATTTACAATGTTGTGTTATAATTTCTACTTTACAGCAAAGTGACTCAGTTATACGTATACATACATTCTTTTTTTATATTTTCCATTATGGTTTATCACAGGATATTGAATATAGTTCCCTGTGCTATACAGTGGGACCTTATTGTTTACCCATTCTCTATGTAATAGTTTCCATCTGCTAACCCCAAACTCCCACTCCATCCCTCCCCCACCCTGCCTCCCCCTTGGTAACCACAAGTCTGTTCTCTATGTCTGTGAGTCTGTTTCTGTTTTGTAGATAAATTCATTTGCATCATATTTTAGACTCCACATGTAAGTGATATCATATATTTGTCTTTCTCTTTCTAACTTAATATGATAATCTCTAGTTGCATCCATATTGCTGCAAATGGCATTATGTCATTTTTTATGGTTGAATAGTATTCCACTGTATATATGTACCACATTTTCTTTATCCATTCATTTGTCAATGGACATTTAGGTTGTTTCCATGTCTTGGCTATTGTAAATGTTGCTGCAGTAAACATTGGAGTGCATGTATCTTTTTGAATTAGAGTTTTGTCCAGGTATATGCACAGGAGTGGGATTGCATGATCATATGGCAACTCAATTTTTAGTTTTCTGAGGAACCTCCATACTGTTGTCCATAGTGGCTGCACCAATTTATATTCCCACCAACAGTGTAGGAGGGTTCCCTTTTCTCCACACCCTCTCCAGCATTTATTGTTTATAGATTTTTTGATCATGGCCATTCTAACTGGTGTGAGGTGATACCTCATTGTAGTTTTGATTTGCATTTCTCTAATTATTAGCAATGTTGAACATCTTTTCATGTGCCTGTTGGCCATCCGTATGTCTTCTTTGGAGAAATGTCTGTTTAGGTCTTCTGCCCATTTTTTTATTGGGTCGTTTTTTTGTTGTGGAGTTCTATGAGCTGTTTGTATATTTTGGAAATTAAGCCCTTGTCAGTTGTTTCATTTGCAAATATTTTCTCCCAGCCCATAGGTTGTCTTTTCATTTTGTGTATTGTTTCCTTTGCTATACAAAAGCTTGTAAGTTTGATTAGGTCCCATTTGTTTATTTTTGGTTTTAGTTCTATTGCCTTGGGAGACTGACCTAAAAAAACATTGGCACAATTTATGTCAGAGAATGTTTTGCCTATATTCTCTTCTAGGAGTTTTATGGTGTCATACCTTATATTTAAGTCTTTAAGCCAATTTGAGTTTATTTTTGTGTATGGTGTGAGGGTGTGTTCTGATTTCATTGATTTACATGCTGCTATCCAGCTTTCCTAACACCACTTGCTGAAAAGATTGTCTTTTCTCTATTGTATATTCTTGCCTCCTTTGTCAAAGATTAATTGACCTAGGTGTGTGCAGGAAAGCCTTATTGTGTTCAGGTCCCAGAACTGATGTTAATATTTTACTCTCAGGTTGTTTAGCCAGGCATAAAATTCTAAACTGAGAGTGATTTTTCCCTCAGCAATTTGTAAATATTGCTCCATTGTCACCTAGTATCTGTAGTTGCCAGTGGGAAGTCAGCTGCCTGCCTAATGGCCATTCCTTTAAGAATATGATTTTTCTCTCTAATAGATTTTAATATTTTTTATGCATTTTAAATTTCATTATGACACATCTAAGCATGCATTTATTTTTATGTATCCTTCTTAGAACATGGATTATGTTTTTAATCTGAGGATTTGTGTCTTCAACACAAAATGCTTAGCCAGTGTCTCTTCAACTGTTCTTCTCCACTCTTTATTCTAATTTTTTTGGAGCTTCTACTAGACCTAAGTTTTACCTCCTCAATCTATCCTCCACTTCTTCAAACTGCTTTTTTCACAGATTTCTCAGTTCTACTTTTTGGCCTTACTAATTATCTCTTTGATTGTGTCCTCTCTAAAGATTATGCAATCTTATTTCCAGAATTTCTAATAGGTTGTATCTAGATCTGCCTGTTATTGTTTCATTTCTACATGTTTGTTCCATAGTTTCTTATTCTTCATTATAGATGTTTTCCTTTCTTTATCTTGTTGGTGAAAGTCCATAAATATCTTACCATAAAAATTTTTTCAGATTGTTCAATTATTTTTACTTCATCTGGAAAAGAATGATTTATTAATAGATTATAAATTATCAATATTTTGGTTGCTGTCTTTTCTTAGCATTTTTTCTTCATGAATTATGGAATTTAGATTTTCAGGTTTATCCTAAGTAGGAGGAAGCTTTGTCAATTATTTAGGGGTTTCTTCCTCCAGCTATCCTCTATCCTTCCTTTCCTTTCTGGTGGTTTTTCATTTACCCCCACCCAACCCTGGTAAGCTCCCAAGCTAGAGCTAGATCTGACACTGTTACATCAGATATCTTGCCCCATAGGGATAGGCTAATGGGACAGGTATGGGCTAAGGTGGCAGGAATTGTGACATTAGAGCTCTAGTCACTGAGGCAGAAGTCTTCTTGGCTAACATCCTGGCTTCAAAACTGTGTCTGTATCTTACTTTTCTGGATGTTCATGTGGTGGTAGGCAAATGTTTTTTTTTTTAAGCTTCCTTTCATGGAATGGTACCCCATCCCATACCCTAACTTTAAAGAGTGATCCCAGATCTGATCCCCACTTGCTTGACGCATTAATACCCTGTCACCCCATGGAAGCTGAACTCTAGTTGCCTCTACCTTTTTACGGTGCCAGAGTCCAGCATACCCTCAGTAACAGCCTCACTTATTGCTTTGCATTTCTGTTCTCTTTCTGATCCAAAGAAATATTTATTTTGTTCTTTAGAGTGTTACTGTCCTTTACATTTTTATTATTATTGTTTTACAACTGTTACTCCCAGAAGAAGGGGGTGGCTCAAAGATCAAAACTTTGTCTTGAACAGAACCAGTATAGCTCTCATTACCCAATATAAAAAGTATTCTACTTCTTTAGAAACATTTTTTTCTTGATGATACATTTAGTAAGGTGATGGGAAAATACTTTAGAGGTTGTTGCTCATAGTCAACATGTATTTACCATTCTTGCATAAAACCAGATAGCATATTACTTAAATGTTATCCAGTGATGACATTTCTAATGGAATTAGAGCTGTAGTCCAAACAAATTTTTAACTTGGTTTAAGGTTAAAACGTAGAGACTGAATGGTTAGCTCCAAATATCTCTCAAATATCACTCTTCTCAGTTAAGCTTTTTGACAGGGCTGAATATCAGTCAGGCCAAGATTGAGCCCTTTAGAGGAAGTGAAGACATTGCGTTGATTGAAAAGAGATCCATATGCTTTAGGCATATGTTTTAGACTGTCAGGTGGCAAGGCTGACATTCTGCTATGAAAATTCAGGAGCCTGACTTGTATTCTCACCCCAGCAGAAGGCCTTCCCACCCCCCATAGTAAGCCATAGCAGTGCCTGTGAAAAAGCTAAACTTTTTATTTATTTAAAAAGAGCTTCAGGGCTTCCCTGGTGGCACAGTGGTTAAGAATCCGCCTGCCAATGCAGGGGACACAGGTTCGATCCCTGATCCGGGAAGATCCCACATGCTGTGGAGCAACTAAGCCTGTGCGCCACAACTACTGAGCCTGTGTTCTAGAGCCCGCAAGCCACAACTACTGAGCCCACTTGCCACAACTACTGAAGCCCTTGCACCCTAGAGCCCCGCGCCACAACCAATGAGCCCATGCACTTCAACTACTGAAGTCCACACGCTCTAGGGCCTGCGTGCTGCAACTACTGAGGCCCGCATGCCTAGGGCCTGTGCTCTGCAACAAGAGAAGCCACTGCAATGAGAAGCCTGAGCACCATGACAAAGAGTAGCACCCCCTCGCCGCAACTAGAGAAAGCCCCCACGCACAGCAACGAAGACCAAACACAGCCAAAAATAATATAAATAAATAAATAAATAATAAAAATAAAAAATAAAAAGAGCTTCAAATTTTCTCAAAGTCTTAATAGAAACCTCATTGGAGGTCTTCCATAGCACAGGAGGAATTTTCTAAAACCCAGAAGGAAAATATAGATAAGAGAAGACCTTACTTCAAAGGGAGTATTGGAAGGAAGAGACACATGTGGCCCTGACTGTTCTCTTTATTCAGAGGTGAATGTATATTCAACAAGCAACCTCCATATGCTCATCTCACATCAGTTCCTATCAGAGGATAGGAAGATGATGGTCATTTGGTTCTTTTCTTAAAGGATTAAGTCATAACAAGTCTAGAAGCAAAGGGAGAAGCCAGTAAATGACTAGTCATTGTGAGCCATAAAAAGACTAAACTAAGGAAGTAAGAATGTAGAGGAAATAAGGAATTTTTAAAATGTATTTAAGAGACAGAATCCCGATAGACTGTAGAGTAAGGATACGGGAAGATTTTATATCTCCAGGATGACTCTCACGTCTTTTGCTTGTTTGATGGGGGTAATTGATGAGACCAGTCATCAGCACAAAGAATATGGGAGGAAGAGAAGGGAAAGAAGCAATAAGGCAAATGGTTCAATTTTTAAATAGATTGGACTTTAAGTGTTTGGGGGACATGCAGCTGGAGGAGTTCAGTGGGCAGTGAATACCTGGTGGATTTCAGGGCAGAAACTATAAATTTTGGAGTCATCAGCATATAGGAATATAGAGTGAAAAGAAAACGAACTCTAGAGGGGAGAGCAGGAGAGAGTTATCACTTCTCATTCCATCAAAAAATTCTCAAACAGTTGAGATAAGTGAATAAAAAGCACAGAATTGGCATTTTTAATATCATGAAGCCATAAGACACCACCTACCTTTCTTTATGTTTGTTGTATCTTGGAATTGGCTCAGCACATCTTAAGTTCTGACAAAATAACCATGAAAACTGAAAAGAAGGATTTGGAACTAGATTCATTCCTTGAAATACACAACTGCTAGCAGGAAGCTCAGCCTGAGAGAGAAATCATGAAATCACACAGAGATTTCAGTCCATGATCTCAGAAGACAATGCAAATCCAAATAAGTAGTGTCTTCCATATATGGCTCCTTTGTAGAGGGTCATCAAGAGGTAGCACGGCCCTAGCAATCAGGCAAAAGTAGGAGAACAGTACTCTAGTGTTCCGATGACAGTTAGGAGAAGGCTCAGACAAAGTCCCAGGAATAGGGAGACTCCAGAAACATGGCAGAAGATCCTTTATCAAAAATATGGTACCCAGAGCTTGGGGGCTAGATCTCAGAGAAGAGACATTAAAACACCTGATAAACTACCTCCTCAGTAGTTCTCAAATTAGTGACCTCTCTTCATTGTCACTGTTGCTGCTTCAGTTCAGGCCACCATCACCTCTTGCCCTAATCACTGGAATAGCCTCTTACCTGCTCTTTCTGCCTCCAGTTTTGCTTTCTCACCCTGATTTCTTTCTTGTCATTGCAACTAGAGTAACATTTTTAAAAGTATAAATCTGATCATATCACCCACCTTCCATTTTAAAACCATTCCCTATAACCCTGTTTCTCTCAGGATAAATTCTGAATCCTTAACGTGACTTAACAAGTCTTTTCATGAATTGGTCCCCACTTATTTCTCCAGTCCTGTTTCTCACCACATGCCCCTTAATATTCTGTGGTCCTGGCATACGAAATAATGAGCGGTTCTCTAAACTTTTTCTCTCCTCCAGGCCTTTGCAAAGTGCTGTTTCCCCTCCATAGAACACTTTTCCTGTTTCTTCATCTGGGTATGCCTGATCTTTCTGAATATAAGTCAAAATATTACTTCTGCGTAAATCAGAGTCAGTTAAGCACCTTAGCAGCATGCTCCCAGAGCATCACATATTTTCTCTATCACATCATTCTGCCATGCTGTAATTCTCTCAGTCTAGCTCCTCTAAGACTCTTCAAGTTCCAGGAGAGTAAGAACTAGTCTTCTTCCCCATTCCATCCTTAACACTCAGCCTGGTTTCTTGAAAATGGTCAGTAACTATTTGTTGATTGAATATTTCATTTTCCTACAACTACAGAGTAACAGGTGTGGCTGGAAATGTATCCTCCCATTACAGTTGGTTTGGTACAGTGACAGTAGTCCTATAACATAGTTAAAAGCCTAAGCTGAGAGAGAAAAGGGCTGCCATAGCCTTGGTATCTTCAGATCTAGCTCTTTATATGCCTCAGGAAAAAATACATTTGTATCTGCCTACAGAGGACTTATCTTGTCTGAGGGACCTCTCTTTTCTGGTTCGTATTGTGTGGGGCTGACTCCACACTCAAACTCCAGTGTTGGCCTTTGACCCCAGCGTGGTCAATTAGAATATGCTATTCCCTATACATAGTACTTTTGCTCCATTGATGGTCACATGATCATAGATGGGCCAGTGGGAGCTTTCCAAGGGACTTTTGCTGGAGCAAAAATGAAGTCTTCTGGAGAGAGTGTAAATTTGCACAGAGAAGGTAAAAATTGTGATCTACCTAAATATACAATAAATAATGTTAAATAAATTAATAATGTAACCATTTAAAATAATAATATCTCTGATTTAGTGTTCAGTGAATAAAGTTACAGCACATTTTTGTATGAAAATGTTGTGTTACGCAGATATGTATACGTAATTCAAATTATGTTTATGTAGATCTATGATATATCAATGGATAGACAGTAAGACAGATGATAGGTAGCAAAACTATTAACATGATTGTGTTAATACTATTGCTGATTCATGCAAAAAGTACAAATAACAGGGTTGCCATAGATAAGACTGAAAAGCACAGCTTTAAGAAAAATTATCCCTATATTTTCAGAGTGTGGTTGTTAAGTGGCGTTCATGACACAAGACCATACCTTAGCAAGGAAGAATATGATTTTCCACTGAAGGGAATGATGGTTCCACTGGGCAGAAGTTACTCTCCAGGCAGAAAATATGGCAGACCTAATGACTAGATAAAGAGTTGGCAAACTTCATCTGTAAATATTCAGATCATAAATATGTTTGGCTTTGCAGGCCATACTGCCTCTGTCACAACCTTTCCATTTTTCCACTGCAGTGTGAAAGCAGTTATAAACAATATGTAAATAAAGGAATGTGGCTGTATTCCAGGATAGTTTTATTTACAAAAACAGACAGACAATGGATTTGGCCCCTGAGTCATAGTTTGCTGTTGCCTGGACTATAGCAACAAAAAGCTTCCTATCTTGGGGGCTTCCCTGGTGGCGCAGTGGTTGAGAGTCTGCCTGCCAATGCAGGGGACACGGGTTCGAGCCCTGGTCTGGGAAGATCCCACATGCCACGGAGCAACTGCGCCCGTGAGCCACAATTACTGAGCCTGCGCGTCTGGAGCCTGTGCTCCGCAACAAGAGAGGCCGCGATAGTGAGAGGCCCGCGCACCGCGATGAAGAGTGGCACCCACTTGCCACAACTAGAGAAAGCCCTCGCACAGAAACGAAGACCCAACACAGCCAAAAATAAATAAATAAATAAATAAATGAATCACAAGAAAAAAAATTAAAAAAAACCTAAAGGGCTTTGAAAAAACCAAATTATTTAAAAAAAAAAAAAAGCTTCCTATCTTTCTGTGGGGCCAGCTGGACTGCAATACTACATGTGGAGACACTCAGAGAAGTTCCACTGCTGAGAGTAAGCTGCCCTGGTACAAGGGAGGCTGGGAGAGAGGAGGAAGCACAAGTCTTTGCTTTCCATGAGCATCTGTGCTGGCGCTAGTTACATCAGCTGCAGCTGTAGATGCAGAGGTGCAGACGATGATAGCTGGAGGAGAGGTCCACCCCAGGACCACCCTCCAACCTCAGCAGGGTATGCCAGACTTCCCATACAAGTAGAGGGCAAACTACTTGAGCCTTTCCACCCAACAGTAGCTATGCTGACATGACCAGTGGGGATGAGCAAAGATAGCAGGGGAGACTGAGTGATGGCAAGGCATCAAGGTAGCGGTGGGGTCATGGAAGGTGGGAATGAACACAGATGGGCTTAGAATTGCAGTGAGCCAAGAGGGAAGCAGAGCAGGGAAAACAGTGTAGAGACAAGATGAGAAGCCCAAGAGACCTATTCCGTTCCCACATAAACACTCAGAAATAGCCGGATGATATTTTGAGTGGGGCAATTTTCAAGCCATAACAATTTGTAGAGCAAAAGGACTTGCAACTGTATCTGTTGTTATAGGCTGATGAGACCAGAGACTTAGGGTTTATATACATACTAGCCCAAAGCTCCTAAGAATTCAGGAGTCCTTTGAAATGAATTTGAGTTTTATTCATTTCAACATCTTTATTCATTTGAAAAATAGTAGTATGTAAAAGTGCAGAACATGTTATTTATTCAGACTAGGTTTGGTGTGCAAATGGGTTTATGTATTTACAGTAATCCCACGCCCTTCCCCGACCCTGCCACCAGTGGCTCAAAGTTGGTACCAGTTGCTGTAACAAAAGTCCTAAGAAGAGATAGTGCTGATGCTATTTAGTAGGAAATCTGCTGGTGGAGGTAGGCAGATCCAGCTGAAGAACTGGAAACTAGCCCTCAGTGCCCTTCCTGATCCATCCCCTGCTACATATTTAGCCTCACCTCACACCAGTGTCCATGTTGCTTTCCTTGCTCTAGCCTTGCTTTTGGTTCTCAGGAAGCACCATCTTCCTCCTTCCTCAGGGCTTTGCAAGCGCTATTCCTTCTGCTTGGAACACTCTTCCTTACACTCCCACCTCCACCTAATATACTCCTAGACATCTTCCAGACTAGGAAGTACTGTTTTAGGTTCCAGTGGCATTACAACATAGTGAGATACTCCTGAGCTGTAGGGGGAACTTGTTTCTGGTCTTGGACCAAATTCTATTGAGCTGTGTACTTTGGGTGACTTTATCTTCTTTGAAAATTAATTTACTTATTAGGAAAACAGAGCTAAAAATATCAACTGTACCTCACCCAAAGAGTCGTCAGAGAATTACATGAGATAGCAGTGAGGAAGTGCATTGAATAGTACAAGGCACTATATTTGGAACCTCCATGAGGGCCTTTCTATTACTCAGCCCAAAGCTCCCTCTCAGCCTTTCTTCACATTCTCTTTACCAGAGGGGCCAGAGATTCAACCAATTTCCTCTTCTGTGATAACTGCCACCACCCACTCCATCCTTGGAATTACGTTGCTCCAGGGCTAGTTGCTCTCCCTACTCACAATCATATTTGATGACCCCAAACACACAAGTTGTTTGACTGCTAATTATCTCCAGGAAATAAATATAGTCAATTTGGCATTGTTAGTCACAGAGCTCTGGAGGCATTTTATACTTCTTCATCCATGTCTCATTTCAGAGTAACTGAAACTCCCTTGAACCTCTGTCTTCTAGCTTTCTTCTCAAGATGAATCTCAACAAAACTTCCTTCTCCTTTGACCCTGATGAGAGCAAAATCCCTAAGATCTTTTCCTCCAAGATACACCTCTTCCTTGAGTGAGAATGTCATCCAAGAAGAAGGGTCATCTCCTTGTCTTAGGTACAGTTTGCAACCTGGAAGTCTCCAGCTTGGGTGATCCCACGGAGCCTTGGCTCACATGGGAATGGTCTGAAAGAAGAGAGAAAATGCACAGCCATGTGCTGCCACTCCTCATACCAATACCCACACTCACCTCGCTAAATGAGCATAGCGCTCTTTCCAGCTGATCCCAGTCAGGTCCCAGAGTTCTACCCAGGCTAGTCCTTTAGACAGACATCATCAATCAAGAGCTGGCAAGTGAGATAAAGCCAATTAGTTGTAAACACCTTTGAGGCAGAACCTTTCTCCCAAAGTTCATTCTTAAAGTCTTGGAGCAACCTTGTACATAAAGCCTCCTGTTTTACCAGAATTGGAAAGTGCTTCAGCTCTGTAATTTGTGCTTATTCTGGCTCCCTGCAATGGTGTTCAGTTCAGGTTGGTAGATTGCTCTAAGGAAAAATTATTAAATGGAGCAGTTCTCTTTGGGTTGACAATTTATAGCCTGGGATGATCCTTATGAGGTGATTTGGTCCTTTCTCCAAAGCAGTTTTGTATCAATACTTTCTTTTCTACAACTGCTGTAGGTGCCAGGAACAGAGGCTTTTGCAGCCACCCTTGAGGACCTACACAAATCCTTTCTCATCTTTTTCCTCTTTGGCAGAATCAGATTCCACTTGGGTATTTATAGGGTTTCATTTGCTCTGATTAGGCAGCGTCTCCATTCTGATTGGTTGGTGCCAGGCTGTATCTGATGCTGAGTATTTTGAATAGCACTCTTGTTTTTCATGCTGCATAGAAAGGGCCCAGGGAAGGGACTCCTCCTCACCCACCAGGAATGAATTGCAGTTTGTACAAGCCAATCCAAGTGACATCATTCCGCTTGCCAGTGACTGATTTAGGTATTAGCAGGTAGCCCCATCCTGGCCAATAAAACGAGAGTAAGCCTAATGGGGAAGCTTCTGGGAAAAATGTCTCCAGTCTTAAGAAGAGCTGTCCAACGGGCTTCACAATAAAGTTGGCAGATTGAATACATGTATTCACCACTGGTTCCTTCCAAAGCCCCACTAAAAAGACAGTAAAGAAATTTCCTTTAAAGGGTAAATCTGTAAGAACAAGAAAATAGGAGAAAGAAGACCAACAATATTATAAATGCTAAAAGTTTTAAAGTAGGAACCTATTGCAGACCTAAGAAAGTTGAATTCTAAGCCATCAGTGGAGAAAGCTGAGAAAAAAAAAAATCAATTTCACAAGAACGCTCAAAAATAGCAGGAAATGGAAATTCTGGTCACAGGATAAGGGCCAGGCTAAAAACAAAAGAATTTTTAAAAATCTGTTAAAGAAAAAAAAAGACATCTACAAATCCCCTCTGTGCATCTATAAATTACCTCTCCCTACACTGAAGAGTCATTTTCCAGGAGGGGACAGAGGACCTCTTGCTTAGGAACACCAAGCAAAGTTGAGGATAGGGGTGTACCAAGGAGACTAAGTGAAATTCTACATACTCATTGTTAAGAGCCTCAGGACTCTTCCACAAACAGGGCTCCCAAAATGCTGGTAGCCAGGATTAAAACCTCCAGGCAGGAGACTGGAGGATTCTTCTCTGGGTTATCTTTCTAGCCAAGAGAAAAAAATTAAAGATCATGTTATCAAGGATTCCTCCAGTAAGTCTTCCCAGCCAGATCACATAGCACTGAAGCTCGCAGTTAACAGGACCCAGTCATGTGCAAAAAATTTCAACTAGCTTTTTAGTGGCCCACTCTTAAGTAAGCTTAGACTGTAAAGGATCATCAGAGGAAGTCTCTAACATGAAGAACAGAGTCCAAGACAAATATGGAAAAACAGTTTGGAAGAGACAGCTATGATACAGGGAGAAAAAAACTTCAAGGAAAGAACAAGATGCTATTTTTTAATTTTTTTACAAAAGAGATGAGGGAGAGATTCAAAGAACAGAAAATACCTCTTGAAAATTAAAAATAAGAGAGAGAAAATTTTTCAATAAAAGGACTAGATGTTAAAGCTGAGGAAACCTTCCTAAAAATAGAGCAAAAGGTGAAATAAGGTGGATGAGGGGGGCAATAGTAGAGGACAAAATGTACAACACCCAAATAATAGAATTCTAGAAAAGAAAAAGAAAAACAATAGGGGAAGATTAAATGAAAGAATAATTTTTTAAAAATTCCAGTACTGGAGGTTGTAAGTTTCCAGATTGAAGGGTCCTACTAGGTGCCAAAGAATAAAAATAGGTCCACACTAGGGCATTAAGGCACATCATCATGAAATTTCAAAACACTGAGGACAAAGAGAGTCTATTATAGAGGTGGAGGAATATCATAATACATATTAAAGAACAAGAATCAAAATGACATTGGACTTCTCTACAGTAACATGGGAAGCTGGGAGGTTGTAGAGCCTTCAAAACTCTCAGTGAAAATTACTTCCAAAGTATAATCTATACCCAGCCAAACTATCAATCAAACATTAGGATACAATAAAGATATTTTCAACTGTTCAAGGTCTCAAAAAATATATTTCCCATGTACCCTGTCTCAGAAAGCTACTAGAGGATTTATTCCACCAAGGGAATAAAGCAAGAAAATTGAAGACAAGAAATCTGAGAAGGAGGGCATTCAACACAACAAACAGACCCAGGGAACTCCAGGATAATGGTGGAGACAGGGACCTCAGGATGGCAGCTGAGCAGGAAACCTAGGGAGAAATCAGTCCACACTGGTGCAGGTTAGGAGGTTCTGGGGACTATATCTCTGAGAAAATAAGGTTGATAAATGATGCTATTAAAGGTATCTGGCATGCATGATGGAACAAGCCTTAGCCAAAAGCCAAGATGTTGAGTTTAGCAAATAGCAAAGACAGAATGAACTGTGTCTCTGATGACATCACAGAACCATCCCTAAAATCATCCTGTCTCCAGATGTCGTGTAATGTGAGATAATAAATAGCTCCTAGTTTAAATCACTTTCAGCTGGGTTTTCTATTTCTTGTGGCCAAAGTCATCCAATTGATACAGAACTCAAGTTCCTTCAGAAGAAAAGGGATAGGGTGCTTGACACATAGTCTGGAAAACCATCGTGAATTAGGAAGCTCTCTAATTAGTCACATGAACGTTCTTACTAGCTTTCTCTCCTGCATCTATTCAGTCTCCTTTCTGCAGCCATCATTTCCTCTGCTTCCTCATCGTCTGCTTTTTATTTTTTATTTTTTTAAGTAGATGGCTGGTCACAACTCTCTTCTATTTAATGGCTTCTTTTCTATTTCAGCTGCCATTGTTAAAATGCATATTTTCTACTATTTTCTTTTTCTTTTATATTGGAGTATAGTTGATTTACAATGTTGTGTTAGTTTTAGGTGTACAGCAAAGTGATTCAGTTATACATATACATATATCAATTCTTTTTCAGATTCTTTTCCCATATAGGTTATTACAGAATATTGAGTAGAGTTCCCTGTGCTGTACAGTAGGTCTGTTTTGATTATCTGTTTTATATATAGTAGTGTGTATATGTTAATCCCAAACTCCTAATTTATTCCTCCCCCACCCACCTTTCCCCTTTGGTAACCATAAATTTGTTTTTGAAGTCTGTGAGTCTGTTTCTGTTTTGTAAATATGTTCATTTGTATCATTTTTTGAGATTACACAAGTGATATCATATGATATTTATATTTCTCTGTCTGACTTCACTTAGTATGATAATCTCTTGGTCCATCCATGTTGCTGCAAATGGCATTATTTCATTCTTTTTTATGGCTGAGTAATATTCCATTGTATATATGTACCACATCTTCTTTACCCATTCCTCTGTTGATGGACATTTAGGCTGATTCTATGTCTTGGCTATTGTAAATAGTGCTGCAATGAACATTGGGGTGCATGCATCTTTTCAAATTATGGTTTTCTCTGGATATATGCCCAGGAGTGGGACTGCTGGATCATAATGCTGTTCTATTTTTAGTTTTTTAAGGCACCTCTATACTGTTCTCCATAGTGGCTGTACCAATTTAGATTCCCACCAATAGTGTAGGAGGGTTCCCTTTTCTCCACACCCTCTCCAGCATTTAGGGTTTGTAGACTTTTTGATGATGGCCATTCTGACTGGTGTGAGGTGATACCTCATTGTAGTTTTGATTTGTATTTCTCTAATAAATAGCAATATTGAGCATTTTTCATGTGCTTTTTGGCCATCTGTATGTCTTCTTTGGAGAAATGTCTATTTAGATCTTCTGCCCGTGTTTCGATTTTTTTTTTTTTTTTTGATATTGAGTTGCATGAGCTGTTTGTATATTTTGGAGATTTATCCCTTGTTGCTTCATTTGCAAATATTCTAGTAATTTGAGAAAGTAAATAGGATAGGTTCAGCCCATATTTTAATGTCAGGCCACATGATGTCTCAGACCAGCTTTCTGATTGGTTTTCCTTGGTTACAATTCCCATCTCTGGTCCAATCAGTTGGTGTTCCTGGGGGAAAGGAAAATAGTACCAGGGTCATGGTGACATAAAACTAGCCACCTAGATGCACCCACCACCTCAACAGAGATTACTGAGAGAAGGAAGGAGACACTTCTTCTTAGAATGGGCTGTGGAATAGACTAAATTAATCTCAGATAACTGAGGTTAATTAACCTCAGTTAATTAATTAATTTAATTAATTTTTCATGGTTTTTTTGAAACATGAAAAAAAGAGAGAATACATAAATTCCTTCCATGCTACCTCACAGGAAAGTCATTTTAAAGCTTAAACTACAACTTCCTGCTACAATCAGTTTCTCATGGCCTCATTGGAAATGAGATACAGCAGCTTCCCACCACTTCTATAATATCCATTCTGGAAATATTATACCCCTTGGGTAGTTTCATCTCCAGGCAAAAGAAATCCCATTTCCTTACATTGTCATTTTAAGGACTAAGGGGAAAAAAAATCTCATTCATCACATTTATAAAACTTATTTCCACAAAATGAATGTGTAGATCAGTTTTTGTTCAGAAATAATGAAGGCATTACATAAATGTCAAAGGCTATATCTTAAGTTATGTCATTTTTATTCATAGACTATGTACTGATACAATTTAAATATGCAAAATCTTTTGTCCTTGCATGGGTCATAAAATACATGGGCCATTTCCTGTAGGAGCCAGAAAAATTCATGATGGGTGATAGAATAATATATAGATCTACATATAGACATATAGTACATTATAGAGAGATATACCTAGTTAAAACTCATGTGCCTTTAAGTACATATAAACTTGATGATAGCTTAGTGTATGTGTATCTATTTCTAGATAATGCTAACATATCTTGTGCATATACAGGGAGATTAGAGTGTGTATATATATGTACATTTGTTGAGAGAGGACAAGAAAGAAAGCAACATGTTTTTAAAGACAGGTATTAATATGTTCTAAAAACATGTTAGTGTTATATCTTTAATACATATTTTAATATGCCTTTAACCCTGTGGCAGCCCAGCAAAAACATAAAATCGGCCTAGCAATGGGGTCATGGCAGATTCATTAAGGCTTATTCAGGTGTAGGGACTTTCTCACTAGTAGCCTATATATGTCCAGTCTATGGGCAGTAAAAGCACCTGTGTACTGAGGATTTACCAAATGCTAGGAATGGTGCTAAGGGCTTTTAATCTCATTTAATTTAACAAAGAACAGAGGAAGCTGGTCTATATCCAAATGTGGTAAACTCTTCCCTTATGTTCTCATAGTTGGTCCATACTCCGCATCTGAGCTACCATCACCCCAGGCAGACCTCACACCTGAGCTTGGCAATTACTTTGCCTGCTCCCCTCTATCCTTTCCCCGGCCACTTTCTCCTTTTGTACAGTGAATACTCTATGAGATCTCCTCCCATCAGCCCTTGAATTTGGGGGGACAGACACTGTCTTCTTCCCACTTTCTGTATGGGAGAAAGAAATCACTTGGAGAACATGGGCTTAGCAAAGTCTGAATTCCACTGTTCCCACTCTGGGCATTCTTGGCTAAATTGGTGCGAACTTCGTCATCTGTGAGATTACATGATTAGGTAGATGATCTCCGAGACTCATCTTCAATAGTCAAGTTCTGCCCTCTCCAAAGCTCACCCAGTCTCCACTCGTGGAGTGGCAGTGGCTGTGGGGAGGTTAGGCTTGGGAAGTCATCATTGACTCCTCAAGGTATCACCAGAGGCCCACCCCTTCTAGATACACCCTTTCCTTCGAGAGAGGGGTCGTTTGGGTTTTCTGGTTCCATCAGTTTGGGAATAAGCTTATCTCAACATACACAAAACAACTAAGAAGGCTATACAAAGGAGTGAGAATATTTTCTTCTTTTTTCCTTTTAGCCTACAAAGTTACTAAGATCAACCACTCTTCGTTTCCTTTTCTCACACAGGACAATGATATGTCCTCAGACAGTGCAGCCTTGAACTCACCCTTGACTTCTTAGCTGACCTGAAGTCCAGTTGGTTTGGGAGAAGGGAGTCTGCTCACTTTTATGATTGTTTGCATCAATTGCCCAGTCAATTAACATTATTGTGTTCTCCCAATCTGATGTTGAAGGACATTTTATAGGTTAATGCTATACCACGTCCAGTTCTCCCACAGGACACCTCACTTTCGTGTTTTGAAGCAGAAGTATACAAATTTGCCAGCCCTCCTCCTTATCTATTCCACCCATTTCTTTTTTTTTTTTTTTTAATAGTGAATACAGAGAGATGTCAGAGGAGCTAGTTAGAGTAGCAAGTATTAAATTTATTTATTTATGGCTGTGTTGGGTCTTCGTTTCTGTGCGAGGGCTTTCTCTAGCTGTGGCAAGCGGGGGCCACTCTTCATCGCGGTGCGCGGGCCTCTCAATATCGCGGCCTCTCTTGTTGCGGAGCACAGGCTCCAGACGCGCAGGCTCAGTAGTTGTGGCTCACGGGCCCAGTTGCCCCGCGGCATGTGGGATCCTCCCAGACCAGGACTCGAACCTGTATCCCCTTCATTGGCAGGCAGACTCTCAACCACTAGCGCCACCAGGGAAGTCCCCTCTTCCACTCATTTCTTAACTACAGAGGTAGATTTAACTTCCAGGGGTGGGAGGTTGAAAGGAGGAAGAAACCTCGTGCAAAGCTCATAGCAGCTGTTCCTAATTATAAATCATTAAGGAAGAAAGCAGCCTATTCAGAACAACTGCAAAAACCAATCACGGAGCATAAACTCCCATCTTCCTCCGTCTTTGCCAAATTAAGCCAGTTGTTCCAGACTCTCCTTCCTAAATCAAAGTCATACATTGTATAAGGACCTGCCTATGGTTGCCTTCAGAGAAAATTCAAAGTTGTTTCTGTAAGGTTATTTTACCTATGGAATCTATCCACATAGGTAATATGTACAAAATGAAAGTGTCAATTACTGTAAACACGAAGTGAGTGGCTGCACAGAGTAATGTTTTAATATAACTCTCCTCTAGTTTTCTACAGCTGTGTTTATTTTAATACCATTTTTCTCATCATAAAAATAATCTTAATATTTTTTTCATTATAAAAATAATCTATGCATGATATAGAAAATCTAGAAAATAACATTAGGCCTAGGACAGAATATAAAAATCATCTCATTTTCCATCCTATCATCTTATAAATGTTACTATTTTAGAATACATTCCTCCACTCTTTTTCTCCTCTTCATACAGATTTTTTTTACAAAGTGCATCTCACCGTACAAATTATCATATAACATCTTTCTTTCTCTTAATGGAATCGCAGGCATGTTGTATGCGTTAAGTATTTCTCTTACAACCTTATTCGTAATGGCTGCAAAGTAGTCCCTTAAATGGTTGGACCATAATTAAAAAAAAAAAAAACTCCTGTTGTTGCACATTTAGATTGTTTCCCATTTTTACTATTAAAAACATTGTTTCAGTGACTCATGGTTGATAAATTTTTGCATGCATTTCCTTCTGCTCTATTCCTCAGGATTGATACACTGGGTCAGAGTTTGCAAAACTTTAATATTCTAAAAGTTATTCACAGAAGAGTCATTACACCAAGAATTTTGCTGTAAGAGCTAGAAAGATTGTGCCAATTCAGTTTTTTAGAATCTTAGATTCTTTGAGTAAATTAAAGGAAATTACTTCTGGAGAGTCTAATTTAAATGTTCTGGAGTGGCGCCCAGGCCAGGCACATATATTTTTTTTTTAAGTGATAGAGCTGATTTTACAGTCCAGCTAGGGTTGAGGACCACTGGGGCTCAATCCAGTTAAGGAGCTCCTGATCTACCCCGGAATTTTACTTACAGGGAAGAGATAACTGTGTGCTGACACACAATATTTTATAATCCCATATAAAAATTTTTTTAAAAACATGACTGGAACAGAAACTTTTTTGAGTGATGCAACTATGAGTCCTTATAAATGAGTTTTATAGAATATCTTTCGTCTGTGTGCATCCGTATGTAAGCACACGTACATTAAACATCTAAGTTACAGCAATGATTGATGAAAAGAATATAAATTGCTCTCCCCGCCCCATCACCTCCTTACTTTGGAGTCCAAGAGTAAATCTACAACAAACAAATGAGGTGAGCACTTTCACCTCTATTTTGTCATCTAAATTTTCAAAGAATTTTTTTAAAGGAATGGATGAATAAAAAGCACTGGAGGGCTTCCCTGGTGGCGCAGTGGTTGAGAATCTGCCTGCCAATGCAGGGGACGCGGGTTCGAGCCCTGGTCTGGGAAGATCCCACATGCCACGGAGCAACTAGGTCCGTGAGCCACAATTACTGAGTCTGCGCGTCTGGAGCCTGTGCTCCGCAACAGGAGAGGCTGCGATAGTGAGAGGCCCGCGCTCCGCGATGAAGAGTGGCCCCCGCTCGCCGCAACTAGAGAAAGCCCTCGCACAGAAACGAAGACCCAACACAGCCATAAATAAATAAATAAATTTTAAAAAAATTAATTATTAAAAAAAAAAAAAAAAAAACACTGGAAGCGTGGCATCCAACGCCTTAAATTCTCAGGGGCAGGAAAATGAGATCCGACTACTTCCTCTTTCTAAACTTTCTTAATCTCTTAGAACATTATAATCCTCTCATCATCCTAAAGAAGTTTGAGCAGCGTCGCCCTGCTCTCTGCTTGCAGGCCCCTTTGACAGCAGTAAATGCCACCCAGTCTCCCCCTTCCCACTGACCCAGTCTGCTGGGGACATTAATGTCACCTGACAAATAATGCCTGTACCCAACCCCCAGCCCCCGAGTAGAGTGTGCCTTTCCATTTATATCTTTAGTATTCTCTCATCATTTATCCCATTTGAGCTCAGGCCTTTGCATTCAACTCTAAATATCTCTACAATTCCCGGTGAGAGGCCTAGCCATGCCAGCTTAAGCCACATAAAGATCAATTTACAAAAGACAGGAACTATTTGTGTCCAAAAATGTTGGCTTGTATTGTCTTTGGCCATTTCCTACCGAATAGAGCTACACTCCTGATTAATAATAAAAGTGAAACCTAACATTTATTAAGTAGATCATTTAAGAAACCTGGTGCTATAGAAAGGACATCCTATGTGTTCTTTTCAGTATTCCCACATTACCTATTTTACAGTGGAGGAAACTGAGGCTTAGAGAGGTCAAGACACTTATTTAAAGTTACAAAACAGGTAGGTAACAGATGAACTTAAGCTGAGATCCGCCATTTAACTTGAACACCAGCATGCTTATTCACTACACTTCTGAACATAGTCTCTCATTGATGGTTATCAAGGTATCTTCTAGCAAAACTCTAGCCAAATTGTTCCTCCAAAACACTATTTGGAATTATGTTAAGGGAACAGTCTCTCTCATTAGAGTAAACCACAGAAACTTTCATTGTTTTAGCAAAGAATTCTAGAAGGATAGTGTCCAGTTAGGGGGAGAATCAAATATCTGTTCATGTGTACCTATCAATCACAATATTTTTCTGCCAAATGTCTTGTTTTGCTTTCAAAAAGCAGTCTGTATCCTTGTACAGGCATACCTCCTCCTACTGCATTTTGCTTTATTGCACTTAACAGATATTGCATTTTTTACAAATGGAAGGTTTATGGTAACCTTGCATTTTTCAGATGATGGTGAGCATTTTTTTAGCAAAAAAGTATTTTTTAATTAAGGTATGTAAATTTTTTAGACATAACGCTGTTGCACACTTAGTAGACTACAGTATAGTATAAACATAACTTTTATATGCACCAGGAATCCAAAAAATTCATGTACTTGCTTTATTGTGATATTCACTTTATTGCAGTGATCTGGAAACAGAACCTGCAGTATCTCTGAGGTGTGCCTGGACCTCTTCTTTCTGTTTATACCAAGTCTACAAATCCATCAAGACCACACCCATACCCTGTACAGTTGAATTTGTTGCCTATTTACTCCAGGAACAGTAATTCCCCTTTTCCCATAAATTTCTGGTTCACCCAACTATACAAATCCATTCAGAAAGGGACCAAACATAGGCTATGAGTATCTACTCTATGTGTACTATGCTTGTTGTAGAGAAGAGCTTTATGTAAGGGGAAAGATATAGGAACTAGCAAAATATGATATAGTGGGAGAGGAGGGAAGCAGATTAAGCACAATCTTGGCCAAGTTACTTCATTTCTGAGTCTCAGTTTCTTCATCTTCCAAATGAAGAGGTTAGGTTAAATAAACTCAGTTCTAATTTCTGGTACATCTTTATATGTCTTTCATTGTCTGCAACACTGTCAGTGCTCAATTAGCAGTGTTGAATTGACTTACTAATTTTGAGTCTTTCAAAAAAAAAGATTATGTCTAAACCCTAAGCACATATAATTATTACTTGGCTTCAAGTTTTGCCAGAAATGCAAAGCTTCACTGAAATTCTCATTTAGCTTGGCTTGGCGATTTGAGATGAGAGTAATCTTCACAACAAAACCTTATTCAAGAATTCAAATTCAGCCAAGCCAAAACTTTACGAAGATGCTTTCTTACCTTTCATTCACTCCTAAAGCTATGTCTCTCTGGCTCCTACCCTAAAAGTGCTTTTACAACATTACAGTGATCTCCTAGTTGTCAAACACAATGGTGACTCTTCAAACCTCATCCAACTCAACTTCTCCATGCCATTGGAGAGTGCTGACTCTTTTTTTTTTCATGTATAAATATAAAGATTTTATGTGGTTTTTTAAAAATTGAAGTATAGTTGATTTACAATGTTTCAGGTGTACAGCAAAGTGATTCAGTTGTATACATATTCTTTTTCAGATTCTTTTCCATTATAAGTTACCACAAGATATTGAATATAGTTCCCTGTGCTATATAGTAGGTCCTTGTTTATTTTATATATAGTAATGTGTATATGTTAATCCCAAATTCCTAATTTATCCCTCCTCCCCCCTTTCCCCTTTGGTAACTGTAAATTTGTTTTCAAAATCTGTGAGTCTATTTCTGTTTTGTAAATAAGTTCATTTGTATCATTGTTTTCGATTCCACATATAAGTGATATCATATGATATTTATCTTTCTCTGATTTACTTCACTTAATATGATAATCTCTAGATCCATTCATGTTGCTGCAAATGGCATTATTCCATTCTTTCCTATGGCTGAGTAATATTCCATTGTGTGTATACACACATACACACCCCCCCACACACACACCACATCTTCTTTATCCACTCATCTGTCAATGGACATTTAGGTTGTTTCCATGTCTTGGCTATTGTAAATAGTGCTGCTATGAACACTGGAGTGCCTGTATCCTTTTGAAT
The DNA here is from genome assembly GCF_965194805.1 of Balaenoptera borealis. Lineage (NCBI taxonomy): Eukaryota > Metazoa > Chordata > Mammalia > Artiodactyla > Balaenopteridae > Balaenoptera > Balaenoptera borealis. Next base: position 31,267,977 of record NC_138868.1, read on the forward strand.
AAGGGTTTTTGTCTTTTCTGGATATATGCCCAGGAGTGAGATTGCTCGATCATATAGTAACTCTATTTTTAGTTTTTTAAGGAACCTCCATAATTTTTTCCATGGTGGCTGTACCAATTTTACATTCCCACCAACAATGTAGGACGGTTTCCTTTGAAGATTGCTGACTCTTCTTTTCTTACTCAACTCTCTTGACCTGCATGAGCCTTTCTTTACTCTGATGCCTTATTTCTCCTCCTACTCCCATTTCAATCTCCTTTATGAGTTTTTTCTCTCATTTTCCCTCAGATATTAATGTCCCTGGGTTCCATGCTTAGTCCTTATCTCACTTCATGAATTCTCCCTGGGTGGTCTCACCCACATGGCAAACTTCCTAAATGTTTCTTCCTAAATGGAATTTCCCATCCTCACCTCTCTGCTGAGTTTCAGGTATGTACATGACAAATATCTCCACCAGAAACATCCCACAAATACCTTAAGGCCAACATATACAGAACTAAATCATTATATTCCATCCCAAAGCTATTCCAGCTTCATTAATATGTATATGAATATAAACTGATGGACACTCTCTCTGTAGGGGATAAATGAATATAAACAATTCAGGGAATAAATGCAACCAAATTTTAAAGTCCAAATCCTTTAGTCCTTCAGCACCAAAAATTTCTTATGTAACTATTTTATTTTATTTTATTTTAAAATTAATATACAATGTAACTGACTTTTAAAAATACAGTTCTATGAATTTTAACACATGGATAGATCCATGTAACTATCTCCACAGTAAAAGAACAGACAGAACAGTTCCCTATCCTGGCTGCCTCCCACCCAAAATTCCCTATATTATCCCTTTGTAGTCATACCTTCTCTTTACTCCTTATTCCTACAAGTAACTGATCTTTTTCCTGTCACTGCAGTCCTGTCTTTTAGAGAATAGCATAGGAATGGAATTATACGTTATACAACTTCTTGAAACTGGCTTCTTTCAATAGGTATAATGCTTTTTTAGATTCATCCAAATTGTTTTGTGTACAAATACAATTTGTATTTGTATTTGCACAATATTCCTTTTGTTGATGAATAGTATTCCGTTATATGGATATAGCGCAGTTTATTTATACATTCACCTACTGAAGGACTTTTGGGTGTTTTCAATTCTTAGCAATTATGAATAGAGCTGCTATAAATGTTCATGTTCAGGTTTTGATGTGAAGATAAGTTTTCATTTCCCTAGGGCAAATACCTATGAATGGGATTGCTGGGTCATATGGTAAATATATGTTTAACTTTATAAGAAATTTCCAAACTGCTATCCAGAGTAGCTATATCATTTTGATACTGGGAATGTCTGTGAGTTCCAGTTTCTCCACATCCTCACCAGCACTTATCAGTATTTTTTATGTTAGCTATTCTAATAGATGTGCCATAGTATCTCACTGTGGTTTTAATCTTCATTTCTCAAATGGCAAATAAATATTTTTATGCGCTTGTTTGCCATCTTTTTGCCCAAATTGTTTGGGATATTTTAGTTCCTTTGTTTTTCCATACAAATTTTAGAATGAGTTTTTATATACTTTCTAAAACTCCTGTTGGAATTTTTATTTGAATTGAGTTAAATCTACAGATAAATTTGAGAATAGTTAAATCTTTACTCTGTTGAGTCTTCTAATTCATGAACACAGTATTCTTTTTTTAATTGAGTGGTTTGTTTTCTTATGGTTGAGTTATGAGAGTTCTTTTTAGATTCTAGACACAAGTCTTTTGTTGGATATGTGATTGCAAATATTTTCTCCCAGTCTATAGCGTGTCTTTTCATTCTCAAAATAGTGCCTTTGAAGCAAAAGTTTTTCATTTTGCTCAAATCTAATTCATCTGTCTTTTACAGATTGTGCTCTTGGTATCACATCTAAGAATTCTTTGTCTAACCCCAAGTCACAAAGTTTTTCTCCTTTTTTTTCTTTAAAATTTCATATTTCTATATTTTACATGTAGATCTATGACCCATGTGAGTTAATTTTTGTACAGAGTTTGAAGTGAAGATCAAGGTTCATTTTTTGCATATGGCTATCCATTTGTTTCAACACCATTTGTTGAAAGGCCATCCTTCCTCCATTGAACTACTTTCACAACTTTGTGGAAAATCACATGGGCATATTTGTGTTCTCTATTTTGTTTCATTGATCTATGTGTCTGTCATTTTGCCAATGTCACACTGAATTGATTTCTGTGGCTTTATAGTAAATCTTAAAATCTGACAGTGTGATTTCTCCAACTTAATTACAATTTTTCAAAATCATTTTAGTTATTATAGTTCCTTTGCCTTTCCATATACCTTTCAGGATCAGCTTATCTGCATCTATAAAAATAATGCTGAGATTTGGCTGGAATTGCACTTAAATCTATACGTCAATTTGGGGAGAGTTACATCTTTGCTATGCCTATTCTTTCAATCCATAAAGTAGTATATCTCACCATTAATTTAGATCTTCTTTAATTTATTTTGCCAGGGTTTTGTAGTATTGCTCATACAAACCCTGTTCATGTTTTGTTAGATTTATATCTAAGTATTTAAATTTTTGGAGCTAATGTAATTTTTTTTTTTCTGCACCATGCAGCATGCGGGATCTTAGTTCCCCAACCAGGGATTGAACCCATGCCCCCTGCAGTGGAAGTGTGGAGTCAACCACTGGACTGCCAGGGAAGCCCCTCGAGCTAATGTAATTTTTAAAATTTTGTTAATTGCTGCTATAAAGAAATACATTTGATTCTTGTGTGTTGACTTTGTATCCTGCAATCTAATTAAATTCACTTACTAGTTTAGGAGTTCTTTTGTGGATTCCTTGGAATTTCCTAAATGGACAATCATATCATCTAAAAATATGCTTGCCTTTATTTCTTTTTCTTACCTTATACTGGCTAGGACATCCAATACAATGTTGAGTGTTGAACGTGGATATCCTTCCATTGTTCATATGATTAGGGGAAAAGCATTCAGTCTTTCACCGTTAAGTATGATGTTAGCTAGGTGTTTTTGTAGATACCTTTTATCAGGTTAAGAAACTTTCCTTCTATTCCTAGTCTGCTCAGAGTCTTTCTTATGAATGGATGTTGAATTTTGTCAAATACTGTTTCTGCATATGATATGATCATGTGATTTTTCTTTTTTAGATTGTTTACAATCTGAATGGTGGATTACACTGACTAATTGTTTAATATTGAACCAGTCTCACATTCCCAGTTTTAATCTCCACTTGGTAATAGTGGATTATTATTTTTATATATCGAAAGATTTAACTTCTTAATATTGTATTTTACTGAGTATTATTGCATTTATAGTCATGAGGCATATTTGGCCTGTAGTAGTGTTCTTTTTTTTTGTTGTAGTGCTGTCTTTGTCTAGGTTTGGTATCTGGGTAATGCTGGCCTATAAATTGCGTTGGGAGTGTTCTCTCCTCTTCTAATTTCTGGAAGAGATTGTATAGCATTGGCTGTAATTCTTCTTTAAATATTTGGTAGAATTTGCCAGTGCAACCATCTGTGCCTGAAGATTGCTTTTTTTTTTTTGAAACTTTTAACTACAAAGTCAATTTCTTTAACTGTTATAGAATTATTTGACTTATCTATTACATCTTGAGTGAGTTTTGTTAGTGTATTGTTATCAAGGAATTGTTCTATTTCATCTAAGTTTTCAAATTTGTGTCAATAGAGTTGTTTTTAGTATTCCCTTAATATCTTTTTAATGTCTGTGGGATCTGTAGTGATAACCCCTCTTTCATTCCTGATATTGGCAATTTGTGTCGTATCTCTTTTTTTCTTTGTTAGTCTCCCTAAAGGCTTATCAATGTCATTAATCTCAAAGAATCAGCCTTTGTTTTTTTATTGTTTTTCTCTATTGTTTTCTGTTGTCAATTTCACTGATCTCTGTTCTTACCTTTATTATTTCCTTCTTTCTGCTTTCTTTGGGTTTAGTTTATTCCTGTTTTTCTAGTTTTGTTTTTTTTAATGGAAACCTAGGTTATTGATTTGAGACTTTTCTTCTTTTCTTAGACAAGCATTTAATGGTATTTATTTTTTAAATTTCTGTGGAAAATTCTGTGTCGTAGAAAAATACTCAGACCTGGTCTTAGGGTACATCAGATTTAATTTGAATGCAGACAAGATATTGGTAAATTAATGAATCCATCACCTCATTTGAGAGAGGAACAAAGTGATTCAAATGTGAAAACTCTAGATGGTCCAGTGCAGAGTTAATCACAGAGTTATAATAGGCAAGAGTTGTTGAGCAACGAACAGACAAAGCTATCTCTGCAGCAGAGTGGGGGCCTCTTCTGCAAGGCTCTTGATCTTTTTTACTAAAAGAAACTCTGATAACCCCATGTATTTTCTTCAGTCATACATGCTCCTACCTTTATGTCTCTTCTACTAGGAAACACCAATATGCATTGTGGAAGTGTCCATGGTATGTTGTTTGTAATATACTCAATTGCTCCTTTTGTGATTCACTCAGTAACTATTAATAAATATTTCTGGTGTGTTTGAGGCTACAAAGGATTTACTTTAAGCCTCATATTTTAATAAACTTAAAGCAGTTCCCTTAGGCGGGAAACACAATATATACAAATGAAATCTACATTAAGCAGTAATAGTTATCATTTATTTAAAACATACTATGTGCCAGACATTGTATGTGCTGGGTACATATATTTAATTTCTACCACCATCCTGTAAGGTATACATAATCAGGAGGGTAGTGTCATAGAAAAAATATAGGTGTGAGAGTTAGAAACCAAGTTTGACAGACTTGTGGTTGCCAAGGGGGAGGGGAGGAGGGAGAGGGATGGACTGGGAGTTTGGGGTTGGTAGATGCAAACTATTACATTTAGAATGGATGAACAACAAGGTCCTACTGTATAGCACAGGGAACTGTATCCAATCTCCTGGGATAAAACATCATGGAAAAGAATATGAAAAAGAATGTCTCTATGTGTATAACTGAGTCACTGTTGTACAGCAGAGATTGGCACAGCATTGTAAATCAACTAGACTTCAATTTAAAAAAATACCAAACATAAGTAAATAAAAAAAGAAAGAAAGAAAGAAACCAAGTTTGAATCTCTGCTCTCTCGCTTAACATGACTTAAGCCAGTTATATGAACTCTCTGAACTTCAGTTTTTCTAACTGACAAATGGGGATAAAGTTGTTGTGAGGATTAAAAGTGATAACACTTATATGAAAATGTCCTAGTTGGGTAGGGAGAATAGGGATTTTGAAGTCGAAAATACTTTAAACCCCAAAGTACTGCATGTTAGCTATGAGACCTTCAGCGTATTACTTATCCTTTCTGTTTTGATCTCATATATAATATTGAGCTTATTAGATAGACAGATAGATAGATAGATAGATAGGTAGATAGACAGACAGACAGATAGATACAGACAGACAGAAAGACATAGCATCTTCCCCTTCACCATAAATCCTCTCCTTTAGGTGTCTTCCTCTCAATTACTGGCAACTCCACCAATCCATCCTCTCAGCTGTTCAGATCAAACAACTTGGAGTAATTTTTAATTCTCCTCATGACACAATCAATCTGGGAGCAAATCCCATTAGCTCAACCTTCAAAATTTATCTAGACTTCGTCCTCCTCTACTACCCCCTCCTCCATCACCCTGCTCTGAGCCACCTGTCCCATTGTCATAACTTCCTAACTCGTTTTCTCACTTCCACTCTTACCTTCCCATCCACTATTCTCATCACGGCAGCCAGAATGACACTTTTAAACATCAGTCAGATCCAATTCCCCAGTGGCTTCCCATGTCAGTCAGAGGAAACGATGGTCTTTCCAATGGCATTAAAGGTCCCTCCAAAGCTCGCCCACCCCTACCACCCATCTTACCCCACTCAGCCACCCGTATGTTCTCTCCTCCTATGTTCTCACCTGCACCTGTACCACACCCAGTCCGCTAGCCTCCATGCCATTCTGGGAACATTCCAGGTTCTCTCCCACCTGAGGGACTTTATAATTTCTATTCCTTCCACTTGGAATGTTCTTCACCACATAGCCTGAAGCCTCCCTACCTCAGCTCCTTTAAGTCTGCTCAAACATCATCTTCTTACCAAAGCCTTCCTTGTTCACTCATTTAAAATTTCAGTAGACTCTCCACCCAGTGCTCTCTATTCCCTTAGCCTACCTTGTTTTTCTCTATAACATTTATCACCGTCTAACAGTGTTATATTGTGCTTATTTACTTTTTTGTTATTATTGTCTCTTCCCCCAAAACACACACACACACAAATGGGAGCTTCACGAAAGCAAGTATTTTTGGCTGTTTTGTTCATCGTTGTATCCCCAAACCTAGAATAGTATCTAGCACATAGTATTCTCTGTCCCCCTCTTGCTGCTCTCCTCTTGTGATTTCCCCTCTCCTCATCTACTCTTCTCTCCTCTTCCCTCCCTTTACCTCCTGTCCCCCTCCTCTCTTCCCCTTTCTCTCTGAAATATATATGTAGACATATCATGGCAAAATTTCTGTACTCATGGAATGTTAGAGAAAGTGATATACAAAGCAAATCTTAAGTTTCCTTGGCTTGTTAGAAAACAACCCCCCTTCAATGGGAAAGAATACAGAATTAATCCTACATTTAAGATATGTGTACTAGCACCCTACAATGTGTCAGGTACTACTTTATTTAAGAGAAATAAGAAATAATCTGTGTCTTCAACTCACTGTCTAATTTGAGAAAAAAGCGAGTAAATATGTAAGAAATAAGAGAAAGGTACTCACACACACAAAATATTTTACCTACTGAGGAGGGAATTGTGGGAGGTTTAAAAATACATTTGACGTGGTCAAGATAAAGCTGGTAATAACAATCAATTAGAGAGAAAACTAATAGCACAGTGTGAATTTGGTGCAGAAGTTTCCCCATCTGATGAACCTAGGGGGTTGACCAAGATGATTCAAGAGTTCCTTTGACAATGAGTCATCCATAATTTCATGATTGCTTTTGCCTGTTTGCGATTATGAAATGATCCTCACGCTATCATTCCTAATATTAGAAGATTCTGTTCTAACCAGTACAAATTGTTAGGCCAGGGAGTGGGTGTTTATGGTATGGGTTTATTTGTTCTCCAGTGGGCCAGGGTTACAGTGAACTCAGCATTTACTGGATAATAAACACATACTAGAACCTTCCCTAATTTGTTAAATGGGACTAAACAAGAGGTGTTTGGGGGCACATTCAGGGGAACTCAAAGAGCTAGATGGAGGAATGCGGAAGGTGACTAGTAATAGCTACAGTGTTCCTGTATTATGAAAACAAAATTGTCCTTCTGAGTAAACATTTAGCAAACTGGCAAATTCATAACTCCAGTGGGCAGAGGGCTGAACATGCCAATGGCAACAGTGAAAAGAAGCCTTGAGGACATCCCTCCAGTTTCCAAACCTTCTTTTATTAGTGGAAACTTTTGGAGTGCTGCTCCATGCCCTAGAGGTCTAACTCTGTGTAAGGTCGAGGGTGGGAACTTCAGACACAAAGGGAACATCTGGGGGGAAAAAACCACATCTTCTTTAAGAGAGCTCTTTGGGAAATGGTAGGAATAGCCAATAAGTGGATGGTACTTTGTGATTTCATATGCATTGTCTCATCTACTCTCATAGTATCTCTGCGAGGTAAGTACTATCATTTTCCTCATTTGATAAAATAGAAAACTGAGAAAAGAGAGATGAAGTGACTTTCCCAAAAGGCAGACACAGGACTTGAAGGCTGGTCTTTTCACTCTCAATTCTACACTCGTCTTTCCCTACTTGCTGTGATGAAATTCAGGAAAAAAGAGCTTGGAGAATTCTGGTCTAGAGTACTGTTTCCCAGGCTTGGTTGCCCATTGAAATCACTTGGGAATATTTATAAACCCTGATGCCTGGGTGCCAACACTAGAAATTCTGATTTAATTGATCTGGGGTACAATCTGGACAAGGGGATTTTTTTTTAAGACCTCCAGGTGATTCTAAAGTTTATTTAGAATTGAGAATAACTACAGGGAAATTATTTTAAATTACAGATACTCTGAGCTCCAGGTCTTTTGAGTTAGATTCCCATAGGTGAGTTGGGGTAATTGTATTATTTTATAATCTTCCCAGGCTGTTCTAGTGAGTAGCCAGATATGAGGACCACTGGTTTACCATATGATCTTTAAAGCTGCTCAAGGTGAGTACTACCTGAAGATCCAGGTACTAGTCCTACCTCTATTCTTGTTCTTGTTCTCATGGGGAACTGATTCATCTTCACAATGTCTCTGTTGTTTCTTTGTCCTAAAATAAGGCTACTGATATTTGTTCCATCAATCTCTTTGAAATGTTCAAAGGAAAAGTGATGAATGCCCAAGTGTTTTAAAAGTTATGACACATCCTACATTTGTAAGGTATTATTATTATTGCTCCCCACTGGTATTCTTGGTTTTTATCTCTAAAATTGACTGCCTTCTGAACAGGCCACCTCCATAGGAGAAGGATTCTAGGCTTTACTTCCTACTCTCTCTTTTGCCCTCTTTACAATCCATGAGGAGGCAGCCTATGACTAAGAAGAAGGGTCACTGCAGATTCTCTTTCCCATCAGAGGAAATAATACATAGAGGAACCTTGCCCCAGTGAGGGGAAATGGAAAGAGATGAGAACTGTGTAGCCCCAAGAGCAAGCGTTTGTTATTAAATATACAAATACAAACAAAGGACTGAAATGTTAGCCAATATGATTTCTCAGCACTCAAATTCAATTCAGAAATGAGACTGCCCATTACCAATAATATCCTATCCAATCGGAAGCATGCAGCTTCTTCACTGGGGCTATGCCAGGGCTTTGTGCATCTAACTCTATAATGGGGATATTAGGAGTGACCTGGCAGTGGGGAGGAGATACTTAAAGAAACATTGCACATTATACAGATGCTTTCTCAGTTCAGACGCAACTCCTTCCAATAGGTCACTACTCTTCAAATTTTCAGAAGGATGACATAAGGGGATGACCTTTAAGAGGTTTTAACCCTTTCAACCCTAAGGAAGACTGCAAATCACTAATGTCTGGGATCCAGTCCCAGAGATTCTGACTTAAGTGTTTTCAGGTGGCATCATGTAGTTTTTAAGCCTACAGGAAGATTGCAGTGGGTAGTCAGTGCTGAGACCCCAAGGAGAGAGAGTTGACAGAGTAAGAGGGGCCAAGTCTGTATCCCCAGTCCCTTACTTTCCCTTGGGGGTTCTTCTGTGTGGGCAGAAAAAAAAAACTCATAAAATTTGAGTTCGCAAAAGCAATATTTCTGAGTAAATACTTTTCTGTAATATGTTGTTATGAATACCTATGTTATCTAAATTTATAAATTAAATACTGTAAGTAGACATGTTATTATTTTACTCATCTCCCAATTTTACATATGTATGCTCCCCCAAATCTTTTTAAAAACATTTTCATGGGGAAAATGAGGAAATCACTCATGATCAGGCGTAAATAGAAGAAGGGTTGATTCCTACAGTATTTTTAGAGCTTTAAATGTCTCATATGCATTGTGACTTCCTAATGTGGGAAAGGAATATAACATGGTATATTTCCCATTCTTACTTGACCATGGAAACTTAAGCCACATAAGACAGGAAGTCTGCAGAATGCATACTGGGAAACTCTGCTCTTGCCCAAAAGAATCCAACCCACCTCAAATATACCTTTAGCAGCTTCCTTTGATCTCTAAGCACAATGCCTCCATGTGTGCGTGCCATCTTACTGCTCATCATAATGAAGCTATCTCCTGTTGAGCTAGTACATTTCATCCAGGAGAAACTTTTCATTTTGTTCCTTTCTGTCATTTACTGGAATACCATCCTTACTGAGTGATTGACATAACAAATGAGCTCACTGTTCAGATGTGATCCTTATCCCTATGACAGAGAATGCTCTTGCCGTTTTCAAGCTCATCAGTATAATAATTCCTTAACTATACAACATCCAAACCACCACAAAATCATACACCAAGTAATGGAGAGTCAAGTAGCACTTCTTATTTGCTAAGTGATGTGTGAGTATACAATGATGGGTAATAATATGAATTGTAATTACAATGAATTGAGCATTCCTTGGGCTATGGTACTGATTAAAAAATTAATAATAACTATGAGTGATATTAATGATCATATTTGGAGTATTTATTATGTGGTGGCCTCTGTACTAAGGACTCAACATTTAATTCTCACTATAATGATCCCCACAAGATTGGTACTGTTATCTCCATTTTACAACTAGCAAAACTGGGTGTGCGACTGACAAGGGGTTAATATCCAAAATACAAAAAGCTCATGCAGCTCAATATCAAAAAAACAAACAACCCAATCAAAAAATGGGCCGAAGATCTAAATAGACATTTCTCGGGCTTCCCTGGTGGCGCAGTGGTTGAGAATCTGCCTGCTAATGCAGGGGACACGGGTTCGAGCCCTGGTCTGGGAAGATCCCACATGCCGTGGAGCAACTGGGCCCATGAGCCACAACTGCTGAGCCTGCGCGTCTGGAGCCTGTGCCCTGCAACGGGAGGGGCCGTGATAGTGAGAGGCCCGCGCACCGCGATGAAGAGTGGCCCCCGCACCGCGAGGAAGAGTGGCCCCCGCTTGCCGCAACTAGAGAAAGCCCTCGCACGAAAACGAAGACCCAACACAGCTAAAAATAAATAAATAAATAAATAAATAAATAAATAAATAAATAAATAAATAAAGTAGCTATTAATTTAAAAAAAAAATAATAATAAAATAAATAAATAGACATTTCTCCAAAAAAGATATACAGATGGCCAAGAGGCACATGAAAAGGTGCTCAACATCACTAGTTATCAGAGAAATGAAAATCAAAACTACAACGAGGTATCATCTCACACCAGTCAGAATGGCCATCATCAAAAAATCTACACACAATAAATGATGAAGAGGGTGCGGAGAAAAGGGAACCCTCCTACACTGTTGGTGGGAATGTAAATTGGTACAGCCACTATGGAGAGTAGTATAGAGGTGCCTTAAAAAACTAAAAATAAAACACCATATGATCCCGCAGTCCCACTCCTGGGCATATATCCAGAGAAAACCATAATTTGAAAAGATACATGTACTCCAATATTCATTTCAGCACTATTTACAATAGCCAGGACATGGTAGCAACCTAAATGTCCATCAACAGAGGAATGGATAAAGAAGATGTGGTACATATATACAATAGAATATTACTCAGCCATAAAAAAGAACGAAATAATGCCATTTGCAGCGACATGGATAGACCTAGAGATAATCATACTGAGTGAAGTAAGTCAGACAGAGAAAGACAAATATCATATGATAATGCTTATATGTGGAATCTAAAAAATAAATGGTACAAATGAACCTATTTACAAAACAGAAATAGAGTCACAGATGTAGAAAACAAACTTATGATTACCAAGGGGAAAAAGGGGGTAGAGGGATAAACTGGGAGATTGGGATTGACATATACACATTACCATATATATAAAATAGATAACTGATAAGAGCCTACTGTATAGCACAGGGAACTCTACTCAATACTCTGTAATGACCTATATGGGAATAGAATCTAAAAAAGAGTAGATATATGTATATGTATAACTGACTCACTTTGCTGTACAGCAGAAACTAACACAACATTGTAAATCAACTATACTCCAATAAAAATTAATTTTAAAAAACCTGGGGGTGAAAGTCAACATAACCTACCCAAAATCACATAACTACTAAGTAGCTAAGTCCAACTACTTAACCCTCTATGACACTGCATTTCTCAATCTGTGGCTTTCCAGAGATTATCCCAAGCTGTTTGAGGACAAAGGCAGTCTAGCACCATATTCCAGAGTTATACCTCTAACTCTAAGTGACTGGCTTTTATACGGTAGCTACAGCTGGTGGCAGACAGAAGGAAATAAAATGAATTAGTAAAAGGCCTATCTAATACTAACCCAGAACTTTAAAAAGCCCAACAATGTACTAGAAATGGTTTCTATAAACATTTTTCATTTTCCTATTACTATTTTTTTAAATTGAAGTATAGTTGATTTACAATGTTTCATGTGTACAGCAAAGTGATTCATACATGTGTATGTCTATATACACACACACACATATATTCTTTTTCATATTCTTTTGCATTATAGATTATTACAAGATTTTGAATACAGTTCCCTGTGCTATACAGTAGGTCCTTGCTGTTTTCTATTATTTTTTTGAGGTACTTGTTCTATTGTATTTGACAACTCTTCTATGAAGAAAATCCTGGGAATTGTTCCCCAGGGAGGAACTATTGATATAGCAGGAAAATACTACTGACCTAGGTTTGAATCTGAGCCTCCACATGACTTTGAGTGAGATACTTAACCACTTCTTGTGGAAAAACTGGGGATAATTATATCTTCCTTGCAGAGTTATTATGAGATATAAATCAGATAATGTCATTTGGAAAGCCACGCACATAGTATTTGTGCAACAAATTATAGTTTTCTTCAGGAAAAACAAGGAAAACAATAGGAAAAACAACAACAATTGAAAAGGTGGCAGGCCGTCTGCTCTTCTGCCCTTTAGCTTCTTGGTGCTGATATCATTTGCAAGTTTCCACTAGGGGGTGATCATACTGTGCTCCAAGTGGTTATTTTAAGTAGCTCAGATTTGGCTGAAAAAGGTAACACTAACTCTAAGGGCTTACCTTGGGCAAAGATGATATAACCTTCCCACCTGTGAAGAGGCAGACACATGCACTGATGGAGCTTCAGTGATGAAAGCTGCAGACTGCGGGATGGTCTCTGTACTTCCTCAGTGCACTTTCATCAGTGTGCATTCTGGCAGTTTCCCAGCCACCAGGAAAACTTTGTACCCAGAGAATCTTTTAATTCAAAGAACAATGATAAGTACATTTGCGTACTCTGTGAAAAGTATATAATGCAATCTGAGGTATTTGATGTAAGTCATAATTAAAATGCCTAAATCTTCATAAAATGATACATGCAGGACCACGAATATTTCATCTTTATATTTGATGAAAAATTATTAATAAATTATTTGTATGGGCATTTTTGCAGATTTATATTTAACTTTTAGACTATAACTACTACTTTGTAGATGGAGGGGATACTTTCTTTTAAAATCAAAGACAGTGGGGTCTGTCAAGGTGGGGAGATGTGACTATAATTTTGGAAAGATGATAAATGTTTCAAAAATGTAAATGCTGTAGACCAGAACATCTAGGGACGAAAATATTTCATAGGTAGATAAATCTTGATGATGCAACTTACTAGCCTCGGTGTACTTGTCAATAAAATGAAAATAATTTTATATAATTTGTGGAGTTGATGTGAGGATTAAATAAAATGACCTGTGTAAAGAGCCTAGCATGAGACCACACATGGAGTAGACACTGATAAATATTACTTCCTTTTGCTTTTTCCTGTGTCAAGATGGGCTTCACCTAGCAGATCTTATTTGGCAGAGTGGTTTAAATATTCTTTGGGGACAGAGAAAGCAGCTTTTAGCAGCTAGCTTTAAGCCCTCAGAAACCTAGAGTGAACGCTAACCAAAAATAAATTAAAAGGCAGTGTGAAAATTGTAAACATAGACTTATTCAGTTATTTTTTATAAAGCTTGTAGAAAACATTTAAAATGTGTAAACGGAAAACAAAGGAGGTGAGCAGCTGTCACAGCTGAGACGACAGTTCCACGGCTTTGGAGAGTTTACACTCATCTTCGCGCCTCAGTTTATCCGTCTTCCTCAAGGGGATAAAATAGAGAAAACAAAGAATATGCTACAAGGGCTTAGAATGCTTCCCCTCAAAGCTCATTATTATGACATAAAAGCAGCTATTTGTAAAGCATTGCTTAGAATCCTGTTGTTATATAATTAGAACAAATCACATTCTGTTGTTCTCCATTTATTGAAAATCAAGAGGAAATCCAATTCTGAGTGGTTGATTGATTCCCAAAGGACTTGTGATGCCGCCTTTTATTTCACAGCCCTGGCAGCCACATTCAACCTATGCCCCAGTGAAAAGAATATAAATAACATGCGTAGGAAATGAATGAACTATCCAAGCAGAAATTTTTCTTATATGCTTTCTTTCCAGTCCTTTTCTTGGGGCTTTGAAATGGTCCTCAACTTACCAGGACCAACAGAACTTCCACCTTTGAAACACAAGGCAGGCTACACCATGTAGCTAGTGTACACAAGCAACATTTGCCACCTCAAAATGTCTCTTTGGGGACTTCCCTGGTGGCACAGTGATTAGGGATCTGCCTGCCGGTGCAGCGGACATGGGTACGATCCCTGGTCCGGGATGATCCTACATGCCGTGGAACAACTAAGCCCATGCGCCACAGCTACTGAGCCTGCACTCTAGAGCCCGCGAGCCACAACTACTGAGGCCGCGTGCCACAACTACTGAAGCCCGTGCACCTAGAGCCTGTGCTCCCCAACAAGAGAAGCCACTGCAATGAGAAGCCCGCGCACCACAAGGAAGAGTAGCCCCTGCTCGCCTCAACTAGAGAAAGCCCACGCGCGGCAAGGAAGACCCAATGCAGCCATAAATAAATAAATAAATTTATAAAAAGAAAAAAACTTTAAAAAAAGATGTCTCTTTGGCATGTGGATTATTTCAAACTGAAAACAATCAAGACCCAAAAGGCTCAAGAAGAAACTTTGACTTTTCCCCTAACTGCCTAAAGAATGTAGATAGAGGACCTGTCCCCGGCAGGGAGCTATCACCATAGATCGGTATAGTATGTACTAGATATATAGACAGAAAGGAACCCAGCAAAGTCTGCTTGTTAAAATCCCTCTCCGTGTCCCATCATCTCTGCCTATCCCAGCAAACATTTGTTTACCAAACATCTGCTTTTCCATCTCCATGTCAATTGCCTTCCTCCCCTTTGAAGTCCCAAACCACTAACCTCAACATGCTCCTTTGTCTTTAGCTGAATATGGTATTTAAGGTGAGAGCTTCAGCCATTTTGGTGAGTTACTCGTTCTCCTGGGTCTCTCCCCGTGTATACATGTTATTAAACTTTTATCTGATTTTCTCCTGTTAATCTGTTTCATGTCAATTTAATTCTTAGACCAGCCAGAAGAACCTAGAAGGGTAGGGGAAAATGTCTTCCTCCCCAACACTAAATAGTAAGCAAACGATAACAAAAAACAGTAAGCAAACGATAATACATTTGTAGAAATAAAGCACTTTCATAGCCATTATCTCATTTGATCCTCAATAACTCTGTGTCATGTGGCAAGGCAGTTATTTCTTATTATCCCCATTATACTTATGAGGAAACTGAGGCTCAGGTTGTAAAGCAAGAAAGTGTGAATGGGGTGCAGTGGGAAAGGGGAAATGTTGACTCCCTCTCAAAGGAGGGAGGTGATGGGCAAGAATGATATTAGAATGACCTCAGTTCTCTATGGGGATGGGGCAGTATATAAGAAATGCAAGTTTTTAGCAAAGCAGGGAGTGACTAATATGGCAGCAGTGACATCCCCGTGTACGCCATCCTCCATGGGTTCCTGTGAGCCTGGGATGTTTTGCAGTTACTTACAAGAATGCAAGCAATGTGATTCATTCAGGCACCATTTAAACTTTAAGTTCAGCTCAGAAGTAAAGACAAAGGAGAATATGCCACCAACCCAGCTGGTTTTAGTAAATATAAAGGCGGATTACCCAAAGCTTAAAAAAACCTTAAATGGACTGCCTTTCTTACCCCACCCTTACGGAGTGTTGGCTAGAAGAACTTACCTATTGTGTTAGGTAGCATGAGAGAAGGGGAAAAACAGAGTAGGGCAACCCAAAGTCAAAATCAACAATCTTTGTGAATCTGAGCCATCGACTCTTTGCCTAAAGGGCATGAGGGAGGAACCAAGTTTCCACCCTCTTAATGCAGAAATGAGAGTAATGGTTGAGAGAAAAAGGAAAATCTTTTCCTTCCTCCCTCCCCAGAAAAAGCGTGATTAAATAACAGCACAATGGTGCCATTCCAAACCCCAATATCCTAATTAGAAAACAAAAATGACACGCTTTTAAAAAGAATTTTATACACATTTCAGATCCAAAACAATAACAAAGTAGGGTGTCTCCAAACCTGGATCTAATGTGATTACACACGGTAATTAACAATGAATTTGTAACCAGCCCTGTTGGCTCTGTTCAGATGCCAAGGATGGGAGTCCAGTGGATCATCAGTTGTGGGTGTAGATCCCTAATCTAAAGGCACTGAAACTTCTGGGTGATGAGAGATGGATTCCAAATAGCTGCAGAGACTTAAAGGAAAAGAACAAGGCTTTTGAGACTGAAAACCAGCCAGACACCTGGGTTTCTATCTTGGTGCCAAATGTCATCCCTCCTGTCTGCAGACATCTATAGGACAGAATCAAACTCAAGCCCAGTACATTCAGCAAAGCAGACTCAGTCCAGCATTCAACCCTCTGCCAGGCTGATATTAGGCCTGAGGACATCTGTCCCAGCCAGGAAAGGAGGAGTGCCAGAAAGCTTGCATTCAGCCTGTCGTCCTGCGTTTGCTGGGACTTGCAGCATCAGTGTCAACAGAGAAAATGTTGATGCTGGATGGCAGATTCCTCTAGGCTTGATTTTGAACAAGGCCAAACAGAAAGCCCTCCTTAATGAAGGATTTGGATGACGGATTATGGTCCCGTGGTGATCAAACCATTTCAGCCATTCCCATACAGAGGGATCACATCACCATCCAGGGAAGCAGGCCAGCCCTAGGCCAAATTAAAGACGAGGCCAGATCTGTCCTTGGCATGCTCAAAGTCAGTGTCTCTACCCACCTCCCTTCTTTCGACATGCTCCCCCTTCCCTGACTTCTCCCTGCCCCGCACCCCAGCAAGGCCCAAACCCTCCCTACTCCCTCTCGCTCTCCAAGGATCCCTCTCAGTAAATCGGTTATCTGAAAGGAGGCATTGCCCCACCGTGACAACATTTACTGAGCTTCCATTAAGGGACAGACAAAATGCCATATATAAGAAAGATAAAGATGTGAAAAACTTACTCTTGATCCTTGATGAGTAGAGCCTTATAATTCACTCAGCAACATGCATTGAGTCCCCTACTGTGGGTAGCACATAGCGCTGGGCATAACCAAGGATAGAGAGGTGAGGAATATGCGTTTTCTACCGCGAGAAATCCCTTGAACTCATGAAAAGACTTAGCACACAAAAAAAGAAAAGACCTAGCACAAGACACGTAGAGCAGTGCCATGGGAAGAGCCATAAAGTCTTGGTCAGTTACTGGAAAAGCTTCTAACCGCTCTCCCTGCTTCTACCTTTGTTCCCTATAATAAGAATAACAATAATAACCAATGTAATATAATATAAATCCATTCACCACTTAGGATCCAGAGTTTTCATGGTAAAATGTAAATCAGATCATGCCACTTCTAGCTTAAAACCTCCCAGAAGCTTCCCAGTGCACATAAAACAGAATCCCAGCTCCTTCACCACAACTGAAAAGGTGCTGGATGGCTGCCCACCCCCCATCTTTCCATTGTATTCACTTCAGACACATTGGCTATTTTTCTCTTTCTCAGACATTCCTGCCTCAGGACTTCTGTTTTTGTAGTGCCCTCTGCCTGAAATGCTTTTCCTCCAGATTTTTGCTTGGCTGGCGTCACTTCATCGTTCCAGACTCAGTTCAAATGCCCCTTATTCAGAGATGCTCTCACTGATAAGCCCATCTAAGGAGGACCCCCAGAGTCACTCAACAGCTATTCTCTTTTCTTCATGACATACATCACTATCTGAAACTATCTTCTTCTTTTTTTTATTTGTCTGATAGAAAACTCACACTTAGCAAAACCAACATTGAGCCTTCTCCAAACCTGCTCAACTTCAGTTTTCCCCACCTTGCTTAAAGGCATCTCTGGGGCTTCCCTGGTGGCACAGTGGTTAAGAATCCACCTTCCAATGCAGGGGATACGGGTTCGAGCCCTGGTCCGGGAGGATCCCACATGCTGCAGAGCAACTAAGCCCGTGTGCCACAACTACTGAGCCTGCGTGCCTAGAGCCCATGCTCTGCAACAAGAGAAGCCACCACAATGAGAAGCCCGTGCACCGCAACAAAGAGTAGCCTCCACTTGCTGCAACTAGAGAAAGCCCGTGCACAGCAGCAAAGACCCAACGCAGCCATAAACAAACAAACAAATAAATAAATAAAGCCACCTCTGTTCTTCCAAACCCGTGCACAGCAGTGAAGACCCAACGCAGCCATAAATAAACAAATTAATTAATTAATTAAAAAGGCATCTCTGTTCTTCCAATTCTTCCAGTGGCTCAGATCAAAAACCCCAGAGTCACCCTAAACTCCTTTCTTTCTGTACCATCCATCCAGAAGTCCTATCTTTTCTACCTTCAATATAACCACTTTTTATATTTCCTATAATATAACTTCCCTAGTGTCTCTCTCTTTTTCGCCTGCATTAGCCTCTTACCTGGTCTCTCTGCTTCCTCCTGGCTCCCGCTTAGTCTATTTTTAACACAGCAGCCGGAGTGATCTTCTAAAAAGAAGCTATTTCCCTCCTCCAAACTTTCCAGTAACTCCTCATCTTCCTCAGTAAAAGCCAATATTCAGCATTGAGAGCCATGTTGTCCAATACAGTAGCCATGGTGGCTACTGAGCCCTTAAAATGTGGCTCGTCCAGGGGATAGCAGTGCGGGGAGAGATAAATTAGGAGTTTGGGATCAACATATACACACTACTATATATAAAACAGGTAAACAACAAGGTCAATACCTTGTAATGACCTTGTAACTCAATACCTTGTAACAACCTATAATGGAAAAGAATCTGAAAAAGAACACACACGCGCGTGCACACACACTCACACACATATATATAACTGAATCACTTTACTGTATACTTGAAACTAACACAACATTGTAAATTAACCGTATTTCAATCAAAAAAAAAAAACTAAGTCCATAAAAAAATGTGGCTCGTCCAAATTGAGATATGCTCTAAGTGTAGAATGCACACTGGATTTCAAAGGCTTAGTATGAAAATAAGAATGGAAAACATCTCATTAATAATTTAAGATTGATTACATATTGATATGTTAAAATATTGGCTATATTTAGCTAAATAAAGTATATTATTAAAAATAATCTAACCTGTTTCTTTTTTAAATTAGGCTATAGAAAATTCAAAATTACATCTAAAACTCATTTGTAGCTCACATTCTATTTCTATTGGACAGTGCTGGTATGGTTAGTATGTAGTTATAAGCCTGGATGAGATCATCTAGGCAGTGAGAGTAGACAAAGAACGGAAAAAGTCTAAGGATGGAATTCTGGGGACCCTGCAAAATTAAGAGTCCAGGGAGATAAAGATGAACCATTAAAGACGACTGAAAGGTGTCCAATGAGGTCAGAGAAGACTCAAGACTCAGCCAAAATTAAAAATAAATAAATAAATTTATTAAAAAAAGAGAGAGAGAAAGTGAGGGAAATAGAAATGGAGACTGCAAGTATGGGCAATTCTTTGAAGGAGTTTTGCTATAGAGGGGATAAGAGAAATGGGCAGGTGGCTGGGGGGAAACATGGGATCAAGGGAGACTATTTTCATATGAGAAATACAGCATGTTTATATACTGATGGAAATAAATTGATAATGAAGAAGAGGGAGCCTCTCCAACATTTCTAGAGAAAAATTACCAGAGTATTCTCCTTGAGTAGATGTGGGGTCCTGGGACCTGGTGTACAAAGGGAGGGGCGTGCCTTAAATCAGAACATGGACAGTTGCTCAGGGTAACCGAATGGAAGATGGAACATGGGCATAGATGCAACTAGGTTGGTAGAAGTGCTCGAAGCAGCATATGGAAGGTCGCTTCTGATTGTTTCCATTTTCTCAGTGAAAAAGAAATTATGGTTGTTAGCCGAGAATGATGAAGAAAGAGAAAGTGTTGAAAGTTTGAAGAGAGGTTTGAAATCTTGTTTATGAAGTAAGAGTGAATAGACTAAGGAAATGAATTAGAATTGCTGGGCCCACTTGAGTTTAGTGGTTCATGAGTTTAAAGTGAGACCATGGGTAAAATTGGGCGTTTTCCTCCATCCAAGTTCAGCAACCAGAAAACAAGTGCAGACTAGGAAGAGAGTTGCAAATGACCAGGATTGGAGTTTTGCCAAAGAAGGACAAAGAAATAAGAGCGGTGCCAGGGACTTAGGTGTGTAATGTGAGTGATTATTAGGATAGAATATAAAATCTATCTATAGATAGATTGGATGAAGAGGTAAGTTAGGACATGTGGGAAATGGGGACAGTGAAAAGATGGTAGGACATATGAATTATCTGGTCAAAGTATTTTCAAGTCAGGGTGGAAGGGACAGAGAACTGGAAGGATATGAGGTGGGAGTCCTAGAGTGGAATGCTTGAGATTAAGATTAAGATATGGGAGGTAGCAGTTACTGATAAGGACAAGGTCGAGGGTAGGGGATGAATGGCCCATTCTGGGGGGGATGAGTGGTTGAGATTGGGAGAGAAGGAGATCATTAGAGGAGAAGAGGTCATGGAAGTCAGAGACCAGAGTATTGAAATGATCATCTACATGGAGATTGAAATTGCTAAGAACTATCACAGGCATATTATTGGAATGAGTGAGGGTGTGTTCCAAGCTTAAATCTTCAAGGAATGTGGGGAGTGTCCCCAGGTCAGCAGATGACAGCAATAATGAGGGGTAGCTGGTAATGATGCCACAAGCTTCACACCAAAGTTCTTTAAGAGAGAAGAGAACTTGATCTGGTAGAAGCAATGAAAACCAAAGAGACATCTCCCCCACCTCTAGGTCCAGAATTCTATTCCAAATTCACATTCCAAATATAGGTTTTTGATGCCAGAAGCATTATGCTCTAATCCAAAAGGAGGGCATGTGACTAGAGGCTTCATACTTTAACTCAAAGGAAATACTTACTAGTTGTTGAGACCAGAGACCTTGCATACCACCAGTGTGGGAAAGATGTTTTGGAAAAGGCATCTTTAAACCATACCTGGGCACTGTCCCATATGTGCAGCTGTTCCTATATAGAACCTTCTTCACATCAACAACAACAAAAATACATAAAAATCAGCACACAGATAAATGTTTACTAATGATTAGAAAAATAAAATTTTACCTGCTACTCTGAATGAGGGATGTTCAGCTCAAGCTCATTGAGAACCAGCAAGATGACTCAGTGGCTAAGATCTGTTGAAATGCTCTTAATGATTTTTACAATTGTTTCCTTAAAAATGGGATCTTAATAAGCAGGTCGATGTTAAATTAATAACATGGAAGCATTCGAAAAAGCATATTGAAACATGATTTTAACCCATTCACTCAGGCTTAACGCCATACTCTGGGGTTTTTTTTCTTCCTAATAGAATATCATCCATGGGAAGGAAATATTTAAGTTGGAAGATGAGGTTTAAAACAGAAAATTAATGAGAAGGAAAAGTATAGCTTTAACAACAGCCATGCAAAGGCAAGGTAGGCCCAGCACTACGATCTTTCTGCCACTCACTGACCTCACCCACGCTTCACGCATTGAATGATCGCTGAGCATGGGTAACATGCCAGATACTTTGCTACCTGCTGGAGAGTCAGAGAAGAATGAAATACCATTCTTACCCGCCTAGTGAACCTAAGCATTCACTATCTGATTG
Source organism: Balaenoptera borealis (assembly GCF_965194805.1). Lineage (NCBI taxonomy): Eukaryota > Metazoa > Chordata > Mammalia > Artiodactyla > Balaenopteridae > Balaenoptera > Balaenoptera borealis. The sequence continues at coordinate 31,289,686 of NC_138868.1, forward strand.
GAGAAAACAAACAATTTAGTAAACACAATACAATATTGGTAACTTGTATAAAGTGCAGTATAGAGAATGGACCATTAGAAGTAAGCTTAAAGCGTGAGCGGAAATTTATTAGACGGAGAAGAAAAGCAAGCCAGGCAGAAAGAAGGGCAGGTAAGCATGGACTATTTGGGGAGCATGAACAGCAGGACTGTAGAACCCAAAAGGAAGGAATGGGAGACAAAACTGCTTATTACAGAAGCATCCAAATCCTTTGCCCCATTTCTAGCCATCATTGCCCCATTCTCACCATCCTGCTCTTCCAACCCCCATTCAATCCAAATATAGTCACCTTCCATGGGAAATCCAAATACAACAAGCATGTTGTGATTTTTGTAAATATTACTCAGCTTTAGAGGCCATGAGGAAGGATCTCACAGCATAAAATTCAGCAGTGCACCTCTCCCTTATCCTTTTGCCCCTCCTCATCTCACTACTCATCCCATATCACCTCACACCATCTCACCCTGGTCTAATTACGCAGAATCTCTCCTTTCTTCTTGAAGTTTTGGTACTTTCGAAGAATCAGAGCTTAACAACAGACAACACTCAAACAAAGGTTACTCTCTCAAAGGAATTTTCTTACTATCTGCTATGAGAGTCTAAGCTTCTCCCTCTGATTATACTTCTAAAATAACAGTTCTAATTGTAGTTCTTCAGCTTTTAAAATCCTCTAATGGCTCACTCTAGCCCAAAGAAGAAACCCAAGCATTCAGGAGCCTCCACAATCCACCTCAGCCTAAATTTTCTTTTCTTTTCTTTTTTTTTTTTTTGGCCGCGTGGCTTGTGGGGTCTAAGTTCCCCGACCAGGGATCAAACCTGTGCCCCATGCAGTGGAAGCATGAAGTCCTAACCACTGGACCACCAGGGAAGTCCCCACCTCAGCCTAAATGTTAACCCTCATTTTCTTCCACACACTCCCCAAGCCCAGGTAGGCACCTACACCCCACTGAAGCCCTCCTCATTTCCTAAACAGGGCATACATTTTTTTTCCTGCATGGCTTTGCTCATAAAACCCTCTCTCTGGCATTCCCATTCCCCACTTACCCACTTGTCAACATCCTCATCATTCCTGAACAAATGTTTCCTTCTTGCTAAAGCTGAGTTTCTCAATCTCACACCATTCACATTTTGTGCTGGATAATTCTTTATTGAGGGGGCTGTCCTGCACATTGTAAGATGCTAAAGCAGCATCCCAGCCTCTACCCACTAGATGCCAGTAGCAATCCTCACCCCATCCCACCATCTGCAGTCGTGACAATTAAAAATATCTCCAGACACTGTCAAACGTTCTCTGGGCTCCAAAATCGCCCCTGACTGAGAACCCCTGCTCTTTAAAATGTTCTCTAGTTACCCCCCGTGAGAAAGCACTTCACCCCACTCTTTACTACACAACAGTACTCAATTAAAACCCCTGCAACAAAAGCAGTAAGAACAGAAATAATATTTAGCACATCCCTCTTTTGTTTCTGGGGTTGCTTAGATGTCTGTCCCCTTATCCCCTTCCACTGGATTTGTGAGCTCTTTGAGAGCAAGATATCTTCCGGGTATCTGTAGGACCCAGCATGGTGATTTACTAGAGTGGGTAATCGGGACATATTTGCAGAATTGATGTGATAAGGCTATAGTCTCTGTCTTCTGACTAGCCATTTGATGACCACATTAGTTGAAAGATTAAGAAGCTAATTATTCTAATGCTGTTTTGCAAAGTTCTGTCCATGCCTGCTAAGTTATAAGAAGCATTAAGAACAATGGATTCTGGAGAGTTTGGGTTTTTTTTTTTTTTAAATCTTCATATTTTGGAATGGTTTGTGGTTGAATAAATGTTAATTTTTCAGACTCAATTTACCTTAACATAGTAATGTGGTTCATTTCAATGAATATTTTAGTTTGAGTCCATTTGCAGACTGAATGCTTTTTCAAAGTTTAAATGTAAATATACAGTAGTGGGCCCAACTGTAAAACATAGCACTTTGGTAAGTGCTGGTAGAAAGCATTCTGGATTGGTTCATTTGTACAGATTTCATTGTCCAAATTGCTTGCAAGTTCCTTGAGGGGAGGAACACATCTGGCATTTCTCCTCTTTCCCATAGCACTTGCTAAGTAAATTCTTTTGAATTAATTGATTGAAACTTTCTAATGGGAGAAAATAAATCTATTGCCCTAGAATGCTCCAGGAATGAAGTTTAGAGTTAAGTTTTAGAAGTTGTGGTATGGTATGGCAAATATTCTAGAGGCTTATCCCAGCATTCTTTTTCCTCTTTTTCCCAAGGGACAGAGTTGAGATTTTGTAACTGGGCCCTTTGTCATTCAAAATAAAATACTTGCCCCAAATTACCTATCTCTGAATTTCTTTTACTTACTTTAGATGCATGGATATTTCAACGTTTTGTGTTTATATGCATCTGCACCTAATATTAACTAATACATAAATATTTAATTGTAATTCAACAATATTTTTGAATAAGTGCTATGCACTAGGTCAGTAGGTCTCAGCAAAGAGAGCACATTACAAAAACCATCATAGTTTTCCGAAAATACAAATGTTCCTGTCATACTTGAGACTTTCTGAATCAAAATTTATATGATGGGCCTCTGGCATGAAAAAAAATATGTATATATATACACACATGTACATACTCATACACACTGTTATATGTATCAACAAATTAGATAAATTAGATGGCATGAATATATATATTAGTTATATATAATATATAGTGAGTTTATATGTATTTGTATAGTTTTTCATAGTATTCCCTTATACTCCTTTTTATTTCTGTAAGGTTGGCAGTAATGTCCCCTCTTTTATTCCTGATTTTAGTAATTTGAATCTTCTGTCATTTTTTCCTGATCAGTCTAGCTAAAGGTCTGTCAACTTTGTTGATCTTCACAAGGAACCAAATTTTGATTTCATTGATTTTTTTCATGTATGTATATATCAGAAATATATGTATCCTACTTATGTATAGATATACTACTTATATATACTACTATATATATTCTACTTCTTGTCTAATCTTTACTTTTTCTTTCCTTCTACTTATTTTGGCTTTAGTTTGCTCTTGTTTCTTGAGTTTCTTAAGATAAAAGTTTAGGTTATTGATTTCAAGTCTTTCCTCTTTTTTAACATAGGCTTTTATAGCTATAAATTTCCCTCTGAGTACTGCTTTAGCTGCACTATAAATGTATTTTTTTAAAGCCCTGAAGAGAATTCTGATGTGCATACTTAGTGAGAATATGCTGTATTTCTTTGCCACCATAGATTTTTGTTTGTTTGTTTTCCATTTCCCAGCATGGTTGCTGACCTTTTGAATCCACAAAGCTTTTCTTATAAAGCAAAGTGCCTTGGGTTTGGTTTGGTTGAATTTGCTTGCAGCTCAAAGATTTTTTTCACAGCCTTATCTAAAAAGCAAGGGCATGTTTGTTTTACTTGGTCTTTTCTGGGAAGTGAAGACTTAGGTTATATGGGCCCTTTTTAAAAAGCCCTTTCAGTTGGAATTTTACTTGTCTGCTTGTATTTCAACTAAGTGTGTTTTTGGCAGCCCTGACACAATGTTTATGTCATTTAAGCAGAGGTCAGCTAATAGTGAAAGCTTCCTGTGCTACATAAACCCTCTCCCCTGGCCTCTGTACTTTGTTATTTGCCTTGCTTTGTCCATGATTTGGCAGCATTATCACCCACTCCACGTGACAAGTGACATCATTGCTATAATGAGAATTCCAAGCAGCACCACTGGATCAAAGCCCATCTGTGTGCTTGCTCCCACACTTGACAAAACAAATTCCAAATTCATTCAGCATGCCAGTGCCATTTAGTCACTGTGACATATCCCAAATTTTGGACTCTGTGCAAAAACCAATCTGTGCCCACAGAATTAATCACGGAACACATTTTATGACGTTTGACAACAACTTAAAAGGTTCTCATCTTTGGCAGGTGGCTCTGCCAATCTGCAAGTATGTGCACGACAAATTCTGAACAATATATTGTATAGCTGAAAATACATCGCGCAGGATGAACACCCTGGAGAGAACCAGAGTGAGTCCAAACAATTCTGAAGTCTGTCTCAGTGACACATAAGCCAGACTGCTGTCTTGTGAAGGAGGGATGATGGCCTTAGGTACACATAGAAAGCCAAAGAAAAGGCAACAGCTCGTGTGCCAGTAAATGCTGAGAACATTGGCACAATTGCCTGTGTTGGCAGGACCAAGAGTTTGAGATGGCTAATTTAAGCGACAAGATCCTGGCAAACAGATTTATTTAGGGGAAGGGTGCGTCAGGAAGATGCCAGAAAAATACATCAATCTGTGCCTTTACATGTAGTGTAGAGTGATGATGAAACAACTGACATTAAAAAAGTAAACCCTTACACTTTAACATAACCTGCAACTCATTCTAACAAGTAGGGTTTACCTTAGATTTCTGGTATTCTGAGATGGGGTTTTGTGTTCTGAGCTGAGATCTGTGACCAAGAAAAATTCCCCTCAAAAGGTGTTCTTGTAGAGATTTCCCCATATTGTGGTGTTTAGTTGATTAGACCAAGTGTTTTCACATATTGTTTAATTTATTTAAAATGCAGGCTACTTCAGATTTGACAAGATCATTCACTTCAAATAAAGAAAGCCATTTATCAAAACTTTTACTTTTCTGAGGAGTATATTATAGAAACTCGGTTGGAAAAAGAAAGAAAACTGAGACTTTAATTGTACTAATAGAAGCCTGAATAGGTCCCTTTGCGTAAGAGTAATGTTTTACTCTGTAATAAGATATAACTCTTTTAAATATCTATTCTATATAGTAGTGCCTATTTGTATATGGTTCAACAGGCAATGAAATAGTAAAACATTCCACCTGGAGTGTCTGACTTCCTCATATTACTTTCCACTTTCCTAGCTTCACTAGACAGCCTTCTACCCCCAATTTTCCCCACCCACTCCAGTTTTCTCTTAATTGATGCTGTCTTAGTACATTCTATTTGCAATGTCTTGAGTTAAGAAAGTTTTCATACCTGCATCCTACTTAGGACTTTCATTTCTTATACAAAGATGACATTTGCATAATTTAGCTTTCTCTGGGATTTGTCTAGACTCAGGCTTCCTATTCTAATTTGAGTGTTCCTCTCCATCTCCGAAGCAGGAAGTAATGTGAGGAAGCAACAGGTGAAGAGGAGTTCTTCCACAGGAAGAGCAATTCTCGATTAAGAAGCTGAGTGATTTAATAACCTGGCAGAGGCATAAAAGCAAAAGCAGGTCTGCCTCATTTGTGCTCACAATTGCCTCCTTTGAGATGCGGGACAGCAATCAGTATTCTCTTCCCATAAAGTGAAGGAGCTGGAACTCTCTAGATCTCTCCTAACTCTAATTCTCAAAGATACATGAATTAGGAAGGGACATTTTAGGAGATCTCTCCTTACAAATTAACTGATTCTTTCATTTACTTTGTACGTTGAATATAAATGGGTTCTTAATTAATTGAATCATATTTTCCCTGCTCAGAAGTAGCTCCTAATACTTTTTCTTCCTTACCTATGCTTCAAATAATTAATGATTTGTAATGTTCTGAGTCCCACTCCTTAGAATATGACTTTTCATTCTTTTTATTCCCTCTGCAAACTTTGAGGATCTTCTAATTATCCCTGGAATTGTGAAATCTCATGATTATTATGTGTATTAAAAAATTACCAAGGATAGGGAAAGAATCACTCAAAAGGAACAAAGCAAACAATCCACCATCCCAGTTCATAAGAATAGCTCCTATCCCTGCCAATCAGAGTAGAACCACATAATTCATGGGGCATGAGGTAAAGAACTTAGAAGGGTATTTCCTCAGTGGTGGGACACAATTAGCCCTTCACAAAAGACTGAACTTGTTCCACTTAACAGAGCTTAAAATCAAGCCTCAAAAAACAAAATTATTTTCAAGTGTTCTGTCTGCATTTCAAAACAAATCTCAAAAAATATTTATAGGAATACAAAAATATCCAGCACCCAAAAAAGTAAATTTCACAATGCTTAGCCTTATTTAGTTAGTTAGTTAGTTACCAATCATGCAAGAAGCAGGAAACTATGAGCCATAATGAAGAGAAAAATCAGTCAATAGAAGCAGTGCCAGAAATAGCACAGATGATAGACTTAGAAGACAAAGACACTAAAATTGTCATTATAATCTTATTCTATATGTCCAGGAAGCTAGAGGAAAGATTGAGCATGTTAAGTGAGAACACGGAAAATGTAGGACCACCCCCCAACACACCCCTAAATCAAACTGCTAGAGATAAAAACAATATCTGAGATGAAAAATGAACTAGATGGGATTAAGAGAATATTAGAGGTTGAAAAAAGGAAACAGAAGCTTGAAAAACCAAAACGAACAGAGCATCAGTGAGCTGTAGACGATGTCAGGCAGAGGAATATACGTGTAAGTGGAGTTATCAAAGGAGAGGAGCTGGAGGATGGAGGAAAAGAAAATACTTGAAGAAACAGCTGGAACATCTGCGTTTGTCTTTCTCCACGTGGTATTATTCTCAGTGCCTAGCAAGGTGCCTGGAAGACATTAAGCGTTTAATAAACATTTCTTGAATATCTGTGGCAACAAATGACAACAATGAATAAGAGATAAGTACATGAATGCTTTTGCAGGATATAAGGGCCATTAGGGACCAAAGAAGGGGAAGAGGATGGAGAAAGGGAAGCTTAGTAGAAGTGGCATGTCTTCTGCAGCCCTGGAAGATGGGTTCAGTTTGAGGATGTATACAGCTTGGAGAACCAGAGGAAATGCGGAAGGGCATTCCACGTAATAATGACATAAGTGAAAACTTGGAAGCAAGAAGAAACATGGTTTTGAATATTCTGCCTCTATTGGAGTGGTTATTGCATTGGAGGGATAATGAGAAATGAGGTTAGATAGATGAGTTAGGCTCAGAGTATGCAAGGCTTTAGAAACAGGAAACAAGAGGAGAAGCCATTGAAAGTTTTTGTACAGAAACCTTTGATGATGGGATCAGGGTTCAAGGGGGAAAAAGGAGTATAATGGTGGCATTTGGATGGATTGGAAGAAAGCATTATAGTTGAATGGAAAGGGTGGATCGGGGGCAACCAGGAGGTTGTTAAAACAATCCTGTCATGAAGTGTTGAAAAGTTGTTTGTCAGCATAGACTAGCGCTCGAATAAATGTTAGTGGAATCTGAATACTGGGCAAATTAATATTTCACTTAAACTAAGGTCTAAAACTTTTCTTGGTTCATGAAAATTTCAAAAGTGGCCCTAAGAATCTATAATGTATTAAGAATATTATTTGCTTCCCAATATTTCATTTACATAAGATTTTGGATCAGCTTTTTAAAATTGTTGCTTTGGGGTGCACCAAAGTGCCTTGTTCTCTCGCTCACCCGGGTATGTTTCATGCTTTTTGCACTTTCCATCCTTATTCTCAAACAGATTTCTAGGGAAGATTCGTGCCTTGGATTGTTAAATTAATTAATGCAATGCAGCCACAAATGGAGACTTTATAGTTCATTTACACACCTGTCATCGAATCTCATTGTTTAAGAATGTAAAGAACTCCGAGACAGGACTCTTTGACGGACGGAGGGGGAAACTGAGGCCGAAAGAGGATAAGTGAGCAGTGCAGGCTCACAGAGCCACGAACGGTCAAGGTGGAACAAGAATCCAGACTCTAGCACGTGGAGCCAAGAGTTCCCAAGCGAGTGGGATAAGGCTTGAATCCCAAGGCAGGGGGTAAGAGTCGGGAAAGGGACTCTTTTCAATCGTAGTTGGCCGGGGGATTTGAGAACTTTACGACCGCTGCAGGTGCAGCAAAACGCCGAACTCGAAAGCCCGGCACACAGACACCCTCTACTCTAGAGACGGCCACGACCCTCCGATCCACCGCGCCCGCTCTCGCGATACTGGCCGGCCCCTGTTCCGGGCTCCCGGCTCCCGCTAGGCCCCACCCCTCCACCTCAGCCCCTGTGTCGTCATTTCCTGTGGGTCTGCAAGCAAAGGGAGAAGATGGCGGCGCTGGGGGAGCCTGTGCGACTGGAGAGGGGTGAGTGGGGCCGAGGCAGGGACCGACGTGGGCGGAGGGGGTGGGGGAATGCCTTATCCCCGGGGGGCGTGGGGCAGCCAAGCTCCGAGACCCGGAACCAGGTTGTCCCTCGCGCTGGCGCCGGTGGCCGCCGACGTTGCTGCGCCCGGCGCCGGGGAGGGCGCTTGCTGCTCTTGACTGATCCTCAGACCCGTCCTGTGTTCACACGGACCGTTGGGGAGCACAGCACAGTTCACCACCACCTGTCTGCATTCGCGGACACACGCTGCACACACGCTCCCTGGGTGGGCACGGCAGACGCAGCGTTCAGAGACGTGTCAAGCTGAGCAAACATCACACGCCCAGTTCGGACAGGCTACACGCACTGCCGGTGTTGGTGCGTGCACAACCCAGTGTCCCCGCCTTCACCCACACAGCCCGGACACACAGCGCGTTCCCACCGAACCCCCCTTATTTGTGCACAAAACGCATCATTACTTCCACTACAACCTCACTTGTATTCGTATTGGGGGTATTTCCTGGCTGTGGTGCCCCTCCCGGGGCACCGGAGAAGGTGCTTTAAAAACAATCCTCCTGATGCGGTCTTGGGAAGAAGGTTACATAACTAGGCGGAATAGTGATAGATTGTAAAATACTCGAAAGTGCAGCCTTATTCCTTGTTTACAAATCCTACGATTGCTAACTGGCTGGTGGCTTGCTTTTTAGAGCAGGCTGTCAAGGAAAATAAAACCCGTTCTGCTGAGTAATTAGAAACGGAAAAGCCAGTGGAGGTACAAGGCTATGAGCCTTAAAGGGTCCTGTTGCAGATTGTCAGCATTCCACTCTTCCCCAAATGCTTTATTTCAAATAATTTCAAGCATACTTTTGACACACCAGTATTAGAAGTCATCGGTAAGAGTCAAAAAGTACAAACTAAACATTTGGAGTACTAGTAGTAAACAAAGTATATAAGATGGAGACTGAAAACATCTTGCAAATATTAGCATTTGCATTTACAGTCTGAATATTAACTTCTGCTCTAAGGAATACATTTTTAGGATTGTATGTGGAGTCTTTCCTCGTGCCTTCACACAAACCAGTGCATGCTTAACATTGTTTATTCCTTATGGTGTTCACTATTTGTAAGTCTCTTTACAAGTGATGTTGTTTTTCTCCAGCCCACCAGACCATTAATTAAAGTATCATTTTTGACAGAGGAGTAGCTACTCTGGGAAGACTTGCTAAGTTAGGCCTAAGACTGTGACATCTTCTCCCTGAGCACAATGATAGTGTGCTTTGTAGATGGGAACAAATTTGTTTGGTGTTAACAGGAGTAGGTGTTTTTCTTTGAAAGCCAGTTGTAGGATTCTAACATGTTGGCGGTCTTTTGTATTTTTAAGTGCAGTACAAAATATGAAACTCCACCTCTGGCATTTAGCTTTGGTAGTCATGGCTTTGTTTTCTCCTATTTCAGAGTTCATTTTAGTTCCACAGTAGAACGCTCAGAACCTTGGTAAGATGAACTGCTAGTTGATGCCATTCAGCAGAATAAGAAAGTCAGATTACATCAACTGTGATTCTTAATATTTAGCATTCTGTTTAACAGACTCTATTAAGAAACTCTTCCAGGAATCCTATAGTACAAAAATAGTGCATATGATCAAGATCCTGAATGCCTTCAAAGTCGTCAAAACAAGATTCAGTGGAACCCATTTGAGCACATATTGGGTACAGTGTTGCTTCAGTAAAGAGTATTTTACTTCTTCAGTTTTTTGTTAGTTGGAAATTTTTATAGAGCTTACGTATTGTAATTTTTTAAGTCAGAATATTTGATGAACCAGCACTCCTCATTCACCAGCCATTCTGGTGGTGGGCGATCAGAATGGGGAAAGTCTTTTTCCGTTGCATTGGATTAGCATCAGTTTAAGCTTTTATTACCTGAAACTGAAGAATCTACTTCTTTCTTCACTACAATTTATTCCTAGGTTTCCAGATGCAAACACAAAGAAGGCCATACTAATTCTATAAAGAAAAAAGTTGCAGTCCTTTAGTATAATATAAAATTCAGAACTTCTTCCACTTAAGACAAAAGGAAGCAAGGAATTTAGAATAATAGGTACTCTAGCCCCCTGGGTACAAAAAAAGTTAAAAACAAAAATCCAAGGAGAGATAGTCAGTGTTGGAACATGACTGAATCTTGTAAAATTTCTTAATTCATAAAATACTTACCCTCACACTTCCCAATGAGAACTGCCTAACATGCTTAATGTCTTTGTATAGATGTGTAGAATCCCTTGTATCTTATGATTAATTGGTGCTGATGTAACATAACATTTATGCTCGCTATATGCCAGACCCTTACCGTGTATTTTTTGTTTTAGTCTTCAAGTAATTCCTATAAAGGAGATACTGCTATTTCCATTTTACAGTGGAAAACAGACACGGGGAGGTTAAGTAACTTGCCCAAGATCACACAGCTGTTACAGAGACCAGATTCACAGTGTTTTAATTAAGACAAGCTCAGTCAAATACATGTTTACAAAATACAAAACAGTTTAGAGTAATAGGTACTCTAGCCCCCTGTGGTACAAAAGAAGTTAAAAACAAAAATCCTACGAGAGATAGAAAGTGTTGGAACATGACTGAATCTTGTAAAATTTCTTAATTCATAAAATACTTACCCTCACACTTCTCAATGAGAATTGCCTAACATGCATAATGTATTTGTATAGATGTGTAGAATCCCATACACTGTGTATCCCAAATACACTGTGTTGATGATCCTAAGTTGAAAACAGACCAGTTAATTTTACTCACTTCATCATTGCTTTCAATGTGTTCCTGCCAGTAACTGCACCTGTTATTGAAGAGTTTTCCTATCTACATATATATTGCGTTTCCTTTTGGGAAATAAACAGTGATTTCACTAGCACACAGTGTTTTATACTGTTCAGTGCTTTGGTTACTAATGATGGTAGGTAAATTTTTATTGACTAAATAGCTTCTGATAATACTGTCAGCTTTTCTGAAGCAGTACAGTGTTCATGTGTCTATGACATTTGAGCTCCAGTCCTTTCCTATGACATTTAGTACTTTATATTTGATTTTCCTGTGTCTCTCAAAGATGCTGTTTTCCAGATGTTATGCTTGTGCAACATCAGTATTTATTCCTAATCTACAGTAAAATTTAACATTCTTCTCAGACTTCACATTCCCATCCTCCATACATGAACACACACACAGACATACCACACACAAGTTCATACTCATTCCTTTTTTCTCTGGGTTATAAATGTTTCTTGTTAGTTGTTAAGGAATGAATCCTAAATGCTGTGCTGTTACACAAGCATTTAGAGAGTATTCTGGGACTTCCCTGGCGGTCCAGTGGTTAAGACTCCATACTTCCACTGCAGGGGGCACGGGTTTGGTTCCTGGTCGGGGAACTGAGAGCCTGCATGCTGCATGGCATGGCCAAAAAAGAAAGATATAAATAAATAATAGGGAATATTCTGAGAAAATTATCTATGAGTGTGTGTTTGTTTAACTATAGATATTTGTAGAGCAATTGAATTGTTGGAAAAACTGCAAAGGAGTGGAGAAGTACCACCACAGAAACTGCAAGCTTTACAAAGAGTCCTTCAAAGTGAATTCTGCAATGCTGTAAGAGAGGTGAGTAAATGGGATTAAAATTTACTAAAAATTTGAGTTAATTAGGGTAAGGTAATATTCTGAAATTTGGGTTCAGAGTTTCTTAAAAAAGTGAACTTTAGAACCTGCCTCTCTTGTTTTTGGAATTTCTAATAGAAAAACATTTTACAAAAATGCGTAAGTTTGTCTAAAATTTTAACACATTCAGTAACTTCACAAAGAACTCAAACGTATATTCTGAGATTTAAAATCGTAATAATAACTTTGGGTTTTGCAGGTATATGAACATGTCTACGAGACTGTGGACATCAGTAGCAGTCCTGAAGTGAGAGCTAATGCGACTGCAAAGGTACATTTTTTCATTTACTAGAAGGGAGAGGATTCTTCATAAATTAAAGGTTTAAAATGAGCAATTATTAGATTCATAATAGGCTTATTTTGAAAATAACAGTATCTTTCAAGGTACACTAAACTCGATTCCTGAGAAATAGGACTTTTTTAATTGGTTTTACAAAAGATATTTTATGCAGTTTAGATGATGCATTAAAAATATACTTGCACACAAATAATACATATATACATAGTTGCTATATGTAATGTATATATCATTATGTAAATATTCATCAAAATTCTGAGGTATGAATTATTAGCCTCACTTTATTGGTGAGGAAGCATCAGATTAGGTTACTTACCTTAAACCACACAAACAGTAAATGGTAGATCTGGGGTATGCCCCCCAAGTTGCCCTTCACTTTCTCCTTAACCTTAACTCTGCAGATAGGAGGTTACCTTTTCAGAGCTGCAGGTGGTAGGTTTTATGTGCTTTTCTGTGCCACTGTTTTCCTCAGATAATTCAAGCATTGACCTCAGTGTCCATGATATGTGGTTAGAATAAGTTAATATCGGCAGTAGGTGACTTACACTAGAACTAGTCATTAACAGGTAACTTTTCATTGATAGTTACTGGTTCACAAAAGGCAGTATTGGATCCTCTGTTGAGTACAAACACTTAAACATGTGGGTGTTATTTGACAGAGTAGGAAAAAACGATTAAAACTTGGGTTTAATTCCTGACTTTCACAGCTTCCTGAATATCTGAGCCTTAGTTCCATTATCTGTAAAATGAGGCCTCTTTCAGAGCTTGTAATATGGTGGTATTCAACAAATCTTGATTTTCTTTCTCTCTTCCTTCCCATGTTTGCTCATGTACCCTGATCCAACACACAAAAAAATAGTACCAGATTACTTCATTATCTTTAAAAGCAAAATGAAACCCAGAATCTCAACTCTGTGTTAGAATTAGTCTCGATTAGTCTAAATTTGAAAGTTTTAAAGATGTGGCTCTGTTTCACAATTCACATTGACTCTGTATACCCCTCTTTTTTTCAATATTGAGTTATTTCTTGATGAGTTAGTATACAGTGCAAATCGTACAGCCGCCAGAATGACTGCATACAAGGACAGCTGCCCCTGTACAGGTTGCGTAGGTGGGCTGCGCCCTGCCCAGAAGCCCCTGGAGGAGCCCGGCTTCCCAGCCCCGGAGCGCAGGGCTGCTGGCATGCGAGGGGAGGGGCTCTCCTCTTTAGTGCGCACGTTGTTCATCTTCCTAGCAAGCCTGCTGGCCAAGCGCTGCACAGAAGTTCTGGGCACTGGAAGGCCTAGGAGTGGCCTCAACGACCTTAACACTTGCTGCATAATCCCAGGGTAGGCTTTTCACTCATCCTCCTTAAAACACCATCTGCTTAGCTTACCTTCACTGTCAGTGCATTTGTGGGCATTCAGACATCAAAAATATTTACTTCAAAAGTGGTTTTTAAAAAGGGACAAAAGAATGAAGTGAACAAATGTCCTGTTTTTTTTAAATACGTAAAATTTTCTTTCAGGCTACTGTTGCTGCATTTGCTGCCAGCGAAGGACATTCTCATCCTCGAGTTGTTGAGCTACCAAAAACAGAAGAAGGCCTTGGATTCAATATTATGGGAGGCAAAGAGCAAAACTCTCCAATCTATATATCTCGAATAATTCCAGGTGGAATTGCTGATAGACATGGGGGCCTCAAGCGAGGAGATCAACTCCTTTCTGTTAATGGAGTGGTAGGGATGCATTTTATTTCTACTTGTAGCAATGTGTTGTGACCACTTGGGGGTGTACTTGAGTTATAGAAACAGAAGATGTAGGGAAAAACCAAAGAAGCTTTGTAGTTTAGAAATCCCTTGGGGGAATCTTAGGCACTACTGTTTAGTAGAGTGATACTTTTTGAAGCACTTTGTGTGTGTTTTGCTTCTTTCCAATGTAAATTAGCAATGCTTAGTGTGATTTTTATGAAGTAACTAAGCTCCTTAGTAGTTAAGGCAATACATTAAATTGAAAGTCTACCCTCAGTTTAGTCTTATAGCATGGCAATTGCCTGATTTACTTCTGACCTAGTGAAATAATAGAGCATGTAGATTGATATGCTAATTATCTGGAACCTAAAAAACCAGTTCCTAAACTACAAACAGAATATGATTTAGCAGAGGATTTTACACTGATTAAAATGATAAAGCAGGATTATTTCATAGGTTTATAGTTTGAAATATAACATTAAAAATTTTTTACTTGTGTATATTTTAAACATTTTTCATTTTGAGTTACTTACAAAACCTAGATACTAATTGTGTTTGTGTCTGTGTGGTTTTTCTTTTCCTAGAGCGTTGAAGGAGAACATCATGAAAAAGCTGTAGAACTGCTGAAAGCAGCTCAAGGAAAGGTTAAATTAGTAGTACGGTACACACCCAAGGTCTTGGAAGAAATGGAGTCACGCTTTGAAAAAATGAGATCAGCAAAACGCAGGCAACAGACCTAAAACTTTACATTCCATTTTGCTTTTAGGTAGAGAAGTTTTACTTGTGACCTACTGATGGCCGCAATGCCAATGATTGTAAAAAAAAAAAAAAACTTCCCGTGAAATCCTCCTTGCCATTTTATAAATGCCTATTTTAACATCATTTACGGTTCCAGAGATGCATACACTTTTTTCTGACAAGAAAAAGTAAAAAGGTGATGAGGGCAATTCTGTCCTGCTGTTTTTACAGGCCTTTTTCAACAAATGCAGATTTTGTCATAAAGTTGTTATAGATTTTTAAAAATGCTTTTTTAATATTAAAATGTACTTTTACATTCTTAACCTTTTTTTAGGGAAAAAAAGCTTTATTTGGCTGCTTATTTAAAAATAACAGTTCTCCATTCTTTTCTTTGCTTTTTTTTTTTCCCACCTGTAACATTTCTTTATGGTTTTCCAAGAAATTAAACATAACAGTCTCAGCTACAGCAGTTTATTACACTGTCAATGTTAACATCACTGCTGCGTTTTGTATTTGGAACACACACATAATATATATTATCAATGGTAAATTATAACTCAGCACAGTGGAAGTTTTTTACTTTTATTTAAACATAATATATAATATTCATTTATACTGATTTATAAAAGTTTTTAAACACTGATACAATCATTGCTAAAATATGTATTCTTTCATAATATTTGAGCAGTGAGGCAAGAGAATGTAATTTGATTGTTAGCATTACTGATTACATCTTTCTATTTATAGTCAACAATATATCATAAATTACAAATGCAAAAAGAGGTTTAGGTTTCATCTTTTGCAAATTTTTTTAATGCTATTCATTTTTATTTAAATATATTTCTTATATTTTCATCCTTCCATTTGTAGTGATGAGCCAGTTAGTTTGTGGTGGGAAATAGCAAAGAAGAAAAAGTAATACCTTTAACCTCACTAGGCTCAAGAGTTACACACTCCTAAGTAGCTCAATTTAAAGACTTGATATTAAATAGGAAAAAGATAGAAGGATATATTTAAGATATATAGAAATCATGAGGTGATGCATTGATAAGAATCTGCAGACGCTTTGTCAAAATGAGTAAGAACTCATTCACTATTTAGTTGGATTTAGAGATGTGATCTTTATGATTCAGCTATAATGATGGGAATTCTGAGATACTTTGATTTGTCCACTGGATGTCACTGTTTTACTGAAAGGCAGCTATTAGTGGATGACTGTGACTGAGGTCTTTTTAAAGTCAGAAATTAAAGAGGTAAGGTTCATTTTCAGACACAACTTACAGGAACATTTGTCAGGCTTTTAAAAATTTTAAGTGACAGGTGCTAGAAAGAAAATAATGGATTGAAATACATAGGGAATTTAGAATAATTATCAACCCTGTGTAAAGAGTGGGCATTTTGTGACATTCCTTCAGGAAGAATAGAAATGTGTATGTTTTTCTGCATGTTTGTGAGCACTGTGAGTCTTAAAAGATTCCAGTTTCCGATGATTTTCAGAATAAAAGTCAGCATTGTTATTTATCTTTTAGGTATTGAACACTGGATTGCATGGTTGAATGTGTCTTTAGTCCACTACAAAATGTGCTTGTTATTGATAGGATCATGTTATTAAATTGTATATTTCCAAAATTAATTGATGTTTTAAAAATGTTGAGACCAAAGTAGTGTAGAAGAGTTACGGACTTAATTTAATTGTAAAATTATTAGAGGTATTTGCTGTAGAGCTTTATATATTAAAGAGAGGTATCGGTGCATATAAAAACAGTAATATTATTGTTATGCTTGTATTCTTGCATTACAGGGTAACTAAACCCTGAAGAAATCTTAGTATTACTACAGCTGCAGTAGCTTTTAAGGGTGTGTCAACATTTCATTATAAATTATAGCTTCCTGGTTCAGTATCTCAGCTGTTTCAGAACTTTCAGCCAAGTTAAACCTTTTTTGGTGTTGAAACTTAGTAAGTTGAGTAAGCTATTTTTTGTTTCTTCTACAGTAATCCACAATCTGTTCTTTGTGTGGGTTGGCACTTATTTGTAATTCTTAAAATATGGATAGCTTAAAAGAGCCAAATACAGTAGTTTTGCTTGCTCCCGTTGAGCATGAGTAGCAGTAGTTTATTTTCTTTAATGCAGTTTTCATAGTGTTTCCCAGAATTTTAAATCCTGACCATAGAAAAATGCAGTCATTCAGTGGCAAAGATGTACGGTAGTGGTCTAGTATAGTGAGGAAATGAAGGGAATTTTCATCTTATAAATGTATGATTCATGAACATAACTAGGTACATAGTATATAGTAGGTGTTTGATTTGTAAATTATAAATATAAATTATCTTCCCTTCCCAATTTCCATTTATTTTCTTGGTATTTCATAATGAGTTGACTCAGTGATTCTCAGCCTTAGCTGCATATTAGAACACCCTGCAGGCCTTTAAAAAATAATGACACTTGAGTCCCATCTGATACCAACTCCATCAGAATCTCTGAGGTGGGGCCAGATGCTTCGTTTTTCAGAGCTTTCCAGCTGGTTCTAAAGGACACCGAGGGTTGAGAACCACTTGTTTTCCCCTTTATAAAATGCTCTAAGTACACTTTTGGAAGTATCAGAATAATTCAGTTTACAGCTACTACTAAATAGCTGCAAATGTAATGATTGGTTATATTTCTTAGTAATTTCTTTAGGAAATAAAGGTACTTGGCATTCCTTATTTGGGTGGTAAATACAGCCTCCCTTTTTCTTTCTTTTTTTAAACAAAATCTATCAGTAGTTTAAATGTAAACTTTTAATGTCTGTCATCTTTCTGCCCCCTTTGCCTTTAAAACTTTCAAAACTAAATGTTTATTATTTGAGAAGCATGTTTAAAAGTTGCAGATAAGAAATATTTTCATTGATAATTATGTGCTGTCTTCATATGGCCGCTTTATCCATTAGTATAACACTAGGTTATAGTGGCCTAGTTCTTTGGGGTTTGATAATTCAGATGTGTTTTTTAAAAAAAACAAAACAAAACATTGTCTTCCTCTTCTAAATTTTTGAAAGTTACTTTGCTCAAGTACTTAAATAGTTTGGCTCAATACTTTGTTTACAATACAAATGGATATTATAGCATTTAATAGAAGAAATGGCTATGGATTATCTGAAAAGAATGTCAGCATGACTTGGTGTAGACTTAAAAGAATATGTGTTGTGAGTATTTTATTATGTGGAATGATCATTGAAATATTAAGGACTCTAGTAATTGTATTTCCTGAATAAATGTATGTTTATGAATTTTCTAACTTATATTTTTGTTGTTCCTCTACTAACAATCTGGTTTATAGTTTTTATTGTCCAAAATGTTACTAACAATGTTTCTTCGAAGGTTGTTGTAGTTCTATAATGATGAAATAGTGGAAAAGCCCAAATTGCTTCCACATTAACTTTCAAGAACTTCCAAACTAATTTGTATCTAGACATAGTTTTTAAAACTATGTTTAAAAACATTATGTTTTAAAACATAGTTTAAAAACATTAAAAAAAAAAAAGAAAATCAGCTAAACCCCATTATAAAAATAAATTTAAAAAACAAAAACAAAAAAAAAAAATAAAAACATTAGTAAACAGTATACTTCTACTTTAAGTTTGAAGTAAAGGAATATAATAGCCAAAATGGATTTAACGCTTTTTCAGTGGATGGCTTTATTTATCAATTTAATTCTGATTCAAAGGCTTATTTAAAATAAATTTATATTAGTTATATTCTTGTTCTTTGGATTTGAAAAATTTTGATGCAACTACACAATGTTCTTCTGAAAGAAATGTATAAAATAACTTTTAAATGAGGTAAAAGCATACTCTAGTGGTTACTGGAATGAAACTTCAAATTCCCATATTTTGCTTTGCCTTTCGTAAAATGTAACTACAGAAAAGATTCTCTTGTATTATTATTATTATTATTTTTTTTAATAGTGATTATTGGGATACTCTTTTTTTTTTTTTAACATTTATTTATTTATTTATGGCTGTGTTGGGTCTTCATTTCTGTGCAAGGGCTTTCTCTAATTGTGGCAAGTGGGGGCCACTCTTCATCGCGGTGTGCGGGCCTCTCATTATCGCGGCCTCTCCCGTTGCGGAGCACAGGCTCCAGACGCGCAGGCTCAGTAGTTGTGGCTCACGGGCCCAGTTGCTCCGCGGCATGTGGGATTCCCCCCAGACCAGGGCTCGAACCCATGTCCCCTGCATTGGCAGGCAGATTCTCACCCACTGCGCCACCAGGGAAGCCCTCTCTTGTATTATTTTAAGAGAGGCTGTCTGGCATGTGATTGAGAGCACAGAATCTGGAGCCTGACTGCCCTGATTTGAATCCTAGATTCACTATGACAGTGGAATTTTTTTTTTTTTTTTTTTATTATTTTATTTTTGGCTGTGTTGGGTCTTCGTTTCTGTGCGAGGGCTTTCTCTAGTTGCGGCAAGCGGGGGCCACTCTTCATCGCGGTGCGCGGGCCTCTCACTGTCGTGGCCTCTTGTTGCGGAGCACAGGCTCCAGACATGCAAGCTCAGTAGTTGTGGCTCATGGGCCTAGTTGTTCCGCGGCATGTGGGATCTTCCCAGACCAGGGCTCGAACCTGTGTCCCCTGCATTAGCAGGCAGATTCTCAACCACTGTGCCACCAGGGAAGCTCCCATGACTGTGTAATCTTACACAAGTTACCTCTCTGTGCCTTAGTTCCTTCATCTGTCGTATGTAGTAAGGCTGCCTATACGTGTCATATCATGATCTGTAAATCCCTTAGAAAAGTGCCTGCATAGTAAGTGCTGTTTGTTTGTGTTTGCTGTTATTTTCAAGTATAATAGCTTCAGGACCTTATTAGCTAAAGGAAGACATTGTGGCCAAATAATTAAAATTAGCAAGTTCTTATTTTTGATACCTAGAAAACAGATAACCAACCTTTAAATTATGCTTGAAAATAAGAAATAAGATTCTTAGGAATTTTCAGATTTCACTCTGATCAGAGAAACTCCTGGAATTCTAAAAATAGTGGAGTTTGAGGGATGTAGGGTTGAGGTCACATTCAGAGTGAAAATCGTAAGAAAATAAGTCCCAATAAGGGACTTGTTCAATCAGAAAAGCAATTTGTAGGGAGGATATGTCCTAGAGAGAATGGATTGCTGGAATGGGCTTCAGACAATACAAGGCATAATTCACCATAGTGAATTTTTTAAAGGCATAAAATTATACAAGCAACCAGGGGTACAACGAAATACATTTATCGTTAGCCCTCAGTTTCTTCAAAATTTCAGTAAACCAGAATACCCATTCTCTAAATCTTTAAATTCTGGTTTTGTTATATTCATTATCATTGATTATTCTGGTTTTAATATGATGAAAATTTTTGTACATGTATTTCTTTGGTGGCAGTTTTTTGTACATTTATTTCTTTGGTGGCAGAAAACCTGCATGAAATCTTTAGGACTTACTTTATATACAGAGCAAAAGTAAATTCATACAGAGCCCATTTGTCAACTTTATTTTGATTTAAACTTCTTTTTAAAAAAAAGGACAAGCACTTCACACCAACAGCAAGTTATGTGTAAGAGCTCTCCTAATTCTCATCAGCTACAGAAGCATATTTTGGACATAGTCAAGATTTGGTCCTTCTAAAAGGTTTTCTTTAGGAGAGAAGGCTTGGAAGAATTCTAATTTGTTTGTCTCTCCAGAGTTGTTCTAAACAATTGGATTAAAAAATTTAGCTGCACCCATTGGCTGCAGATAAGGTCCCTTTACATGGCAGTTATTGCATTTCATCAGAGAGTAACAAAAACCCAAACGTTTAATTTTAGTTTTGTTTTTTATTTGGCAAAGAAGTGCAATCTGAAAGCATGAAATAGCCAAGGGAAAATTTTTATTTTTGGTATCTCTTATTTGATGTACATTGAACCCAGAGTTTAGGTGCTAACTTTTGACTTTGTGTTTTAAGGTATTGTGGGTTGAATTGTGTGTCTGTCTCCCCCACCCCCAAAAGATATGTTGGAGTCTTAACCCCTCAGAATGTGACTTTATTTGGAGATAGGGTCTTTAGAGATGATTAAGTTAAAGTGAGATGATTAGGGCGGGCCTACTCTAGTACGGCTGCTGTCCTTATAAAAAAAAAGGTAAATTTGGACACACATGCACACACACACACAGGGAGAACACCATGGGAAGATGAAGGCAGAGATTGGGGTGATAGTTCTACAAGCCAAGAAATGTCAAAGATTAACAGCAAACCACCAGAAACAGGGAGAGGCATGAACAGATTCTCTCCCTCAGCCCTCAGAAGGAACCAAGCCTACGGACACCTTGACCTGGGACTTCGAGCCTCCAAAACTGGAATGATAAATTTCTTTAAGCCACCCAGTTTGTGGTACTTCATTATGGCAGCCCTAGAAAACAAATGCATAAGAATCCGCGTTCCGGTGGCATCACTATTGAAAATGGGTGCTGAAACAAAATTAAATGTGGCTCCTCCTCTGTGCAATAAAAGGGTCTCAGTAGAAATGATTTTGGTTAAGAAACGATGGAGTCCTGGCCTCGGGGGATGAAGGGAGGGGTTCTTTGTTTGCTGTGGTTGAAATGCTTTCTCGTAACACCCGTGCATCTGTGTAATTGAGCCATGCCTCCAGCGGCTCCCTGGGCTCGTCAGCCCCTCAGAACTCAGCTTTTTCTTTTTAGGCTGCCAGTTACTAAATGAGCTGTATCGTTCTCAACTCAAGGACTTTCCAGGAGTCGGCAGTGGCAGAATATTCAGCACTGAGGAGAGGCGTTTCTGCAGCGGCCCTTGCTCTGCTGGGAACGCGATGAGCATTTGTCTCTGGCCAGGGTTATTTCACCCTGTAAAGGTTTGTGCTGGCTCCTTGTGCGTGCCTGATGCAAAGCATTAATTCAGCCACAACTGAGTGTGCTGTTCCCTCCTTAAAACTTCCCCTTGTGCTTAGGATAAAGTCCAGATCCCTTGCCATGACTTAAAAGGTTCTGCGTAATCCATTCCCTACTTCCTCTCAAGCCTCATCTCATCCTAGTGCCCCATTTGCTCTACTCCACTCCAAATCCCCCTCACTGGAAGGCTTGCCCGCTGGTTCTTCCCCTGGGTGGCTGCTCCTCATTCAGGTGTGAGCTGGAGTCGCAACCTCTGTGACGCCTCCATCTGTTCCATCTAAAGGTAGGTTCCTCATCCTCTATTAATATGGCAACACCCTGTTTCCTTGTTTATATTACGTGCTTGATTGTGCCTTCCCATTAGAATTTTTAAGTTCTGATCACAGCAAGAAGGATCCCAACTGTTCTGTTCACATTTGTTCCCCCGTCGCCTAGCACAGTATGGTGACTTGTTATATACCCTGTTGAATTGGCTTCCTTTTCATAATTCCACAGGTAGATCAAGAACTTACATTGGAACCATATAAAAACAATAACAGTGATGGTGTACATCAAGATAGGGGCACATAACTTTCACAGAATCAGAGAAACCAAATAGTTTTTCCAGAATCACACTGTTAGTGATTAACACAGCCAAGATTAAATCTCAAATTTGTTTTCAAAACCCATACTTTTCCACCAGTGCCACACTGCACTTTTAACTAGTATTTTCCTCTTTTTTTTTTTTTTCTGGGCCGTACCATGTGGCATGCG
Organism: Balaenoptera borealis; assembly: GCF_965194805.1. Lineage (NCBI taxonomy): Eukaryota > Metazoa > Chordata > Mammalia > Artiodactyla > Balaenopteridae > Balaenoptera > Balaenoptera borealis. Next base: position 31,311,886 of record NC_138868.1, read on the forward strand.
GAATCTTAGTTCCCCAACCGGGGATTGAACCTGTGCCCCCTGCAGTGGGAGCATGGAGTCTTAACCACTGCACCACCAGGAAGTCCCCTCCTCTCATTCATTTTTTAAAAAATTTATTGAAGTATAGTTGATTTATTGTACAATGTTCATTTCTGCTGTACAGCAAAGTGATTCAGTTCTACACATTGTTCTCCATATTCTTTTCCATTATGGTTTCTCACAGGATATATAGAGTTCCCTGTGCTATACAGTAGACCTTGTTGTTTATCCATCCTATATATAATAGTTTTTTGTTTTGTTTTGGTTTGGTTTGGTTTTTCTGGCCGCGCCACGCAGCTTGCAAGATCTTAGTTCCCCAACCAGGGATTGAACCCGGGGCCACGGCAGTGAAAACACTGAGTCCCAACCGCTGGACCTCCAGGGAATTCCCAATAGTTTTTTTTTTTTTTTCTTTTTTTAATTGAAGTATAGTTGAAGTACAATGTTGTGTTAGTTTCAGGTGTACAGCAAAGTGATTCAGTTATACATACATATGTATCTTTTTTTCCTCATTTCTTAGCTTTCTCAGTGTTTTTGGTGGGGTTTCTTTTGTTTATTTGGCTGCTCTGGGTTTTAGTTGCAGCATGTGGGATCTTCGTTGCGGCATGTGGGATCTTTATTTGTGGCATGCGGGATCTTTAGTTACGGCACAAAGCATCTTTTTTTTTAGTTGCGGCATGTGGGATCTAGTCCCCTGACCAGGGATCGAACCCCGACCCCCTGCATTGGAAGCGCAGAGTCTTAACCACTGGACCACCAGGGAAGTCCCGGTGTTTTTGGTTTAGATGTTTTCTTTTTTGAGCTAGAGTCCTGTGTCACACATGCACAAAAGCGGGAGAGTCAGAGGAACAAGAAAACAATGTACTTTTGGGTGGTAATGAGTGTTAGGAAGTCCAGCAGGGTAAGAAGGCTGAGAGCCAAAGGGAAAATAAGACTCAGGGACATTAAGTCACTCTTCAAGGTTCACAACCAGTGACGCCACGGTCCCTTCGCATTCTGGGCTGTCTGAGATGGGCTCAGGGACACGGGCCTACCATATCTGAGCAGCTAGCCTTGTGATTTTCTTTGGAGGCTCCATACAGCACCAACTGCACGTCCCATAATGCTTGCAGTGACTGAGTACTAGCACTATCTTTTAAGGGTTTACTCTGTGCTGATGATCCCTTTCTATTAGTTGTCCTTACCATTTCCACTGGCTCCCCACCCCAGCTGGAATACTAATCTAAGCACCTCACCATGACCCGCCCAGCCCTGTATGGCCAGCCTCTGCCTGCCTCTGCAGCCCTCCTCACACTCATTCCCCTCTCTAGCCCCACGCTTCCCCTTTCTCCAACGTGACAGGCCTTTACACTTGCTGTTCCCTCAGCCTGAAATCTCCTTCACCCTCTGCTGATAGGTATTTTTCTATTTTGTCAGCCCACTGCCCCCTCCAAGATCATAAACTTCTTGAGGACAGGCAGGCCTCTGTTTTGTTTCCTGCCATATGTCCAGAGCTGAGAACAGTGCCTGGCACATGGCAGACAATCCATACTTGTTGAGAGAACGATATGAAAGAACACAATGATGCTATTTTAGAGAGTGAGGACAGGAAAGGCCTCTCTGAGGAGATGCCATTTGAACAGAAACCTGAATGGTATGAATTGAAGAAGTCATCTATGTAACTATCTGGGGAGTTGGGTTTTGGACAGGGCCCAGTAAATAGTTTCTCTTCCCCACTATGTTTCTGAATATGGCAGGAAATAAATGAGTTGGCAGATGGGGACCAAAATACCACCTTTATTATTTATTCATTCATACTCCGAGTATTTATTGATTATCTACTCTGTGCCAGTCACGTTTTAGAGGGTAGGGGTGCAGTAGAGAATAAAAACGAAGCCCTTGCCCCCTGGAGCTCACTTTCTGTTAAAGACGAGGCAGGCATACATACCTTAGGCTTAAGAAGAAAATGTGCTTCCTTAAATTAGCCATATTGACCCTCTTCATCTGGACCATGACTGAGTTCTCATCATCCGCGTTCCTCAGGGGCAGAGCTTGCTCACTCCCTAGACCCCATCCCTAGAAGGGCAGAGGTGAGACAGAAATGCCTCTTCCTTCTTCCTAGATTCACCAATCTCCCATGGTGTGAGTGCTTCCAAGGGGGGAAGCAGTTAGGAGTAGCAACTGAGATGGAAGTTAAAACCTAGAAATTGTGGTGTCCTTGTAGCCAGATAAAAATGTAAACGTGTAAATAATTTTGTAAACAGAGTGGCTGGAAACAGAATTAAAACACAAATTTTTAAACCACCACTTAAACAATTCTTAAAATTTGCAAATATTGGCAGAATTGGAATTTTTTAATCTAAATGTGTCATTTTATAATATGAATATTTTTCTTTTAAAGCTGATTAAGGAAGGAGTCAATAACACGCACACATACCCTTTTATCCCCACCTTCTTCTGTAACTAGAACCTCACAGATTTCTTAAACTGTGTATAACCTTTTTCTCCTACCTTTTTATATTTTACCACCAGGTGGCACCAAAGTGCTGTTGATTCTACTTTAGAATTTTCTAGTAGTTCTTGCTAATTAAAGATCAGGCCTAAGTTTTAAAATGTAACCAATCTTTTCTTTAAAGCCCCAAATAAATATTTCAGTGTATTTTATGAAGTTCAAACCTTTGTAGAAGTGGAAAGAAAACTTTCCAAACACATTCTAAAAGAAAACAAAACAAACCTATATAAATTACCGAATTGCATGACTATCTACCATTCAGTATATAGGTTTTGGGGAGGGAGGGGAGGATGACTGATTTAGTATTGTTTTGGCCCTTCTACTAAGTATGAACAACTTCAGTTGACTGGAAATTATTTTTGGCTTTACGTCTTTCAGTTATCTTCACCCAAATTCAAACAGGATGTTTGATGAAGAGAAAAGTCGTTTCAGAGGGGACACGGTAAGTTCCTTTAAATAAATCAAAAACCGAGGCACTGAGATTAACTTGCTTTCTATGACACTAAATTTGTTGTTTTTAAAAAAATGTTCTCTTTTCCATGAAAATTAAAAATACATATTAAACCAAGTATAGAGTGGAAAGAGCAACTGACCTAGATATTCGCTCCAGTTCTGCCAGTGGCTCGGTATGTTGCCTTTGGTAATTTAGTTATCCTCTGTGGGTCTGATTTCTCTCTGGTAAATGAGATTTAACCTATGATCTCCAAAGTTCCTTCTGTTTCTGAGGATTTCAGAAGTATCAAGAAGAAAGTTTGGCACAGCATAAGACAGAACTTTCTAACAGCCAGAACCGCCACTACCAATGGGAGTGTGAATGTGCTGATGGTAGCTGTATCCAAAAGAAGCAGAGATGCTGTTGAACATTCTTAAGCCTTAGGCAGGTGATTGAACAAGCCTTAAGGTCCTTTTTAAGCCTAAATTTCTTAATTCTGTAAGTTAAATTGAATTGTAAGCTGCCTGACAGGAGACTCCAAATCATGCCTTATATTCTGAGGCTGACAACAAAATGCACCTCTCAGATCTCTGCCTGTAGGGAGACTAACTGACCAACAATCCTGCTGATTACATCAGAATCAGGAACTTTTTAAGTATGGAGAATCCCAGGCCCCATCTCAGACCTACTATATCAGAATCAATGGAGGTGGAATTTCTATGTTTAAAATCTTCTCCAGGGACTTCCCTGGTGGTCCAGCAGTTGAGACTCCTTGCTCCCAATGCAGGGGTCCAGGGTTCGCTCCCTGCTCAGGGAACTAGATCCCACATGCTGCAACTAAGAGCCTGTGTGCCACAACTAAAAAGAAGATCCCGCACGGCGCAGCTAAGACCTGGCACAGCCAAATAAATAAATAAATATTAAAAAAAAAAAAATCTTCTCCAGGTGATTTACCTGTGGACTGACCTACATAAATCTAAATTGTTCAGTCCCCAACAGAGTAAGTTCTGAGGCCTAGGTGCATGGTAACTATTCCTTGAAAAAAAAAATCCAAAAAAAAAAATGTTAAAAAGCTTGACAAGTTTGTGTTATTTTGGAATAAAAGGAGCAAACTGGCAAAGTTACTATAATGTGTTTCCCTGATATCTCAAGGTCCTCCATTTTCTCTTTCATATTGAATTTTTTTAAAACTTTCCTCATAATGTTCTATGAATTGAATTCATATATTTTAACACTAACCTGAGGCAAAAAAAAAAAAAAAAAAAAAAAAGAGTTTAATAAATAGTACCGGATTTTGTCAACCAGACCCCAAGAAAGCACTTTGGCATCACCTTAACATCCAGCACCATTGATCCAGTCTCCAGACCTTTCATTGCTTTGCCCTTCTCCAAGGTAATCTTGAAAATTACAGATGGTTGGTAGTTTGCCTGAATTTTTAGAGCATTGCCTCAGAATTTTTTATGTTTGAAATGATTTTAAAGACATTTTTAAAAACCTTGGGATTGTTAAAATTTTCATTCTGATTGCCACTCCTCTTATTTCGAAGAGTCGTGGCAGCTGTCATTAGACAAAAAGAAAGAGAATCACCCAAGAGGTCTTTTTTGAGACAGCATTAGGTGTCCAGGTCAGGAAAAGAAAGACAACCTACAGAATGTAAAGTATTCTCTCCACATCCTCCCACAGTTTCTCCTTGAGTCTAAAATCTCTTATTGCCTGCTTTTCTAGATTTCTTTCCACATATGTTCTTGTAGACAAAGAGAGCTTTCCAGGACACTTCAGCAGAACTACCCTCAACCCTACTGCAGACCCCCACCCCAAGTGCTGGTTTTCTGTACACATCTTTTATGGGATGCACAGACTTTGCATGTAGTTCTTTGGAATAATTGTCTCATGCTAAGGTCTTTCCAAAATGTTTAAAGTTCTATTTGGAATTCTGAGGGAGTGAAAAGGAACCAAATTCTATGACTGAACTCTGTGTTAATACTTTGGCCCTAACAAATTCTCAGCATGACTAGGTGATAATCTTCCCAGTTTTCTATTCTGATTTTTCTCCCTTTACTTTTCTATTACAACACCTGGTTGCTTTAACGCTCATTTAATTTTTTGCCTCATTCTGTTTCTCACCAGTAGTTTATGCATTCAGACCTTGGGATCCATGTGCGGTTCTGTAATTCAGAAATTGTTCCCTTGAGTCTCATTCTCTTCTTGGGTTAGATTTGAAATGGAAAGATTGGGAAAATAAAATCAGATTTAGAAAGGATTAGGAATATGTATTAGGAATATTATGTATAGGAAAATATTTCTGGTATTTGTCCTAATGTTTTGAAGTTTGGGGTCAATATGGGTCTTCAGAAGTACTGAAAAGGACATCTGACCACAGGATATTTGACCAGGTCAGGAAACTAAGAAATTTTGGGTCATGTTTTGAAAAGGGCTGGCTTCAAGAATGGCCTTCAGTCAGTCACACCAGAAGCCTCACTGCCAGTCCTCACATCCCAAAGGTCCATCAGTTCTACACAGATGGCAGAGGAAAGAGGGCCCAGAAGCCCAAATTTGACCACTTGTGTAGCTTAAAAAGATATTTTTAATTTTTCAACAACTTCATATTGTTAGTTTTTTGTGTGCTTCAAAATAATCATTGTTATGTTAAATTATCCCTAAAAAATAGATGCTATCTCCTGTGCAAAATAGGACCACTGTAGAGACACTGAGACTCAGAAGAAAAGGACAAGTGAGTGAAACACTAAGACTGCAAGCCTCTGGGCCCAGTGTGGGAGCTCCTCCAGCCCAAAGCCCCAGATGCAAATGTGGAGGCATCAGAGCACAGAAACAAGAGCGTTTATCTTGAGGACTCAGTTGTTAGAGTAGATACCGATCAGATGTCTGATGGGTAGGGATTAGACTTGATATTCTTTCTTTATTTCCTGAACCTATTATGTTTTGAAATGTTTATGTATGTATATGTACATGCAAATACCCATATATATGTATGTATATGTATAGATACATACGTATTTTTAGTATATGTATCTGGCTTCTAACTTGAGGTGGCGGGTTTGGCATGAATGCTTTCAGAAAGTCAACAGCTATTATTCACCGGTCATGCGATTGCATCAGGTCAAATATTTGGGGTGTCTTTTGGATGGGAGGTATGATAAACCCTAAGTGCCCAGGATAACTTCTACACCATTCATTCTAGAAAGAGGGGCATGTTTAAGCTTGCAACAGATTCTTTGGGGCTAATTCTGCAATATAATCTTCAGTATGAGCTTACCATGGAGACCAGAAGTTTAAAAGCGCTTGATGTCAACATGTAAGGAAAGATGGTTACCTTTGAGGCATGTCCTTCTGAATTTTACATAATCCTACAAATGGTTTTCAAAAATAATTAGATTTCAATAAAGGATTAGCACCTATAAAACAGGGGTGGGAAACTATATGGCCCATGGGCCAGAACTAGTCCAACATGTGTTTTTGCCAAAAAAGTTTTATTGGAACACAGCCACATCTATTTGTTTATGTATCATTTATTTCTTGCTACAATGGCAGAGTTGAATAGTTACGACAGAGACCATGTGGTCCACAAAGCTCCAAATTTTACTATCTGGCCCTAAACAAAAACAAATACAAACAACCCAACAGAAAACAAACAGGCAGAGGAAATGAATAGGCAATGCATAGAAGAGCACACTAAATGCCCAGTAAATACATGAGAAGATGCAATTGTAATCAGGGAAATTCAAATTTCAACTACACTTTGATTTCATTCCACGTGCATCAGATTCACAAATATTTAAGTCTCACAATATTGGTATTGGTAGGATGTAGGGTAATGGGGTTTCTTATTTTCTGCTGAAGGAAGCACAAATAAGTACAGTCGCTTTTGAAAGCAATTTGACATCCAATAGCAGTGAGTGCACATAGTCTATGACCTGGCGATTCCACTCCTAGACACACACACATGTATAAAGGAAATACCTTTTAGAGAATCTTGGCATATATAAGGGAGACATGTACAAGAATATTCATGATAGCATTATTAGAAAAAAATACAAATAAGTCTCAGTAGAATGGATAAATAAATACTGAGTATATTCTTTAAATGGAATACTAGGTAGTAAGGGAAATGAATTAACAATAGCACATATTTTATGAACATGGATAAAGCTCACAGGCTGAATGAAGAAACCAAGTTGCAAAAGAATACAGATTGATATTCTTTATATATGCAAAACAGTAATATATATTGTTTAGGGATGCACCCGTACAAAAAGCATGAAAATATGCACGGGCATTAATTATGAAGTTTAGGAAAGGTCTTACTTCCCAGAGAGAGAAAGAAGGAAAGGAATATGACTGGGGAGGGGTATAAACGGAACTTCAACTACATTTGTAACATTCTATTTCTTAAGCTGATTGCTGTGAACTCAGATTTTTGTTCTATTGTTAAGTTGGAGTTACTTTATAAAAGGTGAAATTCTGTACATTCGAGGACTTATAATCCAGTTATTACAGCACTACCGAAGATCCCCCCACAATCTCCCAGTTTTTGTTTCCTTAATGGAGCAGCTTGCAGGTACGGCTTCTGCATACACTTGTGTAGGCTGTATATTTATAAGAATGTCTGAGTGAGGGGGTGAGTTGGACAAAATCCAGCTTGTCCACGAGTCAACATGCCCTGTGCCCTTTGCACAAAAGCCCCAAGGTGAGCATCACTGGAAGGGTGTGCCTCCTTTGTTGCCCAAAAGTACCCTGCAATGCAGAGGCACTGTAGCTAGGCTCTGCTTCCTCTTATCTGGCCTGTGGATGCTATCCATTTACTCATCCATGGCCATGAAAAACTAGAAGGAGGAACCAGTCTGGAGGCAGAGTCTCTGTTAAGTTTATTACTTGTTTGCCATCAAATTTTGGTTCATCCAGATATCTTTCTAGGTCCTTAAGGGTTATGTAAGAGCTGATCATTTTTCTCTAATTGTCTGGGATAGTATCTTAAAAATCAGTGTGTTTTTTTTTTTTTCTTTCTTGGGGCATCTTATCCAAGAAGTGAAGACTAATTGGCCAGTTTATCTTTAAAGCAAAACATATACAATGTAGCAACTATCAGAAATACTAAAACTTTAGCATATCTTACCTCTTTTTTTCTCTACCCAAGTCCTTTGTTCCTGATATTTTGTCATCTTGGACAAGCTGCAAATTTGAATCCTCCTTACCTTCATCTCCTAGATAATAGGAATTTATTCTGCAATAAAATCTACATCTCTCCTTTTTCCACAATCCAAATCTCTCCTTTCATCTAAGTTGCCAGCCCTAAGATCTTATTCCTTGGAAGCAAAGAATAAAGTTCCCGGAGTGTGGTTCAAGGATCACCTGTCTCACTTTCACTTGACATGTATCAAAATGCTGATTTCGAGGCTCTAAGGCTTTTAAGACACTTTGCAGTTTTAATCAAGCTTTGCATGTGATTCTTATGCTAACTAAAGTTTAAAAACCACTACTTTAAAAGAAAGGAAAGGAATTATTTGGCCAAATTAAAATCAATCAGTATAATATATAATTGTTATGAAAAAAAAAAAAACAGCAGAAGATACTGATACCTTGGCAAGAGAAATTCTGTCATCTTCCAGTGTTACAAAAGAGAGACGTTAAAGGAATCAAATAAAGAAATGAAAACAATTTTCTCTTCACTTGCTCATGAGAGTTGCTAGAAAATAATGGAAGTGATTTAGACAATGGAAACCAATTTAAGGAAGGCTCCAAGAGCAACATACAAGGAACCAGGAGCCCAGGAGTTGTTCTGTGATGATTTTGGGCAGAGCACAGTATCTGCAAGCTTCAGATTTCTTATCTATAAAAGGTAGGGTTGTCCACCTACCTTAAATTTCTCTTTCCAACCTACAATTAGAGGAAATAGGTCATTCCTAAAACTTAAAGTCAAGGCATATCTGTATTTATTTGACTCTCAAGCGTGTGGATAAATTTATTGTATGTTAGTCATGTGCCCAACTGGGCATTATTTTAAAAATAAACTCCTGAATGTAAAGATGATGGAAATTTTTCATTTTAAACTCCTTGGGTCTGCATCAACTTATTTCCATTTTCTTTAATTTTACTTACATGACATGAGTAATCAACTTGATGACAGTGACATTTTTAACCCTGCCTGCCTTAATCTAAAGTATTCATGGCAATGTCTTCAAAATAGAGTAAAATAACCCAAAGGCACAGTGGAAAGCAAGAAAGGAGGTGCCCATAAAGCAGTATTTGGTACAAACAATAACAATAACGTGGGGTCTATTAAGCCACAAAAGTCCAGAAGAGGAAGGAATGCTGATAATTACCTAACACTAAAGTTGCTGCTGGCTTCTCAAGGGTAGTTACCTAGAACTCAAATGACAGCAAAAGCTGTCTGGAGAAATTGTCCAGTGTTCAGAAACATCACCTCCTTTGACCCTAACAAGATTCCTGTGTTCTAGGATTTTAAAGTAGATGAGAAAGCGATCTGAGTTGCGGTCACCAAAACTCCGTATGGTGGATGGCTAATTGCTAAGACTTAGCTATCAAGTGCATATCAAGGTACGTATAAAGATGTCAGTTGAAGTGAGAGGCGCTTGGGGGGTGGGGGGGTACACTGTTTTAATTTAGTATATAGCTAAAGCTCAAATATTTATGTCAGATTAAGAGAAACTTTTACTCTCCTCTTCAAAATCTTTCTTCCATTTGCACAGCTCCCAAAGTCCTCGCCATTTGGAACAGTGGAGAGTCATTTGAAACTTAACTGAATGCTGGAGGCAAGCTCTACTTTTCAGGTCATCCAATTTAGGAGATCCAATTTCTGCAGAGAGAAGACGACGAGTGGGGGAGGGAAAACCCAGATTCTAAGTCTTCGGATGCTTCCACCTTCGATCCACAACCTGCCACGCAAATCGAGCCAAGGCAGGGATTTTTGCCGCGAACCACCACCATCACCACCACCTTGTCACTCACGCCCGATTAACACGCCCCTCTGGTCCCACTCTCGGCCAATGGCGGCTCCTCTCTTTGCATAGTAATGAGCTCGAGACCTCCCCCGGCCAATGGCGCTCCAGGAGACGGGTTAGTTTTGCATGTACCTAAGTGATTTGCATAACCCAGCGGCTGGGGGCTTGGGAACCCGAGCGTGCAACCCTAGAAGGGAAAAGGACGGGAGGAGATTGAGCCGCGGCCGCGAGAGAGCGAGAAAGAGCCCGGGTGTTTGTGCGAGAGCCGGGCGGGGGACTGTGGCGAGGGGCCGGCATGGCTGGAGGCTGCGCTTCGCAACCTTGAAGAGCGGCTGCGGCGGGAGGCCGGGGACCGGGAGGCGGGTGCGATGGCAGAGTGCGGCCCCTGCAGCTGCGCCCGGCCCGGCAGGCTGGCCTGAGCCGCCGGAGGAACGGGGCTGCCTCTGCGCTTCCATGGAGCAGCGGGTAGGGCGAAACTCCGGAGCGCCGCGTCCCTGCGCTGCTGCTGCCGCGGGCTGTTGAAGGGGCCGAGCCCCCGCGACTGCAGAGAGGAGAGCCCCCGGCCCAGCCCGCAGGCCTGCCGCCCGGGGCGGCGGGGGGCGTCGGAGGGCGCCAGAGGCGCGCCGAAGGAGCGGCGCCGCGGGAGAGGCCGGCGCTGGAGGCGGCCGCAGCAATGCCGGGCCCGCTGGGGCTGCTCTGCTTCCTCGCCCTGGGGCTGCGCGGCTCGGCCGAGCCCAGCGGCGCGGCGCCGCCTCTCTGCGCGGCGCCCTGCAGCTGCGACGGCGACCGTCGGGTGGACTGCTCCGGGAAGGGGCTGACGGCCGTGCCCGAGGGGCTCAGCGCCTTCACCCAAGCGCTGTGAGTGCGGTCGGAGGGGGCGCCGGAGGGGGTTCCGGGGGGCGGAGCCAGTGGCAGATCCCACTCCATCCCCAGTGTCCCGAGGAGGGGGGCGCCGTCACCTCCTTGGCACCCGCTCCAGCGCCGCGAGCTTTACATGCTTTGCCAGTCCGGGTCCGAGACCCGTGTAGCTCTTTTTCCCAGACTTTTCGGGCACGATCACCACCCCCCTCCCCCAACTCCCAAGTGCATGTGGGGCCGAGGAGGAAGGAGGAATCTGGAAACGCTTGCCCCTGGCAGCCTTTTCACGCGACTTTCTCTTCTCCCGCGGGCCCCTGCTCAGCTGGCAAGAGTTTTGCAGGCGGCAGGGGTGAGGGCAGCTAGAACTTGGCCTGAGTCTGAGACCGAGGCAATTTTCGTGGGGAAGCACCTGGAGCCTCCTTGGGTTCCAGCATGTGGGGAGAAGAAAACACCTGTACCGCAGTCGGGGCGAATGGCCTTCCCATTTGGCCCTGTCCGGGGCGGGGGGGGAGGGTGGGGAGCGACCTGGCACCTCAGTCCAGTTCCACTCCGGACTCACCAGCAAACGCCTGGGGTTCTGGAGCTCGCAGGGAAACTGGGCGAAAACAACGGAGAAGGGAGGGGGGGAAATTGCAGGTTTCTCTGGGTGAAATACTTTTACCCAACAAGGCCTTTTAAAGAAGGAATGCTGACCTGAAGTACAGGATATTGGAAGAAAATGAAAGTTCCAGAGCATAAGCTCTGCCTGTCCCAAAAGGTAGCAGTTTTCTGCTGTTCCTTAACCAGTAGAACTTTTCTTTTGAGCTGCCTGAGGTTGGGAAAGTCACTCAGATGGTTCTGACTTCCAAAACCCCACTCCACCAACCGGGACGGAGAGCTTTAGACATTCGCTTTAGAAACGAAGACTCTGAAATAGGTGTTGGCTGTGGTGTTTGGCAGATGGCACCAGTAGAGAAAGAATGGGGTAATTGCGTGCAGGGTTTGCTGTATGCTTCTGTCCTGCTTTGCTGTGCTGTGTGGCCAGATTAAATCAAGGGCAGTGAAAGAACTGTTTGAGAGAGGAAGGGATTCTGAGAGGCCTTGGGTAAAGGGAATTTCCTTTTACCTTATAGCTGCTGAGAGGGACCTCTTAGAAATAGACAGTGTGAAAGGAATAACAGACCCCGTGAAGAGATCCTTTCTGTGCAGGCCAGAGCGGTGCTGTTTCCAGGTGGCTGGTGGGAGGTGTTCTGTTTGCCCTCTGCCAGTGGGGTTTTTTTGAGTCTTGTGGCCAGTTGCCTTGGACCTGTCTCATTCTTTGACACCAGCCCCCTTCCCTTTTTTTTTTTCCCCTTGTCTCAGGTTTTAGTTACACATTTGAAGTCATTTTCCTTCAGTATGGTGAAATTTAACTTTTCAGTAAAAAAAAAAAAAGTTAACTTTGCAGTGAGGAGCAATTTGCCCACAAAGGTACCTTACGTGGGAAAGTTTGGGTGGGAGTGGGGAGAAGTAAGGGAAAGAAGACTGGGTAGAGGGGAAGGGGCTGTATTTTTTCCCCAAGACCTCTTCATACTTTTAGGGAATTCATTCAGGAGAGGTGGCTTTCCCTGAAACCTCTTTCAGGTCCCAGAGAGAAAAGCATACTTTTACTATTTTGATCAGTTGAAAAGACCTTGTTTAGCAGATTCCTTGAGTTTTAATGTGTAGACTTGCCCTATAAGGAAGAGGGCTGTTTTCCATTAGTACCTAAAAACCACAAAGAAATTTTTATTTTTATGAGAGCACGCTCCTTGCTATAGAGCATCAGGCATCTTTCTTTAGAATTCACCAAAGGTAGTGAAATGCTATATTCTCAACCTTGAGCCCTACATAAGTGACTGTTCATGGCTTGGGAAACAGATAAATAATTGGCACCCGTCCAGATCAGATTGCCTAAACTAGCATCATCATAGCACTTTCTGAGCTGTGGTGGTGGACAAATGTGTTATATTTTCTTTTTCCCTTCGTGACCTGTAGAGTAGTTGTACCTCCTGATAACTTCTTATTTCACTTGAACACTCTTCATTTCACCCTTAAAAGTATATGTTATATGACGAGCCCTTGTAAAGGGCATTTCAAGGGCAATATATTTGCATTTTGGGAAACCAGTGATCTCAAAAGCCACGTTGAAGAGGGGCAGGTGCTGTGATCTGCCCACTCCAGTTGATCTTATAAGACACCTTGGAATCACCCAAGGTCTCTTTGCAAGTACTTCTGATTTGCTGTCCCAGCACAGCTTTGGTGAAACACAGGTACACACCAAGGAACTGGATCCATGGTTCCCAAACTTTGATTCACTGATTTCTAATTTCTGGAGCATGGACACCAAGGCCTATTTAGTTATACATAAAATGATAATCACAAAAATAGAAGTCAAAAAGATGAGACTATTAATCGAAGTTATTTTCTTGTCATTCCTCAATGGTGTCTTACCTTCACCTCACTCAGGTGTGTACACATCCCACAATGGGACTCCTCGTTGACAGAGCAGGGATTTTATTTTACTCAACTTGAGTCCAGAGTCCGGTACAAAGGAAGCACTTAATGTTTCAGTGAATAAATAAGGACTTAAGGCCACACTGAGGGGCAGGATTGGGGCTTGGAATTCAGCCCTCATTCCCACGCAGGATTGCCAAACTCTGCATTCTCAGCATTTAGCTTTTTGTCCAGATCTGAGAAGGCCCCAGAGAGAGGATACCTGCTTTTTCTCCTTTAGGCTCGTTTAAACTTGTTCAGCCTAACAATGTCTATTTCCTGCTGAAAGCTGCTTTATCTGAGTCTGGGGGCAGAGTCAGATGTAATCCTCAGTGTTGTTGATGGGATTCCCCTGTTCACAGCGTTTGCTGCACCTGTAGTGCTTATTTATATTTTGCAGCGGCAGTTCCCGATCCTGTGTCACAGTGCACTGGCTTGTCACATTTCACCCTGAGGTGTTTTAAAGGAAGTACTCTGACTAGTATTAAAATTCTGAAGTGTATTTTTAATCAGAAGGGTTCAAGTTTATTCCTCTATTAGAGCTAATAAGGTCCCTCTTAATCACCTGCGTTCCAAGATTCTTGATTGAGAGAGAAAGGGATGAAGTCGTGGTGGTGGGGAGGGGATAGAGAACGTGTGTCCTCTGGTTTGTGTGTTACTGTCACAAAATTTGAGACTTGTAGACGGGGGTCACAAATTTCCACATCCTAGGTTATGTCTGGTGCATAGTTTTAGGATTATAAAGGCTGTTTCTGTGGCTTTGTGGAGAGGGTGGTAGGTCTGAACCCTTGGTCGTAGTCTTCACCATGCCCCTGAGTAATTGTGTGGCCTTGGGCGAGTCATTCTACTTTTTTTTTTTTTTTTTTGGTGACAGTTTCTTCATTTGAAAAATGAAGTCATTGGATTCACTAGATTCTATTTAAGGCTGCTTGTAGCTTCCAGACATTCTATATAAGATTTTATAATTCTTACACAGTTTTAGGATGGCAAGGTGACGATAGCGATCGGCTGCTCTCGTGAAAAGATCCCAGAAGTATCTGAATATCCGTCTAGTTGAAGTTGCACAAGCCTATTTATTGCCACTCACTTGGAGGAGGAGTTCTTTGTGTTTAGAAGTGTGTGTTAGGAAATTTGCCATGGAGACTTGTTACAGAATGCATGACTAGCTAAGGCTCTTTGCTGGGGTAGAATAGCCCCGCTTGTTTCCTGTTGGTATGGCTTCACACTTGGAAAATAAAATCACTCTGTTTCAGTAATTTGGATACTGTACAAAAAGTTACTCAACGTCCTCACTTCCATATAATTAGTCATAATCTCTGCAGCCTTCACAGTGTGTGTATCTTGTACATGGGCAGGTTAGCAAGCTTTCTATATAGAACTGATGGTTACCTGAGGGGCTTTGAAGGGTTTTAAAAAATAATCTGTTGCTTTTTCTTCTTTGGGAAGCATCATCTCAGATTCTTCCCTAAGGTGTACTTTTTTTCACGACTCCAAGCACCTTTCTTTTAATAGTATTATTTGAAAGTATTTTCTTATGTTTCCTCCAATGTCAGTTGTATTCCCTGGCAGGTCAGTAATCAGTGGCTAAATGTTTATACCTTTTTTGATGGTCGAGTTTTGATATTTTGATGTCTAAGTTACTGTCTGTAAATTTCACTGTTAGCTTATTTTCTGTGGTGTGTCTTTCTAGAGGAGTATTTGTGTTACCAGGGAACTTTATTCTAAACAAGGCCAATATATGAACATCTTTAAGTACAGGTCGTTTATTTTACAGACTAGTGAACTGCTGGGTTCTCTTTAAACACGAGAGGAAAGAGCATTCTGCTGGGAATATGGAGAGCTGGTTTCCAGATCTGTCAATAAATCACACGAGTGACCTTGAGGTGGTGACACACTTAACCCTTCAGGGCCTTGGCTTCTTCACCTGAGAACAAGGAAGTAAACAACTCTTACTGCCAAAAGTTTTCTTTCTATTTAATTTGATTTTTTTTCCATACGTTTGTCCGATCCTCTCTGTTGTGTTAAGTATAGTATAGGTGTCTCAATCCTGAAATCCCTCCCCGACCCAGGACACTTCCCGAATTGTCCACCTCTACTGGAATGTATCCATGGACTGGGGAACCTGCCTCAGAAGGCAACAATGTGCTGGGTGTGGTCTGAGCTCTACCCAGGATTTAAACCAGGGATTCTCATTCGAGGCTCCTGAAGGCTTGTGGTAACCACTAATATTTTATGATTTTCAGTCCAGCTAAATGCTAATAGCAGTTATGGTATCACAAGCATTTAATGTCCAGGCACTTGGCTCTTACGTTAGAATCTTAAGGTAACATTTGACAACTTAATCTCTTAGGGAAGATCAAAGTTCTGTACTAGTAGGTGGATCCAGGCAAGTTTGGGCGTTTTCTTGGCCTCTGTCAGGTTCTCTCTCAAATTCTTATTTTAGTCATCTTTATAATGGCGGAAAGCACTGACAGCCTGCAAGTTTGGATTTTGGTCTTTGGTCTCCTTGGTTGTGCTTATCCTTTTATTTCCATTTTTCTTGTCAAGAAATAATGGATATTGGTGACTAATGGCTCTCATTGCTTTGAATCTCTCTGAATCTGTGTAGACTATCAAGCAAGTGAAGTTGTAAGAATACTTTAGTGACTCACTGAAATTTTTCTAAGACCGTTTCCCACTTTTTCTCTATAAAAAAGATAGAAGTTTCCATAAAACCACAATATTTATCAGTATACCTGGGTTACAAGTTAAACCCTGCCCGATGTGCCTTAAACTCTGACAAACGTAACTGATGTAACTTGATCAGACAGCTCTGCTTTTCATTTTTTTTAAAAGAGAGTTCATGGTTTTGTCTTTAGAAATGTATTATCTAGCTTGCTCTTTAACTGCCTCCTGAAGCCTTCAAGTGTTTGGCAATGCCCAAAGCTTGTTTTCCTGTATATACAAGAACATGGATAACTTTGTCCCTAATTTTGTTCAGTGAAGTGTAGTTTTTTGAAAGATTCGTTGAGGATAATAAAATGCTTTAGTTTTAAATTCTATCAGTGAAGAAAAAAAACTAGGGCATTTAGCAAATCAGTACTCTTACACAATGACTAATTTGTCTGCCTTTCTAGACATTTCTTTTGTGTCTCAAACACTTGATGAACAAACTGTAGGCCGGGTATCGGCTCTACTGTCTGAAATTGGGTGAGTTCAAAATTGAGTTTAGAAATGATTTTATAGTTCATATACATTTAGTAACATCTCAACTTTCTAAAGACTTGAGCAAGTTACTACTCAAATACCCCCTTTAAATGGCAAGATGTAATTATGTAGTAGTATACTCTGGATTCACCCACCCATAGACAGATATTTGTTATTAAACTTTGTATATGGCTGGGACTATTTTTAGTAAGTTTCTTATAGTGTACAGAATTATTCTGTGTCATGTACAGGCAGTTAAAACTCTGAATGGGTGGTTGTTTTTAGTCTCTAAAGCGTGTTTTGATACTGTTGAATATTTTAATAGTCAAAAAAGCACACTAGCCAGGTCCCCCTCTGCCCCTGCAGTAAGTCTACAGCAAGAATTGTCATTTTGCATTTTGCATCTCTTATTTTAGATGCAAGTGACTGGGGTTCAGGAATGCCCATCTAAGAGTGTAGGCTTCAGAAATGAACATTTAAAAAATACATATTTTGGTAGTTCTCTTAGCTTTTCTGTAATGAAAGATCTTATGGGAAAAGCACTGAACCAACCCTCTGTGGCAACATGTTGGCCCATTAAGAATATAAGAATATCCTTGTAAGGAAATGTAAACCATAGATATTTTGGGAGGCAGCTGGGCCAAGACTGGGTATACGTTTAGATCCCGGGCTGGTCTGTTGTTTGTGCTAGTGAGAAAACGTGTGGGGAAAGCATATTTAATATATTACAGGATATTTAATGACCCTTTATCCTTCATATTTGATTTGTATTTAAGTATTCTGAGTCAAGATAAGTAAAAAGTTATGTAAGCCCCTTGAGCTAGTTTTTTTTTTCCCCTCTATTTTTACACTAGGAGAATGCAGCCCCCCCCTTTTTTTTTTAACGAAGTTTTAAATATAAAATTGACCATTACAAGAATGAAAATCTCAGTGCACACTGGCAACAGACTATTTTTACTCTTCAAATCAGATTTCAGAGCGTGGTATCCAGAAAAATCATGAGTTAGATTTTCCCTGTTCCCTGTACGTTTTTAAAGTTTTCTCTGGGGGAATTTCCCCTCCCGAGTAGAGTGACCTAACTTTGGCAGGGAGATGGCGCCTTTCCCTTGGCCCTGCGGGAAGCATGGCTGAGGAATGCACCTAGGATTACTTTGGGATCCCACTTGCCCACTCCGCCCGGGCTCTGACTGCCCATGTGGAGCTCTCAGTATAAGCCGCAGCATAACTGAGTGCAAGTGGTGACATCGAGACTCCCCTGAAGAGCTTGATTAGAGCTGTTTGCCTAGGGAGGCAGCTAGATGGCCATTAGAAGCCTCACTCTCATTCACGTTTCTTGTTGGGAAGTGCAGGGTAGGAGGTATGCTTCCAAGTTGGCAGTCTTCTCTCTAAAACTCTGGGGACTGGGCTATGATGCTGTTTAACTTCTGGTTTTTCCCATTTCCCTACAGGGTAAGCTTCACGCTAAGAGGCCCTTAGAGAAAACATACGACTAATATGGATAATACAAGAAGGGCTTGGCAGACTAGATTTTCTCAGGAGAGAGGAGACCTGTGGTTGCCACCACTGTGATCTACGTTGTCACCCTTCCCGTGTGTGTGGAAGCCATCTCAGGGAGCTTCTTTTTCTTTCTGAGAATCTCCAGAGAATCAGCACTATTCTCTCTCTTGAATACCTTACACCTTAAGAACTCTATCCCGAAGTCTAGCAACTCTTCTGGAGGTGAGGGGAGAGAAGGCAAATACTGTCGATTAACCTTTAGGTTTCTTAATGTTCTTGAAGACTGTTCACATGCTTCTCTGTTTTAGGTGCTAAATCCAGCTTTTGCATTTTCCGAACCTGATAATTGCCCCTTGGGTCCTCTTCAGGCTCTCCTTATCTCACATCAAGCATGTACAGAATTCTCATACAATTTGATCAGAGTTAAGAAAGGAGTGTTCAATGCATTTAACATTTTAGTATCATGTTTTAAAAGATTACACGTGGATTTGCTAACTGATACTTAGCAGTTTATCATAATCCCAGTTTTCATCCATTCTGTGCTACTGCTACTTCATCTCATTTGATTAGTGGGGTTTGTTTTAAAATCTTAATGTTTTCTAATCTTTGTAAGAAAGAAAATGTTTTCTAGTTGGCCTTCTGTTCTCTCCAAGGTCATTTTGAGTCTGTGGTGGTCGCATAATCCAGCTTTTTATGTCACTCTCTACTCTCCAGTCTTCTTTTTATGCGCCTATTTTTATGAACAGGACTTCAGAAGTTGTTTTATTTTTGAGAGTGCGGCACAAGGAATCAAGACCCCTGAGGTCCTAAATCTGTGTGCTTGAAGGTATCACTTGATCCCTTTGGACATTGTCTTTTCCATCTGCAAGAAGAGGTCACTTGACTTTATCTTCAAGGGTCACATGTAGGAAACTTCAGCATGACCTGTTTGAGTGACAGCAAGGACCCATTACATTATGTTGTCATTTCTTTGGGGAGTGACTAAGCAATTGTCTATGTGTGTTATCCCTTTAAGTCACTTAGATTTAAAATTCTAAACCCTATTTCTCTGGTTCTTTGAATGTATATCAGGTTTATAGGCTGTTGGAGACTTCACAGTGAGCCCTTGTGCTAATGGAGAAAAGGCTCTTCATCTGGTAGACTTTTCATTCAGAAAACCATAAAGATCCTGGTGGAGAAAGAGTAGTGCATATGTTTTTATCAAGATTCCTTCTTAAGGGTGGTGCTACTCCCTTTCTAACAGGAAAGCCTAGTGGTGGGGAGTTACAGTTTCTCTAGAGGAGAGAGCTTGGAAGAAATCATGCTTTCTTGCCTTGGTCTCTGACTTGGCATTACTTCCCTGAGACGGCTGGTCAAGTTGAAGGATGCTCTCCTAATAGGGGAACGCATTGTTTCTCCTCACAGCAAACGGGCACGTGACCTTAGACAGTGTCAGTGTGAGCTTTAGATAATAATTTTCTACTTCCAGACTTTGGAACCCTGAGGATTTTCATGAAACAACGCTTAACTCTTTAAGAAGCCTCATGCCAGTGAGTGCCCAACGGTTTCTCGTCACTTTCCATGTTGGGGATGGATAAGATTAGCTCAGGTTTGACAATTTAGCTGAGTTCTTGTTTCTTCATATCACCTTGTTTCTAGCAATATTCAGATTATGGGAGAACTTTTTGTTTCAAGTACTTTAAAATGATATTTTACTGGTTATTGGATACCTGTGTATTTTCTTCACTTTTGAGACCAATGCTTGTGTTTTGTGGATAAAGAAAAGCTTATTATCCTTGAAGTAACTTTAGAACTAAAATCCTTTCTTTAAAATCTTTCATATTTCTCAAAAGTTATATGACATTCTTGGTAAGCACAGTTAAACCTTTCTCAGAACCCTTACAAACTTTTCTGGGTTTTGATTCAGCTCTGATTTGAAAATGAATTGTAAATTCAGAGTAGCAGCTAACATATGCAGGAGTGCTCACGACCTATTTAGATTGGTTGAGTGTTTCAGATACAGTTGTGCATTTTCTACCCTGGGTCTCTTTCTTTAAAAAAAAAAAAAAAAAAGTTTGAGATGTTTTTCCCATTACCATCTTGACATCTGCCCGGTTACACATGAATAGCTTGACCCAGTCCCTCAGCAGGGAGACTACCATGGCCTTGCTTTCAATAGCCATGTCACTGACAAAGAAAACATATGGAATATTTCATTCCTGCCCTTTGCAAACAGTCTGGGGCTGTGAGGGCATGCAGCAGAGGGCTTCATCCTTCATGGTAGGTTGGCAAGTTTGTGTACTAACCACAGGCTCTGCTGTTAGCAATCAGACTGTGTTTTCCAAAGCCCTATTACATACCGTGGAAAGGAAATCTCGTGTTTTGGATAAGCCAGTTTCTAATATCAATTTGAATTAAGTTTGTATGACCTGCTTCCATGGTGGGGTTTCCTGCTTGATCAGTTATTTCACCAAAGGGAATTTGTGTGTGTGTGTGTGTGTGTGTGTGTGTGTGTGTGTTTGCAGGACGTTTCAAGGCTGTTCTCCCAGGTTTGATATGTGGCATGTGTTTGATGGATACACAAGTTGGGAACAAGGATGCTTGATTCCCGATAGAACGTACCTTGAGGACTGTCTGCCTTTATGTTTATCTTCCTGTCAGTCTGCAGAAGGAGGTCAGTTGATCATTCTCATGCTAGCCAAGCCCTGCCACATTGACCTTTAAGGCTTCTGTTGCGTAGCACCAGCTTCTACTGGGGACTTGGTTTCAGTTCAGCTAGCATTAACGGCTTTGCTTTGTGGCATCTGAATTCACAGTGTGGAGGCTTGTCAGCAGGTGTGGCAGGAGAGGGCCAAGGACGTGGAATAGAGGAGTAAATCAACTGCTGTTTTTCTTCAGGTCTTTTTCTGCGTTAAAGGAATTTGCCCTTGGCACCACCCTGGCTGAGGTGGCATTCCAGAAGGAGAAGGAAAAAAAAAAACCCTATGACACCAAAGATAAGAAGATTCATGACTTTGGTGGAGGAAATAATGACATACATTTCATCAGTGTCCTTTCCAACCCTTAAGTTACCCTAGCCTGAATTTCTAGTTCTGTTGTTTCTCAGACATGTGGGCTGGTTTTGACAGGAGTAGATGATTGTTTAAAAAGGAAGTGAGCTCCTGTTTTGTCCCAGATATAGCCAAATATTTAAATGTATATATACATCTCATCTAGAAGGTATTTCTGATGGTTCTTGGTATCATTACTGAACATTCGCTGTAAAACAACATGCTAATAGACATTACTGCCTCTCACATTTTCTTATAAGAGTAACTCCTTTTGTAGTTCTTGATTATAGTAGATTTCCTTTAAATTTGGACAGTTACATTTTTAAAAGTTTTGGTTATACAGTTGTTCACGAATGAGCCTATTTGAGCCCCTCACTTTCTGTTAGTGACTCCATATGTGTATTCTAAAATAACTCGTATAATCTCCAATGCTCCATCTTCCTTCTTTGACTACTTAACTGACCTTTATAACTACTGATTCATAGGGAGAACTCCCCTAAACCTCTCAATCTTAAAAATTCACCCTTTTAAGTGTACAGTTTTGAAATGTGTATAGGAGTGTAACCACCACCATTGTCAAGATCTAGAACATTTCCATCACTCCCCCCTGTGCCCTTTGTAGTCAGCCTCTCTCCCCACCCTTGGTCCCTGGCAACTGATGATCTATCTATGTTCTACCTTGGGTCTCTTATATTGTTTTGCATTTACCAGATTATCACATAAATGGAAAGTAACAAACTGTAGTCTTGTGCCTAGCTTCTTTTTTTTTTTTTTTTAATTTTATTTATTTATTTTTATTTATTTATGGCTGCGTTGGTTCTTCGTTTCTGTGTGAGGGCTTTCTCCATTTGCGGCAAGCGGGGGCCACTCCTCATCGCGGTGCGCGGGCCTCTCACCATCGTGGCCTCTCTTGCTGCGGAGCACAGGCTCCAGACGCGCAGGCTCAGTAGTTGTGGCTCACGGGCCCAGTTGCTCCGCGGCATGTGGGATCCTCCCAGACCAGGGCTCGAGCCCGTGTCCCCTGCATTGGCAGGCAGACTCTCAACCACTGCGCCACCAAGGAAGCCCGCCTAGCTTCTTTTACTTATCATAATGCTTTTGAGATTCTACCATGTTGTTGTGTAGGTCAGTATGTAATATTCCTTTTTATTGCTGAGGAGTATAGCATTATATGGAGGTACCACAATTTGTTTATCTATTCCCCAGTTGAGGGACATCTGCCTTGTGTCCAGTTCTTGGCAGTTAACAAATAAGACCATTATAAATATTCATGTAGAAATTTTTGTATGGACATAGCTTTTCATCTCACTTGTGTAAATACCTAGAAGTGAGATCCTGGGCCATAGGGTAAGTATATATTAATAAGAAAACATTGGTCTAGATTTTAGTGTCTTAGAGGCTTGATATCACTAATTACTTATAGCCTCAATATATTGTTAACATAGTATATATGTGGTATTCGCAGAAGCTGTTAAAAATTGATTGTTTAAATGTCTGTGCTTTTACAGGAGTAGAATTCTTAGCCTTTTTTAAAAAATTTGTTTATTTATATTTTATTTTTGGCTGCTTTGGGTCTTCCTTGCAGTGCGCGGGCTTCTCATTGTGGTGGCTTCTCTGGTTGCAGAGCACGGGCTCTAGGCACGCAGGCTTCAGGAGTTGCAGTGCACAGGCTCAGTAGTTGTGGCGCATGGGCTTAGTTGTTACGCGGCATGTGGGATCTTCCCGGACCAGGGCTTAAACCCGTGTCCCCTGCATTGGCAGGCGGATTCTTAACCATGGTGCCACCAGGGAAGTCCAGCCTTCTTTTTGATACCTGGCAGTTAACCATGATGCCTGAAGGACTCGTGTAGAAGTGATACCAATGTGGGGCATTTTGCTGACAGTGAAAAAACTTTGAATTGTTAGTGTATTTGTGTTTGGAAAGTCTGATTCAAAAAAATGGAAATTTGGTGAGGAATTGCTAGGCCTACTTGTGTGTTTGGCATGTTACACATGGCATGGTTTCCATTTTATAGCTAAGCAAACAAAGATTGGAAAGGTTTAGGTAACTTGTGATGACATCCCAGTTAGTGGGTGGTAGTTGGTGTTCGGTATTTGTTTGTCCATTCTGTAGTTAGCATGGAGAGTTGACAGTGTCAGAAGAGGATAAGGTTAAAGTGACAAATGAAATGGTGAGAAGCTACAGATTACTACAGGGAAAAAAATCAGAATTGAAAATAAAGCATCCCAAAAAAGCATACACATGTATCAGTACATGTGTACATACAGTGGGGTACTGTGACTTGATTTAGGAGTAACTTATGTTCAAAAATCAATTTACTGGGTAAAATTAAGTTATCTTTTATTTCTAGCAGAATTTTTTAAAAAGGTCTCTATGACTTGATCTCCTTGAAAGCTTTCACATCATTTTCTACGTTAATAGTGTTTTTCCGTGTCAGGAAAGTAAATATCAGTTGTGTGCCTTTTAGCTTGCTTTTTCTTTTCTGGAATTCCGTTGGATGGTATATGAGGATCAGATCCGTTAGCATACTCACTTTTTTGTTTCTTAAGGAGCAAATTTCTGAATGTGCTTCTTTAAACCAAAACACTGAAGTAAATTAAAAAGCAAAGTGTGCAGTATGATGGTTTCCATATAGTTGCCCCCTTTCACTCACTGGAATTTCCTGCCTCTCTTGTTGAAGATGTTTTTATAGGGAAGTCAGCATAAAAGTGAATCACCCATGAGCCTTTTTTTCCCCCCAAGGCATTTCATGGAGTCAACTTGGTATTAATTTAGCTGGTACTCTTCAGTTGACTTGAATACTGTGTTTTTGGATGGTGAGCTGATGTTTATTAAGCTGTTAATATTTTACAGACTGGATGGGTTCCTGTTTCAATCTATGTGCTCTTTCCTTTAGCAGCAGGGCTGTTCATGACTGAATCTGTGACCACAGTTTTGATTTTGAATGTACCAGCCCCATCATGGAGAGTCATTTACCTGGTAACTCTACAGGTTGTCTTCTTCTGGAAGCATTTTGCTGTTTTATTTCACTTAAGTTGCATTCTTTATCATGAAGAGCTTCTTCATGGTCTGTCTTGCCATTCAGATAAACCATCATCATCATCTTGTTATGAACATAGATGCTAAAAATCATAAATGTCATTGAGTACCAGGTACTAGGTGAAGCGCCTTTGCATGCATTATCTATTTAATACTCCCATCAGCCCTCTAAAGCACATGCTTTTATTCTCCATTTTAGAGATGGAGAAACCCCAGGGGGTGAGGGCATACAGGTAATAAATGAGGTTTTGTGGGTGGGGTGTTGGATCTTGTTTTTTCAGACCAGGGTTCCTTGGTTGAGTGGGTTGTATGACAGTGTCCTTTAGTGCTCTTCCTAGATTCAGGCATTTATCTATCTTGTGTATGGTGGATATCATGAACTGCTTGTTTTATAGATGAGGAATTAGTTTTGGAGAGATTAAATCTGTATGTCCTCTGCTTGAAGTGTTCTCAGCTCCTTAGAATGTAGATTTGGACCCTTCTAAATCTTAAAGGTCTCTGGTGCAGTGGTACTAAAAGTTTTGTGTGTGGTATGGACCACGCATCAAAGAGGCTATATTTACAAACATATGTCCCCAATAAGTATATAAATGCATATATTTATATATAAATACACACATATATGTATATTTAAATATACATACATATATTTACAGGTACATGTTAAGAGACCTGATATCTATTTATTATTTGTTCAGCATTTCAACTACATAAATCATAACCAAATTTTTGCTAATATTTTTCCGACTTTCTCTCCTTTCTTAAAAGTTCACTTCTTTTATTTATTTATTTATTTATATTTTTGGCTGTGTTGGGTCTTCGTTTCTGTGCGAGGGCTTTCTCTAGTTGCAGCAAGTGGGGGCCATTCTTCATCACGGTGCGCGGGCCTCTCACTATCGCGGCCTCTCTTGTTGGGAGCACAGGCTCCAGACGCGCAGGCTCAGTAGCTGTGGCTCACGGGCTTAGTTGCTCCGCGGCATGTGGGATCCTCCCAGACCAGGACTCGAACCCGTGTCCCCTGCATTGGCAGGCGGATTCTCAACCACTGT
Source organism: Balaenoptera borealis (assembly GCF_965194805.1). NCBI lineage: Eukaryota > Metazoa > Chordata > Mammalia > Artiodactyla > Balaenopteridae > Balaenoptera > Balaenoptera borealis. The sequence continues at coordinate 31,336,978 of NC_138868.1, forward strand.
GGCACCAGGGAAACCCCAAAAGTTCACTTCTTTTAAGAACTGGTGGAAGACAGTTGATCTGTCTCACATTCTCCATTTAACATGGAAGAAATCCAGTTACATTTAGTTGTATGAGTTGCCCAGCACCATTGGTAGCCCTCCAGAGTATGTTGACAAAACAAAGCAGGAGGAAGCACATTATCAGAGTAGATGGTCCTTTCTTTGATTATGTAAACCTTTAATATTTGATGAGACTTTTGACTTGTGTTGCTTATGGCTTATGCTTGTCAGATGGTAAGATTTCCTATGCTTCTTCCTTGTCTATTGTTCAGTCTTTCAGGACCCAGTACTTTATTGAAATTGTATAATAGGAGGCAGTTAATTTGTAGAGGTGAATAAAAAGGTTTTGTGCAAATAATTTTATCAGTTCAAGCTATTTTCTGAGAGCTACTAATATTGGTATAATGGTTCATGGAATCAGTAGTCTTTCAACTCTAAAGTAATACTTATTGAGATAATAAGTCATTTTAAACGTTAATTTGTTCAACACATTTATTAAGTATTAAGAACTGTTCTTGGTGCTGGGGACACAGATAACTGATGATATCTTTTTAAAAAATAATTTAATTAATTAATTAATTTTTGGGGCTGTGTTGGGTTTTTGTTGTTGTGTGCGGGCTTTTCTCTCTAGTTGTGGCAAGTGGGGACTACTCTTCGTTGTGGTGCACAGCCTTCTCATTGCAGTGGCTTCTCTTGTTGTGGAGCATGGGCTCTAGGCGCATGGGCTTTCAGTTGTTGTGGTGCGCAGGCTCAGTAGTTGTGGCTCGCGGGCTCTAGAGCGCAGGCTCAGTAGTTGTGGCGCACGGGCTTAGTTGCTCCAAGGAATGTGGGATCTTCCCGGACCACGGATCAAACCCCTGTTCCCTACTTTGACAGGCAGATTCTTAACGACTGTGCCACCAGGGAAGTCCCATCTGATGATATCTGACAGCGTCCCTGCCCTCATGTAACTTACCTGGCATGGGGTGCGGTAGGAGTGGTGGTAGACAGTAAAAAAATAAATACAATAAACATATAAGATCAGGTAATACTAAGTACTGTGGAGAAAAATAAAGCAGGATGAAGGGGGCTCACTATTTAAGTAGGGTTGTCAGGGAAGCCTTGAATCTTGGAGTGATTAAGGAAATTACCAATTAAGAGAATCAGTATCTCTTGGAGTATGAACCCATCTTAAGCAATGGCAAAGCAAGGTTTTAAAAGTTCCTCCCCACCCCATAATTATAATTTAGTTAAAACATAAAAAGTTGAAAATCCACATGCCATAATAAACTGGTATATCAGTACAGTGGCCTGCTACACGGCAGTAAGATAACCAACTATTGATACATGCAGCAGCATGGGTAACTCTCAAGGGTATTACGCTGGGTGAAAAAGCCAATCTCAAGAGGTTACATGTGCTGGTGATTCCATTTAAAACACTCTAGACATGACAGAATTATAGTGATGGAGAACAGGTTAGTGGTTGCTAGGGTTAGAGATAGGAGGACAGTGAGACTCTAAAGAGGTAGCAGGAGGGAGTGACGGGGCAGTGATGGCAAAGAAAAGTCTGTTTTATTTCGTTTAGTTTTTGACAAAGTTGTAGTTGCACCTAGCGCCCTAAAGCGAGGAATAGAGGTGAGAGCAGAGTTTTCCTTGAGAGTATTTGTTTATTTCACAAGCACAACATTACGGGAGGTTCTATTTCATTTTCCAAGTTTGTGGAATTGAAATTATCTATTTTCTGCAAGGAATTGAAAATACTCTGCCAGGAGGAATTGAAAGTATTCATTCTATCCAGAGCTTTGTTTCAAGTAGAGTAAAATGCCCATGTTTTTGTTTTTTTTTGTGGTGAGGGAGCAGTTCCTTATCCTGACTGCAGTGGTGATCATATGAATTCGTACGTGTGGTTTAAAAAAAAAGGAGTGCATATAAAACGTTGTGGAATCTGAGTAGGGTCTGTAGTTTAAGATAATAATGTTGTACCAAAGTAAATTTCCTGGTTTAGCTAATGTATTCTGGTCATGTCGGATGTTGCCATTGGGAAAGCTGGGTGAAGGATGCATAGGAACTCTGCACCGTTTTTGCAACTTTTGCTGAGTCTTAAATTATTTCCAACAACAGCAACTACTACACCAGATCAGTTTAGAGTCTTGAGAAATCTTAGTAGAAATCTTACTCTTGGCCTCACTCCTGAAATATGACGAGGAAACTCTATTTCTGAGGTAAGATAATAACCTGAGGTTGCAAAGCCCAAGTCAAATCTAGACCTTTTAACTGTCAGGCCCACATTATTTTGCTCCCTTTAGAGCTTAACCAGTTTTATTTTTATTTTTTAATTTTTTTGGCCACGCTGCGCAGCATGCCGGATCTTAGTTCCCTAACCAGGGATTGAGCCTGTGCCCCCTGCAGTGGAAGCACAGAGTCCTAACCACTGGACCGCCAGGGAATTGCTAAACCAGTTTTTTTTAATTTAATTTAATCAATTAATTTATTTATTTTTGCCTGTGTTGGGTCTTCGTTGCTGCGCAGGCTTTCCCTAGTTGCGGTGAGCAGGGGCTACTCTTTTTTATGGTGCATGGGCTTCTCATTACGGTAGCTTCTCTTGTTGCAGAGCACGGGCTCTAGGCGCGCGGGCTTCAGTAGTTGTGGCTCACGGGCTCTAGAGCGCAGGCTCAGTATTTGTGGCGCACGGGCTTAGTTGCTCCGCGGCATGTGGGATCTTCCCGGACCAGGGCTCGAACCCGTGTCCCCTGCATTGGCAGGCAGATTCTTAACTGCTGCACCACCAAGGAAGTCCCCCCTAAACCAGTTTTAACTGCTACTGATCAGTTGTTGGAGATGATGTGTGTATCCTCCATGTTTCTCCCCGAATTTGTCTCCCCACATCCCACCTAGCTGTGTGTGTGTGTGTGTGTGTGTGTGTGTGTGTGTGTGTGTGTGTGTGAATTCTCTTCTATGCCCTGCGGCATAGAAAGTGTAATATATAAAGTAGGCGTTAGGTTTATCACTTAAATGGTTTTAGCCATATATTTGAATAAATCCCACATGCGTCTTCTTCATTACTGAGCACTTGGTCCAGTCTAAGTAGTATGGGGCATTGTGTTGGATCTCTGCCTGTGAATTAGTAGCTGAGTGGTGTTTTACTTCGGATGATTCAGTATATTTGCCTTAATTGCTGGATTAACCAATTTCTTGCCTCCCACCATAAGCACACACATTTGTATAAAGAGAGGATAAATGAATGAAGTTTTCAGGACTAATTTTTGTGGTATTTAAGCAACAATAGTTTAGATTACCCACAACCTTAATTTCCTTTCATGAGTCCTATAGATGGGCTTTGTCACCATTTACACTTGATTACTTCATTGTTAACCCCAGTGATGTGATTTAGCATGCAAAGGCTTAATTATTCCTTTCTGGCCTAGTGAGAAATTTCCTTCCAATAATTGCCTCCACTGCCCTTTAGCCTCTTAAGCATTGAGTTTGTTTGGAACAACACGGTTGCTCAGCAAGCAATTCCAAGCTCAGCAGTGCCTGGAGCTGTCTTTGGACCATAATTTATACCTTTGACATAGTGACTTAGGCCTCAGTTCTTGCGTGATGTGCCCAGTGGATGCTCTTCATCAGAGCAGTGGTGCGATGCACTTGTCTGAAGTTGCAGGCAGAGAAGTTCATGACTAGATGGTACTAAATAATTCTTGTACAGTCTCTCTTTTTCAAGTTACTATCTCCTAATTTTAAGTGAACAATTATGCCAACTTCGAAAATAAGCTTAGACTCTTAAAAGCAAGTACTTTTACTTGAGTACTTTTAAGAAGTGTTTTTGTAAGGCAGTTGCATGTTGTCATAGTCAAAGTATAGAGATCATTATGTAACTGTCAAGATGAGGCTCAGACCTGCGGGGTGAAACTGAGAGGCTTATGAGGGGCTGGCAAAGAGATGTCTTTGTTTCAGTTTGTTTAGTTTTTAAGAGAAGTTTGGTTGCATCTAGAGCCCTAAAGCATGGCATGGAGATGCGAGAAAAAGTTTCCATGAGAGTATTGTTTTTTTTTTTTTAATTTCACAGCCACAGCATTGCAGGAAGTTCTGTTTCATCTCCCACGTGGAAGTTTGTGGAATTGAAAGTGTCTCTTTGCTCCGAGGAATTGAAAATATTCCACCAGGAGAAATTGAAAGTATTAATTCTACCCAGGGCTTTGTTTCAAGTAGAGTAATATACCCATGCCTCCTATAGACGCTTTATAAGACCTAAACTGTTCAGTGTCATTTTGGTGGGGGCAGCATAGTTTCAGAACTTTCCTCCCCAGGCCCCTGTCACCCAGCTTCAAAATTCTATCCCTTCCCATTTCCTTAAACAATATTAACTGCTCCATTTCTCTCAGAAAATGTCTAGAATAACAGTGGCTTCATAGGGTCATTGGCTCTTCTACAATAAAAATACTTGTAGGCCAGTCTGTTTTGGGTCAGGGTACACTCTTAGAAAATAGAATATCACATTTATCTCATTAGTTAAAGATGTTTTTAACGGAGGTGTTTTTTGTATCCATAAACAATTTCAATTTTCATGCTTACGAGACATTTTTGCCTTAAATGATCTGTTGTTAGGAGAACCAACTCATTTTGCTAACATAAGGAGTGAATCGAAGGAATACTTACTGAATAGCTAATAAAGCCATTACAGTTGTTAAAGAATTGGTCAGGAAGCATGGCAGAAAATTGAAGCCCTCTCGCAATATGTGTTCTAGAATACTCTTGAGAGTTTAAAATAGTATAGACATTTGCCATTTGATTTCTGTAAGTAGCATCTCAAGTAACAGAATTTTGCTCATAAATATTTTCAAAATTTCATACAATGATTGAGATCGATTTCTACTAAACTTTAATTATCCTGAGAATATAATAAATTCAATACTATTCATTTTAAACTCTCAGGGATGCTTTAAGGATTCATTATATTTAAGTAGGGATTGATTATTGTACAGACAGACAGTAAATATCTGGACAGTGTTAAGATGCTGGACACCACTTGCTCTTAGATGAAGAATATAAGACTCGACACAGTTTGATTTATTATTAGAGTTTAGGTAACTGATCGTCAGATATTGTCAACTAGGTGAGTTTCCCCCCTCCATTTGCATACCTCCATGGAAAAATAAGAAAAGCACCAGAATTTATCATGGTGTTTTGTTTTGTTTGAATTTGCAATATCCATGAGAGAGTGAGAGATGTTCGCTGGTGCTCTAACCTGGTGACAGAAGAGGGAAGCGGCAGTGTGCCCCTGCCTGCCTGCAGGGGGTTTGCTCCAATGGCTGGTTTATGGAGTTAATTCTATTCCTCAGTTATTACTCTCCTCTAAAGAGAATGGGATGCAGTAAATCTGCCTGACGTTGTCAACGGCAAATATTTATTGGTAGCTTTCATGAATTTATTCACTCTCATGAAGTTAGTGTTTTATGACAAAAGAAACTGTGTCGTGGGCAAATGTGTAGCAAAATCATTTTGTTTCCATAACCTTCTTTTCAACTAGAGAACAACTAAAACACTGCATGACTTATTTTAATTTAACAATGGTTTTTAATTAGCAATGATTTCGTTAAAGTAGCTCTTCCTAGAATTGCAACATTTAAACAAGTGATTCTATACTTAACAGTAAAGTCTTTGAAAAGAGCGTAATGGAAACAATAATTTGGTACACATTTGTTCATGACCCAAATCTTTAAATTTCATTCCTAAGTAGTTTTGACTCTTCCAGGGCTCCAGAGAGCAATGACTCTTGTCATAGGACAAGCTGTGGCCCTGGAACCAGTGCACGTGCTATATTAGTATTAGCATGAGGATTCGTAAGAATTAGACTTCATTGAAGTATCTGAAATATAACATCCTTAAACTCTCTTACTTGCTGTTTCTTTAGCAAAATGAGACACATTGTTGTACATAAGTCTCTGAAATACTTTACGATGTAATATATGCACTGTTGAGAAAACTCGTATCAGGCAAATATATTGTGAAAGCATAACTTCAGCCATTAATACCACAGACATATATTTCCACATGCCTCATGCTCAGAATTACTTATAAGTTCCATGAGGGCAGGAATCAAGTCTCACTTAGCATCGCTTTAGCTCTTCCCTTGCCTATACTTGTGCCTTGCACGTAACACACTCTTAAATGTTGAATACATTGAAAGACCTGGAAAGATTGCCTTTGGAAATTGACATTTTATTAGTAAATTAATATGCTTAGCAAAAGTTTATTCCATGAATATCGAGTGTGTGCCTCTTCTTCCAGCCATGCTCCTGTCTTCATGGGGGGAGGAGGGACGATAAGGATGACGTTTCCTGTTTTAACATTGATCAAGCTCCTACGTGTGCCACGCATCGTGTGGAGAGCTTCACATCTGCAAGTTCACTTGATCATCACAGGAAATGTATAAGAAAGGTATTCTTTATCCCCATTTTAAGCTCAGAACACTGAGGCACAGAATGCTTAAGTAACATGTTCAAGGTCATATGTTAATAATCTCTAACCAGGATTTGAACCCAGCAGTCTTACTCCAGAGCTTGTGCCCTCCTTCTCTCTCCCACGCTGGCTCACAAGTGTCCACGGGTGATCTGGTTGGGTGGAGAAGACAGACATAAACACAAATAAAATACAGCGTGGGAGTGCCATCAGGAGGGATGAACAAAGGGCTGTGGGAGCAGAGAGGAAGGGAACTTGCTCTGCCTTGGGGAGCTGGGAGGCTTCGCAGCAGAGGTGACATTTGAGCTGGGTCATTTAGTCTTCTGCGGGGCAGCTGCCCGAGTTCTGCCCTGTTTGAAATAAGCACATTTACAAGAGAATAGTGGAGCACATTCTACTTGATGGATTGGATTGACAGTTTGGAAGTAACTCCCCAGAATGATGGCTTTGTTAGGTATTTGTTCTCCAAGAACCCTACCTGCCACTCCCCTTCAGTGAATTGTGGCAAGAAAGCTGTCACATTAAGCTGTCACTCAGGATATTTGTGAGAGGGGGAGGGAGGAACAAATTATGGGCAGGACAAGGTATTTTCAGAACAGTCTCCAACCCGGAAAGATTATATTTCAGAGCGTTTAAAAATGAACACAACGGCCTTTTTTAGGTTGTGCAAAAAGAAAATTGAATAATGAAAAGTTAATTAGGCTATGGAGATTTTAAAAAGCTAGACATTCTGATTCTTATCCACTATAATATGTGAAGCTTTGTTTAAAGCCAAGATAGGAAAAAAAAAAAAAAAGAGGCAGAGATGAATTATAGAACTGCACAAAGTTCTTATAGAGATTGCTTAACTGTAAAAATGTTTTATCTTTTTCTCTGTGATTTTTAAGGAGTTTGTAAGAAGCAGTTTCAATTCCAATTTTTTGTCTCTTGTCTAGCTGTTCGCTTTAAGAATACCTCTTGAGTTTTGCTGTTTCTTTCAGTGTGTATATGTGAAGCTAAGGAAAGGTTTAGGAGCCCAATCTAGATCTTTCTAAATGAGGTCTGCTAACAGTTGTTATTTCTGGAGAAATGGTTGCACAGCACTTCTGCTTCTGCTTTCTACCCACCCCCTTCTAAACAACCCCTCCTTCAGCCCCACTCCCCAAGCCTGCCATGCAAAGAACTTGCTTTGTTACTGATGATAATATTTAAGCTCTAAAATTTTAACAGTATTTCAGTTGCAAATAAATGGAAATTGTGTATTCTGTTTAATGTGTCTCAGAAAATCCCTGCTATTTTTTTTCTTTAAATACAAGAAAACAGGCGTGTAATGCCTCATTGAAAAAGGCCTGTAGGGGTGCTTTGTGCAGGTCTTAATTAAGGGCTTTGAAAGACCAAACAAAAGGAAAAAGGAAAATGCTACAGGGTTATTGTTATTCCACCCCATTGGCTCAGCTAGCTGACCATCCATTGGAGCATTTTGTCCATTTTGAAACTGAATGACACTTTTGTTCGTGATTAACAGAGGTGAAAGAAGCCAATTATTGGGCCGTCTTTTTCCATAGAGCAGCTGCTGTTAGATTTAACTGCAGGCAAATATGGCCTTTTACTACCACAAGGATGTTGTGATGACAGTTTATTTTTATAGAACTATGTGGTGGAAAACAAAATCTGTCTGACTCCTGTTATGAATATGCCCTGGAATTTATCATGAAAGGGTGATCTTCATGTTCTAGCTGTTCCACAGTTCTCTTTTTAAAAATCACATCTATGTGTGTGTGTGTGTATGTGTAATACATATATGTACTCATTTTTAAACAGCTTTGTAGGTATGAGATTCCAACATTAAAGTTACATAAGATATTTGTTAATATGTATATTTGTAAGCTGCTTTCAACTTTTCCCTATTTTAATTTTAATACCTCCTCACTCCTGCCCCACCCCCACCTCACCCCCCACCCCCACCCCCCGCTTGTTAAAGTTGCAGAGTAATTAGTGGAAGATGGAGTGGTGTCGCCTGGATCTCAAGCTATTTTGATACATAGGCTACTTAGGTGGGGCAAATGAGTCTCAGAGACCACCTACTCATTAGTGCAGACTTCCGGCCTCTCAGGCTTGCTGTAATAGGAATGTAACTTGGGAGGAATCTCCCATGAGCCTTGGTATTAAACTAACATGTAATAATGGGGTAGAGCTGGGGGAGGGGCACAGAGATCAGCTCTCAGGACCCACCCTCCTCCCATACATACACTCTTAGATGATGGGGCAAGAGGTGGGGCTTGGGGCACCAGGGTCAGCTGTGCTTTCCTTCAGTGAGACTTCAGGTCTTCATTTTTATCTGTTGAGGATCCTGGTGCAGTGGACAAGGCACCGTGTCCAGTCTACTTGGGCAAGTTTCTTAACCTTGCTGAGCCTCAGTTTATTCCTCCTGTTGGAGTTAATAATACCTGTCTCTCAGAGTAGTTGTGAGAATTAAATGAACTGAGCCTGTTATGTGTCTAACCCAGTGCCTGGCCCATAGGAAATGTGAAACTGAGCCCCCCTAAAACTGAGTTCCCTTGCTGAGTTTAAGATTAACTTCTCTGTCCAAAACTTTGTGCCCTTTCTTGTCCCGGCCTTGTTCCCCTAAGAATTGAGGAGTATCAAAGAAAAGGGAGGATTGAAACTGAGCAGGACCCTGCGGGGCCTTCCTAGATACAAAAGCCCCTCCTTGTCCCCTGTTTCTTGTTTGTAGAAAAAGACTTTAGTCTCCTAGGTCTTCCCTGAGTTCCAAAGAGCAAACTCAAGCAGTTACTAATCAGGGAAGTGAGGGAGTGCAGAAGCAAAGGAAAAGAGATTAAACAAGAAAAGTAATGACAGTTTGAACAATAGTTCAGCAATAAAACAGAGGCCTGGTTCCTCGTCAGGGGATATACATAACAATCTGACACATAGCTTTGAGTTGTTCTGCAGAAACTAGACCCCCACTCAGGTGGACGATGGTGACTATGTGCTGACCGCCAGCACTTAGACCCCAGAGTGGTTGGAACCAGAAGGTTGACGGTTAAGATTCCCAAAACATCACCCTGTTACCTCACCACCAGCCAATCAGAAGAAAGTTCACAAGCTGCAACCCTCACCCCAAATGTTGCCTTTAAACACCCTCCTCCAAAAGCCAATGGGGAGTTCAAGTCTTTTGAGCCGCAAGCTGCCTGTTCTCCTGGCGTGGCACCCTACAATAAACGCTGTATTTTCCTTCATCACAACCTGGGGTCAGTAGATTGGCTTTGCTGCATGGCGGGCCAGTAGACCCAAGTTCGGTTCAGTAATAAATGTTTGATCTGTGCTAATTCCCTTTCCCTTTTTAGGCTTGAGGAGTCACCTCATACCTAAATCTGAAGCCAGGGGGCAAGAGTTCAGTAACTTCTTACCCAACTTGGTTTTTTCTTAAAAGGTTTTCTAGTGGCAGAGGGTTGAGTTGTAAGGGATAATTTAATGAGAATAAATGGCTTCCCTCTGCTATGCTCTCTTAATCCTTGGCCTAGGACAGAACCAGTGTGACTCTTCCCTGCTTTGTAGACCATCTGGGAACATCCTGGAATATGGACTTGTTCTTTGAGAACTGTTGTCATAATTCATTTAAGAGTCATCTCAGGCCTGGCTCTGTCTTGCTCTGTAACCCTGGGAAAGTCACTTAACTTCTGGGCTTTATTGGCAACGTAGTGCTAATAACACTTAGCTCACTTCCCACTTTTGCAGGTCTGTTTTGAAGATGATTACCTCATAGGTGGTTTTAAAGAACTCTGTAGATATCATTTCAATACATTAAAATGGAAGGGCGAGGTCCCCCAAATTGTACCACAAAATAAAATACAATTTTATGGCAAGGTAGGTAACCTAGTTGTGTAGCTACATGGGATTGTTTCATTTGGACAAGCTTTTTAATATTGAAGTTCGGTTTGGGGCTCACTGGGGTCTTGGGATAGCATTTTCATCCCCACGGGAGAGTAATTTTGCTATGATTGTAGACTTCCCAGAAGACGTGGTGTTGGAGGTGGGTTGTGTATCTCTTCTCCCCTCACTTGGTTCCCCATTCCTCTTTTCCATCTTAAACCTTTGCCCCATGTTCTTTCTAACTCCTTCTCAGGTTGAAACACTTTGCTACATTCTCAGCCTCTTTGCTGGCTCTCTCCTGAGGACACTGCTTCCCTACAGCCTTTTGGTTAGATGCTGTTCATCTTCCCACACCATTTAGAGAGTAGCATTGACGTTCTTGCCTGGCCCCATTTCTGCCCGGAGGTCATTACGACCTCTGCTCCTTCTGTGGTGCATGACCTTCAGTTCTGATCCCTCCCTAGTACTGTCATCGGCTGGCTTCTCTCTTGGCTCCCTCTAAAGAGTTAGGTGCTAAGCTCATGGTCTTCTCATTTCTGCCAACTCTGTGCTACTGTAAGCCCTGTCATTTATTTATCCCACGTGGGTATGCCTTCCAACACCCTTGCCTCTCATTTCATTTCTCTTCATCACGCTGGTGAGTGAGCCCTGATCACCTCCACTGCAGCCATTTCCTGCCATGGCTGCAGCCTGGACCTTGCCAACACCCCAAGCTGCTAAATACCTGTTGACCATAACCTATTATTATGAAAATATTTAGCTCAGTTTCTCCATGACTGTCACTACTCAGATTTTTCAACCTCATCATGTCCTCAAGTCCCTGGATCCTTTTACTTTCTCTCCATCATTTATTCGTTTCTTTCCCTGGTCGGATAAAGGTCCACTGACTGTTCCTTCAGTGTCCCTCATCTTATATTCTTAACCTTCTTATCCTGTTGTCTTTATCAAAGGTGACTTTTTGTTTAATGATGAGAACAGTCTATTTAGTCATCAGTGCTGCTTATTTTTGTGAAATACCTAGTTGGTCCCAAACTAAATAATTATCACATGAACCTCAGGGAAGTAAAAAGTGACTCATGATTTGAGGAGCTAGTTAACTATTAGAGGCTCACTGCTCAGATGGAATGGCTTGATGGAGAAGGAGCTTTCCCTTGTGATGCTGTGTGGTCTTATTCAGATGTAAAACCTGCTCTGGGTTCTAGTTGCCTCACCTGTATAATGAGACTACTTGGCTATGTGACCCCCAGTTTTTTCCTAGCCCTTCACATGTATGATACTATCAATAATTACATTACCTGTAATGTAATTCATGACTTGATAAAAAACTAATTTGTTCTAACCCTCCATTTCCTTAGCTATATCACTTGAGGTAAGTCAGGTGACTGCTCTGGGCCTCAGTTTCCCCATTTTTAAAAAGGGACCAGTATCCCAGCTTTGTCTGCCTCACAAGGTTGTTATGAAGTTCAAATAATATCAGGAATGTAAAAGTAAGAAAAAAAAAGTAGGCAGTGGTTCTCAAATGTGCCACTTTTTGATTCAGCAGACCTGGGGTGGAGCCCAATAATTTGCATTTCTAACACATCCCCCGGTGATGCTGCTGCTGCTGGTCGTGAGAGCACACTTGGAGAACCACTGCTTTCAGGCACTCTAGACATGCGAGATACCACTTTCTTATCCTTCCGAACTGTTCCATGTAGGCCTGTTGACCATACATTTTAGTCAGAAATCAGGACAAGCCTAAGGGTCTTTGTGGGAACAAAGTTACAAAATAATTGGAATTCAGACTTCCTGAGCATCTTGGACCTACTCTTGTCTTGTGCCTAAGTATGTAAAACTATATTTCTCCGGGAATTAACTCATGGAAATGACTGATCTTGGATCAAAAGACTACTCAATAGTACTGTGCTGTGTAACACCAGAATCTTCTTCCATAAGGTGTCTGTAAATAAGAGGTCTCAAAAACAGGAAGACCCTTTTTCTCAAAGAAGGTACCACATAGAAAACTGAAGATGATGTGGGAATTATTTCTATCAGGTTTCACAGACTGGAGACAGAGGTGGCTTTCAGAATGGGTTTGGAGAAGGATCTCCTAGGCATGCAAGTGTATTCCTTCCCACGTTCTCCATGCCTCTGCAAGCCCCCTCACCCTGGTTAAGATGCATGATAGAAATTGTACCTCAAGGAACATTAGAGAATGATTATTCATATTAAAACATCATTCCCTAGGATTTCTTTCAGGGTGCTCCAGTTTTTAAAGTATTGGCTCATTACCTGCTTCATGAAAGGGCCAGGATATGGGGAGGGAAGTAGAGCAGAGAGAGGTGGACAGACAAAAACTGCAGATGTTGAGAACCTTGTCAATTCAAAATGCACCTGAAGGAATGTAAAATGGTGCAGCCACTGTGGAAAACAGTATGACAGTTCCTCAAAATTTCAATTACCATGTGATCCAGCAATTCCACTCCTAGTTATATACCCAAAAGACTTGAAGCAGGCTCGTGAAGAGATATTTGAACACCTACACTTACATTATTCACAATAGTCAAAAAGTAGAAATCACCCAAGTGTCTTCTGGTCGATGAATGGATAAGCAAAATGTGGTATATGGGTACAATGGAATATCATTCAGCCTTGAAAAAGAAGGGAATCTTGACACATGCTACATCATGAATAAACTTTTAAAGGCATTATACTAAGTGAAAGAAGCCAGTTGCAAAAGGATAAATACTGTATGATTCCATTCTATTTGAGGTACTTAGAGTAGTAAGATTCATAGGGACAGAATGTAGAATGATGGCTGCCAGGGTCTGGCGGGAGTGAGGAATGGGGAATTATGATTTAATGGGTACAGAGTTTCAGTTTTGCAAGATGAAAAAAGTTCTGTGGTTGGATGGTGGTTGATGGACATTGCATGACAATATGAATATACTTAGTGCCACTGAACTGTACACTTAAAAATGGTTAAAATGGTAAATTTTATGTTATATATAAATAATATCTCCATTAGACAATGTCAGTATTCTTGTCCATCATGGTTTTTCAATCTCAGCATTGACATTTTACGCTGGGTAATTCTTTGCTGTGGGGCTGGGTTCTTCTGAGAAGTGGAACTCTGTAGGATATATATATGAGATTTATGATAAGGAATTGGCTCGTGCATTTATGGAAGTTGAGAGGCCCCAAGATCTGCAGTTGGTGAGCTAGAGACCCAGGGAGACAATGGCATAGTTTCCATGTGAATCCAGAGGCCTGACAATCAGGAGAGCTGACTGAAGGCCTGAGACCCAAGAGAGCAATAGTGTAGTTTCAGTCCAAGTCTGAGTCTGAGGCAGGAGAAGACTGATGTCTCAGGTTGAAGACAGGCAGGGAGAGTGAATTCCCCCTCATTCTACCTTTTTATTCTATTCAGCCCTTCAGCAGATACAGTGAGGCCCACCCACCTTGGGGAGGACAATCTGCTTTACTCACTCTCCTGATTCAGATGTTAATCTCATCCAGAAATACCCTGACAGACACATCCAGAATAATGTTTATCCAAATATCTGGTCACCCTGTGGCCCAGTCAAGCAGACACATAAAATTAACCATCTCAGAGCCTATCCTATGCATTGTTGGAGGTTTAACAGCATCCTTAGCCTCTATTCCCTAGATGAACCCCTGTTTCTCCAGCTGTGACAACTAAAACTATCTCCACTCATTGCTAAATGTCTCCTGGTGACAAAAATCAAGCCTGGTTGAGAACCATCGTTGTACATTCTTCAGATCTTAGGTAAGGAAAATAGATATTCTTTCTAGACTTGGCATTTGTTTTGCTATCTTCTTATGTGTTTTTAGATTTTGATATTTGTATGTAATACACATTAATTACTAATTTGGGAGGAATATAGGAAAAGAATCTGGTCTTGATTTTGGTTGTGTAGCTTTGAAAAAAGAAAATGTCCCATGTTGGGGCTTAGAATTGTTCATCAATACAAGTTCTAGGGATGGGATTGGGGTTGGAGGCAGCTTTGACTAGATCATCTCTGTGGCTTGTTTTAGCGTAAACACACACACACACACACACACACACACACAAACACACACACACACAAACACACACACACGACTCTAATCCTTTAAATGAGATTCAGGTAAAACTATAAAGACTTTAGAATTAGAACCATCTTCTTTCCATGCCTGGCATGACAAGAATTAGAAGGACAGATTTAGTCCCTATTCTTGTAGGAAATACCTGACCAGGTGGTATTCAGTAAAAATAGCCACTCTTTTCGAATTTTAACTCACTATTTGTAAAGCACTTTGTAAAAAGTGCACATTATGGAGATACATTGGTTTGAATGAGTGCTACAAGGTACCACTTTGAAACTTTCTTCAACACTAGAAAATAGCAGCGTGTCGTGGGTCTATCCACTGTGCTTGGCTAATTATGATTTCTTTTCAAAATAGCAACTTATTAAAAAAAAATTGGCCAAGACAATAAGGTTCTTTGGTTATTTTTAAGGAAGAAATTACTAAGATGCAAAATCAGTTTTAAAATAAAAATGAGAGTGTGTATATTTGGACTAACTTACATGTTTACATTGGTTGTCCTGGCTCAGCCACATAAGTGGCAGTTTGCACTCTGGGCCAAGCGTTTCAGCCTTGCCATCCCCCAAATTTTAGACCCATCCCAACTTTCTATGGCTCGTGTTGCTGTCTAAATATTGGGTGGAAACAACAGAAGAACCAAAATAAAGTGTTGGGGGGGATTATTTGAAATTAAAACTAGTTAGTAACCAAACCGAACAGACATGATGTGTGCCAGGTTTTTTAGTGTCACCCATCTTTCACCCCCTCAACCTCCTTTCAACACCCCACCCCACCCATTTTTCTGGTTGCAGTGCCCAGCCAAGCAGGAGGCCCATCATGCAGATACAGGATTTGCAAACACATGATATGTAGGCCTGGAGTTACGTATAGGAATATGATTTGCATGATAACATTATGAACAAGCAATATTAAGTTAACACCTGTGACAAGGGCAAACACTCCACTAGCGATTTTCACTACCATGTTGTAAACTATAATTACGAAAATTGTAGGGCTCTTAGGAAACATCTTTACTGCTCTCATGATTTATTTTCCTGAGATTTTTCTTCTGTTTTTTTTTTTTTTTTCTCTCTCCACATATATGATGGAAAACTATGGTGGAAAAACTACACAATAAATGTTTTAATTATATAAGTGGCTTCACTTTCCACCAAACCAAAGGACACTCCCATTCTTATAGGATAAATTTCCTGGAAAAGTAAATGGTTTCAGAACATTTCTTAAAATAATTTGTTAGTGCCTGACAGTTGTGTGTGTGTGTTTTAAAAATTTTTTTTTAATTGAAATATAGTTGATTTACAATATTGTGTTAGTTTCCTGGTGTGCATGTGTTTTAAGGCTTATGGTATAGTGATTATGGAGACAGGGTTTTGGAGACAAGCTGTCTGGGAGCTCGAATCCTGGTTTGATACTTTTGGGCAGTTCCATTGCCAGTTCTGGAAAATGGGAATAGTAATGGATTGTTGTGAGAATAAAGCATGCTAATCATTTGTTACAGTGCCTGGCACTAAGTGCCAGCTCTTTTTATCACTGAAAGTAGTGTTGTTTAGTGGAAGTGGTATTTGGTCAAAAAATGTTATCTAGAAAAGATAATACTGTTATTAGAATTTGATCCTTTAAAAATTGATCCTTTAAAAACTACTTAAAAATTGTAAGTAGTCAGAAAGGTCGTCTGATGTAACGGTGTTGGTTCCCAACTGCCTGTGTGACGAATTGCAGGGTGAAAAATGAAGACTAGGGGTAATGTTGTGATTTTTAAATAAGTCTTTTAGTTATCTTAAAGGACCATCTTTTATTCTAAGATTATGTCCTTATGGCTTATTTTGATATTAAATGCCCCCCACACCCTTAAAATAGATGTTTTATAGATGTTCTCACGTCAAAAAAAAAAAAATTGGCAACCGTGCTTTGGTCTTCCCAGTCGTGTGGGATTTAGGGGGTAGGGTTGGAAGCTCTACTGATTTTAGGTACCAGAATTCTGGGAGTTGAATTCATAGTAGGCATCCTCTCTTGTGTCTTTGACAAATGGTCTTCTAGCCAGTGCCCAAGATCTCCGGCGACAAAGCAGCGGCTTCTCTTACTGAACATCTCTAAAGCATTAAGAATGTCCTTTTATATTATATTTTGCGATATATTCTGCCTTGCAGTTTCAGTATAATGGAAAGACCAAAGGCTTCTACTCCAAATTTTATCTTACTTTGGGTATGTAAGGCCAGAGTTGTTATGAATATTACAAGGGACACAAGTGTAAACACTAAGCCTATATAAGACAGTTGGAAATCGTTTCTTTCCTTCTTCCTCTCCCATCTATAGCATCTGTTCATTGTACCTACTTTGCTCATCTACATTTTCTCTGATCTTCACGAGAGCTCTTCCGTTCCTCCTTTCCAGCTCATCTTCTCTAGACCAGGTAGCCTGTATTTTCTGTGGCCCCCCTAGTCAGAGTTTCGAGGCCCGTCACCATCCCAGCCTTCAGTTTTGCAGGCAGGCTACATGAAGTCTCCTTATTTAGTTCATGCATTCTGCTTGGGCCCCTAGTATATGCAGCGTAATAATAGTAATCCTCAAGTTCACAGAGGCCGCTATAGTTTTCGAAATGCTTTCCTACCTCCCCAGCCCTGTGGCAGGCAGATGCTTTCCCATTTGCCCATGAGGAACCTGAGAGCCTTTCTAAGAACAAACAGACATCATTTAATTTTAGAGTTGGGAAGGCTTTGCATACCATGACAGCCTCACATCCCAGAAGAGAAACCGGAAATAGAGAAGAGTTAAGGGACTTGTCTTAGGCCACATGGCCAGCGTTTGGTGATGGCCCTTGGGCATTGGGTTCCACTTTGGAGTCTGGTTTTGGTCCAGAAGTTGAACCACTACACCGTGCTGCCTCTGTGCTCTGCAGTAGGTGCAGAGAAGCGTAACGCAAATAAAACAGGGCTCCTTAGAGCAAGGAATTTGCAAATGGTTAGTTTTACCTTTCTGTTCAGCTCCTTACACAATTTCCAGCAGCTGAAATGATGATGGGTACAAACTTTGAAAAGAAGGTTCACATTGAGTGGTATTGTTCAGGGAGGGTATTTTATAGGCAACCTTGAAAAAAATTAGATTAGGCTGTGGGAGGAGAGAATAGAAACGTGTCCCATGGTGAGGGGCCTAGTGCAGTGTTTCTTAACGTATCTCTGGTGATGGGCCAGCTTTGTTCTTTTACATTTCCAATCCAGTGTGGCTCGATACTTTTGTAAAATATAATCATGATTAATTTTTAGAAAACTAAAATGAAAAATAGTAAAATGGAAAGATACAAACCTGTAAAGTTTTTATTATTTGATTTAAGGCATAAAATTACTTTGTCAGGTTGCTCCAAGGTGAACTTTGAATATCTCTGTGGTCTCAATGTGTCTTGCTGACAGACTACACACTGTCCCCACGTTTTGAGGAGCACTGTCTCACGTGAACAAAAGTGAGAAGGCTTAGTCCTCGGTGGCGGGGAGGGAATGGGGTACGGGGCTCTGAGGGAGGAGGACATAGTCAGAGCAGGTGTGTGTAGGTGAAGCGTGGAAAGAAAAAGGAGGTGAAGGTGGTGTTAGGTGATAGAGAATCCCAACCTTGAGCGGGGAGAGGGAAGTTTAAATTTGGCACCATGAGCAACAGGGAGCCTCTGCAAGTTCTTAAGCAAGAATGCTGGCTTGTCAGTGCTGCACTGAATGATGCTCTTGGATATTCCCAGTGACTAAGATACTTGCTGCCTTGGTAAGCTCTGTGGGTATCTGAAACTACTTTGATGCATGCCAGCTACTCTTCCATGATTTCTGGTTTTCTTCATTTTTCTCTGTTTATATCATCCGAAGAGCAGACATGGGCTGCTTTTGCAGGATCCTTCTTCTTGAATTTTGCCTTTGGACCTTCACCAGGGGGCACTTTTGTCTAGAGTAGATCAGCCAGTTTCCCGCACTCCCTCACCTGTTGCTTTACCACCTCTGTGCAGTTGCAGTCAATTGCAGTTGTCTTTCAGAAAATTTCTGATTTTTAAAGCAAATACAGTTGGCCCTCCGTATCCGCGGGTCCCGCATCCATAGATTCAGCCAACCACAGACCATGTACCATGTTTACGATTGCAGTTGGTTGAATCCGCGGATGCAGAGGGGCCTGACTCTGGGACTTGAGCATCCGAGGATTTAGGTATCCACTACAGGTCCTGGAACCAATCCCGGAGGATACCAAGGGATGGCTGTACTTGTTTTGTTTCTGAGCACTTTGAACACAAGGTCAAAGATGGGGGTTGGGGAGAGAGAGTATGGAGGTGGAAGAGTCTATGTGGGAGAGGTATTCAGGGAACTGTAAAGGTAGCCCATCTTAAGTAGGATCGGTGCTCCTGGTATGTGGAATGTTTTTTAAATTTTTTGCCTACTAGAGAGTGGCAGTGCTCTGCTATAGAGACCCCTATTTTGGTCCTGAACTACCATGGCCAAGAATTTACCCAAAGTCTGAGGGCTAGTAACCGGCAGGGTGTGATGTATAATAGCCAGTGTGTATGGAGTACTTTCTGTATGATGGGAGCGATCTCAGCAATTTACGTGTGTTACCTTATTTACTTCTCCCAGCAACCTTCTGAGGTAAGTGCCGTTATTCATTATTTTTTAGATGAGGAAGCTGAAGCACAGAAGTTGACCAATTTGTTGAAGTTCATACAGCTAATACGTGGTGGAGCCTGGATTTGAACCCAGGCAGCCTTGCTGCAAAGCCAGTGTTTACCAATTGTGTTTGGCTGCCTGAGACAGATGTGATTCTACAGTGTGGCCGGAGTGCTCTAAGGATTGGTCACCTTGCCTTGGTTTTGTCAGCTCTACAAAGAGATAATCATTCTATCCTGAGTGCTAAGAAATATGGGGGGACATATAGTGACCTAAGCGTCAAGAAGTAAGAAAAGCAGAAGAAAAAGGTACCTGAGTTTAGCGGTGTCTTCGGGGTATTGAATAACGATAGGCATTTAAACATTCAAAACGTTTGAGTAGTTTTAGTTCAGTAGCCCGCAGTTTCATTATGGCATGAGATGCCTCCTCTCCTAAAGTAACTACAGTGTGTTAGGTCGTGGACTAGGAGTTAGAAGATTGGTGGTGAACAAGAAAGACAGACTAGATCTTTGCCCTTGTGAATGTTCTTTTCTGGTGGGGAAGACCATTAATACTTAAGGAAGCAGCATAATATAATGTACTGCAGTGGCTCTCACATTTGCAAGTGCATCAGAATCATCCGGAGAGCTTGTTAACACCCCTAGAGTGTCTGATTAGTAGGTCTGGAGTAGAACCCAAGACTGTACCTATCTATGAGATTCCCAGATGATGCTAGAACGAAGACCCAACGCAGCCAAAAATTAAAAAACAAAAATTAATTAATTAATTAATTAAGAAAAATGAAAAGGTAACAAATAAGATAATTTGAATGATGAGAGCTAGAAAGAGGAAATAAAGTGGATGGAGAGAGAGTATACTGGAAGCCACTGTCATGGGGCTAAGGGTTGACATTTGAGATGAACCCAGAAGGTGAGCGTGAACCTGCCCTGAGGGGAGCTGGGGAAGCGCCTCAGAGTGGTAAACAGAAAGGAGCTTGGGTGAGCCGGCGGCAGGGGAATGAATGGCTTGGGATGAGGTTGGGGAGGAGCCCAGGGGCAGGTCAGGTAGAGCCTTGTTGGAGAGTGAATAGAGTTCTAAGGAGATAATAAATAAATAAATAAGTAAAAAAAAAAGTTATTTGGATGCTGGTGCCACCACCCCCCGTCCCCCGCCCGCCCCGCCACCCCCAGGGGCAAACCCTCACTCAGTTATCTGGAAAACTTGGCCATCAGGGACAACTCATTGTCTGAAATCTCTGGTTCAGCTATATTCATGTAGAGTATAATCTGTGTGTGTGTCATTGCTTAATTGTTGGCATGTAGTGACTCAACTGGTAATTTAAATTAATAGACTGCATATAAGCACACCATTGTTCTTCTTAGATCTGGATGGAGCTTTGATTGGCACTTAAGTGGTGGTGTATTTGAATTAATTACTGTAGCTGAGAAAGAGCTGGGAAAACACATTAGGGAAAAAAATGTAGTTGTGATGTGCTGTAGGAGTGAAAGGAATACATTCAGTGTGAGAGTGAGGCTGGAATCAGTGCTCCTGGACTTCGAGAATGAAGGAATAGATGCCAAGTATTCACAGACATCTGGGGTTCTGTCTACACCGCCGCACCCTTAGGAGGTGTGGTCAGCCAGGAGCCCCACCCGCTCTCTGCTGAGGGAGCCCGCCCTCCCGCCCCTTCCGTCCCAGCAGGGGGAATCGTCACATTGTAGGTCCCCCTTTCCTCATCTATCAGCATCCTAGCCCAGTCAGTTCCACCTCAGGCGGTCTCTTTCTCACATGTTTACACACATCCTCTTTAAACCTTGTGTTTCTTTTCCTTTTCTCTTTTAAATCTTGCCCAGTTACCTCAGGAAATTCTCTCCCTTTCTTTGTTCTATTCCCAGAGCCAAAATAAGAAAGAAAAAATTCTAGTCATGGTTAGTATTTATGAGATTCATGCTCTGATAAGCCTATGGACAAGTGATCTAATTACCAAATCCTGTGGCTAATCTATTTCCTGATTACCGTGGTGGCATTGGACAGCGTATTTACTTGATCTCTCAGAAGCTTTCCCTTCAGATTCTTCCCTCCCCTTCCTGATCATTCCCTTCCTCTTTCTGTTCCTCCAATTGAGTTATTTCTAAACCTTTGTTTCTCAGCCATTTTCTTTCTATCTCTGCATGTCCTCTCTGGGTGATGCCACCCACTTTGGAGTTTTCATTCTCCCGTGACTTTACCCCTCCCTGACAGTGTGCCTCAATTCTGGGCTGGCATTTGTTACCATCCAACACATAACAACTCATGACCTGACAGAGCCAACACACTCTGCCCTCCTGTCATGTCCCTCACTGATGGCAGCGTCCCCCTCCCAGATCTGTGGGCGAAAAACCACGGTGTCATCTTCGAGGTTCGACTTTACCTCTTCCCCAACCTCTAATCGCTACGTTCTTCTGGTTCTGCCTCTGAGGGGGCTCTTTTCTTCCTTTTCCTCTCTGGCCGTTGTGCTGTTGTCTCTCTCCCTCTCAACCTTCTCGCTTTCATGATCACCCTTTTTATAAAACCACCCAAATGGGCTTATTCCAAAAAGAATTCAAGATAGCTTTTACCAAAATGCTTAAATACAAAATAACTGGCTAGAAGACTGGGACTATCCCCTCCCCCCAGATTAGGACCAGAGAAGATCAACTGAAGACAGGAATTCCTGAAGCTGCCCATCCAATGTATATACATTTGTGAAAGAGGGGGTTACAATTTTGGCTCAGAAAATCTTAGTAGCTGATGGGAAGAGGGAGAGAGAATCCACTGCTGTGATTCCACAGTGTCTATAAGATAAGAAGGACACACTGTGCAGGAGAAACACAGCTGTTCTTGGAACTGAGGTCAGAGAGAAGTTTTTCCCAAGGGCTCTGCTGAAGGGAACACTGTGTGGCTTCATGAATCATAACCTCATCTCATTCTTACAGTATCCACAGCAATCGTTTCATGGCGCTGCTGCTTCTGACCTCATTCAGCGTGGGCCAGGAGCAGAGTGCCAGTGTGTCATTTCAATCAAGGTAGTCGTAAAGGTGTACAGAAGGTAAACGTCGTGCCCATCCACCAGAATTTCTTTGTAAAGCAGCCTTCTTTATGTGCCTTAAAAATTTTTCCATAGTTCCTTGTTTCTGTCCTCAAATTCTTTACTATACGGACATGCAGTGTGCTCTGTAATCTGAGCCTATGTGATCCTTCTGGGTTTGCCCCCGACCTGTGAACTCCACATCCCAGCCAGACCAGCCTACTTGCTGTTTCCTGAACCTCTCTGTCCTTCACACATGCTGTTCCTTTAGCATCAGAGGCCCTGCCCTCTACCTTTTTACCTGGTTTGCATACCGCTCCTTTTTTCCGCCCCCTAAGATCAGAGGGAATGTTTTAATCATCAAGCCAATAAAGATATGTTTTTTTGTTTTTTTAAAAGTTACCAGATTTTTTTTTTGTTTTAGCTATTTTTGAAAATTAATTAATTAATTAATTAATTAATTTATGGCTGTGTTGGGTCTTCGTTTCTGTGCGAGGGCTTTCTCCAGTTGTGGCAAGTGGGGGCCACTCTTCATAGCTGTGCGCGGGCCTCTCACTATCGCGGCCTCTCTTGTTGCAGAGCACAGGCTCCAGATGCGCAGGCTCAGTAATTGTGGCTCACGGGCCTAGTTGCTCCGCGGCATGTGGGATCCTCCCAGACCAGGGCTCGAACCCGTGTCCCTTGCACCGGCAGGCAGACTCTCAACCACTGCCACCAGGGAAGCCCCTAAAGATATGATGAACAACAAAAAAAAGCTGTGAGTTCTTTACATAAAACTGAACATATCAATCCATCAATACATCAACACCTTTTAAAGGTGTCCAGAGTTCCATTTTACAGTTTGTCCTCATTTTAAACATAAGACTTCTTCAAGGACCAACATCCTTAATGAGTAAAAAGAGACTTTTCATGCATTTACTGGGTTAAGTACAGGTAGCATTGGTTTGTTTCTTTCCGTGTTTTGATTGTAGTACTGGCTCATTAGTTGAGCTACAGTTGAGAGGCTCAGCCAGCTCTTACCCATTAACTTCAGAATCTAAGCACCATTGAACACGTTTCTGGGGAAGTTATTTTCCCCAGTCCCAAAGCATACTGCTAAAATATTACTGCCACATGCTCTAGTTTAAGGTAGTAGAAAGAACCCTGAACTGGGATTTATCTTTTTGACTCTGATCTTGGTTCTTTGATTAATTAAATATTTAACCCCTCTGGGTCTCTTGCCTCATTATTAAAATGAGATGATTAGATTAGGTGGTGATGGGGGATGATGATAATAGTAAAAATAATAATAGTTGACTTTGAGTGTTTGCTGTGGGCTAGGTTAACTGTGCTGGGCACTGGCTGGAGGTTACATCCTCTAATGCTCACGGCGATGTTCTGAAGTCAGAAGTGTTATCCCCATTTACACTTGAAGAAACTGAGGCACAGAGAAATTAAGGGTTATACAGGGTTATGACAGGGTTATACAGGGTTATACAGCCAGTGAGCGAGCAGAGCTGTGTTCAAACCCAGGGCTCTTGGTCAGGCTTCTGGGAGAAACTTTTAATCACTCTGCTTTCTAGTTCAGTGGTTCTTTGAGATGCTATTTATAGGACAAAGCCTGTATTTTGAATTTTTGAGGAAGAAAAATTAGTTTTACTGAAATCCAATTTTACATCATTCCTCCCAAGCTATTTTTAAATCCAGGAACTTGTATTGAAATGAAAGCTTTGCTCTCTTTCTTGCTTTTCCCCAAATGTGTTTGCATGTAAGGTTATTACTTGGTTATAGCAGTAGACTTTGGGAGGAAATCTGTCATTAATGCTCTTTGCTCTTCATAAGCAATGTGTTCTTGATGTCTGTCCCGGACGCAGATCAGGTGTCAGTTGTCAAGGTGAAGATATTTTATATGCCTCTCCTTTCTTTTCTCCTGCAGCCAGGCCTTTGACGATCTTTAGATGGTTGGGAAATTAAGCCTTTTTAAACATTTCTCTTTTTTGGGAAATGCTAAGTAAGTACTTGTTACATGACTGTTAAAGCATTTAATGTAGTGTCTGGCATGTCATTCATTAAACTGTGGCCATACATTGAGCTAGAGGCTTGGGATACATTCCTGAGCAAAACACAGACCCTGCCCTAATGGGACATAAGGTCTAGGTGGAGGAGCAGGAAATTGATCAAAGTGATATTTACAAACACTACAGATGCTCATAAGATATTTTCCATATTATTATTATCATCCTAATATTATACGGATGAGGAATTAGCCTTTTATTTAAGCCCTCCCCAAGGTAATCCAAACCAAGATTTCCACTTCTTCCCATCGCAACTCATTCAACACTATTCAGTCATACCTGTAGCTATTAGTGGGATGATGATTTAATTTATCATCCAAATGACCACCCCTTTGAAAGTGAAAAGGAGGACTATTAATAATTATGCTGAGACGATAGATGTAAACTGGGATTGTCCAAGGCAGACTGGAGTGAGTTGTCGTCCTCCTTATTGGTATCTGAATTGGCCTCCTAATCTGAAACATTCTTTAATTGTGGTTAAGCTCTTTATGGGGGCGGGGGGGGGGGGAGAGAGGGAGAGTGTATGTGTGTGTGTGTGTGTGCGTGCGTGCACCCATGCACAAATGGATCAGAAGTGTGTACCTGGTTTCACTGGAGGTTGGGGGGATTAAAGATCCTCCTCCTTATAGGAATTTATTTTCTAAAACATTATTTCTTCTTGGCTTTCCAATTTAATAACAAAACTGCTTCAACAAAACATCAAGTCAACTGAGGAATTGAGAGGTTTTCCTGGATGGACATTCTAAAGCAATAACTTTTTTTTTTTTTAACTATCCATTGTGCCTTTATTTTTAAATTTTTTATTGGAGTATAGTTGATTTACAATGTTGTGTGAGTTTCAGGTGTACAACAAAGTGAATCAGCTATACATATATATGTATCTACTCTTTTTTAGATTCTTTTCCCATATAGTCATTTTCCCATATAGGTCATTACAGAGTATTGTGTTTTGGAGTTCCTAGTGTGTATGTGTGTCTCTCTCTTTCTTTTTATTAAACAGATTTCAGGGTAGCCTATTGTTTTCTGTCCAGGGTAAAAAACAAAGGACCATATGACCCATAATGATTGCAAAAATTAAAAGGAAAGTGAAGTTTTTTGTGACCTGAACTTCTTAGAATGTGAGGACTTATCACAAACAGAGCTGTCCAGAAGTATTAGAAAACCAGATTTGAGAATCTTTGCTCCCAAAGATCCAGGATCATCTCAGATTTGATTGCCTAGCTTCTTCTATATTGACTTTAATGAGTTGTAAGTCATTCCCAAGGGAATATCTTGAATGACTTTTTTTCAACTGGCATTATCAATGTCTGTTGTCTAATAGTCAACAGAAATGATTGAGTCATCCCAGTTACAATTTTGAGTCCTTCCTCTTTGGATAGAATACACTTTATAAGCCTTTTAAAAAATGGCCATCAGAGCGGAGAAGGGGGAGGGTGTGTGTGGTGTGTGTGTATTGCATGCCTCCTGGCTTGAAGGGAAGCAATTGCCCCACAAAGCATGCATTACAGGGATGGTGAAACCCCAGAGTCTGCCCCTGGGTTCAGGCCTTGACGGTTGGCAGCTGGCCTTCAGGGTATAGACTGCCTCATCATTTGGAATTTTCCTCTTGCCTCAACATAATGAGGTCAGTGCCTCAGTGTCTTGGAAATTGAAGCTCCTCTTGCCTGGGATGATTATTGGATGTGCAAACAGTGTTTATTGGGAGGCCCCTTTTGGATTTGGGGCATTAGAAAGGATTTACTGGAGTGTAGATTTTTTGGTGAGGGGGTCTTTTTTGTTTTTAACCTTCAAATCACTACATTATTGAAGGATGGTTTTGTCAGGTTATTTATAAACATTTTATGCATTTTATGTAAGTGGAAATTTGTCACGCTGTTATCATATATTTCTAGAAATCTCGATAGAGCCCAGGGTAGCCAAGTAGAAATTTAGCTAACTCAGCTGATCTATCCACAGTTCTGTTGAAACAGTTGAAAAGTAATACTGTAATAAAGTCTTTTAAATGTGTACCTCTATGTCTCTTCCTCTCCCTCCCTCCCTCTCTCTCTTTTTAATAAAGAAAGTTCAGGGTAGCTCGTGTGACATTCTCTCATACTGCTACTGTCAGTTTTAGAAAACCGATGTCACTAAAATATGAAAGTACTGGGGTGTACTTGAAGGAAGTACTTTAAAGGTTACTAAATCCATTCTGCCAACCTGGTGGTGCTGGGGAAGCAGCTGTAGCTTTGAATCCATTTGGCAGGAGGAATAAAAAGATTTGGCTTGAATAGCCAAGTCCTTGAACTCATGGTTCTTGCTATATTACACAGACCATATATATGAACTTAAAACTACACGATATATATGAACTTGAGACTTTGCCATCAGGAAGACAGAAGCCCACAAGTGCAGAAACAAAATTTCGTGAGACAATACTTACCTTTATTACATTTGATGCATTCTGATATTTTTCTATTTTATTCTCTATTCCTTCTTATTTCAATTGAAAAAAAAAGTTGGCTATTAACCAGTAAAATGATTTCACTGCCCATTAATTGGTTGTGAGCTGAAGTTTAAAAAAATGAGCGTCTAAACAGCAGTTTTCGTGGGTGGGTGTGCATGTCTGAAGGCAAGGACCATGAGGTAATGTTTTCCTATCAGTGGTGTTAATAAGTGTAGCTATAATAAAACATCAACCGTTTAGTTCATTAGAATATTTACCATAATAAATGCTGTGGGATTGATTTCTTTGTGAATAGTGCATTTTGTCTGCTAGGATGAAGTAACTGAGTGTTTCCAATCCGCCCAGACGACAATCCTTACAATCCTTCTTGTTGATGTTAAATGGACTATTGAAATTGCATTTTGTCTGTGTGTCATGGCTGGTAATGAGCACTGTTTTGTCATCGTTAGGGTTACCAGAACAGCTGTTGACACCCAAAGAATGCCTGAGAACACCCGTTCAGTAGCAAGAAAACAAGGAATATTACAGTTTAACCCTTGTCTGTTCCATGTGATGCCAGATGCTAGGGGTCCTCGATCAAACTATAGAAAGGAATGTTCTTTTTTGTCTTTGGTATTCATTGTTCTTTGCCATTTAGTAAACAGTGCTCCGGATTTAGAGTATTTTATATTTTCCTCTTTAGAACACATCTCACACTTGAAAACAGGCTCTGTTTAAAAAGACAAAAAACAAAAAAAGCCCCGAAAACAAGTGGAACTTCTTTCAATATTAGAAAATACTATTGCATTAGCCTAACTAGCTTTATTTTTTAAGTTACCCTTTTGAGGATGTGTAATTTACGTGACACATGCCTTTCGTGGCGGTGTGAGGTTTACACATTGGTGTTTCGCTCTCTCTCTTTTCTACCTTGTTGGGTTAGCATCTCCTTGAAGAACACACCCTTCAGTGTCTCCTAGGCTGTATTGCTTCACCGAGACCATAAACAATTACAGCATAAAATATTACCTTTGGAAATGAAGTCATGCATCTTTCTTAATTGCTGAACCCTTGTAATTCTGAAGTGGTTATGTCTAAGTCTGTCCTCACTCACACACTGTCTAACGCAAGCAAATGTGCCTGCACGTATAGGAAAAAAGTGAATCGCAGGGTTTCTTATTTTCTACTAATTATGCATGGAATGTGCAGGAGCAGGAATGCCAAAGGAGGAGTCATAATGATAGATTTGGAAAGGACCTTCGAAGTTAGCAAGTACAGAATATTTTTCAGTAGAGGAGGTTGAGTTCCAGAGGAGCTGGGATTTCTTCTTCCTAATAACGTCCTTTCCTTTCATCCCATGGCAGTAGATGGCTGCTAAAATGATCTTTCTGCAGCAAACGTGACATGCTTAAACTTCCTCTGGCAGCTTTCCATGCTTTTAGAATAAAGTCGTGATTTCTAGAGGTCACACACAAAGGCCTTTGGGGACATACTTTCTGCTTGCCTTGGTAGCTTCTCTTGCCAGTTATAGCCATTGTGCTTGTAATACCCCAATTCCTGTGTAGTTTTATCTCTTTGACCACTCTGGTTTTATCTCATTTAACATGATATTCCCACTGCCTGGAAGGCACCCTCTACCCAAACAAACAAGTTATCTGATTCAGAGGCTTTAAATTTTTTTTTTTCCTATGAATCCAGTAATGACTACGTTTTACATCATGACCCAATATATATATATATATATATATGAAATCTAAATAACTGTCATGAAACAATATTTATTCTTTTTCTGTGTGATGTGCTTAACTTTGATATTAACCATTCCTTATATTTCTTTTTAAAAGATGCCGTTTGTCACCCGCTGAATAGATTTCACATCCCTCTCTGTGCTGCCTGCTTCCTGCGGGAAGGTTGGAAGCGTTTGGGGAATGTTTTCGGTTGCACTAATTAGTGCACCGGGGCACCAGGGATGCCAGGCACCCAATAGTGAGCAAGACTGTCTTGCATAACGAAGAACTGGCCCGCACAAAAGCCAATTGCATCTCTGCTGGGAAATAGTGCCGACACAACGAGTGAGACCAGAGATTGAAATAGCAGCTCTCTATAAAGTAATATCTGCCCTTTCCAACTTGGCACCACTGCCCTGCCTTTGGAAGTCTCTCTCTGGTCCCACGTTAGGTTGACCATCTTCCCTTGCTCTGCCACGCGGATCACAGTACTTACTTACTGCTTTGTTATTGCAGAGCGCCCTTAGGATAAACACTCTGTCTTATTGGTCTTTATCTATCTGGGACCCAGCATACAGTCAGTTGCAAACCTAATAGGTGCTCAGTAGAGAGAGAATGAAGAGGCTTGGCCCAGTGTCCTGCAAGTGGATAACAGAGGCTGGAAAAACAACCAAAAAACAACAAAAAAGGCAACAAAACAAAACAAAACAAAACGCAAAATACCTGCAGGTTTCCTGACTCTCAAGCCAAGCCAGTGCTGTGCCTCATGTTATTTGGTTTTGGGCAAGTCCTGGAAAAGAGGATTTCTAGCCACAGGATGAATTATTTTTTCCTGTGGGAGAAACGTGAAGGGGTAGTATCATATATATACTTATTTATAAAAGGCCAACACAAGAATTGACGTTTAACTTATTGATACATACAGTAAAATACATACTTTTAGTATACAGTTCTAAGAGTTTTGATAAAGTTATACAATCATGTAACCACCAGTCAAAATCAAGATATATAGAGCATTTCCAGTGGGCCAAACTTTCCCTTTGTAGCCAAACTTTCTCCTAACCCATCCATTTATACTTAACATTGCTGGGTCATAGTCATAATTATATGTTTAATTTTATAAGAAACTGCCAAACTGTTTTCCAGAGTGGTTGTACCACTAGCAGTGTATGAAAGTTCCAGTTCTTCTATAGCCTCACTAGCACTTGTTATTGTCAGATTTTTTTTTTTTCATTTTAGCCATTCTAATAGCTGAGTGCTATCTCATTGTGATTTGATTTGCATTTCCCTAATGACTAACGTTGAACATCTTTTTATGTGCTTTTCGCCATTTGTGTGATCATCTTTGGTGAAGCACCTATTCAAATATTTTTGTCCATTTAAAAATCAGGTTTATTATTGAGTTTTGAGAGTTCTTTCTGTGTTATAGATACAAATCCTTTATCCCATAGCGTTTTGCAAATGTTTTCTTCCAGTTTGTTTTGTATTTTTTCATTTTCATAACAGTGGCAATAGAGCTTTGGAAGTCTTTAATGGAAAAATGCTAAAAGGTTCTAAAACAGGGGTTTTAATCCATGAAAGTAGAAGATCATAAAATGAATTAAACATTCTTCTCTATATCTCCTGTAGCCAGAACTTTTGACTGTATTTTTATTATTTTTTAAGATTTGAAGACTATATACTAGGATATTCAAATACCTTAAACAGATAATGACTTTACACGGTGGTAACTCTTCTTGGCAGTGATGAACATTTATCTTTTAAGTGACAGTATGGTTGTTGTAGCAGTTCTCCTCTTAAGGATTGCAGGGCTTGGAGAATCAAGTTTTGGATCTGTCCACTGGGAAGCGCTGAGCCTTTGTGCTTGAAACACCAGGGAAGATGCCAGATAGTATGGAGCCAATTTATCCTGCTGCCTAAAATGGGAGTAGAGATATTTCACGTGGCGTCAGAAGGGGGTCCATCATGCCATCTAGTTGGATTCTAGCAGTGCAAAAACACGTAAGGTCAGAAAAATATCTCTAGAGCAAAATCTGACTAAAATGGCATCCATACCATTTTGGCCCCATTTCTGCAGTGTAACTAAAGAGCAGTGTCTTTACACATATGTAGCTGTTCTTATTGCTTCCAGAATGCAAGAATGCATTTTAGAAAGGTTAAACTTAATTACACATTGCAACAGTGTCTCAAGCGGTAATAAGTTAAGAATAGAGTGGAGTGATGGCTTTTAATTAAAAGAAAGTAAAAAAGAGAACTGTGAATATATCTTTTGATATAAAACTTCACCATCCTAGCACAGTGCTTTGCACCTATGCGGATAATTGGGTGCTTTGTACATACTTGTTAAATGGGTGACAGTATATCTCCTTGTCTCTGGAAAAGAGACTTAACTAACCTCTTTTCCTTTTGGCACGGTGACTTCCAGGTGTGAAGCTCCCCTCCCATGATGTATGGCCTGCCAAAAATAGCATTGAGATATATTAAGTACTTATGCTTTCATTAAAATATATTTTCAGAGAATTTTTTTTCCATTTTGCAAATGAAGAATCTTAGGTGTCAGGAGATACATATGTTCAGAACGATAGCATTTCATGTTGGCAAAAATACATACCATCCAGAGAAAAAGAAGCTGGAATGACACCCATGAAATAGGACAGTGGTTATTTCTGGGTAGTGATATTGTGGATGCTTTTCCCTGTATTTCAATTCTTTAAAAACAGTGAACATAGGTTGCTTTGTTATTATAAAAGTAGGGAGCAAAAAGAGATCACTTGCCCAAAGGTATGGAACCCTGTCAGAAAAGAAATTAAACTCTACGTAAGCTTTGTCTAAAACTTTGGTGGTGTATGTTATCTACACTACTTGTGCGTGAGAGAGACATTCCCTTCCAATGTGTTCTACCCAGGCCATTTTTCAAATTTAGGTTTAGTTTTTTGTTTTTGTTCAGACAGTAGACATCTGTTAACTGGAGAGCGGCCTGAAAATTTTTGGTGGATGACAAGACCCTAGAAAAGTCATTGGAATAGTATTAGTTCTTAATCATTATCAGCATGTGTCTGTTGAGTTTAAGGACATCACCACCACTTTCTGGAGAATATATTAGAGAATGATGTTTTCTCTAGAACCTGTTTGTAATTTATTAAACATAATTTATCAAATTCTCAGACTGCCGGGTAATATTTGACTTACTATTAACATTATGGCAGCAGCAGTGCAGTTTTATCTAACACAAATAGGAAGGTTTATTCAAAGTTAGATAACATGGGTCAATCACAGTATATTAAAATTAAATAATTCCATGGCAAAAGGCCCAGACCAGCAAGCATGTGGTGGCAGAGTCCACGGTGGTACACGCTGGGCCATCAGCAAACAGGTTAGGCTCGCTTTGGGAGCATTTTACAGGGATTTTAAAAGGTACCTTGTTGAAACATGATGTTCCTCTCTGCTCTGTAGATACTTTAATATTAATGAATTTTATGAGGGAAAAAAAAGATGAGAGTTTAAGCACTGGGGAGATTTAGCAGTTTCAATTAAACAATTGCACCATTTCACTGTTAATTTTGAAATCAGTGACTGCTGGTGTTGGAGCATTCACCTTTATTTTCCTCGTGGGGTGATGTGCTTTTGCATTTTTGATCTCTGTTGTAAAAGTTGGGGAATATTGCATTGGGTGTGATATGCAGGCATGTGCCCTGTACCAGTTGCTGTACCTTGAAAGGCCCAACTATAAAGAAATCTGTTAGGGAACCAGTATGTATAGAAAAGATACATTCAGGCATTTTCCCCCTACTAAGCAAAAGCTCTAGGTTCTGTCCCCTGCTTCATCACTTACCCCGCTGGAGGTCCTCCTGATCTTTTTGAAAATGGCTCTTGTCTTTCCGGTCCTTCTAACAGTTTCCAGTAAGAATGTAATTTCCTCCCTCCCTCCCTTCTCTGTCAACAACTGGGCTTCAACTTTTTTCTTTTAAAACAAAGTACTTGATCTCAAAGAGCTCTTCTATCTTAACAGCTTCGACTCCTGGAGTTCTGGAGTTTAGAATCCGGTTTTGTAGTTAGGAACAACTCCAGGTTCTAGACCTTCTGCACCATTGAGTGTTTCCCTTGTGTAAAAGTGGTTTCTTTTCTGGGAAGGAAGGCCACCAAAGGCGGTGAGATTCTTGGCCTGCTGGCTCTCTGTCCACTAGATTCACACAGCTTCCAGGAGCAGCCAAAACACGGAGGATGATGAGATAACACCTGTTACTTATTTAGCTTCTTATATGTGACGACTTTTTCTGATCTTCACAGCATTCTGCAAGGTTTAGTTACTACTTCCTCCATTTATCCAAATGAAGAAGCTAGGACTCAGAAAAGATGAACAGCTTGCCCAAGATCACAGAGCTAGTGCTGGTGAATTGATAGGTAAGCCTTGGTCTCCCAAGCCTGCGCCCTTCCATCCATGCTGGGCTGGCTTCAAGTAAGGCCGTCAGTTCTCTTGATATTACTCTTCAGAGGTGTTTATGAGTCGGTGGTGCTCTGACCTTGTAAGATTATTTTGTTTTCTATGGTACACTTATTTTCTTTGTAGGAACGCAGGATGGTAGATCTCTCGGTTTAATTACAGATATTCCTGGCAAGATTGTGGTGCTCATAAGGAACGTCAAGGCACTGACCCAGAGGTGTTACCTTCTAGCTGAAAATTTTCTAGACCACTTTCTTTTACTTATGTATTTTAGTAATTTATAGGCATATGAGCCCAATATACTTGTAATTATTGGCTTAGGACTTCCATTTGTAGATGGTTACAGTTAACTCGTCACCCCCAGCATCCTTTCCAGCCTCAAGCTCTCTTGTCGGTATTGGTGATGTCAGGTCTGGAATATACTCTTAAGGCTGTCTGTAGGTTGTTTATCACCATTAGTCCTCATTATTTTAAATGAGTACCCACCCACCTTATACTCTGTAACTACATGTTTCCAGAGCTTCTCTGGAGATAACATCTTCCAGGTCCCCCCTCCCTTTCTTTTATTTATTTACTTTTTTCTCTTCCTTATTCACAAATGCTTTGTAACTGAGGCCTAGAAAATATGATGGAAAACACCTAGAAAGATAGAACTCTGAGTCTGTGAAATTCACATCCATTTGGAAACAAGTGTTGTTTCTGAACCTGAAGCTTTGAAACAAAACCTCACCACGTGTTTAACACATATTAGTTTGTAAATATGGAGTCCCACTAATTGCATTTATAGCTCACAGCAAAGCTACCTGTTATGTCTTGTTACTCTGAGGGGGAAAAAAATGAGAGTTATATAGATGTATGCATTTTTAAAAATTGGAATGCAGGGAAGAGTGTGGTATAAATTCTCTCATAATTATGTGTCTTTTTCTGATGAGGCAGTCAGTCAGTTTTTCTGTTGCTGTGATACTCACCTGAATTCAGGTGTGCCAAACTTAAGAGGAAACAGTATGGAGTGCCTTCTTTTGTAAAGTAACAAATTATGGTTGTCCTTTCTCCTTTTATTGGAATGACAAAAGAACACCAAAATTGTATGATGTTTTACAGAATCACTGCTTACTCATTATTATTTTACTTTTCAACGTGAGTAAAAGTTTTGTTGCATTCTTAAGAGTGAATTTATTGGTTAAGGGCAAATGTGCTCCAGTGGGAGTGACTCAGTAGTTTTATAATGGCAAACTAGTAGTCTTTAAATTTTGCGTTATGGTAAATTTTTCAGAAACATGCCTTTTCCATCAGATGAACCTCGTATATCTTCATCAGAGAGGATGAGCCCCTCCATGAAAACTACCAAAAAAAAGAAGAAAAAAGTGAATCACAGAAGTATATAATGTCAGGCCAGGAAGCCCCCCAGTCAATCAGTTCAACTCCCCCATTGTACAGATGAGCAAACTGAGGCCCAGGATGAAACAATATTCCATCTGACCCCTATTTGGGTGCTATTTCTCTCTCACCTTGCTCCAGTGTTTATGAAAAATGAAGGGTTCCCCCTCCCCCTTCTCCAGGGATAATGATAGCTGATTAAATTAGTATCAGGGCCTGCATTTAAAAATAATAATTCCTTGAGAAGTATATTAATTTTGTTTTTCTTGTAAGTTATCTTTAGTAGAATTTGAGTTGTTTTTAATGATAGACAATTTTGGAATGCATGTGAATCCGTATGGTCTTGGGATTCGTCTCCAGAGAATTTTCAGAACTTTGTTTCTTCAATGGCTAAAGCTATTTATAGCTCTTGTTTTTAATCATCAAGCAGAAGCGCTCTTCCTGAGATTCATTGATGATTGTGCCAAGGTCTTGGAGGCAGTATCCGTCCCTCTTTTTAACCTTGGTAGGACTCAGGGTTTGCTTTATGTCTTAACTACGTACTGGAGCAAAGTAGCAGGATTCAAATGATATTTTAGAAGACTCAGAGTTTGGAGTTAAGATCTTGGACTGTGGAGCTCACATTTCCTGTTACACCACTTGCTGGTGGCCTCAGGGAGGTTACTTTGCCCCAGTAAGCCTTGGTTTCCCCAATCGTAAAGTGAGATTTGATACGCAGTCTTATCCCATGATCAGTACTCTCAACATGTTAGCTGCTACTGCTGTTTTTGCAACTGCCATTCTTATTATTCCCAAGCCAAGAAGTTTTCCAAACCTGCCTTGGGAAAGGCTAGTAAGAAGAGATGCAAGTACCATTTCTAAATGTTCGTGAGAGGAAAGATGGGGAGAAGGGACTCACCTACCTTGATACTCAAGGTGTCCTTTAAAGGAAATTTTTACCTGACCAAAGTAGTGAAAAGAACAGTGGTATTGTTGTCGGCTGGTTTTTGTGTGCTTGATGTCTCTGCCACCTCCTTAGACTATTATGTCTAATCCAGTTGTGGGAAAGTCACACGTGTGAATTTTCATGGTGGTTTCTAGAAAGGAGAGACCTCTGGGCTGAGCCAGATAATTTAACAGCAAATAAGAGGCAGAGGCATCTGGGTAAGGCAGGCAACCCAGAGCCTGCGGGGGCTGTCCCTGGTGAGGCTGCCTTCAGCTGCCTTTCACAGTGTCCAGATTAAGTAGAGTGTGGAAGGGGAAAGCCAGTTCAAAAGGCAGCTGCCAGGGAAGAAGGAAATGGTTAATAAAGAATTTTTTTCAGCTGCTTGAACTAGTTAATTGTCAAGTGATATCGTCGAGTGAGTACCCTCCTTGCTGCTGCCTCTTTAAGGAAAAACTGGAAATGGACCGCATACCTGTCATGTATGCACTTGTTTGCAGCCTGCATCTGTTCATAGGCTAAAAATGAAATCTACTTACAGCTATTACCTGGAGGACTTTTATAGGTTTTGCAGAAAATACGACTGGGGTACAGTTAGGACCTGTTTTATTATCCCAGACAGTGGCTTAAGAAGCCATCCGTACCTGCAGATCTCTTTTATCAAGTTCTGGGTATTCATTTGTTTATTTTTATCAGGTACAGCACTTTGAATACCAGAGCAATGAAAAGCCACATCGGCTCACTTATTGTAGGTCTTTGGAGACATTTTTTTCCAAGAATACTTAAAGGGTGAAAACCCAGGATCTGGGTATGTTATAAATGATGGGACGTAATTTATAATAAAAGATTTAACTTTTCTGTTTTCTGAGCATTGCATTCTGAAGCTAAATTATGACTATTCCTATGTCTGTCTTCTATGCTCATTTTTCTTGCTTCTTTACAAAATTTCAGCACCTAATTATTTTTCTGTTGACTTAAGTGCTTTAAGTCTAATATCACTTAGTTAACAATCTTCTTAACTTTGTTTTCCAGGGATATCAGCATGAACAACATTACTCACTTACCAGAAGATGCATTTAAGAACTTCCCTTTTCTAGAGGAGCTGTAAGTATTCTTTCGAGAAATGTTTTTTGGTTATTTGTTTGTTTCTCCTGTTCTCTTTGGGAGCTCTTATGACAGAGATAGTCTACCGTTTCTCAGGGGGCACTCAGAGAGCTTGGTTCAGTGGCCTTTGTACAGAGGAAATCATATGTTTTGGGGCAAAACAAATTTGAGTTTTTAAGAAGTATGATTGCTGGAGTTATTTTTGAAAGCCAGAATGAAAAATGCTACTTCCGTAGGACTTTTTTGCCGCAATTC
The DNA here is from genome assembly GCF_965194805.1 of Balaenoptera borealis. Lineage (NCBI taxonomy): Eukaryota > Metazoa > Chordata > Mammalia > Artiodactyla > Balaenopteridae > Balaenoptera > Balaenoptera borealis. The sequence goes on from NC_138868.1 coordinate 31,373,345, forward strand.
TTATGACCATGAATGCTGCAGTGACACAGGTTAATTACAGTGTTATCCCAAGATAACAAGCCTGCAGTGTAATTACCGTGGTTGCCACAGGACTTGCTGTGTGGATAACAGAACCATGAAGAATAATCCAAAGTATTTCAGGGTCATGATGCGGCAGACAGCCTCTACGTGAATGAGCAGAAAACTTGTCTCCTTGGACATTGGCAGGTGGTCTTGGGGGTTGGGATGAGGGCGTGGAGCATCTTACGGGTCTCTGAGAACACCTTTAACATTAAGGCTGTTTCCGAACTTGGCAGTGGCATCTCACTGCCAATTTAACAGTTTCCAAAATTGGAAATTTAACAGTTTAAAATTTCCAACTTAACAGTTTACATGGGGGAAAATTTCTTTCCACCTGTTACAACCTCCATTTTGTTTTGCTCTCCACACTTATTTGAAGTTCATCATCAAAAGAAGCACTTTTAGATTTTATAGGAATTGGGAACGATAGATTTTAAGAATCCAGGTTAAAAAAATAAAAGCAGAGTTGACTCAAGTTAAATGGAGGCTTTTAAAAACGGCTAAGCCAGTGGGTTATGTAATATGTAGAGGCAAGAAGGTGACAGTTTGATGGTAAGAACGTCAAAGAGCTATGGCCCTGAAGGAATCTAAATTCATATTACGGATTGTACCCTACAGCCAGCTGTTGAGTATTAGATCCAAGTCAGTGACTGTCTCCTATCTTACCTCGGCCCCTCCCCGCACATGGGGAACAGGAATCAAATATAAGCCAAGCAGGTTGTGCTCGCCTCTTCTGACAGAGTATTGAAACAGCAGTTAAGGATTTAGTGAAGTTAAGGAGAAGTTTTCCTTCCCACACTGCTTAGTTGAACATAATGTTCCCACAGAAAAAATTGGACAGAGATTATTTGCCACTTCCAAGCTTGTGAACTGGGTCAAGTTACTTAACCTCCCTCTGTTCAGTTTCTTTGTCTTTAAGGTGCAGATAAGACAGAATGAATTAAATAGATGTTAAGTACTTAGGACAGTGCATGAAGCAGAGTGAGTGTTATGTAAATGCTGGCTGGTATTTATTTCACTATTTTAAAAGTGCCTAAAGGGGAAACAAAGCTGCAGCCTATATACCAACTGTTGCCATTGGTACAAGGTTTAAATGTTAGGTTTTACTTTATTTTTGCCTTTTTTTTTCTTGAGTGAACATTAATTCTTTTGTAAGACATAGCTCTTCAGTTTTAATTAAACATTTAAATTCAATGAAAAAGCAGTGAACTATGTATTTGAATCCCTCACTTCCCTCCCTCCCAATCAAGCTCTAGGATGCTTCACCTATTTCTTTTTATTTCACATACAGTTTTAGACTTTAGGATTAGTCTCCCTTTACAGAAGTAATTATTCAGCGAAAGGCCATTAATGAGCAGTTGTTCAGCCGTTGTATCACCACCAGGAATGTGAGACGCACCAGGTGGGAAATGGAGAAGCCCTCGATGCTCTGGGTGGGCGGTGGTGGGAAATGGAGAAGCCCTCCTTGCTCTGGGTGGGTGGTGTGTGCCGACCAGTTTGTCGATGCCTTTGGTTGCCAGCCAGGGCACTCGGAGGGATTTGGTAGTGGGTGCCTGGACGCAGAGTCCGCCCTGGTTAATCTCTGCTTTGTGAAGTTCGCATCTTGGATTTCTTAAAATCTCAAATGACCGAGCATATGTCAAGCTCATGAATTCTGTCAACCGAGAGTTTTAATTGGAACCAAATTGGATTTGACTGCTAGTTCTTTGTAGGAGGTCATGTTCTCTCTGCATTCTGCTTATGGCAGTGAGGAAGCCCATCAAATCAAGTCTGTACAGCTTCTCCAAATACTGTATGGGATTTCAAAAATGAATTCAGTCGGAGAGTTGATGGTTAATTTTACAGAATTCTTCAGAATAGTCTTTAATATGCTGGGAATACTTAAGGCATTCAAGGGAATTTCTTTTCTATGTTAATAGAATCAGGGTAAGAAGCCCATGTTTTTTCTTTATAAAACACTGCAGTTGAGTTCGACATTCCAAAATGATGCTGCATGAGTATTGTAATATTTCATAAACAGCGTCACCCTTTGTCCAGAAGTCATCTGGAAGTCATTTAAGCGTGATTGTGAAGCTAAAGTGCCCTGAGCAGAAATGAGTGATTTACTGAGGATTTTTTTTTTTTCCCCATGATAGTTAATAAGGTGCGCTTTACAAGATGTGACTGGTTTGGCCGAATTTTATATGATAATCCAGAATGCTGGGAATATTGGGTGGAATCACTTCCCAACTTAATAAGTGTTTATAGATACTTACACATTCACTTATTCTTTCGACAAACACTGAATCCTGCTCTGTGCCAGGTCCTGTGGTGGGTGCCAGGGATACCGAGACAAGTAAGTATGGTGTTTGTCCTTGGAGCTGACAGTTAGTCTAGAGCTGTGCTGTAGCCACAGGTGGTTATTTAAATCTAGATTTACAAAAATTAAAATTAAATTAAAAACCCAGTTCTTTAGTTGAATTAGCCATCTTTCACGTGCTCAGTAACCACCTGTGGCTAGTGGCTATTGTGATGGACAGTGTGGATATAGAAAGTTTCCATCATTGCAGAAAGTTCAGTTGGATAACATGGGTCCAGAGGGATAGGTGGAACCAACACTTGGTGTGACGTGGTAAAGACTGTCCAACAAGTGAATGCTGGGTCAGCAGAAGCCTGAAATAACCTGTTTACTTGAGACTGGAGGATTTGGGAAAAGCTTTGCAGAATAGCTTCAGCTGAGTCTTGAAGGACACATGGGAATTAGCCAGGTGAAGATGGGTAGTAAGGGCACTCCAGGAAGACCCTTATAGTATGTGCAAAGGCATGGAGGTAGACATTTCAGAAGTGTTAGGACACTTAGGAAGTGTTAGGAAGTTGTTAGTTATTCCAGTTGAAATACAGAGAAATGTGAAATACTGAAAGGTAGAGAAATGTTAGGAGATGTGGCCAGATCATCAGGGGACTTTTTTAAGCTAAGGAGTCTAGGCTTTATCCTGAAGGAGTTGAATTGGGTATGAGGGTGAGCTAGAGGGAGGCGACTAGGATTCTTTGTCCTGAATGACTAGATGCCATTCACTGATGTTTTTTCCCCCTTCTTTCTCTGGGTATCTAAAAACATAGGCTCTGGCCCTGAATTCAATCCATAAAATGTCTAAAATCTTGGGACAGTCTCTTGATTTTCTCACCTCAGTTTCCTACTCTTTAAAATGGGACTCTTCACAGTAGTATTGTAAAGGGAAGAGGGGATTATTTACGTAAAAGTGCTTTGTGACCATGAAGTGCTACACTGACATGAGTAATGTAAATTTCACTAATCCCCTTAAACACTGCAGTCTTTCTTGAAGTATTTGGGGGAGAGGTTGTTTTGCCTGGAGATGGGAATTGGAGTGGGCCGATATAGGTTTCTGTTAGCGACGTGAAAGGAAAGGCAGAATTTTTGGAAAATATTAATTTAGCATCCACAGGATTGGTTGTCTGATGTGATGCCGCCGCAACTATTTTTGGCTCTCCTTGGGACCTGTCAGGGCATTGGTAGCCATTTAGGGAATGGCTGAAATGTGGAGTTGTGAAATTGATTTAATTAGAAACAGCAGAAGGAATATCCAACTACTTTTCTGTAGGCTCCCACTGAGAAATCCATGGATGTTACTTTGAGCTTAGATGTTGCAACAGCAGTGGAAACCGTTGCCAGCTTTGGCACTTGCACAGTTATTGTTTAATACATACTATAAGACTGGGCTAGTTCTATCCATGTCAAAATGTACTTTGACTTTAGAACTCTTTGCAATGCTAAAGTGAAAATTAGGTCTCTGAGTACTCGTTTTTTTGGTACGTAGGACAATTAATTCTAAGTAGAGGCATTACTTTACAAAAGAGGACTAGTAAGTAATTTGAACAGGGAGATACAGAGTGGGTCAAAACTAAAAATTTTAAATACTTTAATTTAGCCAATACTTACATATAAGACTGTATACACACACATACGTGCACACAATATTCAATGTGTGTAGATTTTTTTCTGAACCATTTGAAAGTAAGGTGTAATCATAATTTTCCTTTACCGCTAAATAGTGCATTGTTTATTCCAAAAACACAAGGACGTTTGCTTAAATAATTGCAGTACTATTGTCAAACTCAGAAAACTAGCATTGATATGTATTATCTGGTCTGTAATTCTTATTCAAATTTGATAGCTGTTCCACTAATATTCTTTATAGCAAAAAAAAAAAAAAAAATTCTGGTTCAGGATACAATTTAGAACCACAAGCTGCACCTGTTTGCTGTCTTGCTAATCCATTTTGAATTTCTAAAACTATGTTTTGTGGTCTCTATTTGAGTTACTGCATATAATTAAAATTGGTCAAGCCTGGCAAAGGGAAATTATTTTAGGGTTCAATAGAAATAATAATGGCAGCCAACATTTATTGAGAGTTTATTATGTACCAAAAACTTAGTGCATACTATCTGGTTTAATGTTCACAAGACCCCTGTCCCAATGAGGTAGATAGAATTTATCATCACCCTGATTTATAGATGAGGACATGGAAGTTTTAGAGAGGTGATAAACTCTCTGGGTCATATAGTAAATAGCAGAGCCAGGATCTGAATACATGTCGATCTGATTCAAGTCTTTCCTCTTAATTTCTAAGCTGTGATACTGCCTCAAGAGGCACAGGATTGGAAGGAAGCTTAAGAGGACATCTATTTACTGTCATCTACACAATTCTAAGTATGTCCACAGCTAACGATCAAAGGTGGTTGGCTGCCCAACATTCCCCTTAGTAATAAGTTCATTGAACAAAACACTTGTTAACAGGGAGGTCTTCCTAGAATGAGGTTTTCTGGTCTAGCCACACCATCTTATAGATGAGAATATCAAGGCTCAGCAGTAGATGAGTGACTTGTTCCAAGTGCCGCAGTGAGTATGTATCTGAGCCAGAATTAGACCTACCTAGTTCAGTGCCATGTCCACTATATCCTGTCACCTTTCATATCTCTGAGATGCATAAGTAGTCTCAAATAGTCTTACTGGGTTGTTTAGAGTTCTAGAAAATAGCTGACGATTGTTCTCTTCCAGTACTTACAAGGAATTTCCTTTGCTTCCAAACTAACGTTTGACTTGCTTAACATTTACTCCCTTGATGAAGGCTTCTCAGATAAGTTTTATCAAGTGCAATAATTTCCCCCAAAAGGCAAAAGAGTTCCTCAGTTGCTCCAGTGATATTTGACAGTTAAAAATATTACATTCTTTGAAGCATTCTCTTGTCCCACTTTTTAGTGCTCTGATAGGATGACTTGGTAGCGATGATCCCTACACTTGCTGTTGGGAAGTACATAATCATCTCACAGAGGAGTATCAATGCTCTGATTCATACCATTCCCTGTGTGTCATGTGGAGAGCTCTCAGATTAGGTTATAAGGATGAAAAGAGAAATGGAGGGACCTTGTACTAATTGGACCTACTATGTACCAGATAGGCCCTCCTAGAACAACCATTGTTTTGTTTTAACTCATAAAATTCTGTAAGCTATATTTATTCCCATTTTGCTGATGAGGAAGCTGAGTGTTTCCTCAGAGAGGTTGAGTAACTTTCCCAAGGTCACACAGCATTTTAGTAATGGGCCTGGTAGATGTGGAAAGGATGAGGAAAGACTTATTAGACAATCCATTGATTCACCAAACTTGTGTTAGGTAAAGCACTATGTGCAGTGTTGAATTAAACTGGGATTCTTGCCTTCGAGAGAGATGAGTGAATGGTGTTGTAGAGTTACAGGAGTTCAAAGCAGAAGGGAAATAACTTCAAGCAAAAAAGATTAAGGGAGGCTTCATCAAAGAGCTGGCATTTCTGGAGAGCCTCGAGGGATAGTAGGAGCTATTCATGAGGAGATGTGGAAAAAGGAGGTTGAGCAAAGATATGGCGACAGACTGGGATAGGGAGGAGGAAAGCTGTGATATTTGGTCTGAGTTTAGGGCTGAATTCCTGAAAGGAAATTATGGGAAAGAAACCTTGAAAGGAGTTCAGGGCCAGGCTGAGGACCTTTCTTGGCAGACTCATGGAGGGGTATCAAGTTTTGAGTGGCTATGGAAGTTTTTTGAGCTAGGAAATGACTTGATCAGATGTGACCTTCCATCAGTATAATCTCATAGCAGAGGTTAGGATGCTTGGGATTGAGAGAGGGTAGGAGACAGATGAAGATGATAATGGCAATAGTCCAGGTGAGACTTGTGAGACTCTGAACTAGGGTAGATGAGAGGCAGTGAGAGAGAGGAGGGAACTCAGCCAAAGATGTTATGGGAATAGAAGCAAGAGGACATCTCAGCTGGGATGACAGGGGGTGTCATTGATAACACTTCATTTTTAGATTACCAGGAGTCTGGTGGTGCTTTGACAAAATGAAAGACCATGCAGAAAGAGAAACTGTTTCAGAAGAGAAGACAGCATATGCAGTTTTTGAACATACATCTTGAATTTAGGTGAGAGGTGGGTAGGGGTGTCTGGAAATACAGGTGTGGAGTTGAGACTAGAGATTTATGGGTGTGGATTATAGAATAGAGTTTCATGGGTATAGATTTCAGAGTCTTTTATTTTGAGGGGATTACTGGAAACATTAGGTTGAAAGAGCTTGCCAAGGAAGAGAGGGTAGAAGGAAAAGGAAGGAGGCCAAAGACAACTTGCTGGGAAACACTTGAATCAGGGTGTGGGAAGAAGACCGAGTGCCAGAGGAGCAGGAGAACTGGGGCAGAACTGTGCCCGGGGAGCTGCAGGAAGGGAGGTTTTTCACAAGAAATGAAGGCTCAACATTGACATGCTAGAGAAAGGTGCCCACAGCCAGATTATGAGAAAAGGCCTTGAATTTAAGTTGTGTTTTTTTTAAGAGTCATTTCTACTGAGGGTTGTGAGAGTAACTTTGGGATAAAGAAGTTCATCATGAAGCAGGCACTTGGGGTCTGCTAGTAGGTAGTTTCTGGTTTGGGGAGAGAAGATAAAGTTTGGAATATGTCCAGTATCTGACAGGAGTCCACAGGGTGTAAGAGACAAAAACCCAGCTGAGGCATAGAAGATTTATTGTTTCATGTAGATCTAGGAAGTCTAGAGGTGGAATTGGCTTCAGATTGTCCTGGATCTCGAGGTTTCACAGTTGAGAGAGTTTTCTCATGCTTTCCATTTCTCAGCTTCAGTTGTCTCTACTTTTGTGTTTTGGCTTTGTTCTTTGTTCTATAGTGGGAGAAATAACCTTCAGCAGCCCCCACGTACATCTTTGCATCTTGAGATCCAAGATGAATATCTAAAGTCTTCCTTGCTGCTTTCAGCAGAAAAGTCCTAGGAGAACTTTCGTTGTCCAGGCTGGCTTCATGTGCCTATCCTTGAACCAGTCACTCTCTTCTGTTTGGGTTGGTATGGTCCATCCTGGGTCCTGGGCTCATCCTCACTAGGACCACCTGGAATAGAGAAGAAGTCCCCCAAAGGAAGCAGAAGGGGGAAGGAAGACACGCCTGAGAGAAAGAAACCATAGTTATCACGGCTCACTGGAACCTAGTGAGTAGACAACTGTAGGAAATGTTTGTTTACTTGGGTCAACCTGAAATGAACAAAGGATCACTGAAGAATAGGAAGGTTAAAGCCTAGATAATATAAATTTACAGTGGAACCAACAGGCTCTGTAACTTTGTCCTATAGTGCTTAGCAGCTTAGAAGTAGAGGCAGTGAAACATGTGATATACTCAGAATTGGGGTTTGATAAGTTAGTGTTTCATAAGCAACTAGGGGAAATCAAGCAGGAGAATCAACAGTTCGTTGTTAAAGTGTTTCAGGTGGGATTCAGAAAGTGTAGAGAGGCTAATGAAACCACAGTTTGCTGGCTCATTTACCTATTTTAATCAAAGCTAATTATTTGTTCTTTGACTAAAAGTAGTACTGACTACAAGTAAGTGAAAATGTCTTTAATATTCTACTGGCATGATTGAATTTTCCAGTAAGGAAATAGGCTAAGTCATTTCTTTCATGTATTGTCCACTCTTAGTCAAGTCATGCTTATTTAACACAATTGTTTTATGCTTTAGTAGAATTTTAACTCAGAATTTGTTCATCATTTTCCCCTGCTGGACTTTATGTATACGTCAAAGATTACATTAGAGCTGCTAGAAATATTTGTATCATTGATGCACTTGCCTTTGTAAGGAAATGATCCTAAAATTAATGGATACTCAATTTTTAAAGTCTGGATGCATAGAAAGATAAGGAGAAGGGAGGAAAAGTAATCACCTATTATCTTGCACTGAGCAATACCCACGGTTAATATTTTGTTGTTTATACTTCCCGACTTTTCTCTTAGTATATGTATGTAATTTCTTTTCTCAGCATGATTGGTTAAGACCAATCAGAATTTACTCATGGAGCTAAGTCATATTTGAATAAACCCAGGCTCTGCCACGAAGTCTTGAGTGGGTATGTGGTAGGCAACCAACAGTATGTACCATAGTTCCTCTCTATCCAATTCACAGCTTACCCATTTTATTCAGTCTATTTTGAGCCCTTTCTGCCATAAGAAGCCTTCCCTGGTCCTTATCCAAATTCCTCTTGCACTTTCTCTGCCCCTCACCATTTAATGCTGGATTGAGTGCCTTGTTATTTTGTGCTCTAAGCGTGTCAGTATGCACCTGTCTATTCAACTCCATGGACTTTCCTCTAAGAGCAGCACTTATTGTCACACACCTCCTGCATGACCTTTGGTGACAGTGACCACATTTTTGAATTTGAAATTGAGGGAAGGGTTAAGACAAAGGATCTCTTCTTATTTTGAGTTTATTATCAGCCTATATAAAAACTAAATTCCATTGACGTCTTATGTTTAATGAATTATCCTTATTTAAAAGAAAAGAAATGAGAAATGTCTTGGGAAAACTCAGTACTTAACTTTGCCATACCTATGGTGTTTGGCTTGTAGTAGAAGGTCAATATTTGTTGGTTGATGTTAGCTGTAATTTTTTTTTTTTAAGCTGTAACATGTTTCCTCATATGGCTAGATATTACATGTGTTTAGTGCCAGAAGATAAATGACTAGGTTGTCAGGATAAACTTTGCTCAGGAAATGTAACTATTGCCGGGGTTTTTATTGATTTACCTATAAAATAAAGTCTTCTATGGGTTACTTACTCTAAGAGGAAGTGAGAGACACAAAAGGGCAGTCGGGTGCCGGTGGAACTTAAGTTTCTTGAATTGAATAAAGCTCTTTTAGTATGTGGAAGAGTTCTAGATGGCCTGTAGACTGAGTTTTAGCAAGGACAAGCTTATTTTTTGTTAAACATTACTACTTTCATTTTTGTGCATTTAGACAGAACTATGTAATATGATATATATATGAAATAATTTTCCCCTCTCTGCAAAGGAAGACTACATTAAAAAACCTTGGGAATAATAAGGGTTCTTAATACATGCATGTTTAAAAAATATATTTAATTTTTACATATTCTTCCATGAAAGTTATATGAAAGTATAAAACTCTTCCCTGGTATGTGAAGAAATAGGGTAAAACATTGTTAGTTGATTCAGGACTCTCTGCTCTACTGTGGCAGATGAAGTTTATTTAACCTTGGTGGGAAGAATGTCCAAGGAGACCTGTCAAGGATGCTAGTCAGTGGTTGGCCCTCGGCATTACCAAGAAAAGAGCCACATCCTTTGGTCCTTTGGAAGTCAGTCACAAAACAACATGGTTTTGTTTCTAGAGTTTCCATTATTTTGTTTTGATCACCTTATTTTATTTCTAAGATTTACATTCTTTAGCTATGCTGTAGGATCTTAGACAAGGCACAGAGGAAACAGAGGCTCACTTTCCTCATCTGTTTAAAAAAAAAATAACAGGAGCAGGCCCACTGCAACATGGTGGGGTAATGACAATGAAAACTGTTACACAAATGTTAGTTTTTGTTAAGATGTACTGATACCAAATATCCCTAAATGGGAACAGTACACTTCCTGAGCTCTCAATTTTTCACAGGAGCCAGCAGAGTTCTGAGCCCATAGTAGGGCCTTAAGGTATAAATAAATAGATGATTAAGGACTTATTAGAGGTACACATTATCAGTTTTTTTAAATTTTACTTTTAAAACTGTTGCAAACATTTTGGGTCCTGCTGATGTCAAATTATATTTCATAGGAGAGCGTCGCTCACCTCCTGTTGGACGCTTTCCCGTGCGTGGCCTTCCTGGCCCAGTTCAGTTTTGAACTGGACGTGCCATCTCTGAAGGCAGAGTCAGGGCTCATGGTTGCGTCTGTGGAACTTGGCCCAGAGCGTGGCACCGTGCTGGTGCACCCACTCGAGAGAATTTAATGGCACCGCAGGAGGGGCAGCCCGGATGTGTGTGGGTCCCATCTGGGAGAGGTCGTATGCATGGCGTTGAATGAGGATCTCTTGGGGGTGGGGACACGTAGGTGTGGAAAGAAATGGTGAGGGAGGCGAGAAGCCGTGGCCAAGGGGTAGATAAACGGGGCCCAGAAGGGAAGGGTGGTGCTCACTGTCGTTCTTCTGGCAGGACTTGCCACAAGGCCAGGCCATCCGGTAACCACCTCTGCAGAGTGGCGGTGGGCATGTGAGCGGCTGGGAGGCTGTGGCTCTGTCACCTATGGTCCAGGTCCTCTCCACCAGGGGACGGAGAAATTGCCACAAGCAAATCTCTCTATTGTTTGCCTGCAGCGCGTGCTGGGGCCTGGGCCTTCCTGCTGCAGTTGCTTTGCCTCCCTCTGCTGGCTCCTCCCCATGGCTCCTCACAACAGCTGCTGGAAGCTTCTGACCCCTCCTCCGCCCTCCCCCTAGCCAGCCCATGTGTCTAGTCAGTGTGGATAGTATAGTCCTTACCCCACTGATTCTTGGCTGGAATTCCAGCCAAATGGCTACGGGGACATTTCTGTCATAGACCAGAAGAAACCTAGATCCAGGCACTTCTCAGAGACATGACACCAATTGGCATACTGTCTATTTCACACTCGCCTCTCTTGTTGCTTTAAATTGCTTCCCAAGTGAAGAAATCCCAGTCTATTCAGCGCATCTCACGAAGGTAGGAACCCTCTGGCACAGGTGACCATGGACCAGTGTCCATTTAACCAGCGCTGTTCCTGCTTTCCTTCTTCTGGGAGGGATGGCAGATAGAAAATATCATGTAGCATATGCATTAAGAATCGAGGATATAATTGAAAACTCTAGCCTCCCCTAGAAGGAGCCCCTAATGTGAATCCATGGTCCTTATGAATAAAAGTGCACACAAAACAGACTCATAAAGACATCATATGCTGAGACACTTGTATCCTGTTTCCTGGAACGGTTCCAAATCCGAAGGGAACGTGGAAGGCTAATGGATCAGTTTCCCTCTCCTCCACCCTTTCTCTGTCTCTACCCTCTCCATCTCTGCTTCTGGGACTGTTTTAACAAGCAGAATAAATAGGAGTTGCCTTGAGATAGACTGTGTCCCCATTTGAAGTCCTGCTAGACTTGTTTTAATTCTGTGTGATTGTGTGCACGACCAAGCGTGTGTTGAGATAACACTGTTGACCGGGAGATGGTGTTCTCATGCTCAAGGTCCATCCCACTTCCTTAAGAAAATATACTACCAGAACAGGTTAAGAAAGAAAATTGTTGCCATAGCACTTTCAAATCAAGCCCAAGTAGTTCTGTCCCGTTAGGAGAGCAGAGGGGAGTGGGGGAGTAGCAATGAAACAAGAGGAGAAAACATGCAGAAAAGCGAAGTCAGCTTTCCCCACACCTTAAATAGCAGTGTTACCTTTTTTGAATCCAGAGTCTTATACTGGGGTTTAGTTGAGGCATTACAGCAAATACTGAGTGTCTGTTTCATCGAAGGTCCCACACAAGAGGGTCCAAAATGAATACGACCTAGTCACTGCCCATAAGGCACCTATAATACAGTTGAAGGAGTTGCAACAAGTTCATAGTAACCAGAGGCAAAATAAGATGCACCCGACGAGAGAGCTGCGTCTGATATAACCTGTGGAATCCAAGAAAGGGTATATCATAATAGTTCCACATTGTTGGTAGCATGCAGTTTGCAATGATGATGAATAAGGTTTCAGCTGGCAGAGACTGGAGTGGAGGTATTGCAGACAAAGGCAGTGCCATGAGTGAGCAAAGAGTCCGAGGTGGGAAAGCAGGGTGTCCTAAAACGTAGGGCACAAGGAACATTCGGGAATAAGGTGAAAAAGGAAGAGAGGATCATACTGAAGTTCTAGCTAATTCAGTGGGGAAAAAAATGCCTTTGGGAAAATGCTCAGAGTTGTGCTTTTTAAGATTTAGATCTCACAGTGTTATAATGAAGTGGTTTGAGGCAGGAGTCTTGTGGAGGTTCATGGCAATAATCCAGGAAGAAGAAAATGAGGGTCTAGACTCAGGTGGCAGGAGGAAGAGTAAAAGAGTGGATGGATGGAGACTTTGCACGAGGCTCCCTATGGGCTTTGGAGACTGAAGAGCTACGGGACACAGAGGGGTAGGCAGTGATGCCTGGGACCGCCCACCTTTAGCAGGCAGAAGATGGTACCACTTTTCACTCTTCTGTTCTCACCCTAATGAGTTTTTTCTTTAGGGCTTCACAGTCATTGGAAGAATAGTAAAAGATATAAATATCATTATTTACCACATTAAAAAAGTTTTCTGGAGCCAGCCAGTAGGTCCTCATGAAGTGAGACGCTGAGAAAACTGTTGGGTGTAGTGCAGACAAATGCAGGCCTAGAAGGGGAAGGCGCTGCCCTTTGCTAGTAGAGGGCCATGGGTGACAAATTCTTCCTCGGGATCAGCCATCTCTTTTTCTTTGGGAGTTGCTAGAAAAGCACAGTGGAGACTGCTCTGTACCCTAAATAGAGTCAGAGTGAATTTAGGGCATGCCACCCGCCACCCTTAGCCACCCAGGGATCCCATCTTCCCCGGTTTCCCGCTGGTCACCTTTGGCTGTGGGGAAATTCCTCCATAATTGCAGTTCTGAGCTCCTAATGCCGTAGTCCCTGCTGTGAGCACTGATCTGCTGGGTGAGAGCTGTTGCTCCTCAAACCAGGCTATTAACTTGCCCAGGTCCCCTTTGTTTCACCTTCTGGGAATTATTTCCCAGCCTCCTGGTGACACACCAGAGGCATCGAGTTGCCGAAGGACGCGGATAAGCGCTGGAGCCAGTCAGGCGAGAACTGGAAAGCTGGCTCCTCTGCTTACCTGATGTGTGACTTCTGCCAAGTCACCTAACCTCTCAGGGACTCAGGAGTGAGGCCACTGTCAGGAGATGATTAAAAGGAAAGAATGTAAACCACCTAGCTCAGTGCCTCTAACTGCTCTGGGCACATGACATGGTAGGGTTTTTTCTCCCAGAGATTTTGGGACTTTGTCCCTAACCCTGTTCTTTATTCACTTTGCTCTCTCCTGGATCTGAGTTTTTGGACATGAAGCATCCCCAGGGTCTACTATAAGAAGTACTGGGTCATAAAATCAGCAAAATATAAAGAGGCTTGGGAGGGTGCAATTGCTGAAGCTGCAGAGGCTGCTGTGTTTATTATTCATTAACCCAGGAGCTAGGTAAACATGGGTAGATACATTCCTGAAGGCTCCACCTGATCTGTTTACTCTCCTAAGGAACGAAGTAATCAGAGTGGTGTGAGCCCCCCCTTGCTCAGCATTATCACCGCCCCCTGCCCGCATCCTAGCAGTGTTGGCTTCTCCAGAGAGCAAGCCTGGGTTTCAGGATAAGTCACGTGCACAGCTCATTTGGTCATTTCTCTGAACTGGAAGTCGTGTAGAAAGAAAGGATGCTTTTGGAAGTTAGGCTCCTTTAGCTTTCCCAGGCTTATAAAGAGGCAGCTCATTGGGAAAAGGAAGTAAATGTTTTGGCTAATGTGGCTCAGCACTGTTTTCTGTTGACAAGTAAAGGTAATCAGGTGTTCTGTGCTTTGCCACTTCCTTTGTCACCTTGTAAAATCCTCTTTTCATGAGCCCTAGTACAATAGACTGAACTCCTCAAGGACAGCCCATAGATAGGGGGACATTCAAAAGTAAGAGACGAAAGCACAAGAATCCTGTGACAGCCTTGGTCTGTTTACAGTGTTCATTTTTTGGTGGACTTGAGCTTCTTAAGGCTGGTCTTGCAGCTAACAGAGTCACGTGACTACTTGCTGCCCTGGGGGCAAGGAGGCTATTGTCCCTTCTAGTCCTAATGGTCCAATTTGATCTTATAAAATGTGACCTTTTACACACTGCATTACAGCTATGAGCATTATCAGTTGAATGTAATTAGTGAGTCTGGGGTGTAGAAAGCCCCTCGAGAGGGCTTGTACTAAGCCTGCACTAAGGTAGACTATAGGATGCTATCTGTCTTCAAGGAGGAAATGCTGAGAATGCAATTTCTGACTAGTGGGTTGACACACTGGTAGGTGGTGACAGAATTGTGGGATGCATGCTCTGTTCTTGGAAGCTTTTGTACTTGGCCTATAAAAACTAATGTGCTAGAAACAGCCAGTAGAAGGTAGCCTGTTTAGTTATGCCTTCCAAGAATTCACACATAAGGCATGTTGGTAAGAACTGACATTTTCTAGGGAAGTCACACTGGAGTCAGGGATTTAAGGGGTGAAGATGAGGTTGTGAGGTGAAGCATTTAAGGACATAGTGGTCAAGCTGGCTAGTCTAGAACCCAGAGGATTTGCTGAGGAGGAATAGTTTTAAATAGAAGTGTTGAAAAGTCTTAACACCATCTTCTGCGGTCCCTCGTTTTACATATGGTGGACCCCATGAGGTGAAAGGCCATGAGGCTGATGGTGCAGAGTAAGCTGTTGTGAGCCTGGGTTGAGGGATGCCCTTGAAGGGCATGCAGTTTAGAGCTTAGGTGCTAGGGTGCCTTGTGAGAAACAAAGTCGTGCACGGTGAGAGGGCTTTCTAGGGAGAATTTAGTTTAGGGGCATGAACCCTGTGTTAAACCTGTAGTGTTGCCTGAGAATCCAGCATGGTTGTCCTTGCAATTGAAGAAATAATTCTACACACTCACTCTTGGTTTCTGAGTCCTCTTTCACTTTCCCATTCCCTGCACACACACACACACACACACACACACACACACACACACACACACACATCTTCAGTACACATTTCTGTGTTAATGCTTAGTTAGTAAGGATCAAGTATTATCCTTTCCAGGGCTATTTGCATTTTAACTGGGACAAAAACTTCAAGAGAAAATAATGCATCTAAAAAATAGAGTTTCAGATCTCTGTGACTTCAAGTTTTAGGAAGGGTAAAGGAGCCCTCCTTATGTCCCTAAAATCAGGGTGTCTAAGAAGAACAGATTGAAGTGGGGGGACTTGAAGTCTAAGGAAAGGATGTCCTCTGCCTGGAGCTGAATAGGTGCTCATATTTGTTAATCAGTGAATGAAACTTTTTAGTGAATGAATGAATTGCCGAATAAGGCTCAGGAGGGCAGGGTGCTTACAGAAAGAAGAGAAAGGGCAATGGAAATTAGACCCATTCGAGGAGGATTTAATATGATTTGATGACTATGATCCTAAGACCTGATGGGGAGAAAGCATTTTTTAAAAAAATCACGCATACAGAATCTCATTGCTTGGGAGAGTTCCCCTGATGGAACCAGGAAGCTGGAACAGTCCTATGTTTAATCATCGGGGCACGCAACTATCATTTTTAAGTCAGTACAGTTGACCCTTGAATAACATGGGGGTTAATCCACTGATAATGTATCATCACCCCCACTCCCACCCCTTATCCAAGGTTCTTCCACATCCACGGATTCCGCCAACCTCGGACTGTGTGGTACAGTATGTACTATTGGAAAAGATCTGCGTGGATGTGAACCCATGCCGCTCAAACCCGCTGTTATTCAAGGGTCAACTGTACTTGAAAACCTGCCTCCCGTTCACCTGTTTACAAGTCACTCATACGAGTTGCTGCCCTGCTTCCTGCTTCTTCTCCCTAAACTTCTCTGTCCAACTTTTCCTCCCATGTCTGAGTGTTTGGGAAAATGGGAGAAAACGTGGGGCTCAGGATGAATTGCGTGCTCCTCTCTTACAAAAGGACCCAAGGACTTCTTATCCTTTTCTTACTCCACTCTTACTCGCACTTAAATTTGTCACTTTGAAATGTCTTTAGGAAAACATTTATCTTTAAAAAAAAAAACATGCCTTTGTTTGGAAAGTCATGCTTATAGTGACTTTCACTTTTTGCCTCTCTTTTGCACGGAATATGCTGCCCTTGGTTATGGAGAGATGACAGGCTCTCCTTGTCTCCCGAAGGCATTCATTCCTCCTTGACAGACTGGTGTGCTCTGATCTGTATAAAACTCCTGCCTGCTGCCCAGTGCTCTGTATTTATGAGGCACCTGGAAAACACCGCAAGCGACCGAGAGTGACCATGAATAGCAAACTTAATTTGGTCTAATATGTTTTGGCTTGCTTGACCTCACCAGAATAAAAATGTGCCTGTTTAAATTATTGTATTGAAGTTAAAAAAAAAAATTCTAGAGGCATTTATCTCATTGGAAGAACCTTGGGATCGCTTTAGCAGAGGTTTAAGTCCATGTTTAATGTCGGATAGACTAGAGAGATGTATAATGTAGAGCTTCAATAGCAGATTGGGTTATTGTGAGTTATGAATTTTAAGAGTCTGAATTACTATTTTTCTCTTGCTACTTTTTTTTTCTCCTAGACGACTGGCTGGCAACGACCTTTCTTTTATCCACCCAAAGGCCTTGTCGGGGTTGAAAGAACTCAAAGTTCTGTAAGTAATGCAATTTTAGAGTTTCACAGCTGGCTGTGTATTTTCTTTCTGCGTAGTCAACATGCTCGGAGCTAGGTTAAGCACAGTTTCTTTTAGTTCAGGATTAAAAGATTTAAGGAGTGGCCAATGGGTAGTGTGGGAGGCTAGAGGCTGATTTAGGCAACCTTGGGTCTAGATAACAAAAGTTAACGTCTAAATAACAGGCGCTCTGACCTCTGGTGCATTACAATTGAATGTTAGGCTTTTTGTGTGGCTAATGCATTGAATCAAAATCGTATTTAAACTTCACTGGTAAGGTTTTGTTTCTACCTCGTTTATAGCTCTAAGAACTTTGCATGAGCTGACCCTAAAGGGAAAAAGGCTTCCAAGATCTCCAAATGTAAAATCATTTTAGAGCTAAAGGGAATTGAGATGCCTATGATTTACAGGGCCTGCGAGAGATCAGGAAATAAATTCCTGGTAGTGGTGAGGAACTGGCACACTGGGGAGCCGGTGAACTGACTGCTGGCCCCACCTCGCCACTGCCTCGCTGGGTGACCATCTGTAAGTCACTAGACCTCTCTGGTTCAGTGAGTTAGACGGGCCGTTTTCCATTCCATTTGGTGGTGATGATTCTTGTCAGGCAGTCATTTCATTAATATGACCAGGAAGGACATTAGGCAAAACTAGTAAAGACTTCATGTTCATTACTGATCTGTACCTCCATTCTCCAGGTCGGAGAGTATTAGATAATTAAAGCTTTATTTCTGCCCTGGCCCTGCATTCACTGGGGACGTGGCCACTGCCCCCTAAGAAGTCAGGGTCTGCTGTCCTCTTAACAAAATTGTCTTTCTCTAATGTATGTGTTTCTGGGCTGTGCTTTATTTCAATTTGAAAAGGCATTAGGGATTCTAGTGGGTTTGCTTGCTATACCTCCCAGTTAACTTGTTATACCTCCCAGTTAACACTAATGGTACCTTGGGTGATGAATATTAATTAGGGTGCCTTAATTCCTGAGAATGAAACAATCCTGGCTGACCCAGCAGGTCTGTGTTAGGAGATGGCTTGGGACAGTGGCCTAGGTTTCATTTCTGGCTTTACGACAAATGCCTCTTGCTCTGTGGCAACTCTCTTATCTTGGGTGCTTTCCACCTCGACTCCTCCTCCTTTTTTTGCTATTGGAAAGATTTTTTTTGGAAAGAAATGGTTCTAAATTCTTCTAAGAAAAAATGGTCATAATTGCTTCTTATTCACTAACCAAAAATTTCCTTCCAGAACTCTCCAGAACAACCAGTTGAAAACAGTACCCAGTGAAGCCATTCGAGGACTGAGTGCTTTGCAGTCTTTGTAAGTAACTTTTTGGTTTTCTGCATTCTTGAATCATTAGGAGACCACTCTGGCTACTAAGTAGGTAAAGAACTGTAATCCTAGGGAAAGAAGAGATGTATCCTCTCATCTGGGATAAAAATGGGGATGGCTAGTTGCTGTTACTGAAATGTCCATTGAAATATCCTGTCTCCAAGGCTGGGAGAAAGCTATAAGCTTGCATGTAGCAGGTGATTACACCCTCTGTGGAATCAGGGTTATGTGTGTACAGAAGTTCTAGAGTCTTGTGCCATGACGCTCAAGAAACAGCCACAGAGAGGTTTCTGTTTCAGGTGGTAATGATCATCAGAGCAAATTAATTATGGGTCCTCATCTGTGGATGTTGAACACTCACCAGGGGTGGTGACTTAATCGCCTGTGCTGTCTTTTTCTCGGGTTTTTTTTTGAGGAAAGTTTGGTTTGATGTGGAATGTTCAAAATTTCAGCTCTTAAACAGCAAGGTCCTACTGTATAGCACAGGGAACTATGTTCAGTATCCTATAATAAACCATAATGGAAAAGAATATGAAATATATATATATATGTGTGTGTGTGTGTAAAACTGAATCACTTTGTTGTACACCGGAAACTAACACAACATTGTAAATCAACTATACTTAAATTACAAAAAAGATTTCAGCTCTTGGTTTTTATCATGTTTAGCCACTATTTTCAAAAGCTTTTTTGCATAGCACTTCACTTTATTCTTGTTTGAATTCTTTCCCATATAAACGTATGTATGTGTTAATATGTATATGAACCTGGAGAACGGGGGTCATTACCTCCATGGTTTAGCTATGCACACCCCGCTTCCCCCTAGAGTGGGGGGATCAGGTAAGCAACAGTAGTATCACAGGAACCATGCAAACCCACAGAAGATTCTAAAGAAACAACCATTTTTATGTTACATAAACAGGTATTTGTTCATGACTAGACTGCGTGTTGTGGACTAGTGTTGTCAGGTCTCCCCATCCCTGGGTTAGAAGATCCAGCTTCTCTGTCTTCAGGGGCTCGGTTTTAGAAAAGGTTGAGAAGCACTGAACTGAAGCATGTGGTTATTGTAATCTTTCACCAAGATTAGGAGAAGCCCTTTGCATATTTATCTGTCAGAATGTTTACGTTGCTCTCAAAGGAAGTTCAGATAAATTCAGATTAATTAGAATTCTGAAACAGGCCTGTCTGGTTTTGCATCCCCACTCTGCCCCTTGTTAGCTGGTAGCTGGTTTGGGGCACGTTATTTAAAATTCTCTGTGCAGTAGTTTGCTTATTACCTACCAGGTACTCTAATGCATGAAAAGCACTTTTAACAATATCTGACATGTAGTAAGTGCTCAGTAAACATTTGTAGAATCTATTAATATTAATAATGATGACTGTTTTATCTGTTCTTTCTTTTGATTACTAGATTACCCAATTTGCCTAACTAGGTGAAGGAATCATCTGAAAGTAATGAAAAATTGGTCTTTAAAACAAGCAATTTCATTAGTTTCTTATTCTACAGTGAACACAAATTTGCATTGCCTCAGTTCATGTCCTAACACTAAATACAGTGGGACTAGGGCCTAGTTTCTCAAAGTGTGGCACTTGGCCCACCCTCAACAAAATCACTAGGGGGATATTGCTAGAATGCAGATTCTTAGGCCATACCCTAGGAGTCATGATACTGTCTCTTTAAAGGTAGGGTCCAAGAAGCTGTATTTTAAAAAATTTCCCCAGATCATCCTCATGGATACAGAAGTTCTGAGAAACACTGAATGAAAAACTGTAATAGTTATCACACTTAGGTGTTTATAATTTTAATTATAAAATTAGGGTATAACCACATCACATATTTGTGTACTAATCTGTCCCATAAATTTTTTTTTATTGCCCTTTGAAATAACTGTAAAGGTGAGCATTTGTAGAGATGCACATGAGCTAGAGAAGACATAGGTGAAAGTGACTGATGGGCTTGTCCCTTCCACTCGCTGATATAAAACCATTTATAACTGCTCCAAAAGCACATCACTGGAAATTGTAAATTATAGATTACCTTTGATTTTAGATTAGATAGTCTGGTAGTTAATGGGCAGTAATATGAAAATGAAAATATGTACTAGTAAAGCATAGCATGTGCTGTAAAGGTTAAACTTTAAAGTGTATCTACTATCATAAAAAGGAGTATCTGGGATATTGGCCATTTAAGTTCTGGTTTCAATATAAGTTTAATTTAAGGTAGATATTTGTTAAGTAGCTCATTTCACCAAATGCCGAGTTATGGAACATAAGGATTCATTATTTGCCATCACTAATTGAATAGGATTCCAAATAGACTATTTCAGGGAATAGGTTGGAATGAGTTCCGTGATTTTGCTGCCTCTGCACCATTTCTAACCTTGGACGGATGTACACAGAAGGAGCCATCTTACCTCCCTTGGATCTGAATTCATTAGACATTTTAAATAGTTCTCTTTTTCTTTTGCTTCTTCAGAATTTGTTTTCCTTCAAAACCTTCATACAGGATTGTTCTTATTTCCCAAGACTTAATGATCAAAATAATCATTTTGTCTAGTTGGAAGGCTGAAAAAGAGAAAGCTAAAGTCTTTGGACATTAGAAAAATTACCAAGAAAATATACAAATAGATTTTTTTCTAATTTGTGGTCCATAAGTACTCTAAAGTGCACATGGTATTTTTGATCATTTAGATGGGAAAAAAATTTGAGAAAGGATAGATACATGTATATGTATAACTGAATCACTTTGCTGTACACCTGAAACTAACACAACAGTGTTAATCAACTGTACTCCAATATAAAATAAAAAGTTAAAAAAAATAAAGTATTTTCACAAAAATCATAGGTTTCTTCCTCTAAAATAATGTTTTAAACAAGCATACTGTGCTCATCACTCACTGAGTGCAGTGCATTGTTTAAATTATCTCCCAAATTGGGATGGGAGGGAGGTAGGGTTAAGGAGAGGAGTCAAACTACTTTTTTAATAAAGGCATTGGGATTTTTTTATATGTATCAGAAATATAAGGAGCTATGTGCCAGGCCTGTTTTATTTAAGAAGGAAATGTTCATGGGTTTGTTAGCATAGTGGGTGCAGTGGTCAAGTTAGATACAATTGAAATTCTGTCCTGGTGTAAAACAGTGTTATCAACACTTGAGTCAGTTTGCAAATCTGATCTTCAGACCTGAATTACATGAAAGATTTCCTTGTGGTTTTGAAATAGTGCTCAGAAGGAGCAAAGTTCATTAGGGCTTGAAATTGACCAGAAGTGGTTTGCTGCAAGTGGGTGACGATGGCTATAAAATCTGAAAGTGAATTGTAGATATTAATAAAAAGCTAACCTAACAACTTTCCATGAAGCCATGAAAATGGCTAAAGCGTTGCCTGAGCAGGATATTAAAATGACATGTCAGAACTTGCTCCACTAGAATTTTTTTCTTTATAGTTGTTCACACTTATATTGACTATTAAAGGATTTCAAAGACTACATTTCCTAGGTTTTCTACCGTAACAGAATTTAAGTAGTTTGAACTTGAAACTGGTAACAGAATATAATACTATGATGTCTACATTATTGGTAAGTGAGGAGTAGAGAGAAAAAGGGAGAGCTTTTGATTACACAGAACAAGTGTTTATGATAACATAGACATTCATCAGTAAATAGCTGCATTTAAAATTGTTATTGTAATTTCACTTACGGCAAGAGAAAAAAGTATGTGAGTCTCAGTAAGATATAAAACAGGCTTTTGAGAATAGGGAAAAGAAGCACATTTTAAAGACGAAAATAGTAAGGGAATTTAGTTAATACATTGTTAACTGTTTAACAACTCAAGTGCACTTAAATAAAGTAATAGTTATCTCTTGCCAAATGAAGTTGAAATAGTAAAATAACTTAAGCCACATAATCTCTTCACGTTGTGAGATATCTAATGCCATTTACTGCCCCTATTGAAAGAATCAGTTACAGTATTTTGGTTTTTGGTCTGTTAGTTAGGATGAATTTTAATAGTGTAGGTCCTTGGTACAAACCCACGCTAAGACCATTTCTCTGTGAAACATTGATCTCAGTGTAAGTGCAAACTCGTTACATTTATGGGTGTGCCACCAACACCCACATGTGGATTGAGGCATAAGGATTAACCATTTGAGTCACCACAAATCCTTTTTCTCATTAACTTTTTATTTAAGGGTTCCATTTTCCCAGATTTCTTCCTTTTGATCTCTTACGTATGGCTGACTTTACAATTTGGGGAAATTTTTAACAGAGGAAATTGTGTCTGTGCATTTATTGTTGTATTATTATGTTGCATAGAAGGTAGTTTCATTACTATCTTAGCTCAGAACTCACCTGGTTATCTTGCTAAGTTAAGACCACCCCTTTTCTTTGGTGGGGTGTAGCACAGAATTCTGCAGGAGCCTAAATGGTGTATATAATACTGGACTTATGTTAAAAAGGTCTAGAAGGGACTTCCCTGGTGGCACAGTGGTTAAAAGTCCGCCTGCCAATGCAGGGGACACGGGTTCGATCCCTGGTCGGGGAGGATCCCACATGCCGCAGAGCAACTGAGCCCGTGCGCCGCAACTACTGAGCCTGCGCTCTAGAGCCCGTGAGCCACAACTACTGAGCCCACGTGCCACAACTACTGAAGGCCGCGTGCCTAGAGCCCGGGCTCTGCAGCAAGAGAAACCACCGCAATGAGAAGCCTGTGCCCCACAACGCAGAGTAGCCCCTGCTCGCTGCAACTAGAGAAAGCCTGTGCGCAGCAGCGAAGACCCAACACAACCAAGATAGATAGATAGATAGATAGATAAATAAATAAATTTTTTAAAAACGTCTAGACAACTTTTCTTTCTTTCTTTTTTTTTTTAACTGTGTTCATCCTGTTGACAGAAAATACAATCTGATAAATTTTCATGATTCTTTTTTTTAAATTAATTAATTAATTAATGGCTGTGTTGGGTCTTCGTTTCTGTGCGAGGGCTTTCTCTAGTTGCGGCAAGCGGGGGCCACTCTTCATCGCAGTGCGCGGGCCTCTCACTATCGCGGCCTCTCTTGTTGTGGAGCACAGGCTCCAGACGCGCAGGCTCAGTAGTTGTGGCTCACGGGCCCAGTTGCTCCGCGGCATGTGGGATCTTCCCAGACCAGGGCTCGAACCCGTGTCCCCTGCATTGGCAGGCAGATTCTCAACCACTGTGCCACCAGGGAAGCCCTAGACAACTTTTCTTATAGTTTTTTGCCACATCTTTTTTTTCTTCCCGTTTTATTGAAATATGATTGACATATAGTACTGTATAAGTTTAAGGTGTACAGCATAATTATTTGACTTACGTACATCATGAAATAATTACCACAATAAACTTAGTGAAAATACATCATCTCATACAGATACTTAAAGAAATAGAAAAAAAATTTTTGTTTTCCTTTTGATGAGAGCTCAGGATTTATTCTCTTAACAGCATTTATATGTAACATTCAGCAGTGTTAATTATATCTATCATGTTGTGCATTACATCCCTAATACTTATTCACCTTATACTGGATGTACATCTTAATGAAACACATATAGAGAGGACTTAATGTCAGTGGAGTGCTGTGTGTGTGTGTGTGTGGAGAGCGCTGCTCATTATTTTCTTGAGTGTGAATGAACATTATCCTCATTCTTATAACATGAGCAATTTAAACTTTTAAACTGTTGTGACACTGAGAAACTGGGGAGGGATTTCAATTTGTGCTTAAAATACAATCTAAATCCTCACCTGGCCTAATGGGGCTCTGCGTCATCTGGTCCCCATTTGCATTCGCATCTGTGTCTCCCTGGACCCTCCACTCTCTTCCTCCTGTGTTCTAGTCACTCGGACCTTCTGGGAGTTGATGGGACCACACCCAGTTGGTTTCTGCTACTGAGTCTCTGCCCTCACTGTTCCCGTTGCCTCAAACACTCCTTGCCAAGCTTCCTTTGCCACTTGCTCTGGATCTCAGTTTAATGGTACCTTCTTAGAGATGCTTTTCCTGACCAATACATTGTAAGAAGCTACCCTCCGCCTCAGCCCCTGCTAATCCTGATCTCAGTACCCTGCTTATTTCCTTCATAGCACTTTTTAAGCGCTCTGCAATCGTTTTTCAGTCTGTTAATTATATTGTGGGTCCGTCCTCACTAGAATGTGGGTCAGTCTCCTCATTCCTGTCGTGTTCACCATTTTTACCTTTTGTGCCTAACAAGATGCTCAGTTTACATGTGTTGAATGAATTGCAGATAGATTAGCTGCGTGTAGAATTTAATTGCATGATTTAGTTACATTATATGGTTAATTATATGATTATATTTCAGCTCCACATTATTTATAGAAAATGTCCAGATGTGTGAATGTGAAATAAATGTCCTTAACTCCCTCCACCCCCAAAAAATGTCTCTCTCTCCCTAAGTAGAAGTTCCTTGAGGCTGTGAAGCATGTGCGTGTGTATGTGTGTATGTGTGTGTGTGCTTGAACACACTGCCATCTACTAATTAAAGAAAATCTGCTAAGCAGCTCTGTAGCCAGTACTTTGCCAGTCTGTTATATAAAGGATGCCTATCTCTTCTCAGGGATAGGTAGGTTCTAGAAAGTACAAGGAATAAACAAACCTAAAACTGTTTGTTTCTAAGTGGATTCTTAAGGCAGCTGCTCAGTTTCTGAATCTCCCCACTTTTTAGTGCTCTTCAAGTTATATTATCAAACAGAAGGCTTCCATCAGATCCTTACCGGGACCAAGGGTCTTTGACCTCGGCCAATCTGCCTCTGGAAAGGAGACTGCATTTGGGGCTGGGGCAGTCAGTTGGGAGCGGGGGCTCAGCACTTGCATGGAGGGGAAAGGGACACTTATGGCAGGATCTGAAGCTGGAGCAGCACAGGGAAACAGGAGGCACGAAAACCACTCTGAAGTCAGAATTTCCTGAACTTGAAGGCTGCCAAAGTTGATTTCTTTAAAAAAATGGGCTGCCATTTTGACCTTGCAGCTGTTTTCTAGTGTTCCCTAATTTTCACCAAGAGATCCAAGCCTGTGAGATATGGATTTAAATAGTGAGGTTATATCAACAAGGTATTTGCGAAGAAAGTTGTGATTTGCCTGGTGCATACAGTTCCTCATCATATTAATACTAACTTGTCATTTTGGCGAAAAGCAGTTCTTCCAACAATTACGCCTGGTTATGTCAACACTAACATTTAGGACTTGGTTTCTCAGATTTTCAGATGGAGATTTAATTTTTAAGTATGGGTAATCCTATTAGTAAGGTGTCATTAATTCCAAAATTTGGGGGAAAATCAAAGAAACTGTAAAGCCACAGTAACGTTGATCGAAGGAGCTGTTTAATTTTTCCTCGGGACAGTTTGCCTTTTTCTTAATATCTGTTAATTTTGACAAACTAATTTTTCAAATGTACTTAGGCCTAAGAGAAGAGGAGAGGGTTGCTTTGCCAGTACGTGACACTTATATTTTTAACTTGCCTGGTGGTAATAAGGATTGTTGAGAATCTATTGAAATGGTTTGTTGCTGTAGAAAAAAATTGTAAATATGTTCTTACTCTTTCCCCTTTGGTACCAAGTCAGAATAGCAATTAAATTTAATATCAAATATTAGTTATAAAACTGTAAGTATATATATATATATTTTTTTTTTAATAAATTTATTTATTTATTTTTGGCTGTGTTGGGTCTTCGCTGCTGCGGGCAGGCTTTCTCTAGTTGCAGCCAGGGGGGGCTACTCTTCGTTGCGATGTGCGGGCTTCTCATTGTCATGGCTTCTCTTGTTGCAGAGCACGGGCTCTAGAGCGCAGGCTTCAGTAGTCGTGGTGCATGGGCTTAGTTGCTCCGCGGTATGTGGGATCTTCCCGGGCCAGGGATTGAACCCGTGTCCCCTGCATTGGCAGGCGGATTCTTAACCACTGCGCCACCAAGGAAGTCCCTGTTTTTCTATATTTTTGATAAGTACATTCTGAAACATGAAATTCGAGCTTGAGCTTTGAGGGTTTCTTTCTTTCTTTAATATATCATTCTGCCGTACAGTTGTGCTTAGCCAAGGATTCTTGAAGGATTCAGATTTGTACGCATCCCTTTGTTATGAAGGAAGGGAGACAACTGAGTTCCATATGCTGGTCTTGGAAACATTGTTAGATTTTAGGAAAACTTCTAGTGAAATTAAAGAAATAAGGGATGCTGTGTCTTTGGTCATTTTTATAACTCCATTTTTTTTTTTTTTTTTGAACCCTGAGAGATGTGTGACTTGCCTTGACTCATTCCGCTAGAATCCATTATTGAAGGTGGTTGTTTTTTTCTGTCAGGCGTCTAGATGCCAACCATATCACCGCAGTGCCTGAGGACAGTTTTGAGGGGCTCACTCAGTTACGGCATCTGTGGCTGGATGACAACAGTTTGACAGAGGTGCCAGTGCATCCCCTCAGCAATCTGCCGACCCTGCAGGCGCTGACCTTGGCTCTCAACAAAATCTCCAGCATCCCAGATTTTGCATTTACTAACCTGTCCAGCCTGGTGGTTCTGTAAGTATCCACCCCTTTTAATACTATATATTTGTGTTAATTTGGGGGCAACAGCACAGTTCTTGTGACAAATTGTTATGAAAGTACCTCACTGAGTATGTTCTTGGAGAGCTGGTGTTTGGGGGATCTGCCTTTTTTACAAAATTACATGTGCTGACTTTTAAAAATACAAAACAGGATAATTTTTTAAAAAGTAACGTTCGATGATAACAGTTGAATCTCTCAAAAATAAATGGCCATTTGTAGTCAGGAGAAGAAAGTGGGTCATTCAGCAAACACTGGTACAGCTTTTACTTGTATCCCAGCAATGCATTCAGTGTTAAAAGAGGCAGAATCCTTTTGGAGACGCCCATAGAAATGAGTTTCAGTGATCTTTCATGTTTTTACTGTCTATTCAAAGAGTATGTGATTTACTGTTGTTTCAAAAACTTGGACATAATAAAGTGGCATTTCTTGTAAAATCTGTTACCGATTCTCACTGATGTAAGCTGACATTTCCCCCACCT
Organism: Balaenoptera borealis; assembly: GCF_965194805.1. NCBI lineage: Eukaryota > Metazoa > Chordata > Mammalia > Artiodactyla > Balaenopteridae > Balaenoptera > Balaenoptera borealis. Next base: position 31,400,520 of record NC_138868.1, read on the forward strand.
CCCCATAGGAGAACTCATCAAAGTTTCGCTTCATATAATTAAAAGCTCATCAAAACTTTTGTTTGGATATGGGTAAATACTCAAGAATCTTCCATGTGTGCACCCCTTTTCCACTAGAGATATGTTCCTTTTCCACTGGCCTCCTATGTTCAGTGAATCCGAGTCTGTGCAGCGTTTATCAAGAGATATCTACCCAATGCTATTTGTTTTCCATTAGTCAAGTGTTGCAATGTTTAGCTGCACCATTCCTTTAAGCTCTACCAATTTAGACATGTAAAACATTATAATACTTGCTTCTGGGTGAGGCAAAAGTCATTTTGATGCTTTTTTCCATAGGCATCTTCATAACAATAAAATTAAAAGCCTGGGTCAACGCTGTTTCGATGGACTCGATAACCTGGAGACCTTGTAAGTTTATTCGTATTTTGGATGATCACATTTGGGAAGTTGACAGTGCAATTTTGCATTTCATTGCAGAAAAAGGAAAAAAAGTAACGGTCTTAAGTTCAGCTCATTATTAATTTGCTTTAATACATGACTAAAGTCTTGCCTTCAGATAACACAGTCATGAAAACTAATCTAGGTTTCTGGTTAAAAATGGCGCACAAGATTGATATTTCTTACAAAAGGACATGGTAAAACCAGCTCAGTCTGCCAAGCTGTACACCTTTTCAAAAACTTTGGTTTTTGTTAGTATGATAGGCAGTTTTGGAACTTTGAACCTTATAAAATTAATACTGGAAAAGTTGTTTTGTTTCTTTGTTTTCTCCCTCATCTCAGTTGCCTTGCTAATTGTTAACAGTGGGTTTGAATACCATCTCTGCTTTTATATGCTAAATGCGATGAAGATTTCCATTTTGCTTAGGATACTTTTATTGTTGTTTCTATTGTTAAAGTGTTTGAGAATTCTGGCTGTTTCAAAACTGTCCATTGTACCACGATATGAGCAAAAGACATAGTGCAGCTGTGTGTAATCAAGAGTAGGATCTTTGTTTTTGTTGTTTTGGTTTGTACTAGTTGCCTTTATTCAGAGATTTATAATATTTGCCATTGTGGTATAGTAAATGATTCAGAGAATGTCCCAGTTAGATGGGTGAGTAACATCTGATTGGAATGCTTAGGGTTTGTAATATTTTGTTTAATTGAATTTTTGGGTTAACTGTCAGTCAATGAGAAGACTTAAAATCTTTTAGTACTCTATTAATTCACTTTCCTGTTTAAACCACTAAAAGATAGTAAGCATCAGTGGATATTTGAAAGTTGAAGCTCTTGAAGAAGATACTGCCAAACCCAGTTCTTCTAAGTATGTAAATACCAGTGGAACAAAAGACTGGGCGGGTCTTCTGATCCTAAACCTTGTATTATTCCAATATATTATTCTAATTAAAATTAAACCTTTTCTTCCCAGTTAAATTTTTATTTACCATTTTTTTCTATGTAGAAAAGGAAAACAACATTGGTCTCTAAGGTGCTGGCCTTTTGATTTTATTTACTCTCATTCTGAAATCAATCGCTGATCATATGCTAACATTCTCTTTAGGTTAAAAGAAATTAAAGTTTAAATACACTCAGAGGGACTTCCCTGACTGTCCAGTGGTTAAGACTCCGCGCTTCCAGTGCAAGGGATGAGGGTTCGATACCTGGTCGGGGAACTAAGATCCCATGTGCCTTGTGGCATGGCCAAAAAATAAATAAATAAAATACACTCAGAATTAAGACTTTTAAAAGTACAGATCACTATGGCTTTTCTCTCTCCTAATTAATGGAACTTTTTCAACAATTTGTAACCTACTTGAGGACCGTAGTTGTATGAAACCATCCTGGTCCTTCTCCTTATTCATACTTAGGTCATCCTGCTGATGTTAGGGCTGAGGTCAGCTGCCCTCATAACAGAATTTCAGGAAGCCACTCTAAACCTAAAATAGAAACCTCAGTTTCAGGCTATTGTCATTTACAAATGATAGTCAATAAATTCTATTTTATGGAGAACTGCCATTCAGGTGATTTGTTTATTTAATGCACCAGTAATATGTGATTCTGAGAATTCTTTGCGCTTTTAAAGTTGTTGACTTAAAACATCATAGAAGAATTAAGATACTTTTTTCTATTCAGTAATCTAAGAAAAGGTGTAAATTTAATTAAATGGACTGGCAATTTGTTGTCAAAGAAAGATTACCATCCAGAGGATGTGATTTAAAAATAAAAAAAAAAATTGTACCAAAACACCTTATAAATTGTGACCATCCTTCAATGTTCTTACGTATTTTTCCAATTTTTTCTAGGGACTTGAACTATAATAATTTGGGGGAATTTCCTCAGGCTATTAAAGCCCTTCCCAGCCTGAAAGAGCTGTGAGTATTGCTTTGCCCTATCTGTGCCTTAATATCCCTGGAACTCACCACTTAATGTTCCAACAATGAGATTTTAGAACATCTTTGTTCCATTACATGTATCATAATACACACACACACACACACACACACACACACACACACACACACACACACGATCATACAGATTGGATTATATTGGCTAGCACTGACAATTTTGAGCATAGATTACTGTATAGGGCTGGATTCCGGTGAAACAAGCCATAAGGTATGGTCTCTGCTTTGTAGGAGCTGTGGTCTTAGTCCCACTGGGGAGGCTGACCATGTAAGACAGACAGAGAGCAGTTTCTAGGTGGAAATAAGTGCTGAATGAATAGGATAAATAAATCATTCCAGAAAAAGACCTCATTGAGGCTTGGGGTCATTGGAAAAGACATCACCAAAGAGAAGGAATTTGACTGGACTTGAAAGAATGGAAATATTTAGATAAATGAAAGAGATGAGGGAGCATTTTAGATGTTGGATTTGTCAAGGTCAGAGATAAGAATGCACATGGCATAACAGAGATCGTGTGTCATGAATTGATAGCTAATATTCTGAGATGCATTGCTTAAAAACTAAATGCAGGTGACAGTGAGAGAGATTTTGGGGTTAGAATACCTATGATTCTTGCAGTCTAAAGTTCTTTGAGGATGAAGCAAGCTAAATGTATATAAGGGACCTGGCAGTGGTAGTAGGTTAAGCAGTGGGTTTAAAAAGAATTAGGTATGGTCCTGAAAAAGATGAGATGGAATTAAAAATTCAGTTTCCCCACATTTTTGAAATTTTCATGTAGTTGTTATCAGTTATATTTTACATCCTACTGAACAGTAGTAGATATTCAGGTTTTAACTTATTTCACAAGGGGATAAGCATTTCAAAATATTTTTCTTCTATCTTTGTAGGTTATTTCACAGTAATTCTATTTCTGTTATTCCTGATGGAGCATTTGATGGTAATCCACTCTTAAGAACTATGTAAGTAGTTTTGAAATTTTTTTTTAATATGTAATCATGTAAAGCAATGTCTGTACAATGCCAAACATCTGGATAAAGAATGAAAATTCAGGCTGTTAGATATATGAGCTTTGTGAACATAGATTTAGTGTTGGAGTGCTTGTGAACATATGAAAACTTTGCTTTTTTGGCTATTTTTACAGACATTTGTATGATAATCCTCTGTCTTTTGTGGGGAACTCAGCATTTCACAATTTATCTGATCTGCATTCCTTGTAAGTATTATAGAAATTTAAAAACAAACCTGAATATTTACACAGTTGCTTTAATGGAAAACTAGAATTTATCATTGTAGCTCCAGAAAACAGAATCTTTTATTTTATTTTTCTTGGGTGGAAATCCAAAAGACAACTTTGAAAATTTATGATGGCTCTTATTTATGTGAACACTTGGTCAAAATTATCACACTTTCAGGTTCAATCAAGAGATGAAACTAATCTTTTTAGGTATAATGGTACTGTAATTGTAAGCTGTTTAAAAAATAAAATGAAAATATTATCTATGAAAATTTTTTATTTTAAATTACTTTTTATCTCCCAATTTCTTAAAGAGTCATTCGTGGTGCAAGCATGGTACAGCGGTTCCCCAATCTGACTGGAACTGTCCATCTGGAGAGTCTGTAAGTGTGGCCCTTTGAAGAAGGGCTGTGTAAAGATAACACCACACTGGCCTGCTAATAGGTTGCCAGTGCTTTTTGGTGATGATGATGAGTTAATGTTGATTTCTACAATCTTGGTTTGTGAATATCATGCATAGAGATGGGTATGTTGGGTTTGGAGTCAGTCAACTCAGGTAGAGTATATAGCCTAGTATGTGAGAGGTAAGTTCTGAAAAGGTCACTGAAAATAGAAGGCAGTAAGTAAGTACCAAATGAGAAGCAGTGCTTTAGGAGTTCAGAAGTGGAGCAATCGATGTAGACTATCAGAAAAGGCTTTATGGAAGAGGTGAAATGTTTCAAAATTGGATACTGTCAGGTTTCCCAGACCCGGTCTTTTATTTAGAAAGGCAGGATTTAGTAAAACCGGGGATACTGAAAATATACTCAGGTATGGCATACAGATGATCAAATATAGCTAAAATTGCATGTTTATAATCAAATGGGGAATGATGTGGAGAAATCTGGAAAGTTGTTGGGCTTGTAATTTTAAAATGACAAACCTTGAGTATTGAACATTTGGTTATGGTCAAGCTTCTCAGTGGGTGGTCTGTGAATGGGTTGCAGGTGCATCTAAGATCTTGATGACCTCAGCCCTCCAGAAGCCACGTGGGGCCTGACGTGGTTAGGGTCTCTGCCACAAGGAGCCTTACCACAGGGTGCTGCAGAAGTTACAATGTTCATGTATGCCAAGATGTAAGAAAAGTTGGGAAGCATGGAGCTAAGGAGTCTAAACTCAACTCTTAACGGCAGTTTGGAGGTGTTGAAAATGTTGGAGGAGGAGGCGTGAGGAGGGTAAGAAGAGAGAGACCAGAGGTAGAACGGTGAGGAGGCCATGGGAATACTCCACTTGGCTAAATGAACACATTTAACCATGAGAGTTCTGTGTCTTCAATCCATCACTGGAGTTCCTCCGTGTGGCCTGAGATTCCTCTACCCCTGTCTGCATCATTTCACCCTTGATCTGCATAGTAGCAGTAAAAATGGAGAGGGTCAGATGCTGAGACCTACAGAAGAAGAAAGAACAGGAACTGGTGATTGACTGCAGATGGGGAGGTAGAAAGGGAGGGGATTGCTGGGCTGCACCCCTCAGGTCTACAAGACCTGCACTTGTCCAGCTTCAAGACCGAAGAAAGAGCCCAGAGTCAGTAACAGAGACAGCAGTGGTTTAATGGATGGGGGAGCTTACATGTATGAGGCAAGGTCCTGGAGCAACACCCCACTGGCACACGGCAGGCAGGACATGGCGGCAGTCTTCACTCCCGGGAGGGGAAGGGGAGATTGCCAGTTATAGGAATTGACATCAGGTTGGCTCATTAGTTACCAGGGAAACCAGCAGAGGGGCATGCCCCTAACCACCCTTTGATAAGAACTATCACTAGCTGAGGTCTGGGGCAAGGAATGTCAGTCATGTGAGTAGGGTGTAGGTAAAGCAGGCCCTGGTCAGGCAGGGGCTATACAGAGAGCAAGAGAACAGCCATCTTGAGTGGCCTGATCATACAGGGATTAAAAGAAAATTTCAGAACATTGAGTCAGGTTGATTGAAAGAAAAGATAGAAACATGGTTTGGGGGGGCAGGATGCTATCCTGGTTTCAAATGTTTTGGGTGTGAGGGGGTGACAGAACTTGCAGGTGACTGTGGTCAGGCTGTGACTATGGATTCATTTTTTTCTGTTGGTCCACATGAGAACTCAGGCTTGTCACCTGGACAATATTTACTTCTCGTGTCACAAGCTCTTCTGCGTTACTATGAAAATAATATGGGTATCGAGGGTTCATTCTTCTTCCCACGTGCCTTACTTTAGGGAGTAGTTAGGCAGTGGGATACATAGACTCTAGTCCATATGCAAGTATGTGAACATGTATTTTTCTATATGAGAACAGCATTTTGTTTACCATCTCAACTTGAATCATTTCTTAGACCATGTTTTTCCATAGGACCTTGACCGGTACAAAGATAAGCAGCATATCCAGTAATTTGTGCCAAGAACAAAAGATGCTTAGAACTTTGTAAGTTGGATTCTTCTTCCCTTCTCCTGCCTTTCTTTGTTTTATGTACTTCACACATGTTGAGTTTTATTTTTAATGAACTCTTTTCATTAGGTGACATTAAGGTATAATTATTTCTTATTGGTTCCCTTCATGGAAATGAGCAGGAATTTTAGTATCCCCCTGGGTAGGTAATGTTTATCTGTATTTGATTTTACAGCTATGTGTATATCTCACATCTTGTGACTTTACTTTGAACAAAGTAAAACCAAAATAGGCTCTTCCTTGATTTCTTTTTTCATCCTGACTCCTCACCCTTATTCTAGTTGCCCCAGGGGAGTTAGCTCTCTGTAGGCTGCTCTTTCATCCATAACCCAGGTGAGAGCCCCAATCTTTCCTTGGATCAGGAACCAATTAAGCATGGAGCTTTCCAAAATCTCCAAGCTGCCCTGGAAATTAAAAGTAAATAAAGGATGTAAAATTGTCACAAGAACAAACAATTAAGTTACTAAGTTGTTAACAAGTATTCCGTGGCAAGAGATAGTAACAAAATAAATGACTGACTGATCAAGCAAGTAATTAAATGGTGTCATGGGGTATCAAACACAATGATAACATTGAGGAAACACTGCATGGGATTAACAGAGTTAACTAGTCCCAATTTTTTATTTACTATAAATATTTTTAAAAATGTGATTACATATAACACTCCTCTTACAGCTTTTAAATTCAATAACAACATAGAAATTATTTATGGTATAAATGATATTATAAAAATATAAATTAAAAAACTCAACTCTACCATTTGGACATAATTTTTATATATTTTCTGCACTGTATTTTCCATATTTATTGTATATTCTTAATGTTTTAAAATATATTTTATATTGTCTATACCCAACATTATGTACTTGAAGTTTGCCAGTCTTAAGCCTGTTCTGTCACTGAGGTAGGTGCTCTAGAAAGCTTATGAGTCTTAGGTAAAAAAAAAAAAGTTGCTTTTCTTGTTCAGCCGTATCTCTTTATTACAGATCTTAGCACTGCTTTCAATGCTTCTGAGTACAGCTTTCATAATGTAGTATTCTGATAAGATAAAATTAATTTGTTAATTTCCATTATTTTAAGGGACTTATCTTATAACGATATAAAAGACCTTCCCAGCTTTAATGGTTGCCATGCTCTGGAAGAAATGTAAGTTGGTCTTTGACTTACTCTTTTTGCTATGGTCTATGGTTAATTCATTGAGCCTTTCCTATTGTAAATAAATGGCTTTCATATTAAGATCTTAGAAATTCACATTATCAGATGTTCCTATGAATAAATATCCAATGGTACCAAGTGTGTTCATGCGACCAGCATTTATTTGGCACCTGTCAGGCATTCTATGAGATGGTATGGGAGGAGGGCGGTGTATATGAAAAACCAACCAAACAAAAAACTGGTCCAGATGTGGATATCTACAGTGTAGCTATAAAGGACAGCTCTGGTGGGAGTTGACTGAGAGGTCAGGAAAGGGAGGAACTTATACTCCCACGTTTTATCTCCTCCTTCCTCTGACCTTCCTTCTGTGGTACTTGGTATGGTTGCATTGTCTTGGGTCCTTTCTCACTATGTTGTCTTCCTGCTCTCACGCCTGTGTGGAGTTGGTGAAGAATTTAGATAGTGTACCTTAACTCTCAGTGTAATTTTGGATGAAATACCAATTAGTCTAGCCCTTTCATCTTCTAGACGAGGAAACAACAGTTTGTTTTACTTTCAACAAGATCAATTAATGTTACTCATGAATGAATGGTTAAACTTAGAAAAAGTTTAATTAAGAAATGTTATTTTTCAAAATAGAAAATATTTTCTCTCTTTTTTTCTCTCTTTCTTTCATCTTTAATTCTTATTCTTTTTTTAGTTCTTTGCAACGTAATCAGATCCACCAAATAAAGGAAGATACTTTTCAAGGCTTGACATCCCTAAGGATTCTGTAAGTTCCTCTGTGATTTTTTTTTTTTTTTAATTTATTTTTATTTTTATTTTTGGCTGTGTTGGGTCTTCGTTTCTGTGCGAGGGCTTTCTCCAGTTGTGGCGAGCGGGGGCTGCTCTTCATCACGATGCGCGGGCCTTTCACTGTCGCGGCCTCTCTTGTTGCGGAGCACGGGCTCCAGACGCGCAGGCTCAGTAACTGTGGCTCACGGGCCCAGCTGCTTCCCGGCATGTGGGATCTTCCCGGACCAGGGCTCGAACCCGTGTCCCCTGCATTGGCAGGCAGACTCTCAACCACTGCGCCACCAGCGAAGCCCAGTTCCTCTGTGATTATTAAAGACAAATAAAATTTTTGTTAAACTGTAAATTAATGTATCCTTATAATTCCCATGTTAGTAGATATACTTAAATATAGGATTTATTATGCATGAATATTGTTTTTCAAACTTTACCACATGGTACTTCATAAATAATTTCCTTTCAGCATTTTTTCACCTTAGCTAATTTATGAGATTGCCCATTTGTGAGTGAAAAAGTATAATGTGTATAGCTTGAAAAACGCATCTTGTGTGTTTTCAAGTCATAATAATGAAGTTTGTCAGTTCGTTAGGGGCTGGGTGGGCAAACTATAGCCGGTGGGTCAGATCCAGCGTGCCTCCTGTTTCTGTAAATTAAGTTTTATTAGAACACAGCCCTGCCTATTTGTTTAAGAATTGCCTAAAGCTGCTTTCACCATACTAAGGCATAGTCAAATAGTTGCAGTAGAGACTGTGTGACCCCCAGAGGTGAAGGATATTTACTATCTGGCCCTCTACAGAAAAAGTTTGCTGACCCCTGCACTGGGGTACCTATCATGGCAAACACAGCTAATATGCAGTAGAAGCACTCATTTAAAAAGTGATTTGTATTTGAGTGCATATTTGTGCCCGGTATGCTATTAAGCACTTGGGAATACAGAGATGACTAAGACAAACCATGTCACGGCCTTCATGCAATGCACAAGACGCAATACACTAAATAGGGAACAATTTTTTTTTATACAGAAAAGAATTTGAAACATTGACAGTGAAGTGAAATTACATATACTAAAATCATGTTTTCCAGTAGTTCCCCATTAAGAAATTAAACATGCGTCTACTAGAAAAATACTTTATTGGTAGTTGGGTTGCTGGACCTCTCCTTGTTGCTAACAGGCTTCCTGTGGGTCTGGGCAGTAGTGGGGAAGGGGACTGGCTCCCAGCTGCCATCACTTCTAGAGCGCTGATAAGTGACAACAATGAAAAGCTAGCTGGCCTTTTCATGATTTGGAACCAAGTCTGTCGAATTTTCCTGTTATCCAGGAGATGTGTCATGGAATGAATTTAACCTATCTTTAAATTTCCATTAAGGCTCCGTGTAAGTGTGGTTGCAGATTATTTCTCTGTTTTATTAATTCTGTAATATCAGAATTCTTCAGGGTGTGTTCCTGAATATAGTATATGGCTCTGGTGTTGATATGGTTTTTATTTCCTGCTTGGGGAAAGAATGATATCTGAAGCCCTTCTGGAATGCTCTTGTTTGCATATTGATTATTTGTCTTCCCTCACGGCCTTATCACTAACCTTTGAGAAGGCAAATAACCTGAAGCCTGTTTTTATTTTCAGCTTTGTCAGGAGCTGTGCTTTTCCTCACCTAGTTAATAGTACCAGAAGTTATATCATATCATTTATATTTTTGAACTAGTATCAGAATGATAAGGTGGAGAAAATTCACAACTGTTTGAAACAGATGCCAGCTAGAATTACTGCTCCCTGGAACACGTTCCAAGAAATATTTGGCTGTGAAGGGAAGGACTTTAACATAAACATTAAAAATGTTGTTGAACAAGATTAAAGATCTTTGTTATCTTATCAGGGATATTGTGACTACAGCAGATTCTAAAGTGTAGTCTGCATTTGGAATGTATTTTAAAAGAGTAACAATTGATTTTTATAATTGCAGAGATCTGAGTAGAAACCTGATCCATGAAATTCACGACAGAGCTTTTGCCAAGCTTGGGTCAATAACCAACCTGTAAGTTCCATGCAGCAATATCATGAAAGTAGTGACCAGTCTGCAGAAACTTGTGTTTCAGCATTGTCCTACCCAAATCATTTTCTCTTTTTAGTGTTCCCTTGTATAAATGCTAACCTGCTATGATGTAGTGGCAGCTTCTGAAATGGTTTTCGCACACCTAAACTTCCTCTTAGAGCTCTGATACTTGTGATGTTAACGCATGTACAGATTTGTGTCTTAGGAGTTAATTTGAAGTCTTATTCACATTTTAGAGATATAAGTTTCAATGAATTAACTTCATTTCCAACGGAAGGCCTAAATGGACTAAATCAACTGAAACTTGTGGGCAACTTCAAGCTGAAAGAAGCCTTAGCAGCAAAAGACTTTGTTAATCTCAGGTGTGTTTTTGCTTATTTTTCTTTTTTGTGGAAGTTTTGGTAAGGCTCCAGATTATAGAGTGTCCTGGGGTTGTTTTTTTTTTTTTGCTGTGGTTCCCAGATTTTCTGGGAGGCTGTCATTTAAGAGTATTTTCAACCTCAGTCCTCACAAACTTGGAAAAAAATAGAACATGAGCATTAGTCCATAGTTGTTGAGAACATGAATTGCAGACCATGTTGCTGTCAAAGAGATAATCTAGCCCTTCATCAGAATGGTTTTGTATATAGTGGGATTTGTCATTTGCAACAAGATGGCAGAAAGCACATGTGAACCTACAGAAAATTGATACAATGTGATAATACTTCACAGAGACATTAGAGTTAGAGAGGGGACCTCACTAGATATAGTAGAGAGGGGACCTCACTAGATATAGCAGAGAGAGGGTTTGGGAATATTATTATGGGAGAAGCGAATAAATATTTTCATTATACTTATATGAACAAAGTGAATTCATTTAATGTTGTAAAGTCACAAATGACCTGGGACATTAATTTTAAATGAAACTACCAGTTTCATATGATAAATTGGGTGTGGTTAATTCATTTATAAAAGGAGTCTGATAAGATTTCACTTTAAATTGCAGTATTGCTATTAAATTTTAAAGATGGCTTGATTCAAATTGTTTTTAAAAGCATACCTTATATAAATGGAGAAACTCATGGTGTCATCTGATACCAGAGCTTTTTAACAGATGAGGAAACTAAGTCCAGAGAGGATAATGACCAGCTTAAAGTATTTACTTTTTACAGAACAAAAGCATGTCTGTGAAGTTGGTATTTCAGTATAGATTTTGCCATTTTTTCCAGGTCTTTATCTGTACCATATGCTTATCAGTGCTGTGCATTTTGGGGTTGTGACTCTTATGCACATTCAAACACAGAAGATAACAGCCTCCAAGATCACAGTGTGGCAAAGGATAAAGGCAAGTGCATGAACTTTTGAAAATAGAACACAGCATTAATCAAAGTCTCTGTTATTGTAATCAGTTTGCAAAGGATCAATGTGAAATCTGTGGAGAAAAACGGCTTTTGTGTACTGTGTTCCTGACATCTTTAATATGTTATTAAGCCTGGTGCAAGCTGAACTTACATCATGTACAAGAGAGAAGACTGCAGGAAAAGATGGGTCTTTTGAACTGCCTGAACCTTGAATTAAACAGTTTGTGTTATATATTCAGGTCCCACTGACCTAGCAGTTGTCACCAGCAGTGCTGAAAATGAGGAGCACAGTCAAATCATTATCCACTGTACACCCTCGACAGGTAAGCCCAACACATTGGACTGCAGTTTCTCGCTTTAAACAAACATTAGGCAAATATACCTAAAACTTCCAGGGAGAGATGTGATTTCTGTAACAGGAGTGCAACTCGATGGTTTCTTAAGGCCTGACTCAACGTGTGGTCTGTATACAAGGAGCTTAGGCATCTCTTGCAGAATCTCAGGCCCAGACCCACTGACTCAGAATCTTTGTGTTAACAAGCTCCCCAGACGAGAGTTAGGCACGTTAAGGATGGGGAGGCTCTTTCTTCATGCAACTTTTACCCTAGGTCTAGTTCTAGAGGTTACTGTTCTGTAAGGATTTTTAGTGTTACCCTTTTTTTTTTAATGAAACCTTGCCATTACTTTTAAAAAAATTATTTATTTATTGGGCTTCCCTGGTGGCGCAGTGGTTGAGAATCTGCGTGCCAATGCAGGGGACACGGGTTCGAGCCCTGGTCTGGGAAGATCCCACATGCCGCGGAGCAACTAGGCCCGTGAGCCACAACTACTGAGCCTGCGCGTCTGGAGCCTGTGCTCCCAACAAGAGAGGCCGCGATAGTGAGAGGCCTGCGCACCGCGATGAAGAGTGGCCCCCGCTCGTCACAACTAGAGAAAGCCCGCGCACAGCAACGAAGACCCAACGCAGCCATAAATAAATAAATAAATTTATTTATTTATTTATGGCTGCGTTGGGTCTTCGTTGCTGTGCGCGGGCTTTCTCTAGTTGTGACGAGCGGGTTGCCATTTTTCTTTCTGTTTTATTTTGTTGAACTTCAGTAGACTTGGGAAAGTTATTAAATTGACACCACATATTTGGTCAGGCCTGTATTCTGCCTAATCTATCAGAGAAGATGGATTTAGAGTTTTACTGTTAAAGAAAAATTTACATAATGGCTAAATTGTGTACTATGAAGTAGATTCCTCTTTAATATGGTCACACAGGATGATCTGGACATTAATTTTATAACTCAGAATCATAAATATTATGGATTCTTTAATGATTACTACTGAATTGTGAGCTTCTTCAGAGGCTGTGTATGTGTTCTTTTAATACTTAGCACAGTGCCTGGTGCAGAGAATAATCTTAAAGTGATCAGCTGAGTGAATGGGATTAACAAGAATCATTTATGTCTATGCAGTTCTTTAGTTTCTGTATTGATTGGTAGGAGTTAAGGGGTCACTTGCCCTGCTGGGGTTCTTGTGTTGGAGAATGTACATAAGGAAGGGAACGTCTTTTTTTTTTTTTTTTAATTTTTATTTATTTATTTATTTATTTATTTATTTATTTATTTATTTATTTATGGCTGTGTTGGATCTTCGTTTCTGTGTGAGGGCTTTCTCCAGTTGTGGCAAGCGGGGGCCACTCTTCATCGCGGTGCGCAGGCCTCTCACTATCGCGGCCTCTCTTGTTGCGGAGCACAGGCTCCAGATGCGCAGGCTCAGCAATTGTGGCTCACGGGCCCATTTGCTCCGCGTCATGCGGGATCCTCCCGGACCAGGGCTCGAACCCGTGTCCCCTGCATTGGCAGGCAGACTCTCAACCACTGCGCCACCAGGGAAGCCCGGAATGTCTTTATTAAAGGGGAGTCTAAACTTGAATATGCAGAGATTCCATTTCTTCCACACTGAATTTACACCTTGGGGGTCAACCAGGAGGAGAGTTGGTCTGAGCTCATCTCCCCAGGTGGCAATAGGAGTGAAGTGCAGGTCTGCTTCCTCCACTCCGCTCACTTGTAGTATGTAGTAGCACAGAGACAGCCATGTGCTGACACAGAAGCAGGAAGTGGAGGAGAGCAGGAACCTTCTTTTAAAACTGGAGGAAGCAGCAGGTTTCCAAAGACAGACTGGGTGGAGCCGGCTTCCCAGGCTTTTGAGGGAAAGTAATTCCACCCACTAATCAGGCACTTTCCAAAGGGTGTCCTGTTCTCCCAGGTCGGATTAGCTACTCCTAGTTCCTTGTAGAAGGAGGAGTTCAGATACAGAGATAAAGGTGAAAGGTTCCTCTTAACACTTCCCTGATGGGGGAATAAAAAAATTAATTAGAAAAAAATTTTTTTTTTAAGTTTCTTGAGTCAGATCGATACAAATGGTGCAGAGCTGGCTTGTTCGGTCTGTGAATATCTCAATGATTAAGTTGCTTTCTGGGATGTATCAAACTTCAGGACAATCCAGAAACATAAATTAGAACGTGTCTTTTGGGCAATTGCAGTACATAGTTTTCTTATGCTCTGTAGACAAAATTTTGTTTTTCTTCACTACACTTTTATTTTTTTTAATATTATTATTATTTTTTTAACATCTGTATTGGAGTATAATTGCTTTACAATGGTGTGTTAGTTTCTGCTGTATAACAAAGTGAATCAGCTATACATATACATATATCCCCCATATCTCCTCCCTCTTGCATCTCCCTCACACCCTCCCTATCACAGCCCACTAGGTGGTCACAAAGCACTGAGCTGATCTCCCTGTTTTCACTAACTTTTAAATAAAACAGTTGTCATTTGGGACATAACTAGCATGCCAGTCAGTTGCTAGAACGTACAACTCAGCTACTAAATTAGTTCTTGCAATCCTAGTTTGTTATGCAGGGTTTTATTGGACATAGTTTTACATTACTAGTTAACATTGGTGTGATTTGGCTCTCATACTGTCTGAATGACCTCTGTCAAGTCAACCAAACACTTTGAAATCTCAGTTTCTCTGGATGAAAAATGGGGATAATTATACCTATCTTAACCTGCTTCATCAGATTGCTTTTGAAAGCTATAAGAAATGTGTAAAAAATATATGTATTATACATACATATAATATATAATTAGTATAAAGTATATTAGGAACTAGGAAGGAAGAAGAAAAGGACCTGACATTTACTGAAGTCCAACTATGTACCCAGTAGCCCGCTTAAGTACCTTGTGTATGCAATTTTACTTAAGCTACACAACGCTGTGAAATAGGTGTTATTATCCACAAGTGAGAAAATGAAATTCTTAGAGGTTTAAGTTGCCCTCTCAAGTAAGAGCAGCAAGTTATGAACCCTAAACTCAAACTCTAGTATATCTGATTGCGAGCCCTCAGTTTATGAAGTACCTTTCAGGTACTAGACACTGTGCTATGTATATTAACTTAGGTATAAGAAAAAGTGAAAATTTTCTTTTAAATATCATTGTATGGTTTGCCAAATAGTTAATAAAAGAAATGAAATAAATATATATTAAAATAACATGTTAAAATAAATTTTTAAATAGCCCAGTCCAATGACTAAAATATCTAAGAAATGGTAATCTTTTCAATTTGGATCAGTTCAATTTGGTAGTAGATTATTCTAGTTTCTCTCTCAAGCCATATCATATGGAATATGGTCTTTTATAAACTGTCTTTTCTCTCTTTCATTTTAGGTGCTTTTAAGCCCTGTGAACATTTACTGGGAAGTTGGATGATCCGTCTTACTGTGTGGTTCATTTTCTTGGTTGCATTGTTTTTCAACCTGCTTGTCATTTTAACAACATTTGCATCTTGTACATCACTGCCTTCCTCCAAATTGTTCATAGGCTTGATTTCTGTATCTAACTTATTCATGGGAGCCTATACCGGCATCTTAACTTTTCTGGATGCTGTGTCCTGGGGCCGATTTGCCGAGTTTGGCATTTGGTGGGAGATTGGCAGTGGCTGCAAAATAGCTGGGTTTCTTGCCGTTTTCTCCTCAGAAAGTGCCATATTTTTATTAATGTTAGCAGCCGTCGAAAGAAGCTTATCTGCAAAAGATATAATGAAAAATGGGAAAAGCAATCATCTCAGACAGTTCCGGATTGCTGCCCTTTTTGCTCTTCTGGGTGCTGCAGTAGCAGGCTGTTTTCCCCTTTTCCACAGAGGGGAATATTCTGCATCACCTCTGTGCTTGCCATTTCCCACAGGAGAGACCCCATCATTGGGATTTACCGTAACCTTAGTGCTGTTAAACTCACTAGCATTTTTATTAATGGCCATCATCTACACTAAACTCTACTGCAACTTGGAAAAAGAAGACCTTTCAGAGAACTCCCATTCTAGCATGATTAAGCATGTTGCTTGGCTCATTTTCACCAACTGCATCTTTTTCTGCCCCGTAGCATTTTTCTCGTTTGCGCCATTGATCACTGCCATCTCTATCAGCCCCGAAATAATGAAGTCTGTTACTCTGATATTTTTCCCATTGCCTGCTTGCCTGAATCCAGTCCTGTATGTCTTCTTCAACCCAAAGTTTAAAGAAGACTGGAAGTTACTGAAGCGACATATTACCAAGAAAAGCGGATCCGTGTCGGTTTCCATCAGCAGCCAAGCTGGTTGTGCGGAACAGGATTTCTACTACGACTGCGGCATGTACTCACACTTGCAGGGTAACCTGACTGTGTGTGACTGCTGTGAATCCTTTCTGTTGACAAAGCCAGTGTCCTGCAAACACTTAATAAAATCACACAGCTGTCCTGCCTTGGCAGTGGGTTCTTGCCAAAGACCGGACGGCTATTGGTCCGACTGTGGCACGCAGTCTGCCCACTCTGATTACGCAGATGAAGAAGATTCCTTTGTCTCGGACAGTTCTGACCAGGTGCAGGCCTGTGGACGAGCCTGCTTCTATCAGAGTCGAGGATTCCCTTTGGTGCGCTATGCTTACAATCTCCCAAGAGTTAAAGACTGAATCAGTGTGTTTGTGACTGTTTCCCCCATCAACCCAAATCACAGTGTTTATAGAATGAATCCTAGTCTGATCTCTCATCTGGGAAGCACTTCTGTGATCACTGCCTGGTGTCACTTAGAAGAAGGAGAAAGGCGGCAGTTTATTTCTTAAACCAGACCTTTGCAAGGAACAAGTGCCTAAACTATCAATGGATGAAAAAATGCAGTGTCCAAGCAATGTGTAGTCTATTTGAAACAAATGTATAACTTGAAAAAGATTCTATGTATGTCATAGCAATATAGCGTTAGGTTTTTCTGATCCATAAGAAGCAAATTTATACCTATTTCTGAATTAAGCACAAGATAAAGAACAGCTGTTAATATTTTTTTAAGAATATTTTAAATGGTGATTTTGTATAACCGAAGAAAAAGTCTTGCTAATTTTACCTAATGTTTCATCATTAATCTCAGGACAACTTACTGCAGGGCCAAAAAAAGGGATTGTTTCCCAGATAGGACTATGAGGGTGCATGTAGGCCTCATCGTCTTGCATTTTCTAATCTATCTCTGACATAATAGAATCATCGATTTTGTTTAAGAGTTTTAAATCTAAAACCTGAAGATGTTTTTAAAACAATATTAACACCTGTTAGATTTTAAAAGAATAACCAAACACATTTGTTTTCAGTCATTATACACTGCTTTGTTTCGATCACAGTAATTTTTTCTTCAGTGTTTTGTGATCACACTATTAGGAAAAAGTAAAGGGCTCATTGCTGTGTGAATCAGGAGATTTGGCTAAACTACGTACGTGGGACTTTAATAGTATCTGAGCGATTCGATGGCTCCGTGTAATGTTCTCACTGATAAAACACATCCTAATATCCTTGGAGCTATCAGTATTTTCCAGTTTTGTTGGTATGTGATCTACCTGTAGTTTAAATTATACAGAAAGTAAATTGTGGCAATGATTTCATTTAGTTGGAAGAAATTGGAAGTAATTATGACACAAAGCACTTACATTTACTTCTTAGTGAGCTGGATTCTCCTGAACCTATACTATTACATGGAAGCTGCCATACATTTTCCCCCTTACTTTGATTTACAAGAGCCTGTGCAACAGCTCAGAAACTGTGTTCTTGTGAGACAAGCCAAATATGTCACTAAGGAAAAAAAAAAAAAAGGCATAAAGCTTAGGCCTGTGTCTTTAAAAATCAAAAATTTTACTTGATTCTCACCTATGGACTTTTGACATGTTCACTATGTGGAGTCTTAAAGTTATAAATGTTCAATATGTTCTTTGAACAATATGCTAAATCAGTAGCAAACCCACTGCCATATTAGTTGTTCAGGAGATACTAAAAAACATTAAGCTAGATTGCAGTTTAAAAATTAAACTGTATATAATGTGCATATAATGAATTTTTATCTTATGTAAATTATTTTTAGAACACAAGTTGGGAAATGTGGCTTCTGTTCATTTCGTTTAATTAAAGCTACCTCCTACACTATAGTGGCTGCCAGTAGCAGAATGTTAAATTGTGGTTTATATACTTTTTGCATTGTAAATAGTCTTGGTTGTATATTGTCAGTGTAATAAAAACAGAATCTTTGTATATCAAAATCATGTAGTTTGTATAAAATGTGGGAGGGATTTATTTACAGTGTGTTGTAATTTTGTAAGGCCAACTATTCACAAGTTTTTAAAATTGCTATCATGTTTGTATATTTACACATTCGATAAATATTAAATCATAACTTGGTAAAAAAGTCTAGCTAAAAGTTTTTTTTTTTCAAAAGTCATGTTACTGAATACTTTCAGTGCATTCCTTTAAAAAATAGAATAGCAGATATCTAAAATATGTGGTAAACTGTGCTATACATATGGTAGGAAATACAATATTGTATGCAGTGTGTTGAATTATTAAAGTTTCTGGAAAGCAATCTATTTTGCCTTAATTTATACTAGGTATATTAATGAATTTGCTTAGTGTTAAACTAAGCAAATTGAAGTAAAATATTTTTAAGAGTATTAGAAGAAATGTTGAGAGGACACTTTGCTGAAATTTAGAAGTGAGGTTTTATTCTATCTTAAGTCTGAACCATACTCATGGAAAACAAACTGTGAAATTTAAGAGGATACCATCAATTGGATCTTATTTAAAAGCAAATTATTTAAAAAACTGCATGATTCCAGATATAGTCAATTGCTCAAATGCAGTAGTCCTCCCTTTCTTCCCTTATCTGAGGTTTCACTTTCCATAGTTTTAGTTGCCTGTAGTCAACCGCAGTCCAAGAATATTAAATGAAAAATTCTAGAAATAAAAAATTCATAAGTTTTAAATTGCACACCCTTCTGAATAGTGTGATGAAATCTTGCGCTGTTCTACTCTGAAACGAATCATCCCTTTGTGCAGTGTATCCTGCCTGTTAGTCACTTAGGAGCTGTCTCTGATTATCTCAGTGCTTGTGTTCAAGTAACCCTTATTTTACTTAATAATGGCCCCAAAGCATGAGAATAGTGATGCTGGCAATTCAGATATTCTCTTACTGTGCCTAATTTCTAAATTAAACTGTATGGGAAAGAAAACATAGTATACATAGGGTTTGGTACTATCTACAGTTTCAGGCGTCCACTGGGGGTCTTGGGACACATCCCCTGTAGATAAGAAGGGTCTATTGTGCTTAGAAATAATTCAGTATTCACAGTCATCAAGCCCTCATTTTACAGATGGGAAAATAGAGGGCCTAATGAAATTTAAGTGAATACCTGACACATACAGCAAATTAGAACCCAAACCAGCACCCAGTTCCCCTTAATTTGAGATGTTTTTTGTTTTTGTTTGTTTTAAACTTCAGTATATGTTTGGAATTCCCATAACCAAAAGTAGAATACTATGATTGCCCCTTCTCCCATGCCCTAGGCCCTCACTGCCCATACCCAACATCCAGCTTTGGCAGCTGTCAACAGCACATGGTAAATCTTGTTTCCCCTTCATCCCATTCACTCACCTTCTCTAATCCCTCTGCTCCCTGCATTATTTTGAAGCAAACCTAAAACAAATTGTTTCATCTGAAAATATTTCAATATGTCCAGGGATACATTTTTTAAAATTGGGTAATATATTGCCATAGGACTCACTGATAATGATGTTATTTTTGAAACAAAGAGATTTTCAAGCAAGGGTCACTCTTCACTTACACAAGTTTACAAAGCCAGCAAAAAATAGGAATTATCTCAAATATAGCATGAAAGTGAAAATAAATGAGTAGTAAGAAGTTAGTAAGTTAATACCCTGAAACTTAAGGGGAGAGGCCCTCTTTTGAGCTTATTTATACATTTTATATAATGCAACCAAACTTGATGATGGTTTCTGTCCCAGTAATGAAAAGGCGCTGTAAGAAAGGAGACCACAGGACTTGATTATGTTCAAGTACCGGCACCAGCACCAGCACCAGCACCAGCGGCTCTTAGCCTCTTAGCTCCAGGATTGTTACAGCATAATGCAGTAGTTGGTCATGATGATGATTCTGAGGCGTCAAGGGCATAATTTGTTTAAAACATTTTAGATCCCATAGCAAGAGGTTACAGTGGGAAAGTTTTGGAGTTTGAATGATACAAGTTACCATTTACCATTTTCTCTTGTCTGGTCCTGTGCTAGAAGCTTTGAGAATTAATAAAATATGACTGGGAGATAGATTATTTCCCTATTTTACAGAGGAGTAAGTCAGAACTTGGACAGGCCAAACAGCTTGTTTAGGGAAAACTAGCAAATTAAGAGGAAAACCATGGATTCAAATACAGGTCCCTTACATACTAAAACTTGGGGGGTTTTTTTCCCCTACTATGCTTCAGTAATGTGGGGTGATGTTTGTTGGGAATAGCTTCTCAAGTTTACCCCCTTATGAAGCCCTAAAGTGGCCCAGGGTGATGCTGTTGTTATTGATTTGAGAGATGCTCTCCTAAAAGGTTTTAACCAGATACACCAATATTGAGTAATTGGGATAGAGAATGAAAACTCAAGCCATTTTATTCCTCCATCAATTCTATCACTCATTTAAATTGCTCTAGTTTTCTTCCATTTTCATTGTTTTTACTGAAAATTTTAACAAAATTTACATTCCATTTAAATAGTTTTAACCATGTCATATTTTATTAACCATAGCTTCTGTCTTCTGGATTGCCCTTGATTACTATTATTTCTATTGTATCTGATTCTTTGGTGTCAAATTTTGCAGATCTGAATTTCATCTAAGATTTCATATCACTCTTTGGTCAATGACAAATCCTGTGTGCTGTTTTAGCCATTGTCAGTTTTCATTGTGTGATATTTCTACAGCAATATGCATTATGAGCTGGATAAAGCCCATTTATTTAGAAGTGTACACAGTTTTGTCAGCATGCAGGAAGGAACCAGCTTTTTCGTACCTATCACCTCTTCCTTACTACCTTCATCCCCATCCCCAATCCCTGAGAAGAGTGCTCCTTCCGAAGTCCCACAAAATTTTTTCATTCCTCACAAAATGCATATAACGGAATATTTTAACGGTATGACTCTTCACCACAAAAGAATGAGGAGCTTGTAACGGCAAGGCTTGTATTTTATATATCTCCAGTGCTTAGCACAGACCGTAGTACACTAGAGCCTTCAGAAAGGCCCCGATATTCACATGCACTAAACAAACGAGTTCCTGTAAGATGCTAGGCAGACGAAGGGCTACCAAAAACAATGAAAGATTGTACCAAAAGTGCATTCTTAGATACACCTGTAAACTTGGATAAAGTTTGCCCCCCACACCCTAAAATACAGCCGTGTGTGGCCGTGTGCTGAGAGAAATCACGGCTGATCCTTGTAACCCTGACCTTGCAATGATACGGGGTTAGTTTTGGCTTCTGCTTTTTCCCCCCAAAAGAATCTGCCTTACTCAGTGATAGCACATTTCCTGTACCAAATGAACCAGAGCAAACAAGGGACGGGCCCTCCAAGCTGTCAGCCGGGAGCGGGACCTTATCCGTGAGCGGAGCGCGGGGTTAAGTCAGAAGAAGCAGCGCAGGTCCAGGCAGGGGAGGAAGGAGGGCGGCCAAGAGACTGCAGAGCGCAGGAAGCCGCCGTCCACAGAGCTGGACAAAGCCCAGGCGGCCTCTACGCGTCGCCATGGCAACGCGAAGTCAGCGCCCGCCCGGATTGGCCACGCCGCCGCGCGCGGGGCCTGCTGGGAGAGCACGTCCCCGCCGCCGCCGCCTTGCCGGTTTGAACTTGGCGGGCTCCATGTGGGCTGTGGGGCGGTGGGGGCCCCTTCCCGACTCCCGGTTCTTGGCCGACTGCAGGTCCAGGCCTCGGCCCTCCTCGGGCTCCTTCTCCGTCCTCATGGCGGGCGCCCGGGGGCAGGGGCTAGAGGCGGTAGAGGTGCGCTCGCTGTCGCCGCCGCTGAGCTGCGGCTGTTCCACCATGTCGCTGTTGTCTCCCCTCGGCCACCAGAGCTTCCCGTTTGACGACGACGACGGTGACGGGGAGGAGGAGGTAGATGTGGACGAAGATGCTCATGACTCAGAGGCCAAGGTGGAGAGCCTGAGAGGAATGGAGTTACAGGGGTGCTCCAGGTAAACCCGAGGCCGCCGGCCGATTCAGCCCCTCTCAAGATTCCTTAGACCCTTCTAAGTACTTTCTTCTGGCGGCCAAACACCCTCTTGTCTTCCCGCTCAAAGGCTGCACGGGCACCTGCATCTACAGGTGCTGCTCCTTTTGGCACATAGAGTCTGGGCCGGTTCTTACACGTGACCACAGATTTATCATCGTTCTTAATCCTTTTTCCTGAGAATGTGATGATTCCTACAGTCTCGCTCCCCAGAGAAACGCACCTAGTCTTAAACATAAAATCTTGCTACAATTTCAGGAGTTTTATGAAAACTCAGAAAACAGACTGGGGACACTAGAACTCTTGTCCAAACCCTTAACACCAAAATGTGGTTTACTGCACCTTAGTGATACCTGGAGCTATTTTGAAAAAAATCTGATTGTCAGTGAAGTATGTTTTAGTAAGCAGTATACTTTTTACGTCATAGATTAAGAGCTGAAGGTTGGAGGCTAGCAATGTCAACTTCAGCATCCAGAGACAATGTTGGGTCTGCTCTGAGCACTTAACAGTAGAAAAGAAGTCATTGAATCAGAGAATGTTAGAATCAAAGGGATTATTAAAGCCACCTTAATTTATTTATTTTTGCAGTTCATTAGGCAAACATTTAGTTTGTGCCATATGGGGCCCATAAACAAGATAGGCATTGTCTCTACTCTCATGGAATTAAAGCCTACATCCAGCCACTCATTTTACAGGTAACAAAACTGGCTCAGAATACAAATGAAAAGTCTAATTCAAAGGCATACACCTAGTTATTAGCAAAGCTGGGCCTAGTCCCAAGGTATATTGATCATGTTTTCTCTTTCCTATGCTACGTGCCTGTTGTTGGGCATAAAGAAATAGGAGCAATGGGCCTATCCCTGCAGGAATATCTTTTTCTGGGACAGACTTAGTGATGGAGGTCCATTCTGAGGTAGACTCATTATGTCATGTAAAGGAAACATTTACAAGTTTCTGATTGTCAAGCTGCACAAGGCACAATACAGGAGATCTAAGAAATACAGACCAAAGAACCCATGCTTTATGTGTAAGCAACCAGTTAAACCCCTTTGCTATAAGACATGCATACAAAGAATGAGTAAATGGAATATGGAACCATATGAAGTGACTCACATACACAGTTACAACAGTGAGTCTCTTAAGAATGAAAAGTAAACATTAGTACTTTGGTAGGAATGGAGATCAGTAAGAGTAACCAAGCAATTCACTTGTCCAGACTGGTTGTAACAACAAGAAACAGTTTCAGGAGTCCATTTTCATGTGGGCCTTTGTACAGATTCTTCAGGATTGAGTTGGTCTCAATGATTTTTAAAATAAATGTTAAGGCTTTGGAAAATACCTTCTAAGCCTAATCAGCAGGACTAAGCAATGTAGACAATTTAGCAACCCAAGGAATGATGGCCATCAAAACTACAGCTCAGCTACTGGGACCTTGCATTAGCTTCCAAGAGCCAAAGCCCTGACCAAATGGAGCTCACTACAAGAGGAGCCAGTCATATTTATGTCAAACCTCGGCCAAAGCCCGAGTGAGCTGGTAACACCCCAGGGCCATAGCTGTCTTCCTTATCACAGTTCATCCCCTCTGAATCAAGGCGGTAGGTAAGATGTGGTCTGGAGAGAATGCAGGAATTGTCAAGCCTGTGTGTGGCAAGTGTCAGATGCTTATTAGGTGTTCAATAAACATGTGCTGAAGGAATGCCTATTTCCCACCTCCTAGAGAACAGATAGTTGTGGTGATTGTTTTCAAATGCTTCAGAAAACCCAGCACTTCTTTTCAGGAAAGAGAAGTGTTTAGAACATTGCCTTGTTCCTCCTCCCTACCTCTGGCCTTTAGTTGGTGCCCTGGCAGTTTGGGGGTGATGGGATGAAGAGAGCAGGTGCCTGAGCCGTAGTCCAGCCACAGTTCTGGGCGGTGAGCAGCCTCTTGTGGACCAGAGAGTGGAATTTTATGCCTTTTTTTTTTTTTTTTCCATCCTTCACCTGCCACAGGGATCTGACTGTGGCAAAACTAATAGGGTTGAGGCTTTTTTGGGATAGACTCAGGCACCAGCTGCATGTGATGGGGTTGAGCTGCAGGTATTTTAGGTGTATAGAGCTGTGCTTAGAGGATGCACTGACCTTCAAGTGTGTTGGATAGCACTGAGATAAAGCTCACAGGTGACTTCAGACAAGATAATGAGAAATATTTTCCTGGAGTCTTTTATAATATGCATTGGGCCTGCTGTTTGTTCAGCTTTATCCTGGAAACCCATTAGGAAACCCGTGCCTTAATAAACGTCTTGGTCATAAACAGCTGCTTATCAAGCCTCTCTTGATTATGAGTAGAGCTGTAGTATATATGCCACACATTTTGAATATATTTGTTAAAACTGATGAGGCAAGAAATGTAATATTTAAAGTGTCATTTTAAAAAGAAAACACTGATCTCACTGATTTCTTCTTTCAACAAACATTTCTCAGGAGGCTACTATATTCTAGGCTCTAAGCTAGACTCTTGAAATAAAAAATGAGTTAAGACATGTTTTCCGTCTGTTAGGAATTCATGGTTTCTGGCAGAGATGGACAAGTGACAGAAAGCCTAAGGCACCAAGTCCAGATTTTTTGCAGAATGAGGCAATAAAGATT
Source organism: Balaenoptera borealis (assembly GCF_965194805.1). Taxonomy (NCBI): domain Eukaryota; kingdom Metazoa; phylum Chordata; class Mammalia; order Artiodactyla; family Balaenopteridae; genus Balaenoptera; species Balaenoptera borealis. The sequence goes on from NC_138868.1 coordinate 31,425,166, forward strand.
AAAACCTGAGTTAAATCTTAAAGGGAGAGTAGGCATTAGCTATACTCCTCCTAGTACTACTAACTGACACGTTCCAAATGCTTCCTGAGTGCCCGGAACTGAGCTACGTGCTTTAGTGTGGATTGTTCATGCCACAGTACCTGTGAGGTAGCCACTACTATTTTCTCCACTTAACAGATGAGAAACAGAGGCTTAAAGAGGTTAAAACATGTACATAGCTAGGAAGCAGCAGGTAGAGATTCACCGAAATGTTTTACTCCCAAATCTAAACTCTTACTTTGGCCGTGTGTGGAGGTGGAGGAAAAGAATTTCAGAATTTTAAGCAAAGCTGCAGAGCACAAGGGCGTGGCATATTCATCAACGTGCCTAAGTTCAATAAGACTGAAATGTAGACTCCAGGTCAGCTATTGGTGGAAGAAGAAGCTGGAAGATAAGCAGGGCCGATTCATGGGTGTCAGGCTATGGAGTGTGGATTTCATCCTGTGGGCAGAGGAGCACTGAAGAATTTTGAGATGGGGAGTGATGTGTCGGAAGGATGCGTTTGAAGGATGAATCTGGCAACAGTGGAGAATAGTTTGAAATGGAGGGAGAAAGGCCAGTTATGACCAGACAGCAGTTGTGAGGTTGTAGAAGAGAAGAATGGCTTGAGAAAACTGAAAGAAGTAAAATAGACGGGATGAGGTTATTATATGGGTGTGGGACCTAGAGGTACCAGATGTGGATGGGGAGCAGGAGTCAGAGATGTGGCTTCTGGCTTGGCTGACTGGGTGGATGTTGGCACTCTTCACCGAGGTAGGATTATAAGAGGAGGAGTGAGATTCTTCTTGCCGGGGCGGGTGGTGAGTGGGTGGTAGATGATTAGACTTGCTTTAGACTGACTGAGTTTGGTATTTAAGTGGAGCTGTCTATCAAATGGTTGAAAATGAAAGATTGGAGCTGAGGAATGCCTGATCCAGGCCTCATCAACACCTAGTGACAGTTGAAGCTATGGGAGGATGAGGTGGTCTGCAAGACTGAGAAGGAACGATGTATGGGAAATAAATGACACATCAACAGTGTTCCTTTCCCACTAGAATACAAATTCCATAATGACATGGATGAATGAAGAAATAGCAGAAAAAACCCAGTAAATGGAAGCTACAAGGCAGAAAAAGCTGAGCGTGGCAGTGGGTGAGGCAATTGGTTGCCTGAAGCAGGAATGTTAGAGACAAAGAGGGGCTGAGTCTATAATAACATAGTGTTTGGAGCTGCCTCGGGTCCTGAACAAGCTTTCTTTCCATGGGCGCTCATGGTTCAGCTTTTTCTGTTTTATGGGGCTTGTGTATCTGGCCAAGGCACTGTGTTCTTTATGTACATATGTACTCGCAGTACTTCTCCTCCCCTCTTCTTTTGAGCTTGAGTGAGTGCTTACTTTTCCACATACCCAGAAGAGACAGACGGACAGAGGTTCGTGGTGGAGACTATGGTAGGAGGTAACCCAACTCTGGGGAGCTGTGGACACCCTACCCGAGAACTGGCAAAAGGGAGTCCCCCAAAACACGAAAGAATACAAGGACCATATATTTTTGATACCTTTTTATTTCAAAACAATTTCAAACTTACAGAAAAGTTGAGAGTGTAAAGAACTCTGTCTACCCTTCACACCAAAACCTTAATTGTTACCACATTAGCTTTACCATCCTCACTATGTAGGTATGTATTCTTCCCTTCGTGAAATATTTAAAGGAGGAAAAGGGAAAAGTCTGCTTCAGGATCTGGTTAGAATCATGTGTTGTAATTAGTAGTCCAGATATAAGATTTTTAAGAATAAAAAAAATTGTTGTAATTGAGGCAAATGGACTGGGTGTGATTTTAGAAGATGAGAGAATTCAAAGGCAGTCTGAAGGATAAACTAATTCAAACATTGGACTTTCTGTTCATGGTTTTTCAAGTGTATATTTATATATGATTAATTCAGCATATTTATATATAAAAATCACAGTATTGTAAATATGTCGTGGAATTCTCCTTTCATTGTACAGCTAAGTGATTTTGACTGCTAAGCCAAAGAGTTTTGAGTACAAGTGCTGTAGTATCCTCTCTTTTGCAATAGTGTGGTTGGATCCGAAGATAACCAAGAAGAACAGAAACAGGTGCAGTTACCAGAAAGCAGCCTGACACCGTGGGAAGTGTGGTTTGTTGGCAAAGAAAAAGTAGAACGTGACCGTCTGCAACAGAAGGCTCTAGAGGTAAAACTAGACAGTATTCTTTCTATTTAATCCATGAGCTCACAAAGTAGAGCTGCTGTCGAAATTAAAATGTTAGTGTTATTATCCCTCACAACAGACTTTTCGCATTTTCTTGTATCAGTTTGCTATATTGATATTAATAACTTACTGGAGAAATAATACATGTTCATTATAAGAACATTTGGAAAATACAGCTAAGCATAATTAGGAAAATGAAAATCTCTATGAAATTTTATTTTATTTATAATATTTTCAGGGGAAAATGAAAATTGTCCCCTGAAGATAACTATGGTTTGTTTTTGTTTTTGTTTTTTAAATAAATTTATTTATTTATTTTTGGCTGCAATGAATCTTCATTGCTGCACTTGGGCTTTTTCTAGTTGTGGTAAGCGGGGGCTACTCTTTGTTGCGGTGCGCAGGCTTCTTCTTGCAGTGGCTTCTCTTGTTGCGGATGGAGCATGGGTTCTAGGCACGTGGGCTTCAGTAGTTGTGGCACGCGGGCTCTAGAGCGCAGGCTCAGTAGTTGTGGCGCACGGGCTTAGTTGCTCCGCGGCATGTGGGATCTTCCCGGACCAGGGCTCGAACCTGTGTCCCCTGCATTGGCAGGCAGACTCCCAGCCACTGCGCCACCAGGGAAGTCCCCATAACTATTCTTAATATTATGGCATATAGCCTTCCACATTTTCTTCTATGTAAATTTTAAAAAACATATGTGCAAATGTATATTCATATAGTGTCACCATATGTACATTTAACTAAAGTCAGCTGCATATACTTGGTAAAATTTTTAAGAGAAATAAAAATTGAAGTAGAGGCTGGAAATCTACCCCCATATCACTCAGAGCATGTGCCCCAGAGTGAGTTTGTGCTGGGAGATGGGAATCTTCTGGGCTTTCAGGTTTTTTCAGTTTCTCTTTGCCTCCCTGCCTCACTTGTGGACATTTTTGTATTTGTGATTCTCTCTGAACTCTGTCCAAACTCAAAAAATAGTTTGAGATACATTTTCACATGAATCCGTCATTCTTTGAACTCTTATCATTTGCTGTTTAGAACCTAGCAGCCAAATAGATTTGGATAGTTTGACATCCTCCAGTATCTAGACCAACTGAATTCTCTCTATCCAGACACAGAAACCAGGTAGATTTGAGTGGTGAGGGATATGTCTTGTTTTTAATAAATAGGATCACTCTTTTGTAACCTGCTTTTTTCTGCTTATTGCATTATTAATATGTTTCTGTATCATTAAATATTTTTATAGCATCACTTAAAAATGGCTAAGATTATTAAAATATATTTAGAATGTATTGAATATATAATAGAATATAGTTAACCAGTTCACTATTGTTGCATATTTAAGTTTACTCTAATCTGTTACTATCCCTGTTACTGTAAAATCCTTGGAATTGAAACTTTGCCCTCCATGATCTTCTTGGAGTAAATTTTCCATTTCAGTTTTGAAACTAGTTGTTCTTTCTGTGATGGCTTTCTAGCCAGGTAGGCAGTCTTGGCATGATTCAAATGATTGTAGAAACCAGTACATTCTGCAATTTCCCTATTGCAGTGTACTTTGTATTCTAAATACAAATTTATTCCTGGAAAAGTACACAGTAGTACTTGTTTCTACTTAGAAGGGCACAGGACTTGAGAAAGACCTTATGGCTTGATGTCAGGCAGGCTTATTTAAACTTTTACACTTCCATTTCCTCATCTCTACAGTAAGGATAAAATAATGCTATCTGGTCACAGGGTTTTTTAGAGCAGCGGTCCCCAGCCTTTTTGGCACCAGGGGCCAGTTTCATGGAAGACAGTTTTTCCACGGATTTGGGGAGGGGGGGATGGTGCAGGCGGTAATGCGAGCGATAGAGAGCGGCAGATGAAGCTTTGCTCACTCGCCCACCACTCACCTCCTGCTGTTGCGCCCGGTTCCTAACAGGCCGCGGACCAGTACTAGTCCACAGCCCAGGGGTTGGGGGACCCCTGGTTTAGAGGATTAAATGAGACAAATTATAAAGGTGGCTGGTGTTTTTATTGGTATTGTTGTTGATATCATTGCTAGTCACAGTCTTTTTCTTTCTCTTTTTTATTGAATTATGGTTGATTTACAATGTTGTATTAGTTTCAGATGTATAGCAAGCTGATTCAGTTTTATATATACATATGCACACATATATATACACATTTTCAGATTCTTTTCCATTATAGGTTATTACAAGATACTGAATATAGTTACCTGTGCTATACAGTAAATCCTTGTTGCTTATGTATTTTATATACAGTAGTGTGTATCTGTTAATCCCAAGCTCCTAATTTTTCCCTCCCCCATCTTTCCCCTTTGGTAACCGTAAGTTTGTTTTCTATGTCTGTGAGTCTATTTCTGCTTTGTAAATACATTCATTTGTATCATTTTTGTAGATTCCACATATAAGTGATACCATATGATATTTATCTTTCTCAGTCTGACTTACTTCAGTCTGATAATTTCTAGGTCCATCCATGTTGCTACAAATGGCATTATTTCATTCATTTTTATGGCTGAGCAATAGTCCATTGTGTGTGTGTGTGTGTGTGTGTGTGTATATCCCACATCTTTTTTATCCATTCATCTGTTGATGAACATTTAGGTTGCTTCCATGTCTTGGCTGTTTGAAATAGTGGTGCTGTGAACATTGGGATGCATGTATCTTTTCAAATTAGAGTTTTCATCTGTTCTGGATATATACCCAGGAGTGGAATTGTTGGATCATAGGGTAACTCAATTTTTAATTTTTTAAGGAACCTCCATACTGTTCTCCATAGTGGGTACACCAATTTATATTCCCACCAACAGTGTAGGAGGGTTCCCTTTCCTCCTCACCCTCTCCACCATTTATTATTTGTAGATTATTTGTGATGATGGCCATTCTGACCAGCATGAGATGATAGTTTATTGTAGTTTTGATTTGCATTTCTCTGTAATTAGCGATGTTGAGCATCTTTTCATGTGCCTGTGGGCCATCTGTATGTCTTTGGAGAAATGTCTATTTACATTTTCTGCCTATTTTTTGATTCTGTTGTTTGTTTTTTTTGATATTAAGCTGTATGAGCTTTTTGTATATTTTGGAAATTAATCCCTTGTTCGTTGTATCATTTGCAAATGTTTTCTCCCATTCCATAGGTTGTCTTTTCATTTTGTTTGTGGTTTCCTTTGCTGTTTATATAAGCTTTTAAGTTTAATTAGGTCCCATTTATTTGTTTTTGCTTTTATTTCCATTACTATAAAAGACAGATCCAAAAAAATATTGCTGCAGTTTATGTCAAAGAGTGTTCTGCCTATGTTTTCCTCTAAGAGTTTTATAGTATCTGGCTTTACATTTTGGGCTTTAATCCATTTTGAGTTCATTTTTGTATATGGTGTTAGAGAATAGTCTAATATTATTCATTTACATGTAGCTGTCCAGTTTTCCCAGCACCACTTATTGAAGAGACTGTCTTTTCTCCATTGTATATTCTTGCCTGTTTTGTCAAAGATTGATTGACCATAGGTGCGTGGGTTTATTTCTGGGCTTTCTATCCTGTTCCATTGAACTATATTTCTGGTTTTTGCACCAATACCATACTGTTTTGATTACTGTAGCTTTGTAGTATAGCCTTAAGTCAGGGAACCAGATTTCCTCTTGCACTGTTTTTCTTTCTCAGGACTGCTATTGGGGTCTTTTGGCTATTTGGGGTCTTTTGTATTTCCTTACAAATTTTAAGATTCTTTTGTTCTAGTTCTATGAAAAATGCCATTGGTAATTTGATAGGGATTACACTGAATCTGTAGATTGCCTTGGGTAGTGTAGTCATTTAGACAATATTGATTCTTCCAATCCAGGAACATGGTATATCTTTCCATCTGTGTGTGTCGTCTTCGGTTTCTTTCATCAAGGTCTTATAGTTTTCTGAGTACAGGTCTTTTGGCTCCTTAGGTAGGTTTATTCCTAGGTATTTTACTCTTTTTGATGTGATGGTAAATGAAATTGTTTCCTTAATTTCTCTTTCTGCTCTTTCATTGTTAGTGTATAGACATGCAGCAGATTTCTGTGTATTAATTTTGTATCCTGCAATTTACTGAATTCATTGATGAGCTCTAGTAGTTTTCTGATAGCATCATTAGGATTTTCTATGTGTAGTATCATGTCATCTGCAAACAGTGACCGTTTCACTTCTTCTTTTCCAATTTGGATTCCTCTTATTTCTTTTTCTTCTCTGATTGCTGTGGCTGGGACTTCCAGAACTATGCTGAATAAAAGTGGCGACGTGGACATCCTTGTCTTATTCCTAAATCCTAGAAGAAATGCTTTCAGCTTTTCACCATTGAGTATGATGTTAGCTGTGGGTTTATCATATATGGCCTTTAGTTTGTTGAGGTAGGTTCCCTCTAAGCCCACTTTCTGAAGAGTTTTTATCATAAATGGGTGTAGAATTTTGTCAAATGTTTTTTCTGCATCTATTGAGATGGTGATACGGTTGTTAGTCTTCAATTTGTTAATGTGGTGTATCACACTGATTGATTTGTGGATATTGAAGAATCCTTGCATCCCTGGGATAAATTCCACTTGATCGTGGTGTATGATCCTTTTAATGTATTGTTGGATTCTGTTTGCTAGTATTTTGTTGAGGATTTTTGCATCTATGTTCATCAGTGATACTGGCCTGTAATTTTCTTTTTTTGTGGTATCATTGTCTGGTTTTGGTATCAGGGTGATGGTGGCCTCATAGAATGAGTTTGGGAGTGTTCCTTTCTCTCCAGTTTTTTTTGGAATAGCTTCAGAAGGATAGGTGTTAACTCTTCTCTAAATGTTTTATAAAATTCACCTGTGAAGTCATCTGGTCCGGACTTCTGTTTGTTGGGAATTTTTTAATCACAGTTTCAGTTTCAGTACTTGTGATTGGTCTGTTCATATTTTCTATTTCTTCTGGTTCAGTCTTGGAAGATTGTACCTTTCTAAGAGTTTGTCCATTTCTTCTAGGTTGTCCATTTATTGACATACAGTTGCTTGTAGTAGTCTCTTATGATCCTTTGTATTTCTGTGGTGTCAGTTGTAGCTTCTCATTTTCATTTCTAATTTTATTAATTTCAGCCCTCTCCCTTTTTTTCTTGATGAGTCTGGCTAAAGGTTTATCAATTTTGTTTATCTTTTCAGAGAACCAGTTTTTACTTTCATTGATCTTTTCTATTGTTTTCTTTGTGTCTATTTCCTTTATTTATGCTCTGATCTTTATGATTTCTTTCCTTCTACTAACTTTGGGTTTTGTTTGTTCTTCTTTCTCTAGTTGCTTTAGGTGTAAGGTTAGGTTGTTTATTTGAGATTTTCTTGTTTCCTGAGGTAAGATTGTATTGACATAAACTTTCCTCTTAGAACTGCTTTTGTTACATCTCAAAGCTTTTGGATCATTGTGTTTTCATTTTTGTTTGTCTCTAGGTTTTTTTTTTTTATTTCCTCTTTAATTTCTTCAGTGATCTATGTTGAGTAACATATTGCTTAGCCTCCACATGTTTGTGTTTTTTACACTTTTTGTTCTTGCAGTTGATTTCTCATCTCATAGTGTTGTGGTCAGAAAAGATGATTGATATGATTTCAGCTTTCTTAAATTTACCAAGGTTTGCTTTGTGGCCCAGCATGTGATCTGTCCTGGAGAATGTTCCATGTGCACTTGAGAAGAATATGTAGTCTGCTGCTCTCGATGGAATGTTCTATAAATATCAATTAAGTCTATCCGGTCTAAAGTGTCATTTAAGGCCCGTGTTTCCTTACTGATTTTCTGTCTGGATGATCTGTCCAGTGATGTAAGTGGGATTTTAAAGTCCCCTACTATTATTGTGTTCCTGTCGATTTCTCCTTTTATGGCTGTTACCAGTTGCCTTATATATTGTGGTGCTCCTGTGTTGGGTGCATATATATTTACCATTGTTATATCTTCTTCGTGGATTGATCCCTTGATCATTATGTAGTGTCCTTGTCTCTTGTAACAGTCTTTATCTTAAAGTCTATTTTGTCTGATATGAGTTTTGCTGCTACAGCTTTCTTTTGATTTCCGTTTGCATGGAATACCTTTTTCCATCCCCTCACTTTTAGTCTGTGTGTGTCCCTAGATCTGAAGTGGGTCTCTTGTAGACAGCACATATATGGGTCTTGTTTTTGTATGCATTCAGCCAGTCTGTGTCTTTTGGTTGGAGCATTTAGTTCATCTGCATTTAATGTAATTATCAATATGTATGTTCTTCTTGCCATCTTGTTAATTGTTTAGGATTTGTTTTTGTAGGTTTTTTTCTTCCCTTTCTCTTTTGTTCTCTTCTCCTGATTTGATGACTATCTTTAGAGGTGTGTTTGGTTACTTTCTCTATTTTGTGTGTGTATCTGTTGTAGATTTTTTGTTAGTGGTTCCCATGAGGCTTTGATATAGCATTCTGTATGTATACACAAGGTTTAAGTTGCTGGTCTCTTAATTTCAAATGCATTTCCAATATCTTGCATTTGTAATTTCTTCTCACGATTGCTGGTTTTGATATCATGTTTGTGTGTGGATATTTTCCTACCTTTACTGTATGTTTGCCTTTACCAGGGAGCTTTTTCATTTTGTAATTTTCTTGTTTCTAGTTGTGGCCTTTTTTTTTCGCCTAGAGAAGTTTCTTTTACATTTGTTGTAACACTGGTTTGGTGGTGCTGAATTCTTTTAGCTTTTGCTTGTCTGAAAAGTTTTTGATTTCTCCATCTAATCTGAATGAGAGCCTCGCTGGGTAGAGCATTCTTGGTTGTAGGTTTTTCCCTTTCATCACTTTAAATATATCATGCCACTCCCTTCTGGCCTGCAGAATTTCTGCTGAAAACTCAGTGGATAGCCTTAAGGGAGTTCTCTTGTATGTTATTTGTTGCTTTTCCCTAGCTGCTTTTAATATTCTCTCTTTATCTTTAATTTTTCTCATTTTGGTTACAGTGTGTCTTGGTGTGTTCGTCTTTAGGTTCATCCTGTATGGGACACTCTGCTTCCTGGCCTTGGGTAACATTCTCCTTTCCCAGGTCAGGGGAGTTTTCAGCTATTATGTCTTTCAGTATTTTCTCTGGCCCTTTCTCTCTCTCTTATCCTTCTGTCACCCCTATAATGCAAGTATTTGTATGCTTGATGTTGTCCCAGATGTCTCTTATACTGTCCTCATTTGTTTTCATTCTGTTTTCTCTTCAGTGGCAGTGATTTCTACTACTCTATCTTCTAGCTCACTGATCCGTTCTTCTGCCTCATTTAGTCTACTATTGATTCCTTCTAGGGTATTTTTCATTTCAGTTATTGTATTCATCTCTGTTTGGCTGTTCTTTATATTTTCTAATTCTTTGTTAAAAACTTCTAACTTCTCGCTCTGGCATCCATTCTCCTCTCAAGTTCTTTCCTCATCTTTATGATCATTACTCTGAACTCTTTCTCAGGTAGATTGCCTATCTCCACTTCACTTAGTTCTTTTTGGGTTTTATCTTGTTTCTTCATCTGGAACATATTCATTTGCTGTCTGTGTTGGTATTTGTATTTTTACGTATGTGGCAGGGTAGTTACCTTTCTCGACCTTGCAGAAGTAGTCTTCTATAGGAGACGTCCTATGTGTTCCGGCAGTGCACTTCTGTCTCGTCACCCAAGCTATATGCCTTCATGGGTCCTTCTGTTCTGGCAGGCTGACTGTGTGGGTGGTCTAGTAGGCTTGGTTGGCCACTAGTCTATTTGGTTGCCAGGCACTGCCTTATGTGAACTCTGCTGGCTGTTGTTTAGTGGGGCCTGGTCGTGAGGCAGCTGTTGCAGAACCTTAAGGGGTCCTGGGGGTAGTGCTGGCTCACTGGTGGCTGGAGTCAGGATCCTGAAGACTCTGGAGTGTTGCCCACCTACTGGCAGGTGAAGCCAAATCCTGGAGTTAGTGCAGGACTACTGGCAGAGCTGGGTCCTGGAGCCTGGCTTCAGGGCCCAGGGATCCCAGAGCTTGTTTTAAATCTGGTGTTGGGGGGCTGGTTCCTGACACAGTTGGGTATCCCAACTGTGATCCCAACTGTGGTATCCCTGGGTATCCCAGGGTGTCCCAAAGGTTGTGTTAGCCTTCTAGTGGGCAGGGCCAGGGCCCAGGCGGTCCCAGAGTAGGGCCTGGCCTGCTCTTGCTGGACTCGGTGTGCGAGCTGTGGTATTGTAGTTTTCTTGCTTCTGGTCTGCCCCCTGGTGGATGAGGTGGTCCGGAAGCTTGTGCAGGCTTTCTGGTGGGAAGGGCTGGTGCCTGCCCACTCGTGGGTAAAGCTGGGTCTTGGCCCTCTGATGGGGAAAGCTGTGTTTAGGGCCTTGTCTGGAGGTGGCTGTTTGTTCAGGAAGTCTTTAGGCAGCCTGTCTGTTGGTAGGTGAGGCTGTGTCTCTGTTCAGTTAGTTGTTTGGCCGGAGGCATCCCAGCACTGGCACCTACAGGGTTTTGGGTGGGTCCAGGTCTCGGTGATAGTGAGCCAAGATGGCAGCCTCCATCAGCTCACACAGCTGAATGCCCTCAAATGTGCATGTCACCAGTGTCCACGTCCCCAGGGTGTGTCGCAGCCACCTCATGCCTCCCTAGGAGACTCTCCAAAACCAGTAGGTAGGTCTGGCCCAGGCTCCTATCAAATTACTGCTTTTGCCCTGGGTCCCAGTATGCATAATATTTTGTATGCACCCTTTAAGTTTGAAATCTCTTTTCCCCCAATTCTGTGGGTCTCCTGCAGTTAAGCCCCGCTGACCTTCAAAGCCAAATGCTCTGGGAACTCGTATTCCCAGTGCTGGACCCCAGGGCTGGGGAGCCTCACCTGGGGCTCAGAACTCTCATTCCTGTGGGAGAGCCTCTGCATTGTATTTATTCTCTACTTTGTGGGTTGCCCACCCTTGCGGGTAATGTGAGTCTGTCCCTCCTACCCGTCATTGTGGTTCCTTCTTTATGTCTCTAGTGGTAGAAGATCTTTTCTGGTAGGTTCCAGTCTTTTTCATTGATTGTTGTTCTGTAGATAGTTGTGATTTTTTGGTTGTGCTTTTGAGAGGAGGTGAGCTCAGGGTCTCTCTCCTCCATCGTCTTGGCCACTCTCTTTGGTCATAGCCTTCTAAATACTTTTACATTTATTTTCAGAATTAGTGTGTTGTTGAGACCCCAGACTCTTACTTCTCTTACTTCAACCTCAAGTTTTAACATTACTAATTCCATTATTTAGTTTAGTAACTTTCAAAATATTTGTTCACAGTGAGAAATCTACTTTGCTTCATGTCACACACAAATGCATACATATATGTAATGCCTGCTTACATATGTATCTGAAATATCTTAATTTTGTGCAGAACCTGGCAATATTCTATTCTATTCTAATTTTTCTTTCTTTTCTTTTTTTTTTAAAGGCTAGTCATAACCCAGACATTGGTTTTAGACTCACAGTTTGGAAAACACTGATCTAGTGAATCAGTGGTATTGTGGAGCTCAGTTTATGGTATTTAGCTTTATCTCCAGCCTCACTAGAAGTCACTTGTTACACTAAGAAAAGGAGGGTCACTTCAAGTCATTTTTAGAGTCAGCATTACCATAAAGTTAGTTAAATTACACTAAATTATAAGGAACCCTGGGCTTTGGAGTAACATGGAACTAGGCTCAAATTCTAGTCTTGCTGTTCTAAATCTGTGATCTTGGAAAAGTTACTTAACTTCTCTGAGCCTCAGTCTCTTCATCTATAAGCCAGATGTTAGAGAGGCAGTAGTAGAGAGGTTAAAAGCATAAGTTCTTGAGTCATACATCCTGGATTCAAAACTGAGACCTTGGATCTTTAACCTCTCTCTGCCTGGATTATCAGTGAAAGGGGAGAATAACATTCACCTCATAGTGTTTTGGGGACTAAGTGAACAGCAGGATGTGGCCTATTATATAGGAAGCACTTAGTAAAAGTTAGTTGTTGTTACGTGTTAAAGGAGATGATAATAACTACTGAAGATTTATTTTGAGAACAGATTAAAATAATGAATATAAAGTCCCCACCTCAATGATTAAGCAGGTAGCAGAGTATAATTGAATGATTTAAACCTTTTCATATATTTAGTAATTGGACATTTCTTATATCTGTCATTACTTAACTCTGAAGCAGTTAAAATAGTTTAGCATGAGTCTTAACCATATCAGTTATGCCAGGGATATCATAACATATGGGTAAACTACTCACTTTGGTATAAACTTATTTTGAGCTATTGCGGTATTCACATTTTTTTCATGCCTTTCCCTTTGTTTTATTTTCTAAGTCATGTTTTCCTTATTTTCTGTCCTTATTTACTGTATTCTCTAATTTATTTATAAATCATATCATTAAAAGCACAGATTTTTAACCACAAGGAACAATTCATCTCAGATCCCTATTAAAACATGAGGGCCAGAGAGTAGCTTTGCCAAGGTTTTTTCAGTTAGTGGCAAAGCTGGGCCTGGATCCTAGTTTTTTTGACTTCCAATTTAATAAGTGTTTTTTTCTACAATACCAAGATGCATTTTAGAAATAAAGGGGTCAGACTTAGTATTTAATTTTAAATTTACCCTGGCTTTCTTATATTCTTCCTTGAAATCTTGAAGGAAAATTTAAAGGTAATTGGGTCATTAAAAAGATCATCCCCCGTCATAAATTTGATTTCAGCAACATTTAGATTTGTTTCAGATATCCCTGTAAGATTGAGTTAAAAATTATTTTAACTCATCAAAATTATGCTTACAATTTTTTTTTACATTTGTAACTATGTTGAGGTGATAAAATGTGGTAAATATTGAACATTAGTATTGTGAAAAGCTAGCATATTGGTTTTGTAGGGCATGTAAATTTTACTTAAATTTTTATTATTTAAAAAAATTCTTTAGCAGACTGCCTTAAATTCTCTATGGCCTTTGGCTAATTTTAATTTTTAACATTTGCTTTAACATTTTAGTATCGTCTATTCTAAATTATAAAAATTATCAAAAATTATCTAATTTGTGAATAATCCAGGTGTTTTTTTTTCACCATCATGCTTTGGCCTTTTCATTCATCAGCCCTTAAAGAAGGAATAGGGCAGGATATAAAGTTGGTGGAACTCAGATATTGAGTTTTTCTGATTGTTACCTTTAGTGGTAAAACTTTCTTTGGAAGTCAGCAAAAGCTATTGAAATTAAAAATGCATGTTTAGGATCCTCTTTGGATTTTGGTTTTCTATAATCAAGTGTTTACTCTGTGGGAAGATATATAATTCTGTTGAAATTCAGTGGTGTACCAGAAGATGACATAGGGGCCTTGTGAGAGAAGACTCCAGCTGTGTCTGGAAGAGGCTGGCCTTGGTGGCAAAAAGATGGAGGCATTTAGGGTGGGAAATTCTGAGAGGGGCCAGCCTTGGAAGGGAGGGTTGTTTCTCAGAATGTGATGTATATTCTGAGGTTGCAAAGTACTTGAACAGACATCCTGAGATTAGAGCACTGTTTGGGTCAGTGGTAGCATTTTCTAGCTACTTTTGACCCTTCCTTCATCTTTAACTCTTATGTCAGCATTAACTAAAATTTGTGAACCATAAAATAGGAATACAATGTCTGATTTTTTTTCTGACTTTTGAGTTTAATTATATGAAGAATCTTAAAGGGTACATAAATGTAACCAGTCCTATCTTTAGTTATATATTTAAATAATTACTTTTCTTGATGATCAAATTTAGGACTATTTTGGAAAATGTGGTTGTCAAATCTATATCTAGTCTGTCATGCACATGCACATAGTCCCCCTTGTCTTGTGACACAAGTCCAGACTTTTGTCCCCTTCCAACTCATGTGCTGTGGCAACCTCCTAGTCCGTCTCCCTCGTAATAGTTCTGATCCCTTCAAATGCAGTTTTCAACCTTTATCATTAAGAGTTTTAAATCATCCCTTTTGCTATGTATTCCTGCTTCATAGTGTTTAATTTACTCTGCCTGTCTCAAAAGACCTTCTTCCATCTAGTTGGTACCACAGTCTGACTTTCTAGTCACCTCCCCTCCCCGTTCTAGTCAAGCCATCTCCTCACTGGTCCTCTCATGGTGCTCATTTTTACTACCCTGGACCATACTCTTTCTCCTTTCATCTTACCTTCCTTTCCGTTATCTTTTCTGAGCTCTTATTCTACACAGTATCTCGCAATGCAGCACTTCATTATTTTGTGTATATGGAATTAGATTACATCAGAGACTTCTAGAATTTCATCCCTGCATCTCAGTTCTTGCTATCTTTATAGTAAGTGCTCCATTTAAAAAAAAAAAAAGTATTAAGTGAGTAATCAAGGGAGAGCAGCTGCAGAGGTAATGAAGAGTCCTTTTAAAACCAAGATGGATATTTTACTTTGGGGGGATGGGGGGAATATAGTGTTTAAAAGTTGGAAGACTGAATGAGTGAGGGAAGCTATTTCTGATGCAGCAGAATTTTAGGATGAGAGATCACAGAAGACAGGTATTCTTAGACCAGTTGTTCTCAAGTACACAAGATATGTTCTTGGTGTCAAGTTTTATCTTCATTTCATTTAACACAGTGGAATTCTCTGAGAGTTGAAAAATTGTCTTTCTCACTGCCACCCATGCTGAGGTAGGTAGGTCCTTGGGAAAGGGAGGCATGGGGATGAGGAGTGAGGTCCAGTGGAAGACATATAAAAGTATCCGATTTCTGGTATCTAAGGAGAGAGAAAAAAAATAACCAGTAATTATGGTAGTAGAGTCCTAGGAGTCTAGTTTGAACAGCATTCTCAACTAATGCAGTAATTTAACTGATGAGTGACAGAGTGGTGGCATTCAGCTTGTAGTTTTATTTGGCCATACTTTCCACATTCTTTCTCCTGAGGAAATGCCCAAACGTGTAGATTCGAGTGACAGCAAGGCAGTTAAATAATCTAGGATATGAATGTGGTTTTGTTTTACACTCCAGCAGCTATAAAATCAGCAAAGAAAAATCTGGATCCTTTTTTTCCCTACATTTCTTCTTTGGTGTAACTCTGAATTAAAAGTTTAATTTAGGGATTATTTAATTCCTACCCTTTATCTTCATCAAGAACCTAGAAGCTTTTTATAACTGTAAAAAAGTTGCAATTTTCTTGAGCTTCTGCCAGTAGTGTACAGTGATGCCAAAATTTATGTGTAGGAAAGTTGATTTCAATGAGGGTAATTTAGCTGAAGTTTAGTCTAAGAAACTAGTGTTTTGCTGCCAAGCAATTATTTGCATTTCTAAAAAATGACTTACACTTTTTACCAATGCCTTCCTTTCACCATAGACTAGTTGCTTAAGTAAGTTAGTTATTGTCACTAATGGTATATTTTCTATAAAGGAAACTATATTCTTGTTTAATTTGGTTAACCTCAGACTTTTTAAAAAAAATATGTGAGGTTGAGTACTTCTATTAAATGTTGCCTTTTGCTTGAATAAAATTCACAGGAATTAAATCAACAGCTAGAGAAAAAGAAAGAAGTGGAAAAACGTGAAAAGAGAAAGATAATTGCTGAAGAAAAGCACAAGGAATGGGTTCAGAAAAAGAATGAACAGGTAAGGAGAAAAAAGTGCACACACATACTGACGTCTCCTTTGCAAAGTCTTCGTCCTGTTACTCCTTGTCATTACCTATGTTTTCTCATTTTCTCTTAGATTCTTTCTTTCTTCTCTGACCTGATTTTTTTTTTCTCCCCTCAGGGACATTTATCAGATCTTTTGCCCTTTGCTCTCTGCTTCTCTCCCTTTTCCCTCATGTGGCTTCCACTCGTATCTGACTGCAAGTAGTCATGAAGTTTGTGTCTCCAGACCTGACCTCCCAGAACCTTGGATTTTCATCTGTTAGGTCGGTAGGCACCTCTTGACCTGCAAATCTAAAACAACCCATTTTTATCCATTCTCCTCTGATAGAACCATCATTCTGACTCCTTGATTTCTGATATTAGTACTACTCTCATCTCAATCACCTAGGCATAATCAGAATTCTTTTGTTTCTAATCATCCTCACCTTTCCTTTACAGTCACCACTCTCCTGTTTGTGATCTCTTCCTGTCAGGTCTCATTACATTTTTCAACTTATTTATTGTTTATTTCCCCATACTGAAATGTAAGCCCCATAAGGGCAGGGATTTCTGCCTTTTTGTTCAGTTACCCAGCAGCTAGATCAGTACCTGATGCTTAAAAATGCCCCAAAATATGATTTCATCCTCTTTGTCCTTGCCAGACTAATCTTGCCAAAAAGTCAAGTGTCATCCTCAGTTCAAAATACATCTTTCATGATTCCCCACTGTCCTCTGAATAACATTTGAACTGTTCTAGCCTGGCTGGTTAAATACCTTCTACTCTCTGCTCTCCGAGCCACATCTCCTTCCACCTGTGCTGCCCTTCATTCCATACTGTCGGCTTCTGACTGGCATCTTTGGGGAGCACACTCAGGATAAGCATGGCCCATCTTCTTGGAGTATTAGTGTTGCTGGAAAATTTTGAGAGGAAAAATGTTAGTTTTATGTTAAAGCAAGCACAGATATTTAATAGAGTAGAACATAAATTTTATATTATTTTTAAAATACACAGTAGATTTCAAAGAAATCTTGGGCTTTGGACTGTGCTCCCAGCCCCTAGGAATATATGTTCATGAGAAGTTTTGAGAACACTTCCTTTTTTTTTTTTTATATGGTATCTATCTCCTCAGTATGGGATCTCATCACATTTTCCACCCTACCTTTCCTTTTATTATCCAACTCAAAGTATTTCCTACATGAAGCTGATCACATGCTGGAAATTCTTTTCTTCTCTGAGTCTTTGTTTAATTTATATCACTTTATACAAAATACAGTGCAGTATATGATATATTTTGTTGCTAGTTGTATTATGCACATGTCTTTACTTCCCTTGTAAATTTTTTGTTTTTTTTAATAAATTTATTTATTTTTGGCTGCGTTGGGTCTTTGTTGCTGCACTCAGGCTTTTTTCTAGTTGTGGCTCACAGGGGCTACTCTTTGTTGTGGTGCGCGGGGCTTCTCATTGTGGTGGCTTCTCTTGTTGTGGAGCATGGGCTCTAGGCATGCGGGCTTCAGTAGTTGTGGCTTGCGGACTCTAGAGCGCAGGCTCAGTAGTTGTGGCGCACGGGCTTAGTTGCTCCGCGGCATGTGGGATCTTCCTGGACCAGGGCTCGAACCCATGTCCCCTGCATTGGCAGGTGGATTCTCAACCACTGCACCACCAGGGAAGCCCCCCTTGTAATTTTAAGACTCTTAAGGATAGGATTTTTTTGATATTTGTGTTTTTTTTAAGAGTTATTTTTTATATTTTTATCGATTACAAGATCTAACTAACATAATGCTTTGTAATATAGTAAGCATTTGTTTTTGGAATAAATGAGTGAATGAATAAACGTATCATTTTCCTTTCAGTTTTAATACAGTCTTGTATTAAACCTCAAATTAGAAATTTTAAAAATATTTATCTTGTCACTTTGTTTTCTGTTGTGATTTTTCTACACATTTAGAATGGTACTTTTATTATTAATATCCAATTTTATGAATTCAGTCAAATGTTTGTTTAAGTTGTAAGACAAAAGTTTTACTTCTAACTTTTGGGTCCTAACTATTATTGAATGTAATGCCTAGTGGTATTAATAATAGTACCTAGTAAATAATTCCAGTAAATTGAAGATGACATAGCTTTCTTCATCTAAGTATTATAAGAAGGAAATTGGCTAGGCATGTGTATGTTGTAACCATAAATATATTTGTTCTTTACTTCAGAAGTAAATTATTTTTTTTAAGTTTGCTACATCCCATAATACAAGAAAGAGTTCTTTGTGAATAAATGCCAAAATCAAAATAAGCCTGTGTGACTACAACCAAGCTTTGAGTGATACTTTTTTGAAGTTTATAGCTAGAAAATAAAAGTTTTGCATGTATTGAAGAGTATGCTCTCTCCTCTAAAAGCTTCTCTTATCTTCTGACTCCATTAAGCTCATTTTACCATGCTAATCAAACATAGTTGTTGTTTGTCTAAGAATGTAGAGATGATATATTCTCTGTTTTAATTAGTGGCAGTAGATCTAATCCAATTATTTGAGAAAAATTATTTCTTTCTTTTGGAGGGAAGTGGCTTGCCCTGACATAAATCACTAATTATCGAAAGCAAGATTCCATAAGGTTGAGAAGAGTTTAAAAATGAACCTTGAGAAATTTACTTATTCTGCAGAATTCCTGTGCATATTAAGGAATAATTGATCACTCTAATTTTTTTTTTTTTTTTTTGCCTTAAGAACTATCAGATTTCTTATTTCAGTCTTGGTTATACTTACCTCTATTTGTAGAGACTGCTCTTCTGGTTCTTCTCTTCCTGTCTGGCATCTAGCTTTTTTCTCCTCTGTTTACATTTCATGGTGTGTGGTCCTCTGCTGCTTCCAGCTTCATTCACATTTTAGATATATCTGTGGCATTATTTTCTCTAAGTCATTTTCACTGTGTTCTATCAAAAAATCAGACAAAAAGAATTTATGTATCCATTAGCAAAGCTAATTTCTTATATTGTGCTATAAATTGTTAAATCCTTTTCAAATAAATGGCTTATCTCAGCTGGTACTCTGACGTTTGTGTTGCCATGCTAATTCATTTTTTAGATTTGTTTTTTACAGTGTGTTACCACATATTTTGCAAAAGGGCATTTGCCTTCATTGTTTGAGAATTAAAAATGTTTATTTTTAAAGTTTTTTTAAACCATGGAACTGCTTTTTTAATGTAAAACATTAATTCCAATCAGCAAAGTGTATGATTGATAACACTGTCATCAGTGCATCATTCATGCATTCAGCACGTTTATTATGTGCCAGATACTATTGAAGGAACCAAAATAGAAATTCAGAAACTTTGAGTAGTCAGTCAGTTGGTTTGTTAGTTTCCTTTAGTTTGAAGAAACAAAGGTTCTCTCAGGGCACCATCATCTTAAAAAAAAAAAAAAAGAAGGTTTATTGTTATTCTCTGTGTGGTACAGAACTGCAGTGCCAGAAAATCTGAAGCCACTTAGTGGCTGGCTACTCTCTCTCAGTACTTCTCTCTGAATGTCTGCTCTGGTCTCCTTTTGCTAACTAAAGGCATTTTATCCTCTCTTCTGTAGTTTAAATGCTGCAGAGGGCCTGTCTGATGTTTTAAAATCAACTTCATTGAGCAATAATTTACATACAATAAAACACACCTATTTTAAGTTTGATGAGGTTTGACAAGCTTATGTACCTGTGAAACCGACATTATAGTCAAGGTAGAGAACATTTCCTTCACTCCAAATAGTTACCTTGTGCTCCCTTGCATTCAGCCCCTGCTTCCCACCAACTAACCCCAGCTCCAAGGAAGGATAAGTCTGCTTTCTGTTCCTGTAGACTAGATTTGCCTTTTCTAGAATTTCCTATAGGTAGAATCATTCAATATATATTCCTTTGTGTCAGGCTTCTTTTGTTTTTAAAAATTGCCGATATTTCATGTATTAAGATTGTTCCTTTTTATTGCTGAGTGATAGTCTATTCTGTGGAATACCACAAATTGTCTATCCATTCACTAGTTGATGGATAATTGGGTTGCTTCCAGTTTTGGGATATTATGAATAAAATTCTGTGACCACTTATGTACAAGTCTTTTTGTGGATACTTGTTTTCATTGCTCTTGGTTAAATGCCTAGGGACTGAATTGCTGGGTTGTATGGTAAGTGTGTGTTTAACTTTAAAAAACAGTTCGGCAATTTCTTATAAAGTGCTTGTGCCATTTCTACATTCCTGCCACTATTGTCTGAAAGTTCCAAGTGCGCCACATCCTTGCCAGATTCTCAGTCTTTTTAACGTTGTCATTCTATTAAGTGTGTAGTAGTATATCATTGTTGTTTTAATTTCCATTTTCCTGAGATCTAATGATATTTGCCATCTTTTCATAAGCTTATTCTCTTTGTCTACTAGGGCTGTCGTGACAAAATACTGAATACCACAGATTGAGTGGCTTAAACAACAGAAATTTATTTTCTTACAGATCTGTAGGCTGACAGTCCAAAATGAAGGTGTCTGTAAGGTTTGGTTTCTCTTGCAGCCTCTCTCTTTGGATTGCAGATGACTGCCTTCTCTCCATACCCTCACATGGCCTTTTCTGTGTGCGTGCCCATCCATGATGTCTCTTCTTCCTTTTGTAAGGACACCAGTCCTTTTGGATTAGGGCCCCACCTTTATGAACTTGATTACCTCTTTAAAAGTCCTATCTCAAAATACAGTTACAGGCTGGGGGATCAAGATGGTGGAGGAGTAGGACAGGGAGCTCACCTACTCCCACAAAAACATTCAGAACACATCTGCAAGTGGAACAATTCACATAGAACATCTACTGAACGCCAGCAGGAGACCTCAAACTTCTGAAAAGACAAGAAAACCTCCAAGTACTGGGTAGGACAAAAGGAAATAGAAAGGAATCGGGATGGGCCTGCACCACAGGGAGGGAGCTGTGAAGGAGAAAAGGTTCCCGCACCCTGGGAGTCCCTTCACCGGTGGGGGATCAGCCTGGAGGGAGGGGGAGCTTCAGAGCCTGGGAGGAGAGCACAGCAACCGGTTTGCAGAAGGCAAAATGGAGAGTAACCTGCACAGAAGGTCGGCACCACCACCTTGCGTTCTCCAGACTGAGATGCTCCTCTGTTGATGCAGGTGGGGACTGGATGCTCAGAGGTCAGACCCAGGGAAAGGACTGGGGTTGGTTGTGCAGAGACAGTCTGCAGAGGCTAGCTTGTGGCACCTGAGGGTGTACTCAGAAGAAGCTGGCGCCTGCCAGAAAAGCAAGGTGCCACTATTAGGGGCACATGAGGAGAGGGGCAGGACCACCATAAGTGCTTCTTTCCCTGTAAGTGCTCCCAGGCAACGGGACACTGCCTACAGAAGCTCTGGGGGTGGGCTCAAGTCACCACTGCAATCATGGGCTCCATAGGCAGGCACGGGCCACCACTACGAGATCTGCAAGAAGTTGCCAAGCGCTGCCCACACTGTCTTGGGAGTGCACAAGGGCTGCTGCACCTGCACACCCCATATCAAGGGGATAACAGCCAGCCCATGCTGAGGAAAGAGACAGTAAGCATCCAAACTAAAAGCAGCCCCTTGATTCTGGAAAAGATGGTGGAGTAGAAGGCCTTGAGCTCACCTCCTCTCATGAAAACACCATAATCACAACAAACTGCTGAACAGCCATCGACAAAGAAGACTGGAACCTACCTAAAAACATAGTTTACATTCAAAGACAAAGAAGACGCTGCAATGAGATGGTAGGAGAGGCGCTTTCATAACATAATCAAATCCCATACCCGCCAGGTGGGCAACCCAGAGACTGGAAAATAATTATATCGAAGAGGTTCTCCCACAAGAGTGAAAGTCCTGAGCCCCACTTCAGGCTCCCCAGGCTGAGGGTCTGGCATCAGGAGGAGGAATCCCAGAGCACTTGGCTTTGAAGACCAGTGGGGCTTGAGTGCAGGAGCTCCACAGGACTGAGGGAAACAGAGATTCCACTCTTGGAGGGCACACACAAGGTTTCATGTACACTGGGACCCAGCACAAAGCAGTAATTCCATAGGAGCTTGGGCTGAACCTACTTATGAGTCTTGGAGGGTCTCCTGGGGAGGTTGGGATTGGCTCTGGATCACTATGGGGGGGGGCAAGGACACTGGTGGCAGAGGACCCAGAGAATATTGATTGGCTTGAGCTCTCCCAGACGTTGCCATTTTGGCACCAAGACCTGGTGCTACCCAGCAGCCTACAGGCTCCAGTGCGGGAATGCCTTAGGCCAAACAACCAGCAGGATAGAAACACAGCCCCACCCATCAGCAGACAAGCTGCCTAAAGCCGTGCTGAGCTTACAGCCACCTCTATACACACCCTTTGACATGGTCTGCCCACCAGAGGGAGAAGACCCAGCTCCACACACCAGTGGGTAGGGACCAGTCCCACCAGGAAGCCTGCACAAGCCCCAGGACCAACCTCACCTACCAGAGGGCAGACACCAGAAGCAAGAGGAGCTACGATCCTGCAGCCAGTGGAAAGAAGACCACAAACACAGAAAGTTAGACAAAATGAGATGGCAGAGAAATATGTTCCAGACGAAGGAACAAGATAAAAACCCACAAGAACAACTGAAACAAGTGGAGATAGGCAAACTACCTGAAAAAGAATTTAGAGTAATGATAGTAAAGATGATCCAAAATTTCTAAAAAGAATGGAGGCACAGATTGAGAGATACAAAAGATGTTTAACAAAGAGAATATCTAAAGAATAAACAAACAGATGAACAATACAATAACTGGAATGAAAAATACACTAGAAGGAATCAATAGCACAAGAATTGAGGCAGAAGAATGAATAAGTGAGCTGGAAGACAGAATGTTGGAAATCACTGCTGCAGAACAAAATAAAAAAAAAGAATGAAAAGAAATGAGGACAGTCTTGGAGACCTCTGGGACAACATTAAATGCACCAACATTAGCACTATAGGGTCCCAGAAGGAGAAGAGAGAAAGAGCCTGAGAAAATATTTGAAGAGATTATAGCTGAAAACAACCTTAACATTAGAAAGGAAACACTCAAGTCTGGGAAGCACAGAGAGTCCCATACAAGATAAACCTAAGGAGGAACATGATGAGACACATACTAATCAAACTGACAAAAATTAAAGACAAAGAAAAACTATTAAAAACAACAGGGAAGAGAAACAAATAACATACAAGGGAATCCCCATAAGGTATCTGCTGATTTTTCAGCAGAAAATCTGCAGGCCAGAAGGGAGTGGCTGATGTTTTAAAGTGACGAAAGGGACAAACCTACTACCAAGAATACTCTACCCAGCAGACTCTCATTCAAATTTGACGGAGAAATCAAAAGCTTTACAGACAAACAAAACCTAAGAGAATTCAGCACCACCAAACCAGCTTTGAAACAAATGCTAAAAGAATTTCTGTAGGCAGAAAAGACCACAACTAGAATCAAGATAATTATGAATGGGAAAGCTCACCAGTTAAGACAAACATAAAGCAAAGGTAGGAAATCATCCACACACAAATATGATATTAAAACCAGCAGTCGTGAGAAGAGAGTACAAATGCAGGATATTGATAATGCATTGGAAATTAAGAGACCAGCAAATTAACACAGTCTTGTACATATATAGACTGCTATGTCAAAACCTTTTGGGAACCACAAACCAAATATCTACAATAGATACACACATGAAAAAGAAAAAGCAACCCAATCACAATGCTAAAAGATAAACATCAAATCACAAGAGAAGAGGAAGGGAAGAAAAAAGACCTACAAAAACAAATCCTAAACAGTTAACAAAATGTCAGTAAGAACACACATATCGATAATTACCTTAAATGTAAATGGATTAAATGCTCCAACCAAAAGACACAGACAGGCTGAATGTATACAAAAACAAGACCCATATATATGCTGTCTACAAGAGACCCACTTTAGCCCTAGGGACACACAGAGTGAATGTGAGGGGACGGAAAATGGTATCCCATGCAAATGGAAATCAAAAGAAAGCTGGAGTAGCTATACTCATATGAGATAAAATAGACTTTAAAATAAAGAATGTTAGAACAGACAAGGAAGGCCACTACATAATGATCAATGGATCAATCCAAGAAGAAGATATAACAATTATAAATATATATGCACCCAACATAGGAGCACCTCAATACATAAGGCAACTGCTAACTGCTATGAAAAAGGAAATCGACAGTAACACAATAATAGTGGGGGACTTTAACACCTCACTTACACCAATGGACAGATCATCCAAAATGAAAATACATAAGGAAACAGAAGCTTTAAATGACACAATAGACCAGGTAGATTTAATTGATATTTATAGGACATTCCATCCAAAAACAGCAGTTTACACGTTCTTCTCAAGTGCGCTTGGAACATTCTCCAGGATAGATCACATCTTGGGTCACAAATCAAGCCTCAGTAAATTTAAGAAAATTGAAATTATATCAAGCATCTTTTCTGACCACAATGCTATGAGATTAGAAATGAATCACAGGGGAAAAAACTTTAAAAACACAAACACATGGAGGCTAAACAATACGTTACTAAATAACCAAGAGATCACTGAAGAAATCAAAGAGGAAATCAAAAAATACCTAGAGACAAATGACAATGAAAACACGACGATCCAAAACCTATGGGATGCAGCAAAAGCAGTTCTAAGAGGGAACTTTATAGCTATGCAAGCCTACCTCAAGAAACAAGAAGAATCTCAAATAAACAATCTAACCTTACACCTAAAGGAACTAGAGAAAGAAGAACAAACAAAACCCAAAGTTAGCAGAAGGAAAGAAATCATAAAGATCAGAGCAGAAATAAATGAAATAGAAACAAAGAAAACAAGAGCAAAGATCAATAAAACTAAAAGCTGGTTCTTTGAGAAGATAAACAAAATTGATAAACAATTAGCCAGACTCATCAAGAAAAAGAGGGAGAGGACTCAAATCAATAAAATTAGAAATGAAAAAGGAGAAGTTACAACAGACACCGCAGAAATACAAAGCATCCTAAGAGACTACTACGAGCAACTCTATGCCAATAAAATGGACAACCTGGAAGGAATGGACAAATTCTTAGAAAGGTATAACCTTCCAAGACTAATCAGGAAGAAATTGAAAATATGAACAGACCAATCACAAGTAATGAAATTGAAACTGTGATTAAAAATCTTCCAACAAGCAAAAGTCCAGGACCAGATGGCTTCACAGGTGAATTCTATCAAACATTTAGAGAAGAGCTAACACCCATCCTTCTCAAACTCTTCCAAAAAATTGCAGAGGAAGGAACACTCCCAAACTCATTATATGAGGCCACCATCACCCTGATACCAAAACCAGACAAAGATACTACAAAGAAAGAAAGTTACAGACCAATATCACAGATGAATATAGATGCAGAAATCTTCAGCAACGTACTAGCAAACAGAATCCAACAACACATTAAAAGGATCATACACCATGATCAAGTGGGATTTATCCCAGGGATGCAAGGATTCTTCAGTGTACGAAAATCAATCAATGTGATACACCATATTAACAAATTGAAGAATAAAAACCATATGATCATCTCAATAGATGCAGAAAAAGCTTTTGACAAAATTCAACACCCATTTATGATAAAAACTTCAGAAGGTGGGCATAGAGGGAACCTACCTCGACATAATAAAGGCCGTATACGACACACCCACAGCAAACATCATTCTCAATGGTGAAAAACTGAAAGCATTTCCTCTAAGATCAGGAACAAGACAAGGATGCCCACTCTCACCACTGTTATTCAACATAATTTTGGAAGTCCTAGCCACGGCAATCAGAGAAGAAAAAGAAATAAAAAGAATACAAATTGGAAGTGTAGAAGTAAAACTGTCACTGTTTGCAGATGCCATGATACTGTACATGGAGAATCCTAAAAATGCCACCAGAAAACTGCCAGAGCTAATCAATGAATTTGGTAAAGTTGCAGGATACAAAATTAATGCACAGAAATCTCTTGCATTCCTATACACTAATGATGAAAAATCTGAAAGAGAAATTAAAGAAACACTCCCTTTTACCACTGCAACTAAAAGAATAAAATACCTAGGAATAAACCTACCTAGGGAGACCAAAGACCTGTATGCAGAAAACTATAAGACACTGATGAAAGAAATTAAAGATGATACCAACAGGTGGAGAGATATACCATGTTCTTGGATTGGAAGAATCAATATTGTGAAAATGACTATACTACCCAAAGCGATCTACAGATTCAGTGCAATCCCTATCAAATTAGCGATGGCATTTTTTAAGGAACTAGAACAAAAAATCTTAAAATTTGTATGGAGGCACAAAAGACCCCGAATAGCCAATGCAGTCTTGAGGGGAAAAAAACAGAACTGGAGGAATCAGACTCCCTGACTTCAGACTATACTACAAAGCTACAGTAATCAAGACAATATGGTACTGGCACAAAAACAGAAACATAGATCAATGGAACAAGATAGAAAGCCCAGAGATAAACCCACGCACCTATGGTCAACTAATCTATGACAAAGGAGGCAAGGATATACAATGGAGAAAGGACAGTCTCTTCAATAAGTGGTGCTGTGAAAACTGGACAGCTACATGAGAAAGAATGAAATTAGAACACTCCCTAACACCAAACACAACAATAAACTCAAAATGGATTAGAATGGATTAGTGACGTAAATGTAAGACCGGACACTATAACACTCTTAGAGGAAAATGTAGGAAGAAAACTCTTTGACATAAATCACAGCAAGATCTTTTTTGATCCACCTCCTAGAGTAATGGAAATAAAAACAAAAATAAACAAATGGGACGTAATGAAACTTCAAAGCTTTTGCACAACAAAGGAAACCATAAACAAGACAACTGTCAGAATGGGAGAAAATATTTGCAAACGAATCAACAGACAAAGGATCAATCTCCAAAATATATAAACAACTCATGCAGCTCAATATTAAAGAAACAAACAACCCAATCCAAAAATGGTCAGAAGACCTAAATAGACATTTCTCCAAAGAACAGATACAGATGGCCAAGAAGCACATGAAAAGCTGCTCAACATCACTAATTATTAGAGAAATGCAAATCAAAACTACAATGAGGTATCACCTCACACCAGTTAGAATGGGCATCATCAGAAAATCTACAAACAACAAATGCTGGAGAGGGTGTGGAGAAAAGGGAACCCTCTTGCACTGTTGGTGGGAATGTAAATTGATATAGCCACTATGGAGAACAGTATGGAGTTTCCTTAAAAAACTAAAAATAGAATTACCATATGATCCAGCAATCCCGCTACTGGGCATATACCCAGAGAAAACCATAATTCAAAAAGACACATGCACCCCAATGTTCTTTGCAGCACTATTTACAATAGCCAGGTCATGGAAGCAACCTAAATGAGCATTGACAGACGAATGGATAAAGAAGATGTGGTACATAAATACAATGGAATATTACTCAGCCATAAAAAGGAACGAAATTGGGTCATTGTTGAGACATGGATGGATCTAGAGACTGTCATACAGAGTGAAGTAAGTCAGAAAGAAAAACAAATATCGTATATTAACACATGTATGTGGAAGCTAGAAAAATGGTACAGATGAACTGGTTTGCAGGGCAGAAGTTGAGACACAGATGTAGAGAACAAACGTATGGACACCAAGGGGGCAAAGCCGTGGGGGTGTGGGGATGGTGGTGTGATGAATTGGGCGATTGGGGTTGACATGTATACACTGATGTGTATAAAATTGATGACTAATAAGAACCTACTGTATAAAAAAGTAAATAAAATAAAATTGAAAAAAAAAAAAAGTATGCAGAAGATCTAAATAGACATTTCTCCAAAGAAGACATACAGATGGCCAAAAAGCACATGGAAAGATGCTCAACATAACCAATTATCATTGAAATGCAAATCAAAACTACAATGAGGTATCACCTCACACCGGTCAGAATGGCCATCATCAAAAAGTCTACAAAGAATAAATGCTGGATAGGGTGTGGAGAAAAGGGAACTCTCCTACACTGTTGGTGGGAATGTAAATTGGTAGAACCAGTATGGAGAACATTATAGAGGTTCCTTAAAAAACTAAAACTAGAACTACCATATGATCCAGCAATCCCACTCCTGGGCATATATCTGGAGAAAACCATAATTCAAAAAGATAGGTGTACCCCAATGTTCATTGCAGCACTGTTTACAGTAGACAAGACATGGAAGCAACCTAGTGTCCATTGACAGAGGAATGGATAAAGAAGAGTTGGTACATACTTACAATGGAATATTACTCAGCCATAAAAAAGAACAAAATGCCATTTGCAGCAACATGGATGGACCAAGAGATTATCATACTTAGGGAAGTAAGTCAGAGAAAGAGAAATATCATATGATGTCATTCATATGTGGTATCAAATTTTTTAAAAATGATACAAATGAACTTATTTACAAAGCAGAAACAGACTTACCCATATTGAAAACAAAGTTATGGTTACCAAAGGTGAAACATGGGGGGTGGGGTGATAAATCAGGAGCCTTGTGATTAACATACGCACACTACTATATACAACAAGGACCTACTGTATAGCACAGGGAACTCTACTCAATATTCTGTGATAACCTATATGAGAAAAGAATCTGAAAAGTAATGAATATGTCTGTGTATAACTGAATCACTTTGCTGTACACCTGAAACTAAACACAACATTGTAAACCACCTATACTCCAATTTAAAAAAAAGAAAAAAAAGTTACATTGAGGATCAGGGCTTCAATATATGAATTTTGGTGGGACAGAATTCAATCCTTAGCACTATTGACCATTTCTACATCTCTTGTTTTTTTGTTTGTTTGTTTGTTTAGTTTAGTGTTTAAATTTTTCCCATTTTGTGTGTCTTAATAGTAAGTTGTAAGAATTCTTTTTATGTTCCTTTAAGTCCTGTAACATGTATTATAAATATTTCCTCCTTTTAATTTGTTTATGATATATTTAAAGAGCAGAAATTTAAAATTTTGGTTAAGTTCCATATTTCTGTTTTTTCTTTTATAGTTTGTGGGTTTTGTGTTCTATTAAAGAAACGTTTGCCTATGCCAAGTTTGTAAAAATATTCTCCATTGTTTTTTTCTAGAAGTTTTATAATTTCAGCTTTTACCTATTTGCATTTTGAGTTAATTTTAATGTTGGTTATGTGTTAAGGGTCAAGGTTCATTTTTTTGGAGTATGGATATACAGTTGTTCCAACACTGTGTTGAAAGATAATATTTTCCCTACTCAGTTACCCTCACATTTTTATTTCAAATCCATTGACCAAATATGTCTGGGTCTATTTCTGGACTGTATTCTGTTCAATTGATCTATGTCCTATGCCAGTACTACACTATCTGCTTACTATAGCTTTATATAGTAATTCTTGAATTTAAAAGTCTTCTAATCAAATAGTGTAAGTCTTCCAGCTTTTTTCTTCTATTTCAGAATTGTTTTAGCCACTCTGCACCCTTTCCATTTAGAATTAGCTTATCAATTTCCCTAATCATGCTTGCTTGAATAGTGCCTGATACTATTGGGATTGCATTAAATACATAGATCATTCTGGAGAAAATTGCTATTTAATAATATCAAATTATAAATCTATAAACATGATTTTTTTTTTCTATTTATTTAGGCCATATTTATCTCAGTTTTTTTCTTCTTTTTTTTTTTTTCAGTGTACAGGGGTATTATACGTCTTTTTTAAATGTATCCCTAAGTATTTCATGTTTCTGGTGACAGCAGTTATCTTGACTTATTCCTAATATTATCTTATAATTTTCATATTTGGTTTGGACTTTAGAGAAATAGTGGGCTCCTAAAATGAGCTTGGAAGTGTTCTCTTTTTCTCTGTTTTTTAAAACAATTCGTGTAGTAATTGGTACTGTTGCTTCCTTAGAAATGTGATAGACTCTACAAGTGAAGCAATTGGAGGCGAGAGTTTTCTTTGTGGGAAAGTTTTAAATTCTGAATTGTTTTTACAAGTAGAGGCTCATTCAGTTACTCTATTTCTTCTTGAATCGGTTTTGGAAAGTGGTATATTTTTAAGGAATTTTGACATTTTATTTAAATTGAATTTAGTGGCAAAAAATTGTTTTCAACATTCTCTCATATGTATATAAGAGATACGTAGTGATCTGTCATTTACCATCTGTGTGACCTTGGGCAGATTACTTAACTTCTTTGTGGGATTTAACCCAATAGTTAAATTCCAGCATTATTTCAATGGATATTGAGTTCTCAGCAAGACAGGATTTCCTTTTGCAGCTATTGGCAGACCAACAATAAGGAAATATAGCAACTTGGGGAATGACAGGGGCTTTAATTTTTTTATTTTTTTATTTTTTTGGCCTCGCCTTGAGGCTTGTGGGATCTTAGTTCCCTGACGAGGGATTGAACCTGTGCC
This sequence comes from Balaenoptera borealis, assembly GCF_965194805.1. Lineage (NCBI taxonomy): Eukaryota > Metazoa > Chordata > Mammalia > Artiodactyla > Balaenopteridae > Balaenoptera > Balaenoptera borealis. The sequence goes on from NC_138868.1 coordinate 31,455,392, forward strand.
CTTGGCAGTTAAAGCACAGAGTCCTAACCATTGGACCACCAGGGAATTCCCGTGCTTTGATTTTTAGGACCCGCCTTTCCTGCACAGCACTGGACATATGTTGTATGTAACTGATGTTTGTTACTTGGGTCTTATTTGAACTGCTTGTATTAAAGTATTCTACAAGATGCTTTTAAGGGAAGAATTTCTTGGCTCATATTTCTTTGCTCGATGAAGGGTGATGTATATGGCATTTGTATTGCATATACTTCATGTTTGCAGATTATTTTCTAAACCTTTGATAAAGAGAGCTAGCCATGTCATTGGTTATTTAGAATTTAGCTGTGTTGGTAGATTATCTTTTGAGTGAGAAAAGGAAGAAACATTGACTTATAGTCTGTGTCAAGTTTTTTCTTCAAGGGGCTAGATAAAATTTTAGGCTTTGTGGACCATACAATCTCTGTTGCAACTATTTAACTTTGCTGTTGTGGTGCAAAAGCAGCATAGACAATAAATATGCAAATAAATGTGTGGCCACATTTCAGTAAAACTTTATTTACAAATACAGGTGGTTGATGGACCATATTTGGCCTGCAGGCCATAGTTTGCCAATCTTTGGTCTGTGTAAGGCTTATAAGAATTACATAGCCAGAGATTTGTCTGTATATGCCCTTATAGCAGTACTTAATGGGCCAAAATTTGTGCTCTGTAACTCTTTGATGGTGAAAATTTATCCAAGTATTTGTATTGGCAAATTGTCTGGGGAATGTGTACATATGTGGCTCCTATTTTAGAGTGGGGGTAAACATCCATCAAAAAATATTAAGATTCAGGACAGTCTAATAGGTCATAATTTCTGTCCAGTAATTTACTCAGCAAATCTTTATAGAACACCTACTATTTACTTAACACTGTCCCAGGCTCTGAGTGTACTTTGTCAAGCAAGACCTTTGTTATGGCCATCATGAAACGTATACTCAAGCTGGTAGACTAAAATTGATCAGGTAAGTGCAGGTATGTTACATATTTTCATAAGCCACACTGTGTCAACCACTGTTTTACCACCTATCTTAAGAAATAACTGAAGTTTAGAAAATTACTGCGTATAACACTTCTTTCTTGTATGAGGATGATTACAGATATTCTAACTAAAATTCCTTCATTTTTATTTAAGAAAAGAAAAGAAAGGGAACAAAAAATTAATAAAGAAAGGGAGGAAAAAGCAGCAAAGGAACTGGAGAAAGAACATTTACAAGAAAAAGCAAAAGAAAAATATGAAGAATGGTTAAAGAAAAAAAATGCTGAAGAATGTGAGAAGAAGAAGAAAGAAAAGGTATTTTCAGTAAAGTGATCAGTTAGAATACATGACTTTCGTGTTGACATGTGCCAACTATATTGTATAAAGAGTTTCTAATAGAAAATTGGCACTATCTTATCATAATATAAATACATGTAGCTACCCCTACTTGTTATACTGTGATTAAGCTTCAGAAATGATTATGCATTTGTGGTTTTCTTAGGTTGAGAAGTATTAATAAGCCTATTGATATTTCTGCAGTCAAGTTCAAACTTTTTATTGTTGTTTATGCTTTTAAATATTATTCAGTGCACTTTTATGGACAGTTTTATTACATTATTATAAATTGCTATTCTATTTTAAAACAGCAAATTGCTTTTTTCTTCTTGGGTTTAATGTCTTATTGTTTAGAGGCAGCCACCTTCATATCACATCCCTGATCACGTTAAATTTTGCTCTCTATAGAGTTATGATTCAGTATTTCTGATCAGAAAGCCATTGGGATGGGGAGCTACTGGGGAAAAGTCAGTAGAATTTGAATAGAATTTTTAGTTACAGAATATCCCTGGAGATTCTTTGGTCTTGTCATTTTAAGGAAAAAGAAAAACAACGGCAGGCTGAATTACAGGAAAAAAAGGAAATAGCAGAAAAAAAGTTTAAGGAATGGTTGGAAAATGCAAAAAATAAACCTCGTCCAGCTGCAAAGAGCTATGGTTATGCCAATGGAAAACTCACAGGTTGGTTTTTGTGTTATGTGGGTTACATAAATATGGCTTGCAGGAGCGAATATTATATATTATGTTTCCTTTTGACAGAAATAGAAATGTGTAAAAATCATTTTTCTTTCAAATTACTATTTTCTGGAAGATTATAACATACTGTGTTCCTGTGGAGATACTACAAATTTGTTGTCATTCTCTAAAACCAGATACATTTTAAAGGCAATAGTGGCAAAACTGCAAAGTAATGATTTCTAACGTTAAGACACAAGTAAAATTTTCGTACATTCCTCGGATTTTAAAGCCTTAATCAGGATATACTGAAGGGGTCATTTTCTTCCCCTTTTCTAACCCTCTCTGAGGCAGAGCTTCCAGTGTCTTTGGCACATTCTTTTTGCAGGGTGGAATACTAGACAGCACATGAACCAGACACAGACCTGGTTGGCCTTTAGGCTTGGTCTGATTATAAATGGCAATGCATGTTTTTCTTTGTACTTCATGTTGGAAGCTCATGCCTTGCTGACAGCTGCCTTCACTTGTTTAAGTGATTTATTATTAAAAATACTCCCATTCTGTTTTGTTCACACAATAGGACATATTCCAGACTTTGTTTTGACCATCGTGGTGAAGTGTGTGTTGACATATCTATGCAGTCAAAGTGGGTTGCCAATGTCTGAATGACACATTCCTGCTGTCAGGATTTAGGCCTCTCCTGCACGTCACAGAGGTCATCCATTACAGCTACCGAGCAGTGTCTGCTCTGTTTTTTTGTTCTCTTGTTTGAAATAAGAGTAATAAGCAGTGGTTTTAACCAAATGATTGGATAGTAAAGTTAAAACTTAGGTGGAATATACATATTGACTAGAAGTTAATTGGTGAAATAATGTATTATTTTACTAACTTTTTTGCATTTAAATAAGTTTTGTTCTAATAAACATCTTTGCAAATGCTCTACTGCTCTTAATTATCAAAATTACAGTGATATTGTGAAATCTGATTAAGTGACAGTGATTTAGAATTTCAGTGGTTCTAAACAAGAATCTTGATCACTTTAGCTATATATGCAACATACATGTTTTTCTGCAAACTTTAGTGTCCGACTAGGGGAAACATGTACACAATCAGCGGTTTCCCAGACTGAGTTAAAAATGAAGATTTTGTTCAATTTAAGGGTTCTAAAATTAATTCTTAGGAGAACTTTTATGAGTTTTTATTTATATAGATTTGAACATTAATGTTCTTTGAATGCTTAGAATTATTTATATTTTAATTTTTACTTCAATACTTACTGTGTTTGAAAATATTTGAGAGTTCAAGTTTTAAATGAGTCAGATTGGTTTAATCAATGATATTTTTGCCCTTTTAATATTTTAACATTTTTCTATGAATTTTAAAATATGTAGTTTCTTTGATCTCAAAAAGTTTTCTTCTTGTTTTGTTCTGAATTTTTAATAATTTTAGGTTTTTACAGTGGAAATTCTTATCCAGAACCAGCCTTTTGTAACCCAATTCCATGGAAACCAGTTCCTGTGCCTCCTCCCAAAGAAGTGAAGGATCTATCAGGAAAGAAGACTAAAAGGCCTGTGATAAGCCAGCCAAACAGGTCATCCTCTCTGGTAATGCATAAAGCCAGAAGCACTCTTTGCCTTGGAACTCTGTGCAGAATACAAAGATAGTAGACGTGGGAAATTACATGCTTTTACCTGGAGCTATTTAATTTTAAAATCAGAAATTGTTTTTTTACTGCTCAATTAGTAGCTCAACATTTGATGTATTATTGATATGTTCAAATTTTTGCATTTGTATACAGAGTCCTTAGAGTTAATTGAGGAAGAAATTTTATACATTTTCATTTTTATAAACGCTTCAAGGTTGATCTTGGCATATTGTTTTGCAGGATAAGTGACTGAATCTAACAATTGTGTTTGTATTTAGCTTGTATTAAAACTACCCTCTAATATTAATAAAAGCAACAATTTTTCATGTGTTCTTTCATACTATATGTTGTGTATTTATGTTTATGAACATAGTAAGATTAAGTCGTTCAAACAAGCATTTCTAAACTGCATGCTCAAGATAATTCTTAGAAGAATCTAAATGGGTTAGAATCCCAGAGTAATCAAGAACAGTCTTTGTTGATGGCTTTTGGTGTATCTTTCCCTGTGTAAATATTTGTAAATCGCTAACTGAAGTCATGTTTGGTAACAGAGAAATGAAGTTTGGGTTTTGAAAGGAAAATTTAAAAACACTGTTTTGGGCTCAATCTTAGATTGGTATGTAGTAATCTTGAGACACTAATATTTTGCTATACTTTGCTATACTTTGTACAAATAGTTATACATTATAATTAGTTACGTTGTTAATTTTGAAATTAGAAATATCAATGCATTATTTTTTAATGTTAAATGTTGAGTGATATTTTACTGAAGTTGAAATCAAAAATCTTAATAAATACATGTTAAGGATAGTGTATCAACGGATTACTAAAGTAGCACTGAACGCTTTTTATTAAGTTTTAAAAGTCTGTATCTTTTTTTAGTGGGCTACGAAGAAATGAAAATTTGTTGGGGCAATATAAAGTTCAGTAAATTCATTTAAAAGTGATTCCTATTTGGACTGTATTTCATGTTTCTGCTAGGTTAGTCAGCTGTCAAGTTTCTAGTGATTAACCTGCAATGGTGTTGATCAACTGCAGGAAACAGCAATGGGATCTTTGAAGAATATTCATATTGTCAGAAATCTAGAAAAATTCATTTTTTTTTCCTGCTCATGGGGGTCTGTGAGCCCCATAAGGACTGAGCACTCAATTCAGGCATCTTCATTTGGTTTTATTTTATTTTTTTCACTTCTAAGCAGAGAACAGTTTGGGAGGAGTCAGAGTTTGTTGGGTCAAAATATTGGTGAGATTTTTGTGGCCTGACCATCCTTCTTGGAACCTCTTAGATGCGGTGAAATTTACAGGTGATCATTCTACGCGAGCAAATTCTCTTATGTAGAGAGAATGTAGAATTTGCCAGGGTAGCAATAAACTTGTGTGTAAAAAACAGCCTGTATAGGCTTGTGTTCCTGGGCATTTTAGATATAGTTGTTATATCTAAAAAATCTTCAATTTCACACAGATTAAGTCATCTAGGCAACTTTTGGCTATAACCGTAATACTAATAAGACTTTTCATTCAATCAGTAATTAATTAGTTTGACCAATGTTAGTTGAACATTTACTCTGTGAGACATGTTTTGCATATTAATTTAGGAATTTGAATGATATATTTCTTTAATTCAGTAAACATTTACAGCCTAGCCAGGAAAACATAGAATAAATGCTGTAATACATTATACTTAAAATCATGCCCAGAGTTCATCTGGGAACATAGATAAGAGATAGCTCAGCCTGAGAAGGGGTTAAGAAAGGTTACAAAGAGGAGGTGACATTTGAGTTGGTGAAAGATAAGCAGGAATTTTCTAGATGGTTATGAGGCTGACCATAACCATCATGAACATGTGGTGAGAAGTAGCTGGGAGAGAAACAGGGGTCGGAGTGAAAAGGTTCTGTATACTGCAGAATTTGGGCTTGATCCTGTGGGCTTGTGATACCCTGTTTTACTACCCCAATGGTGCATTCTTAAAAGATTTTGACTACCAAACATTTATTACTAAAATTCCATTTTTATTCATCAAAGACTTCTTCAAACCAATCAATACACCTGTTACTAGGAGATTAGTGTTTTTAACCTGAATCAATTTTTCTTAAAGTCAAGATACTTGGTATTATAGGCATTGTAAACTATATTAACTGTTTGAAATTTCTATTGAGGTTTTAAAAATATCTCTTTGACTCTACTGCTACTTGATTGGAACTGCTCTAAAATATCTAGGCAACCTATAATGTCAACAAATTCATGATCTGAAAGAAAGAACACAGGTATTATAGACCTAGCTTTATGTCTACTTATCTGGAAGGTGCCTCATTTTTTTCAATGTTCAATACCTTATCTAATTTAGAAACTTATTGTGGGGATGTAAAGTAATACATGGAAGTACCAAAAAATGCAAGTTTGTTTCTTTTTTGTATGGTGATAATTCTGATAAGATGTACCAATATTCTTTCTTTAGTGATAATTGATTTACATAATAACTAACTTTGTTTAACATACCAATCTTAACTGGTGATATATCAAAAATAAGTTAACTTGTCAGTACTTGGAGTGGATCTTCATTTACCCCTGTGCTAAGGGCAAAAAGTGAATACTGTTGTTTTCATTTTCTTCAAATTGAATCAATGTTTACTGAATACCTACTATGTGCGAGTGAGTATTCTAGATGCTGGAGATTCATCTGTGAATAAGAGAGGGTCCCTGCTGCCCACATGGGATCTTACATGACAGTGATAGGAAACAGATATTAAACGTGTAAACAAATAATTTATGTGGCTGTAGGTGCTATAAAGAAAATAAAACAGGGTACTATTGGGATAAATAGTGACTGGGTGGAGAAGCGGGTCCGCTCTTTTAGGTGGATGGGCATCTCTGAAGTGGCAACATGCTGCTGAACTAGCCTTGCCTTGCTAAAATCTGGAGAAAGAGGTAGCCGGTCAGAGGAAACAGCCAGTACAAAGGCTCCAATGCAGAAATGAATCTGATGTGTTTGAAGAAAGGTTGGTGTGGCTGGAGTGGAGAAAGCAAAGGGGAAAATAGTAGGAGTGAAGGTTGGAGAGTCAGGCAGGGCCAGATCATATATAATCCTGAGTTCAGTAGTTCAGATTGTGTCATAATTGTATTGGGAAGCCCTTGAAAGTTTTTAAGCAGGGAATTGATGTGATCTGTTTTATACTTTGAGATTACTCTGGCTGTGTGAGGAAACTGGCTTGCTGGGGACAAAGAATCAAAGCAGGGAGACTCATTGGGAGGATTTGCAGCATTCAGGAAAGAAATTGTGACAGTTTGTGTTAACGTGGCAGCAGCGACATGATAAGAAGTAGAGGTGGATTGGGGATGTATTTTGGAGGTGAGGCAAACAGGACCGCTAACATTTGGGTGTCTGGTTGAGGGAAGGAGGAAAAATCAGATATGACTTCTAGTTTTTAGGTCTGATCCACTGGGTGAATGGTGATAACTATCACAGAATTAGAATGTGTGATAGGAGCAGATGTATAGGCTGAGACTGGAAAGAGGGGAGTCCTTCAGAATTCTGTCCTAGGTCTGTTAGATTCGTGGTACAACTTAATATCCTGATAGAAATGGCAGTTAGGTATTTGTCTGATGCTCAGGGGAGAGCCAGGATTGGAGATACAAATTTAAGCAACATCAGTATGTAGGTGGTATTTAAAAGCATGGGACTGGATCAGGTTACCTAGGAAGAGTTCAGATAGTAACAAGAGGGTGAGTATTCAGATATTTAGAAATTGAGCAGCTAGCAAGGACGCTGAGAAGGAGCAGCCATGAAGTAGAAGGAGACCCAGTAGAGTGTGATGGCACAGAAGCCACGAGTAGCAGTGTTAGAAGCAGGGAACTGTGCAGTCTGTCCAGTGCTACCTGAGGGATGAGGAGGACCAGGGAAGAGCCCTCCTTGTGGAAGATGAAGGTATGGTAAGATATGAAGGAAGGTCATCGGCATATGGTAAGATGAAGGAAGGTCATTGTTGACCTCAGTAGCAAACATGTATTGAATACTTTCTATATGCCTGGCAGTATTCTGTGTGCTTTTATATGTACTAACTCATTAATCCTCACAACAACCCTATGAGATACTTTTATTATCCTCATCTTATACTTGAGGAAACTGAGGCACCGAGAAGCTATGCTGCTTTTATACAAAAAAGTGAGTCACGGAATAGGGATAAGAACTAAGTCCAAAGTCCAAGCTTAACAACCATGTTCTATTTCCCTCCTATGTAATACATATATGATATGAAAAACTAGTATGAAAGTACAAAGTAAGTTGAAGAGAGAATGGGAGGTAACAAAGTGGAGACCATATCTGAAGACAACTCTTGGGAGAAGTTTTAGAGTGACGAGAAGATAAGTGAGGTGGGAGCTGGAAGAGGGCATAGGTCAAGGACATTTTCTGTTTGTTTTGCTTACAATAGGTGATAATAAACAGGTGTCCCTGCTGATGTTGATGATCTAGGTGAAGGAGGGTACTTGAAGATTTAGGAGAAATCAAGGACAGTTTAAGCAGTGCAATTCTTAAATAGCAAAAAAACCCCAAAAATGATGGCTTATGTGGGAGCACGGAAATTTCTTCCATTTTTTCAGGAGAGAATGCATAGTACGTAGGCTCAGATGTAGCTTGAGTTAATAGCATTGGTGGAAGGAGGAAGATATGGGCAGTTCTTGTCTGATAGCTTCTGGTTTTTCAATGAGGCCTGAAAGGGAGGCAAGGCCGTCAGCCAAGGGATGGCATATGTTGTTGCAAGTAGGAAGGGGAAAAGGTTACAGAGAAGTGAGCATTTTGGAGAGCGTAAGACACATTTACCAGGGAAATTAGTGGGACTGACCGATGGGCAATGTTATTTGCCATTTGATACTTTTGGTCCAAAAAGGGACCAATTAGCAGGATCCTGTCATGGTTTTCTCCATTTCTGGAGGAAAGTTTAGCTACTTGGGTTTAGGAGCAGAGTAAGGCTTAATTAGGGTTGGACAAGCAAGGCAAGTAGGATGGAGAGAAAGGAGCAAACTGATCTCAAGGGGGTGATCATAGCACTGAAATACGGTATTTTACAAGGGCTGAGTGATGGGTGGTGAGGAAGAGTTTTCAGTTGATGAGTGTTTCCAGTGCTGTTGGAGAATGTTGGGTCGGGGGTGCTTGAGGGAAACTGGAGAGGAAGGAGCTTGTAGTTAGAAGGTGGTGACAACAAGATCCAGAGTATGACCACAGCAGTGGTGACCCAGATGGAGTATATCAATGAAGTTGAGGAAATTTAAAAAGTAAGAGGCCAGAGTATTGGAAGGATTTTTTTTTTTTGAATATGGATGTTGAAATTGTCAAGGATTATGATAGAAGTAGTGGTAGAAAGAAAGTTGGTGAGCCGGGTGCTAGAGTTTCAGTGAACCAATGTAACTTATTAGCCAGGTAATAGTCAAAAAGAGCAATATTGGCTAGTATGGTCAGATGAAATATTCTTCAGAAGAACTTGGAGTTTTGAAGAAGGTAGAGAGGTTTAGAAGTGGCCATGGTGAATAAGGTAGGTAGGGATAGTACCTCCCTACCAACTCTAAGCCTCAAGGTTTATATATCCCAGAAGTAGGGGACTGCAAAAGAAGAGCATTGTCAGGGGTCCATTGCAGGCATGAAAAACTTTTAAAAGTATTTCAAAAAAAAAAAAGGGGGGACTTCCCTGGTGGTCCAGTGGTTAAGTCTCCACACTTCCAATGTAGGGGGTGCGGGTTCAATCCCTGGTCAAGGAACTAAGATCCCACGTGCCGTGTAGCCAAAAAAAAAAAAAAAAAAGTTTCAAGAGCAGGATGGGGGCGGTACAGGGAGGTAGAGGCCAAAGACAGAGCTAGCAGTAATGATATAGTGGAACTATTCCAGGGAGAGGTGACAGGATCAGATGAGGACAGTAGAGATAGAGAAGAGATGTGTGAAAAATCTGTCCAAAGTAGAACTTGTTTTAGAGCTGACTGGTGATGATAATATTAGCAGAGAAAGGGAATACAGAAAAGAAGGACAGATTTGGGAGTAAGAAACTGCAGGGGTTTTTTGTTTGTTTTCTTTTAAATTGTTTGTCATGGTAGTAAATGCACACGGTGTAAAAATAAAAAAGTAATAAAAGCTTTGCCTCACTTCTCGCTACCTCACAGTCCTGCTTCCAGGGGGATATTTACTTGTATTACTTCTTTGATAATTTCCTCCCCACAGAATTCTCTGTTGTCTTTTTCTGTAATTTGTTTAGGCAATTATTGTCTTCCTGAATCAATTCTCTAATTATTTTTTAAAGTGTTTTTTCCCCTCTAATCTTACTTTTTTTTTTCTTTTCCCTGGTGAGAGGGACTACTTTTTGTGAGATTTCTTTGATGTTATCTTCTAATTTTTGAATAATTTTTTATGGCTATCTTATTTTAAATTCCAAGCACTCTTTGTTTTTTCTGCTTATTCCCTTTTTCATAACATCCTGTACTTACTTTATTGTTGTAATATCTTTTCTCATCTCTAAGTACATCAATTGCCATTTTTTTTCTTCGTACTTAATTGGCTCTGTTTCTTCCGGGTGCCTTTTTTCCCCCTTCATTTTCTCGTTTTCAGTTCTCAAATGTTTGTTAATCCCCGTCCGACATTTATGTTCACAATGTGAATTTCTGTCTGTTCATACTGAAGAATGGGGCATTAAGAAACCTGAATGGAAGCTATGTCGGCATAAGCAGGGCTTGTTGATGGTGGATTTTGTTGTTGAGGGAACCTCCAAATACCTGGAAGGCTTCCCCTTAGGCTATTTAGTTTCTCAGAGAAGATTCTTCTAATCTTCCTGGTGAATACAAACCAGCTGCAGTTTTCCTGTGTAGCATCTGAGAAGGTGGCTCTGTATATCACATTTCATTATGAAACACTGTCACTTTACCTGTGTTTCAGTTCAGATAGCGCATAAGCTCTGTTCTCCGTGGTACCTGGGCTCTCCATATGCTGAGCCCTTCCAGGGTTCTGTAGGCTGAATCAGCTTTCTTTCCCCTCTTCACACCCTGCCCCCACCCAGTATCTATTTTATCATTTAGAAACCTTTAAAAGGAAAAGAGAAACGGAAGGGGAAAAAAGGCACCTGGGAGAAACAGAGCCAATTTAAAAAGCAGAAAAAAATTGTAACTCTTATTAATATTATTAGTGATGAGATAAAACACCACATCCCTACTGTCCTAACCCCCCTACTCTCCTAAGTCAGTTATTTTCACCTCTGTCCATTTTCCACCTTCCAGAAATTTGTTGAAATCTTTAGTTAGCTGTTCTCTTCTGTCCTCTTTACCCTTGTGGATTTGTACCTTTTTTTCCCCCTTTCTTTCTTAAAGAAATTCCTTTGCCATCATTTTAGCAGAGATTGGGGAGGGAAAGGAGATAATTGTGTATGATTATTCTGTTGTATTTAATTGGAAATCTTTAGTTGTAAACATATTGACATGGGGTACTTGTGGAGATGAAAGTTTATTGCCCAGGTGAGAAATACAGTTTAGGGATAGATATTTAGACCTCATCAGTTTGACCTAATTATTGAAGCTATGGGGATGGATCACATTTCCCAGGAGAAGTTTGAAGCATGATATTCATTCATTCATTCAACACATATTTATCAAATGCCTACCGTATGCTGACAGGGAGAAAATGGACTAGGCTGGAATATAGAGAAAGGACATAAAGAATGTAGGGATAGGGAGAGGGGCCAAGACAGTGGAGTAGAAAGACCTTGAGCACACCAAAATCACAACTGTCTGCAGAACAACTATCTATGAAACAGACCAGAATCTAACAGAAAAGATTTTCTACAACTGAAGACATAAAGAAGGAACCACAACAAGATGGGCAGGAATGATGGACTTGTGATATCAAGTCCTATACCTTTGGGTGGGTGACCCACAGACTGGAGAATAATTATATTGCAGAGGTTTTCCCACAGGAGTGAGAGTTCTGAGCACCACGTCAGGCTCCCCAGCCTGGGGGTCCTGTACCAGGAAGATGAGCCCCTAGAGCATTTGGCTTTGAAGCCCAGCAGGGCTTATTTTGGGAGCCCCACAGGACTGTGGGAAATAGAGACTTCACTCTTAAAACGTGCACACAAAATCTCATGTGCACTGGGACCCAGGGCAAAAGCAGTAATTTGATAGGAGCCTGGGCCAGACCTACCTACTGGTCTTGGAGAGTCTCTTGGAGAGGTGGGGGCAGGGGGCCCCTGCAACTCACCCTTGGGACATAAACACTGGTGCCAGCCATATTTGGGAGCTTTCTACCACATGGGTACATCTGCTGGTGGCTGCTATTGTGGGATCCTCCCTCTAGCTCATTAGCACCAAGATCTGGCCCCACCCAACAGCCTGTAAGCACCAGTGCTGGGACACCTCAGGCCAAACAACTAACTGGTCAGGGACACAGCCTCACCCATCAGCAGACAGGCTGCCTAAAGACCTCCCAAGCCAACAGTCACCTCTAGACACAGTCCTAGACACAGCTCTGCCCACCAGAGGGCCAAGACCCAGCTCCACCCACCAGTGGGCAGGCACCGGCCATGGCCCCCAGGAAGCCTGCACAAGCCTCTAGACCAGCCTCACCCACCATGGGGCAGACACAAGACTTAAGAAAACCACAATCCTTAGCTTGCAGACCCAGCCCACCCACAGCAAGCCAGACCCTACCCTGGGAACAGTTGGGCCCTTGTCTTGCTGATCAGCAGGTCAACACAAGTTTCAGGACACTCTAGGCCTCATATCCAACTGTGTCAGGAACCAGTCCTCCCTCCACCCGTTATCTGACACCAGCTCTGGGAACCCTGGGCCCTGCAGCCACACTCCAGGACCTGGCTGTGCCTGATAAAAGTCTGGTACTAACTCCAGGACCTGGCTTCACCCACCAGTTAAGGGGCAACACCCTCGGAGTCTTCTAGACCCTGACTCTGCCCAACAGAGAGCCAGCACTAGACCTGGGGCCCACTGGGGTTCTGCAGGTAGCTGCCTTGTGGCCAGGCCCCACTAACCAGCAGCCAGCAGCATGTGCACAAGGCAGGGCCTGGAAACTAACCAGGCTAGGGACCAACCAAGCCTACCAGACTGCCCACATAGCCTGACACAATAGAAGGAAACATGCAGCCCTCTTAGGGGAAACACCTAGAACATATAGCTTGGGTGACAAAACGGGAGCTTGCTGGGATGCACAGGACATCTCCTACAGAAGGCCACACCTCCAAGGTTGAGAAACGTAATCAATCTACCACATACATAAAAGTACAAACACCAACTTGGACAAAATTAAGCAGCAGAGGAGCATGTTCAAGAAGAAGGAACAGTGGGAATTCCCTGGTGATCCAGTGGTTTGGACTCTGTGCTTTTACTGCTGAGGGTGTGGGTTCAATCCCTGGTTGGGGAACTAAGATCCCACAAACCGTGCAGCCTAGGCAAAAACAACAACAACAACAAATGAACAAGGTAAAACCCAAGAAGAACTAAGTGAAGTGGAGACAGGCACTCTACCAGAGAAAGAGTTCAGAGTAATGATCATAAAGATGATGAAAGAACTTGGGAGGAGAATGGATGAAGAGTGAGAAGTTAGAAGTTTTTAACAAAGAGTTAGAAAATACAAAGAACAAGCAAAGAGATATGAACAATACAGTAATTGAAATGAAAAATACACTAGTAGGAATCAGTAGTAGACTAAATGAGGCAGAAGAACGGATCAGTGAGCTGGAAGACAAAGTAGTGGAAATCATTGCCACTGAACAGAAAAAAGAATGAGAAGAAATGAGGACAGTTCAAGAGACATCTGGGACAACATCAAGTACACTAATATTCACATTATAGGGGTCCCAGAAGGAGAAGAGAGAGAAAGGGTCTGAGAAAATATTTGAAGACATAAGAGCTGAAAACTTCCCTAACCTGGGAAAGGAAAAAGTCACCTAAGGCCAGGAAGTACAGAGAGTCCCATACAGGATGAACCCAAAGAGGAACACATCAAGACACATTGTAATCAAAATGACAAACATTGAAGATAAAGAGAGAATATTAAAAGCAGCAAGGGAAAAGCAACAAATAACATACAAGGGAACTCCCATAAGGCTATCAGCTGAGTTTTCAGCAGAAACTCTGCAGACCAGAAGGGAGTGACACAGTATCTTTAAATTGATGGAAGGGAAAAACCTACAACCTATAATGTTATACCCAGTGAGGCTCTCATTCAGATTTGATGGAGAAATCAAAAGCTTTTCAGACAAGCAAAAGCTAAAAGAGTTAAGCACCACCAAACCAGCTTCACAACAAATGTTAAAGGAATTTCTCTAGGTGCAAAACAAAAGGTCACAACTAGAAACAAGAAAATTATGAAATGAAAAAGCTCACCGGTAAAGACAAACATACAGTAAAGGTAGTAAATCATCCACACACAAAAGTAGTAGGGTGGTTAAAAGACAAAACTACTAAAATCATCTGTATCCACAATAAGCAGTTAAGGGATAACAAAACAGTTAGATGTGAAATATAATATCAAAAACAGTAATAGTGAGGGGAGGAAACTACAAATGCAGGGTTTTTAAAATGCATTTGAAATTAAGAGATCAGCAACATAAAACAATCCTATATATAATTAATATATATTAAATAATATATAATTACAATATAATTTATATTAAACAATATATAATTATAATATATAATTAATATATATTAAATAATATATATTATATATGTATATATATGTGTATGTATATATATACTCTTATACAAAAACCTCACGGTAACTGCAAACCAAAAATCCATAATAGATATACACACAAGAAAGAAAAAGGAACCCAAACAAAACACTAAAGATAGTCATCAAATCACAAAAGAACAGAAGAGGAAAAAAAGACCTACAAAAGCCAAAACAAAAAAAGACCTACAAAAACCAAAACAATTAACAAAGTGGCAATAAGAAGAGACATATCAAATATTACCTTAAATATAAATGGACTAAATGCTCCAACCAAAAGACAGAGTGGCTGAATGGATAAAAAAACAAGACCTGTATATATGCTGCCTACAAGAGACTCACATCAGATCTACTGCCACACAGAGACTGAAAGTGAGGGGATGGAAAAAGCTATTCCATGCAAATTGAAATTTAAAAAAAAATCCAGAGTAGCAATACTTATATCTGAAAAAATAGACTTTAAAATATGGCTGTTACAAGAGACAAAGAATGATACTACATCATGATTAAGGACGCAATCCAAGAAATAAGATATATATATAACAATAGTGTATATGTATATATATATGCACCCAACATAGGAGCACCTCAATGTATAAGGCAAATATTAACAGAAATAAAAGGAGAAATTGACAGTAACACAATAATAGTAGGGGACTTTAAAACCTTACTTACACCAAGGGACCAATCATTCAGACAGAAAATCAGTAAACACGGACCATAAATAACACATTAGACCAGATGCACTTAATTGATAGAGAGCATTCCATCCCAAAGCAGCAAATTCACATTCATTTCAAGTGCACATGGAACATTCTCCAGGATAGATCACATGCTAGGCCGCAAAACCAGCCTTGGTAAATTTAAGAAAACTGAAATCATATCAAGCACCTTTTCCTACCAGAAAAAGATGAGACTAGATATCAACCAGAATGTCATGAGACTAGATATCAACCACAAGAAAAAAAGTGCAAAAATCACAAACACGTGGAGGCTACACCATATGCTACTAATCAACAGATGGATCACTGAAGAAATCAAAGAGGAAATTAAAACATGCCTAGAGGAAATGAAAACAGAAAGATGATGATCCAAAACCCATGGGATGCAGCAAAAGAAGTTCTAAGAGAGAACTTTATAGCAATACAAGCTTACTTCAGGGAATAATTAAAATCTCAAATAAACAACCTAATCTTACACCTAAAGAAACTAGAGACAGAACAAACAAAAGCCAAAGTTAGTAGATAGAAAGATATCATAAAGATCAGAGCAGAACTAAATGAAATAGACACGAAAACAAAAAACAGAAAGGAGCAATGTAACTAAAAGCTGGTTCTTTGGAAAGATAAACAAAACTGATAAACCCTTAGCTAGATTTGCCAAGGAAAAATTGGAGAGGAACCAAATCCATAAAATTAGAAATGAAAAAGGAGAAGTCACAACCAACATCACAGAAATACAAAGGATCATAGGAGACTACAATGAAAAACTATACACCAATAAAATGGACAACCTAGAAGAAATGGACACATTCTTAGAGAGGTACAATATCACAAGACCATACTAGGAAGAAATAGAAAATATGAACAGACCAATTTCCAGTAATGAAATTAATCAGTACTTTAAAAACTCCCAACAAACAAAAGCCCAGGACCAGATGGCTTCACAGGTGAATTCTACCAAACATTTAGAGACGAGTTAATACTTATCCTTCTCAAATTTTTGCAGTTAACTGCAGAGGAAGGAACACTTCTGGACTCATTCTCTGAGGTCAGCATCAACCTGATACCAGACAAAGACATCAAAAAAAAAAAAAAAAAAAAAGGGGAGGGTGGGAGGGAGGGAGATGCAAGAGGGAAGAGATATGGGAACATATTGTATGTGTATAACTGATTCACTTTGTTATAAAGCAGAAGCTAACACAACATTGTAAGGCAATTATACTTCAATAAAGATGTTTAAAAAAAAAAAAAGAGAGAGAGAAAGAGAAATTAGAGCCCAATATAACTGATGAACATAAATGCTAAAATCCTCAACAAAATATTACCAAACCAAATCCAACAATATATTAAAAGGATCATACACCATGATCACGTGGGATTTATTCCAGGGATCCAAGGATTTTTCAGTGTCCACAAATCAATCAAAGTGATACACCACGTTAACAAATTGAAGAAGAAGAACCATATGATCATCTCAATAGATACAGAAAAAAGCTTTTGATAAAATTCAACATCCGTTTACACTAAAAAGTCCCCAGAAAGTGGCCATAGAGGGAAAATACCTCAACATAATGAAGGCCATATATGACAAACCCACTGCTAACATCATACTCAATGGAGAAAAGCTGAAAGCATTTCCTCTGAGATCAGGAACAAGACAAAGATGCCCACTCTCGCCACTTTTACTCAACATAGTTTTGGAAGTCCTAGCCACAGCAATCAGAGAAGAAAAAGAAATAAAAGGAATCCAAATTGGAAAAGAAGAAGTAAAACTGTCACTGTTTGCAGATGGCATGATATATAGAAAATCCTAAAGAGGCCACCAGAAAATTACTAGAGCTCATCAATGAGTTCAGTGAAGTTTCAGGATACAAAATTAATAAACAGAAATCTGTTCCATTTCTCTATACTAACAATGAACTATCAGAAAGAGAAATGAAACAATCCCATTAAAAAATAGGCAGAACACTCTTTGACATAAATCACAGCAAAATTTTTTTATTCTATCACCTAAAAGGAAGGAAATAAAAACAAAAATAGACAAATGGGATCTAGTTAAAACTAAAAACTTCACATCAAAAAAAATAAGCAACCCAATTAAAAAATGGGCAGAAGCACTAAATAGACATTTCTCCAAAGACATACAGATGGCCAGAAAGCACATGAAAAGATGCTCAACCTCATTCATCATCAGAGAAATGTAGATCAAAACCACAATGAAATATCACCTCACATCTGGCAGAATGGCTATTATCAAAAAGAATCACAAATAACAAACACTGGAGAAAAAAGAACCCTTGTACACTGTTTGTGGGAATGTAAACTGGTGCCGCCACTGTGGAAAACAGTATGGAGGTTTCTCAAAAAACTAAAATAGAACTACAATGAGACCAGCAATTACACTCCTGTGTATATATGTATATAAAAAAAAATTAATTGGAAAAGATACATGCACCCCAATGTTCATAGCAGCGTTATTTACAAGTGCCAAGATATGGAAGAAACCTAAATGTATATCAAGCGATGAATAGATAAAGATGTGGTATATATATTCAATGGAATATATATACCTCATGGTAACTGCAAACAAAAATCTACAATAGATGCAAACACACAAAATAAAAAACAATCCAAACACAACACTAAAGATAGTCATCAAATCATAAGAGACTAGAACAAAAGAAGGGAATGAAAAGACCAACAGAAACAAAGCCAAAACAATTAACAAAGTGGCAATAAGAATACACATATCAATAATTACCTTAAATGTAAATGGATTAAATGCTCCAACCAAAAGACACAGACTGGCTGAATGGGTACAAAAACAAGACCCGTATATATGCTGTCTAAAAGAGACCCACTTCAGATCTAGAGCCACAAACAGACTGAAAGTGAGGGGATGGAAAATGTATTCCATGAGAATGGAAATCAAAAGAAAGATGGAGTAGTAATACACATATCAGACAAAATAGACTTTAAAATAAAGACTGTTACAAGAGACAAGGACACTATATCCCTACCATCAAGATGCTTGCACAGACCTCTTAGATAGCCTCATCCACCAGAGGACAGACAGCAGAAGCAAGAAGAACTACAAACCTGCATCCTGTGGAACAAAAACCACATTCACAGAAAGATAGACAAAGTGAAAAGGCAGAGGACTATGTACCAGATGAAGAAACAAGATAAAACCCCAGAAAAACAACTAAATGAAGTGGAGATAGGCAATCTTCTGGAAAAAGAATTCAGAACAATGATAGTGAAGATGATCCAGGACCTCGGAAAAAGGATGGAGGCAAAGATCGAGAAGATGCAAGAAATGTTTAACAAAGACCTAGAAGAATTAAAGAACAAACAAACAGAGATGAACAATACAATAACTGAAATGAAAACTACACTAGAAGGAATCAATAGCAGAATAACTGAGGCAGAAGAACGGATAAGTGACCTGGAAGACAGAATGGTGGAGTTCACTACTGCAGAACAGAATAAAGAAAAAAGAATGGAAAGAAATGAAGACAGCCAAAGAGACCACTGGGACAACATTAAACGCAACAACATTCACATTATAGGGGTCCCAGAAGGAGAAGAGAGAGAGAAAGGACCAGAGAAAATATTTGAAGAGATTATAGTCGAAAATTTCCCTAACATGGGAAAGGAAATAGCCACCCAAATCCAGGAAGCGCAGCGAGTCCCATACAGGATAAACCCAAGGAGAAACATGCCGAGACACATAGTAATCAAATTGGCAAAAATTAAAGACAAAGAAAAATTATTGAAAGCAGCAAGGGAAAAACAACAAATAACATACAAGGGAACTCCCATGAGGTTAAGAGCTGATTTCTCAGCAGAAACTCTACAAGCCAGAAAGGAGTGGCATGATATACTTAAAGTGATGAAAGGGAAGAACCTACAACCAAGATTACTCTACCCGGCAAGGATCTCATTCAGATTCGATGGAGAAATCAAAAGCTTTACAGACAAACAAAAGCTAAGAAAATTCAGCACCACCAAACCAGCTCTACAACAAATGCTAAAGGAACTTCTCTAAGTGGGAAACACAAGAGAAGAAAAAGACCTACAAAAACAAACCCAAAACAATTAAGAAAATGGTCATAGGAACATACATATCAATAATTACCTTAAACGTGAATGGATTAAATGCTCCAACCAAAAGACACAGGCTTGACGAATGGATACAAAAACAAGATCCATATATATGTTGTCTACAAGAGACCTACTTCAGACCTAGGGACACATACAGACTGAAAGTGAGGGGATGGAAAAAGATATTCCATGCAAATGGAAATCAAAAGAAAGCTGGAGTAGCTATACTCATATCAGATAAAATAGATTTTAAAACAAAGAATGTTACAAGAGACAAGGAAGGACACTACATAATGATCAAGGGATCAATCCAAGAAGAAGATATAACAATTATAAATATATATGCACCCAACATAGGAGCACCTCAATACATAAGGCAACTGCTAACAGCTATAAAAGAGGAAATCGACAGTAACACAATAATAGTGGGGGACGTTAACACCTCACTTACACCAATGGACAGATCATCCAAAATGAAAATAAATAAGGAAACAGAAGCTTTAAATGACACAATAGACCAGGTAGATTTAATTGATATTTATAGGACATTCCATCCAAAAACAGCAGATTACACTTTCTTCTCAAGTGTGCATGGAACATTCTCCATGACAGATGACATCTTGGGTAACAAATCAAACCTCAGTAAATTTAAGAAAATTGAAATCATATCAAGCATGTTTTCTGACCACAACGCTATGAGATTAGAAATGAATTACAGGGGAAAAAACGTAAAAAACACAAACACATGGAGGCTAAACAATACGTTACTAAATAACCAAGAGATCACTGAAGAAATCAAAGAGGAAATCAAAAAATACCTAGAGACAAATGACAATGAAAGCCGACGATCCAAAACCTATGGGATGCAGCAAAAGCAGTTCTAAGAGGGAACTTTATAGCTATACAAGCCTACCTAAAGAAACAAGAAAAATCTCAAGTAAACAATCTAACCTTACACCTAAAGAAACTAGAGAAAGAAGAACAAACAAAACCCAAAGTTAGCAGAAGGAAAGAAATCATAAAGATCAGAGCAGAAATAAATGAAATAGAAACAAAGAAAACAAGAGCAAAGATCAATAAAACTGAAAGCTGGTTCTTTGAGAAGTTAAATTGATAAACCATTAGCCAGCCCCATCAAGAAAAAGAGGGAGAGGACTCAAATCAATACAATTAGAAATGAAAAAGAAGTTACAACAGACATCACAGAAATACAAAGCATCCTAAGAGACTGCTACAAGCAACTCTATGCCAATAAAATGGACAACGTGGAAGAAATGGACAAATTCTTGAAAGGTATAACCTTCCAAGGCTGAACCAGGAAGAAATAGAAAATATGAACAGACCAAACACAAGTAAGGAAATTGAAATTGTGATTAAAAATCCTCCAACAAAAAAAAGTCCAGGACCAGACGGCTTCACAGGTGAATTCTGTGAAACACATAGAGAAGAGCTAACACCCATCCTTCTCAAACTCTTCCAAAAAATTGCAGAGGAAGGAACACTCCAAACTCATTTTATGAGGCCACCATCACTCTGATACCAAAACCAGACAAAGATACTACAAAAAAAGAAAATTACAGACCAATATCACTGATGAATACAGATGCAAAAATCCTCAACAAAATACTAGCAAACAGAATCCAACAACACATTAAAAGGATCATACACCATGATCAAGTGGGATTTATCCCAGGGATGCAAGGATTCTTCAATATACGCAAATCAATCAATGTGATACACCATATTAACAAATTGAAGAATAAATACCATATGATCATCTCAATAGATGGAGAAAAAGCTTTTGACAAAATTCAACACCCATTTATGATAAAAACTATCCAGAAAGTGGGCATAGAGGGAACCTACCTCAACATAATAAAGGCCATATACGACAAACCCACAGCAAACGTCATTCTCAATGGTGAAAAACTGGAAGCATTTCCTCTAAGATCAGGAACAAGACAAGTATGTCCACTCTCACCATTATTATTCAACATAGTTTTGGAAGTCCTAGCCACGGCAATCAGAGAAGAAAAATAAATAAAAGGAATACAAATTGGAAAAGAAGAAGTAAAACTGTCACTGTTTGCAGATGACATGATACTATACATAGAGAATCCTAAAAATGCCACCAGAAAACTACTAGAGCTAATCAATGAATTTGGTAAAGTTGCAGGATACAAAATTAATGCACAGAAATCTCTTGCATTCCTATACACTAATGATGAAAAATCTGAAAGAGAAATTAAGGAAACACTCCCACTTACCATTGCGACAAAAAGAATAAAATACCTAGGAATAAACCTACCTAGGGAGACCAAAGACCTGTATGCAGAAAACTATAAGACAGTGATGAAAGAAATTCAAGATGATACCAACAGGTGGAGAGATATACCATGTTCTTGGATTGGAAGAATCAGTATTGTGAAAATGACTATACTACCCAAAGCAATCTACAGATTCAATGCAATCCCTATCAAATTACCAATGGCAATTTTTACAGAACTAGAACAAAAAATCTTAAAATTTGTATGGAGACACAAAAGACCCCGAATAGCCAATGCAGTCTTGAGGGAATAAAACAGAGCTGGAGGAATCAGACTCCCTGACTTCAGACTATACTACAAAGCTACAGTAATCAAGACAATATGGTACTGGCACAAAAACAGAAACATAGATCAATGGAACAAGATAGAAAGCCCAGAGGTAAACCCACGCACCTGTGGTCAACTAATCTATGACAAAGGAGGCAAGGATATGCAATGAAGAAAAGACAGTCTCTTCAATAAGTGATGCTGGGAAAACTGGACAGCTACATGTAAAAGAATGAAATTAGAACACTCCCCAGCAGCATACACAAAAATAAACTCAAAATGGATTAGAGACCTAAATGTAAGACCAGACACTATAAAACTCTTAGAGGAAAACATTGGAAGAACACTCTTTGACATAAATCACAGCAAGATCTTCGATCCACCTCCTAGAGTAATGGAAATAAAAACAAAAATAAACAAAGGGGACCTAATGAAACTTAAAAGGTTTTGCACAGCAAAGGAAACCATAAACAAGACGAAAATACAACCCTCAGAATGGGAGAAAATATTTGCAAATGAATCAACGGACAAAGGATTAATCTCCAAAATATATAAACAGCTCATGCAGCTCAATATTAAAAAAACAAACATGCCAATCCAAAAATGGGAAGAAAACCTAAATAGACATTTCTCCAAAGAACACATACAGATGGCCAAGAAGCACATGAAAAGATGTTCAACATCACAAATTATCAGAGAAACGCAAATGGTCTTCATGAAAAAGTCTACAAACAACAAATGCCGGAGAGGGTGTGGAGAAAAGGGAACCCTCCTACACTTTTGGTGGGAATGTAAATTGGTAAAACCACTATGGAGAACATTATGGAGGTTCCTTAAAAAACTAAAAATAGAAATACCACATGACCCAGCAATCCTACTCCTAGGCATATACCTGGAGAAAAACATAATTCAAGAAGATATATGCACCACAATGTTCATTGCAGCACTATTTACAATACTAAAGACATGGAAGCAACGTAAATGTCCATCAACAGAGGAATAGATAAAGAAGATGTGGTACCTATATATAATGGAATATTACTGAGCCATAAAAAAGAACAAAATAATGCCATTTGCAGCAACATGGATGGACCTAGAGATTGTCATACTAAGTGAAGTAAGTCAGACAGAGAAAGACATATATCATATGATATCACTCCTATGTGGAATCAAATTTTTAAAAAATAATACAAATTAACTTATTTACAAAACAGAAACAGACTTACAGATAACGGAAACAAACTTATGGTTACCAAAGGTGAAACCTGGGGGAGGGGAAGGGGGAGGGATAAGTCAGGAGTTTGTGATTAATATATACACACTACTATATATAATATAGATAATCAACAAGGACCTACTGTATAGCACAGGGAACTCTGCTCAGTATTCTGTAATAACCTATATGGGAAAAGAACCTGAAAGAGAATGAATATATGTATATGTATAACTGAATCTCTTTGTTGTACACCTGAAACTAACACAGTATTGTAAATCAACTATACTCCAATATAAAATAAAAATTAAATTAAAAAACAAAATATGCACTCAATGTTAAAAAAAAAAAAGGACAGAAGAATGGAATAGACATTTTTCCTGAGAGGAAATGTAGATGGCTAACATGCACATGAAAAGATGCTCAACATCATTCGTCATCAGGGAAATGCAGATCAAAACCACAATGAAATATCACCTCTCATCAATCAGAATGGCTATTATCAAAAAGAACACAAATAACAAACATTGGCAAGGATGTGGAGAAAAGGGAACCCTAGTACACTGTTTGTGGGAATGTAAATTGGTGCAGCCACTGTGGAAGACAGTATGGAGGTTTCTCAAAAAACTAAAAATAGAACTACTATATGACCCAGAAATTCTACCCCTGGGTATATATTTTTTAAAAAACTCCACTAATTCGAAAAGATACATGCACCTCAATGTTTATAGCAGCATTATTTACAGTTGCCAAGATATGGAAGCAACCTAAGTGTCCATCAAGCAATGAATGGGTAAAGTTGTGGTATATATGTACAATGGAATAGTACTTAACCATAAAAAATGAATGATATTTTGCCATTTGTAGCAACATGGATGGAATTGGGGGGCATTATGCTAAGTGAAATAAGTCAAAGAAAGACACATATGTATGTGTATGATATCACTTATATGTGGAATCTAAAATATACAACAAACTAGTGACTATAACAAAAAAGAAGCAGACTCAGAGATATAGAGAACAAATTAGTGGTTACCAGTAGGAAGAGGGAAGGGGGGAAGGACAACTTAGGGGGAGGGGAGCAAGAGGTACAAACTATTAGGTATAAAATAAGCTACAAGGATAAATTGTACAGCATGGGGAATATAGCATATATTTTATAATAACTGTAAATGGAATATAAACTTTAAAAATTATGAATCACTGTACTGTACACCTGTAATTTAAATAACATTATGCATCAACTATACTTCAATTTAAAAATGTAGGGATAAGGATATAAAGAGGGAGAGAAGCCACTGGAAAAGCAATGTGGAAGGTGGGAAGAGGGTGCAAGGAGATGCTCTCGCTGTGACACAGGGAAGTTTGAAGGGGGAGTTGATGGTTCTATAATATCAAATGTTGTATAAAGTTTCAGATAGAACGAGGGAAACCTGCTATTTGCTTATTCCACTGGTACTTATTGCATTTCTAGCACTGTGCTATATTCTGGGGGTGCAGTGGTCAACAACACTGACCTAATCTTGAACCTGTTAGAGCTTACATTCTGGTGGAGATGACCATTAAACCAGTCCTTACACCGAAGCACAAGTTATGAGGCCACCTTAGGAGGAAGCTAACCTTTGCTGGGGTCAGAAAAAGCTTCCAGGAGGGAGTGATTAAGCTGAGACTCAGTTTTGACCTGCAGCCTCAAATAAATGATCCGAATAAACAAAGCTTAGCATTTAATCATTTTGGTGGCTGAAGAGTAAAGAAAGGGCTTAGAACAATGGTGATTCCATGTGCAACCTTTCTTTCCAAGACCAAGGATAGGTGATATGACAGCTCTTGAACATCAATGTGACTTTCAGACCGCTTGTATACATGGACACACTGCTACAACGTTACAAGGGAAATTTCTAAAATCTTAGTCATTGCTAAAGAAAATATTTAGGCTTCCATGGGAAAGTACACCTTGAAGTTTGATGATAAAAATAGACCATCTGTGGCCTCAGCATCTGAAGTAATACAGATGGGGCTATTTATTTAAAAAATAAATTGCTGGTGATCTTATTAGCAATTCAAAGGTTGGACTTTCAGACTTTCTTCTTATGCTACCCATGGCCCAGGTGGATAACAAAACTTCGAGTAGTTTATGCTCACAAATTATACTTTATGACTTAAACTAAAAATTTTTTCTTTATCCAAAAAAGAAAACACAGCAAATAATACTCAAGTATTTACTGTGTCCATTAATATTGTAAATTAAATTCATATGTTGGCTTGAGAAAAAATAAAATGTACAAAGTAGATTTATAGTGAATATTTACATACTACGGTTGATAATGGCAGCCTGCCTGAGAGAGAAAATTTTTCAGAAAGGGAAGTGGTATCTTGAATTTCCTCTTAAAACTGGAAGTGGGTAGGAACACTGGAGAAGAGAAAACATTCAATTATCTGTCAGTAGGGAGAAAGCTGTACCTTACAGGACAAAAAAGTTGGGAAGGAACACAGTCCTTTTCTTTCCCAGAAACCACAGCGCCACTTCCCTTGCCTTTCTCACTCCTATGCTCTAAGCTGATAGAACTAGCATAGGAACCCGGCAAAAAGGAGGAACTGGTCCCTTGCCACCAACTTCAGGGTCCTGGGAACCACCTGAGGGCCAGAGGGAGATGGGAGCGATCTTTGTTTCTCTTTGGTGGCCACTGCACAGGGTAGCGTGGGAGTGGAATGTTTTCTTAGTTTGAATAAATTTACCAAAACAACCACCCAGCACCTACCTCTTTATAACTCCCACTCCCTAGGCCAAGGGCTTTCCTCTCTGGGTGTAGGCCGAGATACAAAGTGCCCACATAGGTAAATCTAAAAGGTATCTGTCTCTCAATAAACTAGAAGAAATTCTCACCAAATTCTTTACCTGTGCAGTGTTAGACTAGATGATCTTGAAGGCTCCTTTCTGCTCTAAGTTTCTATTTTTCTGTGAGGTTCATGTTTGTATTTTTAGAATGTGGACTTAGGTCACTGCTTATTCCCTAGTAAGGATAGTGAGGGCAATGTCCCTTTCCTCTTAGAGTGTGACATAAAAACATCTGACTTCAGGAAGCCTTCCGATGGGCTATGCCCAGCTTCTGCCAGAAGGCAGCCTACCTCAGGGGAGCAGTAGAAATTCACCTGAGTTTGCATATGTACTCTGCTACCTAGGCTGTGGGAACTAGACATGTCTCCACCTCTCTAAGCCTCAGTTTATTCTTCTAAAAAATGGACTTAATAATCTTTTCTCCATAAGATGGTTGCAAAGATTAGCATACCATGTAAAGTACCTCATACAATGTTTGACCCATGGAAGATGCTTCATATATTATTTTGTATATTTATTTATTGATGCAAGTAACATTATACTTCCTGGCAGTAGATTGTATGAGGCTACAAATTTTCCAACAAGTTGTATAATTAAGGGGAATTCCTCATGGTTGCCACTGTGATGTTTTCTGCATTGTGGTGCCATTTTTTTGTAATTGTTTTATGAAACATTTGGTCTTTGAAAGTTTCAAAGGCACTTTCGGATAGTGAATGCTTTATGTGATGTCAGTCTTTTCAAGATGTGGAGACTTTAATGTAATTGGTTTCTTTGTTAAGACTTTGCAGAAATTGTCCATGTGAATTTGATGAGGGAAAGTCCTGGCATATTTTGGCTTTTCTCTGCCTAGGTTGGTTTGCCTAATTAAATTTGAAGCTTTGCCAATGTGCACCTTGGAAACTCATTTAAGTTGTCTTTGGCTGAAATGATGGAGAGTTGTTTCCCATAATTCATAAGAATCAAAGAGAAAAATTAAAATTTAAGAAAGTTAAAAACTTACATTAGTTTGGATTCTCTGAGAAACAGACACCAAGACATAATTAGTCACGCAAGAGATTACTTGAGTAATAGCCTATGAGGGAAAACAGGGAGGGAGCCAGAGGAGGCCAGGAGGACCACCAGACCATGATGTAGGTCTGACCCCTGTGGAGGAGAGAGGGAAGGAAGGAAGTTGAGGAGGAAGAAACTTAGGTTGCAGTGCAGTTCTAAGAAAAGTTCAGTGAGGCTAGTGAGTCCCTCACTCCAAGCTGCCCACCAGAGGAGTCCACATCTGCAGTTACTGATCTGCCGTAGAGCCCCCGCCGTGCTCAGTCAGGAGCGGCCAGCATGTGGGAAGAGTGGCCTCGGCGGTGGTTTTCCTCAAGTATCAGTGTCACAACATATTTGAAAAGGAGCATAGATTGCTGCATTGAGACACACTTGACAATATTCTAAAAGGCTAGGGTAGAGATCAGGCCTCTGTCCTGTTCTATCAGCTCTGCCAAGTGTCCAGTGCTAGCAACCTGGGCTTAGCCATCCTTCACATGCCTCTCCCACATTCTCAACTCCATCTAATCAGTCACCGATTGCTGCTGATTTTATTCCCTAAATCAGTGATTCTCTCCACGTGTCTGCACATTAGAATCATCTGGGGATCTTTTAAAAATTCCAAAGGCCAGGCCACATCCCAGATCAATGGAATCACAAGCTCTTTTTGAAGCTCCCCCAGTGATTCCAACGTGCAGACAAGTTTGGAAACCACTGTCTTAAATATTTTTCAAATCTGACTTCTCTCCATCCCTATTCCCATGGTCCCAGTCACTTCTCACTTGGATGACTGCACCCACCAGCTCCCTACCTGGCCATGGTGCTTCTAATCTTATCCCCTCCTGTTTATCCTGTCCACAGTGACAGTTGACCTCCCGGAAATGCAAATCTGACCATGTCACCACTCTGCTTCCAGCCCTCCCATGGTCCCCACACCTCCAGCATTGCTTCTCACCCCTTCCCCCCACCACCTCCACAGTGTTCACCAGCATGACACATGTCCTTCAGTGAGCATTATACATGGTGATCGTCAACCTATTCGGACATGTTCCTCCTGTGAGAAGAGTGTCAGGATATTGGAAAAGGACTCAGCCTGGGCAATGTGAAAAATACTTTCTCCCCACCACTGCTTTTTCTCTCTGCCCACTTCCCCCATTCTGATGTGTGCTCTCCAACCAAGGGGCTTAACCCTTAATACAGAATACGGGACCGCCTTTTCATCTGGCCCCATATCCCTAATCTCATCTTTCACCTTACTTTTACTCCTTATACTCCCAACTTCTGAAAGTTCCCAGTGTAAACCATATTATTCCCATCTTTTATGCCTTTGCTTATATCTGTCTCCTTTTTCTAGAATGCCTCACCTTTTAGTTTCTCCTGCAATGCTGTCCTTTAAACTAACTTGAAGTTTTGAAAGCAGCCATTAAGTCTAAACTCTACATCAGCAAAGCCTCCTCTGACCCCCTATTCTGGCCGGGTTGGGACCCTTCTTTCATCGTCAAGGACCCTGTGTACTTGTCTCATTAATCTCGCAATGCTGTGCTGTCATTAGGTGTTTTAAGGGGTCTCGATTCACTGTTCTCTACGTTTTCTAGATTTAAAATTCTTATAATACTTTGATGTCATTCACTAAGATTTTGAACCCAAGTCATTTGGAGTAGGGCATTATGATTAACAGAAGCTAGGATCATATAATATCAATATTGGGAGAGACTTTTAAAGGTAATTTTATTCAATCACAAAAGGTTTTTTTGTAGTTTTACATTTAGTGAATTTGAGGAAGGTGTGATGTATCTAAATGGAAACATCCCAGCATGTTTTGGAAATACAAAATTATAGCACATGCTGGAGAAATTGACAGAAAAGGATAGATAAAGCCTCCAAGGGAAAGAGTGTAGAAAGAAAACAAAGGACAGACAACCCATCACTAGACAACATCAGCCTTCAGGAAACATGAGGTGATTAAGAGGTGCCAGTTCAGGAGACAGAACGCTTGTAGAAGGAATGTTATAAAAATCAGAGCCAGAAGTGTTTTAAGAAGCAGGGAGTGACCGTGGGGCAAGTACTCCAGGGACGCTCAAACAGCAGTGGTCCTGTGATGTTCCTCCCAGGTGGGACACCTCCTCCTGGGAAGCAGCAACCCAGGAGGAATCAGATTGGACACATTTATGGAGATGCCGACCCCTCCAGCCAGAACCTAAATCCATGTAGTTCTTGATCTTTTTTATACAACTCAGAAACTTTTGATAATCTGTTGAAATCTATTGATTCTGTCCTCAGAAAAATGTGCACAGGCACACAGGCACATACAATTTTACATACAATTTCTCCTAGTTCACTCTACCACCTCCCACACCCATCCCCACTCAAGCCTCTACATGAACCTCCAGATTAGCATGCATAGTTCCACTGTCAGGTACCAAAGCTGGCTTAGGTGACGAGGACAGGTGATATACTTGAGGATTAAGAGCTCTTCCCCCCTGCTCAAATCTTAGCTGGTTTAAGATTTCTAGTAGAAATCTTCTACTTTACTTTACCCTTCTAAGGAGCAATAGGCTGGGACTTCCCTGATGGTCCAGTGATTAAGACTCCTAGCTTCCACTGCAGGGGGCACAGGTTTGATCCCTGGTTGGAGAACTAAGATCCCGCATGCTGCGTGGTGAGGCCAAAAAAAAAAAAAGGAACAATAGGCTGAGTAGAGGTATTCCTTGGTGCTTTCAATTTGCCCAGTCTAAAAAATTGAATATTTTCTGGATCCCTGTCTGTTGACTAACCAAGTCACTAATTTAGGCCTGCTAGCCACTCTGTTTCTCTGTGCCTTGGCTTCTGAAAAGGTCTCCTTCAGAATTTTAACCAGGAACCATGACTTAACCTCATTTCCACCTGTCTGGCTTCTGACTTCTACTTCTGTTACATGACTCACCCTCATTTATTCCTTTTTCAAATTAAAGAATTTAGGAAAGCAATGAAAATATTCTGACTTTCAGAAATAGAAAAATGGTTGTTAAATGTTTATGGGCAAAGGGAGCAGAGTTATAGTCAACTTTTGCCAATCTCAGCCCAAAAGAAGAGCAGCAACATGGAAACTTCAAATTCAAAGCACTGGAGAATTAAAAAAAATACTGTATTTGTAATTTATAAAGTTATTTTTGTACTTATTTTTCTGATTTTCTTTGACTTACTGTGGAAATGTTTTTGCTATGACTGTATGGAGAATGGACCAGGCATATTGGGAAATGGACTTGGGCTACAGAATGTGCTTTGGTTGATCCATACATGTCATTAGTAATTGAGACTTGATATCTCTTAAAGAGAGAATTTTAGAGTTTGATAAATAATGGAGATTTCTTAAAGTATAACATGAACTTTGAAAAAAAGTTAAAAAAAAGTAAAAATAGTGTGAAAGAATATTAGTCTAAAAATGACTATTTTAGTCAATTGCATATTTGATTGTTAAACATGTATGAGTCTGAATAAAGATTTCAAAATGCTGTCCCCACAGCACAACAGTATTTTTAGGATGATGGGCCTGGTCTGTATGGTACTATGGTGTTGGGTTATATAATTCTATGAATTTTTCAAAACTCATAGTTTTGAACTCAAAACTCATACACCACAAGAATAACTTTTACTGCGTGCAAAAAACCAAAAAACCAACAAACAAAAAACCCCCAAAACAAAAAACTCAGGATGCCAGGGGAATCCAGGATGGAATGCAGACTGTGACAAATGAATCTAACTATATTACAAATACTAGGCAGAGTCTCTCTGAAGGGGAGGGGAAAGAAAGGAGTTGACCTAAATAATTATGGAAAACAGTGTTTTGCCTAGATCCTGTAAGGATAAAGACAAAAAGAACTGTACAAAAACACTAGTAAAATTCTTTTCTCTCAAGGGGTACAGTTTAGCAATTCTGACACTTTATATATTTGCCAAGGTTGGACCAATAAGTAAATATATTGTAGATAATGGGAGCCAGGTGCCAGGTTTTTCACCATCAGAGAAAGAAGTGACAAATAAGTGGAATGAAGGTGGGAATTAGGGTTTACTATACAAACAGGTAGGTACAGATATAAATGTAGATAGGTGTGTTTACAATGGTTAGTATAATACATGTAATTTCCAGCCCTGTTCCTTGAGAGGACTGAGAAGCACTGGCACCAAGTAGTGATGAACACACCCAAGATCTTGGTTTCTAAATGCCATTCTACAATAAAAAGAGCCAGAATTCCTTGGAGAAATGGCTGTTTAATTCAAGGGTTGGGGCAGGAAAAATATAAGATAAGCCTGGAACACCATATACTATCAGAAAGTAAGGGAGTGAGGAGGAGATGAGAGCATGTCAAAAGGACACAGGGGCCAACCTAAAAGAGCTGCTGATAGCCAAGACTGGAACAATGTGAATGACAAAATAAATAAAAATAACATTGGATTATGATCTAAAGAATAAAATAAATATCCATGGATTCATATACATAACAGATTAAATTACTAAGTAAATAAATAAATGTGTAGGGTGGGGAGGGACAAATCTTCCTTATAAAAGAATTTCAGTTACAAATAAGTATTAACAGACATAAAGGAGAAATTGAAAGTAACACAATAATAGTAGGGGACTTTAACACCCCACTTACACCAATGGACTGATCATCCAGACAGAAAATCAATAAGGAAACACTGGCCTTAAATGACACATTAGATCAGATAGACTTAATTGATATATAATAGAGCATTCTATCCAAGAGCAGCAGAATACAC
Organism: Balaenoptera borealis; assembly: GCF_965194805.1. Classification (NCBI taxonomy): domain Eukaryota; kingdom Metazoa; phylum Chordata; class Mammalia; order Artiodactyla; family Balaenopteridae; genus Balaenoptera; species Balaenoptera borealis. The sequence continues at coordinate 31,487,014 of NC_138868.1, forward strand.
ATTCTTTTCCAGTACACATGGAACATTATCCAGGAGAGGTCACATGCTAGGCCATAAAACAAGCCTCTGTAAATTTAAGAAAACTGAAACTATATCAAGCATCATTTCCAACCACAGTGCTATGAGACGAGATATAAACTACAAGAAAATAACTTCAAGAAAACACCAACACATGGAGGCTAAACAATATGTTACTAAACAGCAAATGGATCACTGAAGAAATCGAAGAGGAAGTAAAAAAATACCTAAGGACAAATGAAAACAAAAACACAATGATCCAAAACCTATGGGATGCAGCAAAAGCAGTTCTAAGAGGGAAGATTATAGCAATACAAGCTTAGCTCAGGAAACAAGAAAATCTCAAACAAACAACCTAAACTTACAGTTGAAGGAACTAGAGAAAGAAGAACAAACAAAACCCAAAGTTAGTAAAGGAAAGAAACCATAAAGATCAGAGCAGAAATAAATGAAAGAGGTTTAAAAAAAACCCAGAAAAGATCAATGAAACTAAAAGCCAGTTCTTTGAAAAGATAAAGAAAATTGATAAACCTTTAGCCATAATCATCACGAAAAAATGGGAGAGGACCCAAACCAATAAAATCAGAAATGAAAAAGGAGAAGTTACAACCAACACCTCAGAAATACAAAGGATCGCAAGAGACTACTATGAACAACTATAAGCCAATAAACTGGATAACCCAGAAGAAATGGACAAACTCTTAGAAAGGTAAAATATTCCAAGACTGTATCAGGAAGAAATAGAAAATATGAACAGACAAATTACCAGTAATGAAATTGAATCAGTACTTTAAAAACTCCCAACAAACAAAAGTCCAGGACCAGATGGTTTCACAGATGAATTCTACAAAACATTTAGAGAAGAGTTAAAACCTATCCTTCTCAAACTATTCCAAAAACTGCAGAGAAAGAAACACTTCTGAGCATATTCTATGAAGCCTGTATCACACTGATAGCAAAACCAGTCAAAGATATCAAAAAAAAAAAAGAGAGAAAATTACAGGCCAATATAACTGACTAACACAAATGCTGAAATCCTCAGCAAAATATTAGCAAACCAAATCCAACAATACGTTAGGAGGATCATACACCATGATCAAGTGGGATTTATCCCAGAGATCCAAGGATTTTTCAATGTCTGCAAATCAATCAATGTGACACACCACATTAACAAATTGAAGAATAAAAACGATATGATCATCTCAATAGATGCAGAAAAAGCTTTTGCAAAATTCAACATCCATTTATGACAAAAACTCCAGAAAGTGGGCATGGAGGGAACACACCTCAACATAATAAAGGCCATATATGAGAAACCCACAACTGACATCATACTCAACATTGAAAAGCTGAAAGCATTCCTTCTAAGATCAGGAACAGGACAAAGATGCCCACTCTCACCACTTTAATTCAACATAGTTTTGGAAGTCCTAGTCACAGCAATCAGACAAGAGAAAGAAATGAGGAATCCAAACTGGAAAGGAAGAAGCAAAATTGTCACTCTTTGTAGATGGCATGATACTATACCTAGAAAATCTTAAAGAGGCCACCAGAAAAACTACTAGAGCTCATCAATGAATTCAGTAAAGTTTGCAGGATAAAAAATTAATATACAGAAATCTGTCGCATTTCTATACACTAACAACAAACTATCAGAAAGAGAAAGTAAGGAAACAATCCCATTTACCATCACATCAAAAAGAATAAAATACCTAGGAACAAGCCTACCCAAGGAGGTAAAAGTCCTGTGCTCGGAAAACTATAAGATACTGATGGAAGAAATTGAAGATGACACAGACATATGGAAAGCTATACCATGTTCTTGGATTAGAAGAATTAATATTGTTAAAATAACCATACTACCCATGGCAATCTACAGATTCAATGCAATCCCTATCAAAATAACAATGGCATTTTTCACAGAACTAGAACAAACAATTTTAAAATTTGTATGGAAACACAAATGCCCCAAATAGTCAAATCAATCTTGAGAAAGAAGAACAGAGCTGGAGGAAAAAGTTCCCTGACTTCAGACTATACTACAAAGTTACAGTAATCAAAACAGTATGGTACTGGCACAAAAACAGACACATAGATCAATGGAACAGAATAGAGAGCCCAGAAATAAACCCACACACAGTAAATTAATCTATGACAAAGGAAGCAAGAATATACAATGGAGAAAACACAGTCTCTTCAATAAGTGGTGCTGGGAAAACTGGACAGCTACATGTAGAAGAATGAAATTAAAACATTCTCTAACACTATATACAAAAATAAGCTCAAATGGATTAAAGACCTAAGTGTAAGACTGGAAACCATAAAACTCTTAGAGGAAAACATAGGCAGAACACACTCTGACATAAGCTGTAACAATATTTTTTTGGGTCCATCTCCTAAAACAAATGAAACAAAAGCAAAAGTAAACAAATGGGACCTAACTAAACTTCAAAGCTTTTGCACGGCAAAGGAAACCATTGACAAAATGAAAAGACAACCTACCAAATGGGAGAAAATATTTGCAAAGATATGACCAATAAGGGGTTAATATCCAACATATGTAAACAGCTCATACAACTCAACATCAAAAAACAAACAACCTGATTTAAAAATGGGCAGAAGAACTGAATAAACATTTATGTACATGAAAAGATGCTCAACATCACTCATCATCAGGGAAATGCAAATCAAAACCACAATGAGATATCACCTCACACCTGTCTGAATAGCCATCCTCAAAAGAACACAACTAACAAACGTTGGTGAGGATGTGGAGAAAAGGGAACCCTCATACACTGTTTGTGGGAATGTAAATTAGTGCAGCCACTGTGGAAAACAGTATGGAGGTTTCTCAAAAAATTAAAAATAGGACTACCATATGACCCAGCAATTCCACTCCTGTGTATATATCAGAAAAAAACAAAAACACTAATTTGAAAATATACATGCACCCCAATGTTCACAGCAGCATTATTTATAATTGCCAAGATATGGAAGCAACCTAAGTGTCCATGGATAGATTTGGAGGGCATTATGCTAAGTGAAATAAGTCAGACAAAGACAAATACTGTATGATATCACTTATATGTGGAATCTAAAAAATACAACAAATCAGTGAATGTAACAAAAAAGAAGCAGACTCACAGATATAGAGAACAAACTAGTGGTTCCTAGTGGGGAGAGGGAAGCTGGGAGGGCAATATAAGGGTAGAGGATTAAGAGGTACAAACTGTTAGGTATAAAATAAGCTACAAGGATAAAACATGGGGACAACACAGGGAATATAGCAAATCTTTTATAATAACTATAAATGGAGTATAACCTTTAAAAATTGTGATCACTATATTGCACACCTATAACATATAATATTTATGTGTCAAATACACTTCAATTTAAAAAAAAGTGCTAGAAAAAGAAAAAAGAATGCCAGTTAATAAATGTAGAAGGAGTGAAGGAAACAGAAAATCCCCCTTAGAACACCACAGTAGTCATTGCTGCAGGCAAGATCTACTGCTGAGTTCTAATGTCAGCAGATGAAACTTTAAGGAGGAACAGGATATTTGCATAGTTTCACACTATCTCCTCCCAAACCGTTATTCATTACTGTAGTGGTTTCACATAGTTATAAATGTTTTGATGCTCTTCCCTCCAGGAAGTGGAGCTTAATTCCTCTCCCACTGAGTGTGAGCTGGACTTAGTGTCTTACTTTTGAGGAAGAGAATATAAAGACATCTGACAGATAGCACCTTAACCAAGTGATCAAGGTTAATATCACCAGTAATAATACGGTTTGACAACATGGACTCCCTGGTATGATGCAACTGGGAGGGCACTTCACCTCTGTGGGATTCTCCCCCCAAACCCATAACTGCAGTCTATTCATGATAAAACATCAGACAAACCTTCATGGAGGGATATGGTACAAAAACCTGACCACTTCTCAAAACAGTCAAAGTTATAAAAGACAAGGAAAGACAGAGAAACCATCACAGACTGAGGAGACTAAGGAAAAAACTAAATGGAATGCAGTATCGTGGATTGGATCCTGGAACAGAAATCTGAATAAAATCTATAGTTGAGTTCATGGTATTGTACCAATGTTAATATTTTAGTTTTGGTAAATGTACCATGGTTATATAAATGTTTAAAATGGTTGGATAAATATACCCTGATTATATCTAAGGAAACGATGGGTGAAGGGTATATGGAAACGCTCAATGCTATGTTTTCAACTCTTTTGTCAACCTGAAATTGTTTTAACATAAAAAGTTAAAATATATGCTGCCCCAAAATTCATACTTATAAATTCAGAGCTTTTGAGTTTTTTGGTTTATTCTTATAAATATTGTATGATTTGCTATTCTTCTATTTTAACATGATAACTTGTCATTTGGTAGGAGAGCATTTAAACATAGTTATAAGTACCTGGAATTTATTTAATATAAGGGCTTTACTCCACTTTATTTGTAGGTCTTAAACAGAACTAAGATCAAATTGAATAATGATCAAGGCTAAGGAAGTTAGTTTAAGAGTGCACATGGATGGTTGCATTTCATTCAACATAATGCTTTTGCTGAGCAGAGAAGAACTTGTGTTTGAAATAATTCCAACAAAATATCATCCACAGAGGAAAAAAATGCGTAATTTCAGATTAAATACATGAAAGGGAACTGTCATTTCATGGTGTCATGGGGAGAAAAAACAGCCTTTTTTATGTCATAGTGTCTTCTATCAAAAAAGTCCATGTATATTTATATGTGTATTCAGGAAATCAAATTGTTTTTTAAATTAATCCATCTCTAATAATTTAAATCATGAAACAATATAGTGAGTTTATAGACAATTAAAAATATCCTGATTTAATTTGGGGTGGGCAATGCCAGAATTTACAAATTGATGGTCCACGGACTGCATTTAGCCCTGGGGTATGTTTTCATTGGCCGACACAGTTTAAGTTTTTTGAATTAGCTGCCAATATTTAAAATAGTGAGTTTTTATATAAAAATCTGAGTTTTCATTCTCTTTCAAACAGTAAGGTCTGACAGCACCAAGCAGACTTTGTGGCGGCATGGCAGCTCTTGGCAAGGACTGGAAGGTAGATGCCTATTGTGAGGTAGGCCACAGTTCCTAGCTGGTTGTCGTGGTTGTATACAGACCTTTAAAAATTCAGATGAAATTCACATGACAGAATTAACCATTTCAAAGTGAACAAGTCAGTGGCATTTAATACGTTTGCAACGTGCCAAATTCATAATGGTGTGCAACCACCACCTCTGTTTCCAAAAAGCATCATCACCCCAAAGTAAAACTGTTCCAGTTAAGCAGTCACTCTCCATTCTCCCCTTCCCTCAGCCCCCAGCATCTGCCAATCTGCCTTCTGTCTCCTTGGATTTACCTATTCTGGATATTTCGTATAAATGGAATCATATGATATATGGCCTTTTATGTCTGGCTTCTTTCATGTTGCATAATTTTTCAAGGTTCCTCAATGTTGTAGCATGCATCAGTGCTTCTTTCCTTTTTCTGGCTGAATAATATTCCATTGTATGGGCATACCACATTTTGTTTATCCATTCATAGGTTGGGGACATTTGCCTATTTCTAACCTTTTGGCTATTATGAATAGTGCTGCTATGACCCTTTGTGTACAGGGTTTTGTTTGAATGAATATTATATTTTTGATATTTTCTATGGACATTAGCGTTGTTTCAGTCACAGGTCTTAACACTGCCTGTTGCCTCCCACCCTGCCCTGCTTCATGCATTTGCTTTCTCACGCTGCCCCCACTGACTTCTGCATTTATCTTTTCTGGTCTATGTCTTGGGGGTGGGCATATCTGTCTCCCTTCCACTTTTGCACTTTGTTCCAGCATGAAACTTGAACTAATTAATAAAAACCTCTCTTCATTTTTCTTAAAGATGTGCCTCTACACTAGACTTCCTGGCCTTTTCTTCCTCAATTTTGTTCATTCTCTGATAAATATTGATTATGGATGAGGGTTGTTATTTTCTTCCATTTTTGACATTAAAAAATAGGACAGTTGGAGAAAATTTAAAATTGGGGCTAGAGCTTTGCCCCTTTTACAGTAAGCAGTGACTTGATATACGCATCTGGGTTTAATTATGGTTGGCATCTCTGAACTCTGAAGCAAAATAAGTATTGCTGAGATGTCATGTGTTTCTGGCAGTGCAAGAGTATAATTACTCCAATGTATAGTCACTCCTCTGACTTTTTTTTTAAGATTTTTTTTTGATGTAGACCATTTTTAAAGTCTTTACTGAATTTGTTACAATATTGCTTCTGTTTTATGTTTTGATTTTTTGGTTGCAAGGCATGTGGGATCTTAGCTCCCCAACCAGGGATTGAACCTGCACCCCTGCAGTGGAAGGGGGAATCTCAACCACTGGACTGCTAGGGGAGTTCCCCTTTGACTTTCTTTAACCTCAGGGTCTGTGTTACCTCCCTCTCTCTGCCCCTGCACTCATGGGAAGGCCTTTTTTTCACTTCAGTCCCTATCAGTGTCCCTCTGATTTCCCCTTATTTGCCGTTTAATCATTCACTTTAAGTAACTTAACTACTTTATGGTTGTATCTTGCCTCCGTAACTAGATTTTAAAGCCCTGCTGAATGGAATCTAGTTTTGTTTATTTTTTATATGCTTCAGTGCAGAGCGTATGTAATAAGCGTGCAGTAAATATTTGAAGTAGTGACTCACAAAGTAAAAAAAAAAAAAAAAAAAAAATGCCCCTTTAAGTATAGCTAACTTCTCACTATTATTAAGTTGAACAAGTTTAAATGTGTTTAAATTCATTTTTCAGTATAATACTTATCCTTAGGATTAATAGACAGAAAGTCAAAAAAGTTTTGTGTTATAGTTATGGCAACTAAATTCCTTTTCACATTTAATCAATGTATTAGTATAAGTTGGTGATTCTAAAAATGTGTGTTGCAAACCGTCTGAATGAGAATTGACTATTGTGTTGGTTAAAAACAGAGACCCTTGATCCCCACCCCTGAATTTATATACTAATATGGTCTGATGGATGAGCCCAGGAATCCGCATTTTAAAAAACTCTCCTGGAGTGTTATGTACTCTAAATTTTGAGAACTACTGGGATTGTTTGAGAAGAAGCTAATATCTTCATTTGGAATAATTCAAGTTGATTTGGAAGTTCAACCTAAGTTGGACACAGGGACAATACACAGTGAAATCACATCATTAATGAGTGATCATTTCAATTTTAATATTTGGGAAGTTAATTTTTTTGGTATGAGTCTACAAATGAGTATTACAGATGTTGTATAGTTTTAATAGTATGGAATTAAAATCCTTGAAGTTTAACAAATCCCGACTAACCTGAGAATTACTGAGGTGAAACAGAATAAAATCATCGAAAAACACCACTGTCTATGATTAACACTTACATTACTCCTAGGACAATTAGATAATGAAATGCTACTTTCTCTTCCAAAAGCAGAAAATGCAGTTGAACAATTACTGCATGACACCCTCCAATTTATAGTTAGTGTTTACGGATATTTTAAAAACCTTGCATCATTTATTGCTATTGTGAAGAAGTTCTAGGATGGGTTGAGCAGAGGTATTGCATTCAGATAATGCAGACATTTGTGTCCTGGGAGTTAAATAAACAAACCATTAATAAGTAATCCAGCAGTATAATGAAAGGATCACCAAACAAAAGTGACACAGAACATTGCTTGCTTTGCTCGTAGCAAGTAATTAAAATGAAACAAGTTTGTTATATTTTGGGTAATAAAAGGGAATAATTTCAAGCAACTGAGAGAGGGCTTTTTGTTAGAAAAATCAGGAGTTTTCTGGCTGTGTTTTTTATCTGCATTACAATGTTTTCCTCCCTCTTGACCTTTTGACATTTGCACTTTTTAAATGTATCACTTTTAAATGTTTCACTTGGGTAGTGGAGCAATGCTGTTTTTCATTTATTCTGCAAAGATGTTTACAATATATTTTTCCTGTAGGATTGTGTTTAATTCTTCTCTTACAGATTGATAATTCACCATGTGATTTGGCAGCAGTAAAGCTTCCTCAACCTGAAGCTAATAAAACGGAGCTGTCATTTATACAAAACTAAATATGTACCAAGGACAAGGCTGAGGGCTTTGTCCCAGCACTGCATTTAACCCTCATTAGAATCAGCTTGTGCAGGAAAGAAAATGAGGGTACAGAGTGCAGTAACCCATTTAAGATCATCCAGTACCTGTTTTTTTCTTATTTCATGCATCATGCGGTCCTCCTCTTGGCCCTAGAAAGTAGGCTTTTCTACTTCCAAACACTATTTTCTCTTTCACTTAATGAAAGATATAAGCCACAAATATTGCAGGCTGAAAAAGAGAAAGTCGGTAGTCTGGCAAAGAAGTCTTAACTCCTGGTAGAACTGAAAGCAGAGCTGGGAACAAGTTCAAGGTCAAGAATCTGGATGGCTTTTCCTGGTTCTCTGAGTCAAACAGTGTGACCTCCTTATTTTGTTTCCATTTCTAATCCCAAGAACTCCAGAGATACCCAAGATCAAATGTAAATACCAAAAAAACCCCACAAAAAACAAAAATAATAATCAAGAGCTGATGATGCCACATATGATAAGCAATTCTTTGACGAAAAATTTGATACTTAATTTCTCATAGGAGTTTAGTTTTTGTTTTTGGAAGTTTTAGTTCTGACTAGCTTATTTTTGAAAAATGCCCTGTTTGGTCCCCTGGGTTTTAGAATGTCATTTGAAATACTTTTAGCCATTTAAGAAAAAGGAAGACGACGTCATGCTTCAGGGAAAAAAAAAAAAAAAAAAAAATCCAACCAGGAGTAACAACTTAAGCCAGACTAGACAGCAGAAAGTGTTAACTATGGCTGTTGAAATAACAAGTTAGCAATCATAAACTAGACTCCCGGCAGAACGAAACCCTCACTCTTTCCTGGGCCCCTCACTTTACTCTTTTCTCTTTCATACAACTTTTATAATGCGCTTGTCAGGCCAGTCGTTAAATTCACATTTGTATGTGGACCATGAGGAGTATTTGGGCTTCCAAGTTGGTCAAGATGAACTGCTTTGAAGCTAGTAATCTGCTGAATTAGCAGACTTCTTTCATGGTATTCCAGAACAAACAGATCCCCTTTAAAAAAATCCCTCCTTTTGTTATTTCAGGTGGTTTGAGTCTGTTATTCTTACATAAAGATGTTAGGGTTCTTCCAAGAGAGGTTCAAAGAGAAATTTAGGAATAAAATGTTAAGCGGATTAAAGGGACGTTTAGTAATGATCATGTCACTGAGTGAAAGATGAGGTTAAAATTGGCCACCGCTTTACTATGTAACCAGTCATGTTTTTTTCCTTAACTTGCATAGAAAGTCTCAAGGTAGCCTTAGGTTTTAGAAAGGAATGTCATCACTAGGACAAACATTGGTATCACAATGTTTATCGAGGGCTTACTTTAACAACCGTGGGAAGTAGGTACTATTTTATCCCCCATTTTACAGATGAGGAAACTGAGGCACAGAGGAGTTAAGACCATATGCCCAAGGGAAGAATAAAAAGTTAGCAGATTGAGGAGGCAAGGTAGCATAATGTGGAGCATGGGCTTCAAAAGCATGCAGAAATGGGTTCACATTCCAGCTCTGAGGCTTATTAGCTGAGAAACTTTGAGCACATTTGTTAGCTTCTGAGTCACAATGTCCTCATCTGTAAAATGGGATTATAATTTCTGCTTCAAAAGGTGGTTTTGAGGATTAATTTAAATAATAGTAAATAATAATAGTGATGAACATGTATTGAGTATTTACCATGTACCAGGCATTATTCTAAGCACTTCATGTTAATTTTTACAACTCCATTATGTAGGTACTTTTATTATCTCCAATTTTATGCTCAAGAAAACATTAGTGTAGAGAAGCTAATTTGCTAGTTAATAGGTGAGCTGGGTTTCAAAATACCTAGCATAACACCTGATATAAAATAGGCGTTGATGATATTAAGATATTGGTACCTAGAGAAAGGGAAATACTGGCAAAAAATCAGAATATCAGTGATGTTTCCCATTTATCGTGATGCCTTTACTAATAAATGTTGGAGAAGGACAAGAGTTAAAAAATGCCAGGTTCGTGGGGCCTATTTAGGGTAACCTAAACCTAAGCATCAAAGTGAAATAAAATAGGAGTAAACTAATTTTGAGCAAATTCTATTTTAACTCTGTTGCATACGGTACATGAAAAAAATTGCTGCTACTTTTTCCTTATCGGGGCCAATCAAATGGACGTACCTAGGCAAAGTATGGAGAATAACAGACAATCAGACCTAGACATGTATCCACATGTTTGTGTGTAACCAGGTTTTGTTGTCACCTAAATAAATTTGGTAAGTATGAACCTTAAAATTATGTTTTGCGACTGTTTTTCTTTTGCACGTTTTTTTTTTTTTGGCTGCACCGTGCAGCATGTGGGATCTTTCTTCCCTGACCAGGGATTGAACCCGAGCCCCCTGCGTTGGGAGCACTGAGTCTTAACCACTGGACCGCCAGGGAAGTCCCTCTTTTGTACGTTTTTTAATCTATCTTTTTTTTGACTATGAATGATTGCCGTATGAGTTGACTTTTAAAATATAGTCAGTCCTCCAAGCCCCATTTTCTCTTTTCCTCTTCTGTCTCCTCAGCCCTATCTGTGGCTCTAACATACACACACACACACACACACACACACACACACACACACACACACCAGAGTTATACAAAGTATAGCTTTTAAAACTCCATCATTAAGCATAAAAAGGCCAAGGAATGTTTGGAACTGGTATGCTGGAGCCAAAAAGGTTTATCACGTTGAAAAAAAGAACCTTTGGCATTAATGGAGAAACCAGAACCAATTGTAAAGCATAATTACTGCACAAACATGTAGTATGTGTGAAGCTATGATCATTTCTTTAATCTCTCATACCAGAGAAAACCTAGACAATGTGTCCGTTGTTTAAATTCCATCTCACACTCCTCCCGTATCCTGCTAAAACATTGCTTTATTTATACATACATTTATATAAAACACAAGCAAACACCCAAGCTCATCTTCTTGGAAGTATGGTTTGAGTTCTTAAAGTCGATTCAGAGTTTTGGCTCCTCATGAAGATTGAAAAACAAAGGCGATCACATAACTAGTTTTAGGGCTTCGATTTCAACAACCAAACGGTCTCATGCAAATAGATGGTTACTTTCTATTCCCAAGCAATAACTACTACTTCAAGAAGCTATGTAGTAAACTCTCTGGAGGAAGGAAAGCCCCTATTTTTGACATTTGTGAAACTCATTTCCCAACAGAGTCATAAAGGTGTCTTAGATGTCTTCCTACCCTATGAAGATTTCTCTAACATTCATAATATTTTTTGGTGCTCTATGACAGAATTACACATTAATAATAATCACAATCATGATAGCTCAAGCTAGTGGGAGCTTACTGTGTTCCAAGCACCATGCTAAGTCCTTTATGAGCACAGCTGACAGAATTCATTCAACGCCACTTCTAGGTAGATGCTTTTATTATACTCATCTTACTGGAGATTTTTGTTTGTATCAAATTCATTGAAACACCATGACCCACCTCTTTAGTTTTTAGAGAAAACATCTTTTCTTGAGAGTTATCATAATTATTATGTTTTGCTTATTAATTTCTGCTAATTTTCATAAAACACTTTCATTACTTCAGTACCTAGTTTTTGACCAATGTTACGAGCTAGGAATTTCACTATACTGTTTGCTGGGCATACAGAGGTCAGTAGGGTATTTTCCCCATCTTCAGAACTCATTGCATAGGAGGGAAGGTAAAAACATAAACAAAAAATTATTGCGTAAGAAATACAGTGACAGAGATATGTGCAAGATACAGAGATGGCAGAGAGGAGGAAATGTGGGAGAGGGATACAGGGCATCAAACAAGAGGGGCTGAATGAGCTTATATACCAATTGGGAATTAAAGGACAAAAAGAAATAGATGAGGAAAAGGGGAAAGGCATCCCACATGTATAATGTGAACAAAGGCATAAAGGCATGGAACCACTCGGTATGTTTAATATATACGAATCCATCATATATGTCAGCAGTAAAGTTTGAAGTAGAAGAGAAGGAAAAGAAGGTAGGTATCTGACTGTGAAGGGCCAAGGAAGAAATGCTAAGTAAGGGGTTTAGAGTTTATTCCATAGATAATGAACTTGTGTAGGTTTTAAAATGGTTCAGAGACAAGATGGGCTTACGTTTTAGAAAACTTACTTCAATAGTCACTGTGTTTGTCTAAGCAAAAAACATTGAGGGCTTGAACTTAGACTTGGGTAGTATAAAATGAGAGGTAAAGGAAGACTTGGGAGATACTTACGGGTCAAAATCAGCAGAATTTGTTCGATGTGAAAGGCAAGAAAAGAATTTCGAATAACTGAGGTTTCAGAGTTGGCAGATGTATTACTTAGGTCTAGATATGCTGTTTGTAACACTCCCCCTGTCCTACAGAATAATGGAGGATTGAACACAGAGATTTACTTCTCTCTCATAAAAGGAGTCGAGAGATGGATGGTTTAGGCTGATAGGGTTCCATGGGTCAGTAGGGACCTATGCACCTATCTTTCTGCTCTATTCTCTTACTGCATAGCTTCCAACCTCAAAGTCACCTCTTGTTCCAAGATGGATGCTGGAGCCATCATTATGGACAACACAGGACAGCATACTAGAGGGGAGAGCTGCACAGAAAGAGGACTCTGGAGGTGTGCAGAGAGTCCTCCTAAAGTTGTCAGCTAAGTACTGATCAGTGCATACCTGTGAGGAAACTACCTGATGCTGGGGAAAGAGCTACCTACAATGATTAGAGGATACAATCCCCAAGGCTCACGTAGTGCCAGTAATATTTCCTGCTTCCGCCAGACAGAGTTCAAGCCTCATAAGCCTAGTCATCCGGGAGAGTACTCAGAAGAGTTTTGCCTCAGTAGTGGGACACAATTAGTCCAAGAATGAATGCTTCTGTAGTCTCACGTAGCAAAGCTTAAGAGCAAGACCAACAGAATCAAATAGTTCTCAAGTAACTTACTTGCACCCCAGAAGGTGGCTAAAGGTGATTTAATAGCCAAAACCTGGAAACGACTCAATGTCCGTCACTGCATAATAAATAAATGTGGTATATCATACGATGGAACATTACTCAGTAATAAAAAAAAGAACGTACTATAGACGTACACCATGGATGAATCACAACATAATTATACTGAGTTAAAGGAGCCAGACCAAAAAGGATACACGCTGTACGATTTTGTTTATGTACACTTCTAGGAAATGCGAGCTAATCATTACTGACAAAAAGCAGTGGTTGCTTGGAGACAGGGGTGTCAGGATTGGCAGGGAAGTTTTGAGGGAGGATTCACAAAGATCCAAGAGAAAATTTGAGGGGGTAATGGATGTGTCCACTATCTTGACTGTGGTGATGTTTCACAGATGTATACAGTGGACCCTTGAACAACACTGGGTTTGAACATGCATGGGTCCACTTATAGGGGGATTTTTTCCAGTAAGTACTGTTAATACTACAGTCCTACATGGATGCACAACTGGTTAAATCTGCAGATGTGGAACAGTGGACACGGAGAGTTGACTGCAAGTTATAGGTGTTTTTCCGAGTGGAAAACTGAGTGGAAGGTCAGCACCCGAACCCCTGTGTTGTTCAAGGGTCAACTGTACATATGTCAAAATTTATCACATTGTACATCTTAAATATGTGCAGTTTATAGGATCTCAGCTATACTTCAATAGTGTCTTACATTAAAAAAAAAACACACACAAGGAAAAAATGAACTACAAGTAAGAATTATGAGAAATGACAGCTGAAATAATAACTCTTACTATAGAAATAAACTTAATTTGATGAAGGCAACTACAAAAACATAAAGCAAATACATCTTATGATGAAATGTTAAAAGTATTTCCTTTAAGATTAGGAAGAAAACAGAGAGGTTGGCTAGCACCTGAATCCACTGCATGTTTAGGCCAGTAGAGTAAAATAAGAAAAAGAAATAAAAATGATAAAGACTAGAAAGAAAAAAGATCATTATTGATTTTAACTAATTCTAAAAGTTTCTACAGATAAATCATTTTACTTAATGAGAGAGTTAGGAAAAGTGGCTGAATATGGTATCAATGTAGGAAAGTCAGATGCATTTCTACTTACTAGCAGTGATCAGTTAGTTGCCTTTTTTTTTTTTTTTTTTAGTTGCCTTTTTATAACATCAACATAAAGTATAAATTTCTAAGGAATGTAAACCCTTTCGTGGAGGAAATGATAAAACATTACTGAACACCATTAAAGACAGCCTAAATGAAGGGAGAGATATACCATAATCTTGAATAGAAAAACTCAGTGCAGTAAAGATGCCAGGTTATCTCCAGATTTATTGATAGATTCAATGTAATTCCAATCAAAATCCAAAGAGGTTTTATGAGAAACTTGAAAAGGTGACTCTAAAATGATGTGGAAGAGAAACAAGTCCCAAAATAGACCAGAAACTTAGGAAGAACAAGATGTGGAGGGGCTTGCTTTACTCAGACTTAGGACTGAAGCTATGATGATCAAGACATTGTATAAATAGATCTGTGGATCAGAATAGAGTGTAGAAACAAACCAATCATGCACGCAAGCTTGATTCATGATGAAGTCATTGCAGACCACTGAAGAAAAGATCAACCATTCAGTACATGCTGCTGGCATGATCCATGTAGATTAAAAAAATACAGTGTGTTCCCTACCTTGTACCATACGGAAAGTCAACTTTTAGTGGATGAAAGACAAATTGTGAAAGCATTATCATAGAACTTTTAGAAGACTGTGTAGTTTAATACAATTTCCTGATACAGGAGATCTTAAGGCATTAAACAATAAAATGCAAATCAGAGAGGAAAAGATTGATAAATTCAACTATATTACATAACTTCGGTTCATCGAAAAACACATTAAAGAAAGTCAAAAGACAAGCTATGGAGTGGGAGATGATATTTGTAACTCATTTCCAACAAATGATCAGCACCTCAAAAATAAAAAGGACTTTTATAAATATATAAGGTGTAGGTATCCTAATAGAAAAATGGCCAAAATATATAAACAGGCATTTCATGGAAGAGGAAACACAAATTGTCCATTAGTATAGGGAATATGCTCATTAGTAACCTTGGAAATGCAAATTAAAACCACAGTGAGCTACCATGGAACATCAACAAATTAGAAAGCATTTTAAAAGTTCATTTGTCACCAAGTTAGCAAGGCCAGGGAGCAATGTAACTTACATGTCCTATTGGTCTATAAATTGAGAGAGCGTGGTTTATCATTATGTAGGAAAGTTAAAACGTGTACATGCTTTGCAACCCAGCAATGTTACTCCTAGGTATGTGTCATAAGGCAGTTGAATTTTTCTTGATCGAGGTCAGACCACATTGGTGGGTGAATGAGTCTTTTATTTTTTTGGGTGAAGTAGAAAAGTGTAGCTTTATTGCTTTGCCAGGCAAAGGGGGACGCACCAGGCTTCTGCCTCGAAAAACTATGTGTCTCAATCCCAGAGGATTTGATGTGAACCAGTCTTTTTAAAAACAAGCAAACAAACTAGAGCAGAATATGATAGACTTAAACAGAACAGAATAGAAATAATCAGAATGCATTGCTGATAGTAAGGTTATGGATTGTTTAGTTAATTTGTTTTGGATTGCTAATAGTAAGGTTTTGCATTCTGTTAATCATTTTGGGTTGTGTTGTAAAAGGTATTTCTTTTTTTTTTTTGTAACATCTTTATTGGAATATAATTGCTTTACCATGGTGTGTTAGTTTCTACTTTATAACAAAGTGAATCAGCTATACATATACATATATCCCCATATCTCCTCCCTCTTGCGTCTCCCTCCCACCCTCCCTATCCTACCCCTCTAGGTGGTCACAAAGCACCGAGCTGATCTCCCTGTGCTATGTGGCTGCTTCCCACTAGCTATCTATTTTACATGTAAAATGTATTTATTATGAGTTGTATTAAATTGTTTGAAAGCCACTGCCCTAAAAAAAATCCTTAATATGCAATAGGACACAATTACAAGAATGTCTAAATAGTATCGCTTATAATAACAAAAAGCTGAAAACAGCTCAGATATCCAACAACAGTAACACGATAAATAAATTGTGGATTAGTCATGTAATGGAATATTCTACAGAAATAAAACAAAATGAAGGAAGCTTGCAGGTTAGTCATGAAATGAAATACACAACAGAAATGAAAATAAAGAGCTAGCGCTATGCACACCAAAATGGGTAAATCTCAAAACATAATATTGAATACAAGAAGTGAGTCACAGAATATGTCAGTATGATTGTATTACATGAGACTTAAAACTAAGCAAAACTAAATATGTTAAGTTTGCATACATAGGCATTAAAACCATAAAGAAAGGCCAGAGCTTATTCCTGAGTAGGAGATACGATAGAGATAGAGCATGTTTGAAGGTACTAATAGCAGTGCTCTATTAACCTGAGTGATGGGCACACGCATGCTTGTATGTTTATTACTATTTAATCTGAACAGATGTGCTTATGTGCTTTCGTATGCATGATATATTTCCAAATTAAAATAATTTAGATATAAGCAAAAGAGAAGTTAATTGTTGGGGTAAGATCCTTGAGGCAATGCATCGGGATGGGCTTCAGCACACAAGTGAGCAGGCATTTCTTAAATAGAAAGAAGGGCAGTTCCTTATCTGGGAGCAAAGCGAGAAGAAGGATGGATGAGAGCGCATGCAGGTGTGATTTCAGGGGTGTGTATGGAGTGGGAAGGTATGGGGAGATGCTTGATGGAATTCAGATCTGATGGACTCTTTCTAAAAACGTAGGAAGTGGGGGAGCCTCCTGGGGGTGAAGGGGTAGGTCTCGGTAGAAGGCCTGGGGAGGGTAGTGAAGGCTTCGGAAAGTGTTTCACAAAGTGGAGCAGCTATGCCACTGATGATACTCGAAGGCGATTTTGGGTACGCCTGTGGGTACGTAGGCAAAGTCATTTTTAAGATTGTAAGAGTTATGAGTTTATTTTAATGCAGAGGTTTTTAAAAATTTTAATAGTTTTGCTTTTGTTTTAATGCATATTAATAAAAAACAAACCTAATGTTTTATGGATATTACTTATAAAGCAAAAGTGCTGCTTAAAAATTCAGTTAATTTGAAGGAAGAGATTCAGTAAATATTAGTTTAGGTGTTAACTTTGATATGGCAAAATTCCTGAAGGTGGTGCTCAAAAATTTGGGAAACTTTGATTTAAATAAGATAGCTAATAGGGCACCTGGGAGAAGAGGAACACTGTGGGTAAAAAGACTGGTGAGTGGTACTAAGACCCCAGCCACCTGAAATCCCAGCTTTTAGCTGTGGCTCAGACCATAATTCTTCACTGAGAAGCCCCCATGCTTTCATGAGGTTGTTACCAGTAACCACTGAAAAAATAGGATTAGGGGCTTCCCTGGTGGTGCAGTGGTTGAGAATCTGCCTGCCAAGGCAGGGAACACGGGTTCGAGCCCTGGTCTGGGAAGATCCCACATGCCGCGGAGCAACTGGGCCCGTGAGCCACAACTACTGAGCCTGCGCGTCTGGAGCCTGTGCTCCGCAACAAGAGAGGCCACGATAGTGAGAGGCCTGCGCACCGCGATGAAGAGTGGCCCCCGCTTGCCACAACTAGAGAAAGCCCTCGCACAGAAACGAAGACCCAACACAGCCATAAATAAATAGATAGATAGATAGATAGATAGGATTTGCCAGAATCAAGGTAAGAAACAAACTGAAGAGTAAAACAGTCCATTCTTTTGGGGTTTTTTTTCGGTTTAAAACAACACAGACTTATTATTTTACAATTCTGGAGGTCATCAGAAGTCTGACATGGATCTCACTGGGCTAAAATCAAGGTGTTGGCAGGCCAAACCTTTTCTGAAAACTCTAGGGGAGGATCTATTTCTTCGCCTTTTCAGCTTCTAGAGGTCACCTGCATTTCTTGGCCCGTGGCCCCTTCCATCTTCAAAGCCAGCAACGCCAGCTGAGTCCTTCTTCTGTTGCCATTTCTCTGCTTCTCTCTTGCCTCCTTATTTCCCTACTCCATTTCTTTTCTCTCTTTCTTTTTTTTTTTTTTTTTGCTGCACCGCATGGCTTGCGGGATCTTAGTTCCCTGACCAGGGATGAAACCTGGGCCCCCAGCAGTGGAAACACAGAGTCCTAATCACTGGACTGCCAGGGAATTCCCACCCTTAGTCCATTCTTGAATTCAGCAACTCCTGCCCCTCTTGTTGGGCTTAATGCATATGGGAGAGGAGGGGATATATATAATTATGATCACAGCACAGTCGTAAAGGGAGGAACTTTGCTATGGAAACAGGTGAGAGTTGCTTACCAGGAGAGATGGGGAAGACACTTTTTTTATTACATTTTTTTTACCTTTTTATTTTATATTAGAGTATAGCCGATTAACAATGCTGTGATAGTTTCAGGTGCACAGCAAAGAGACTCAGCCATACATATACACGTATCCATTCTCCCCCAGATTCCCCTCCCATCCAAACTGCCGTATAACACAGAGTTCCCTGTGCTATACAGTAGGTCTTGTTTGTTATCTTTTTAAAATATAGCAGTGTGTACATGTCAATCCCAAACTCCCTAACTATCCCTTCCCTCCACCCTTCCCCCTCCACCCCCAGTAACCATAAGTTCATTGGAGAAGACACTTTTGAGGTGACATTTCACCAGTTGGGCAGGGTCGACGAGAAGCTGAGGGAAGTTACATGATAAAAGCTCAGAGGAGTGGAGTATGTGTGAGATGATCCAAAAGGCCTTCCTAACTCAGATGAACTCTTACTAGCCTTGATGGCTGAATTTTCTTCTGGCCACTAGGGCACTGCATTTTTACTCAAATTTTAATACATCCCTTCAAAACTGTGATACCTTTTCTAGGAGGGCTAAGGCAGGAAGCTGTTATCATTGCTTAGGTTTGTTTGTAGCCCAATCTAGCCTGTGGGTGTGGATCCCAGAATAGAGAACAGAACTTTTCATAAGAGCAGCCAGGTATCTGGAATCTGAGGTTGCCTGTGTGGAGTGTTCTAGTGAATGTCCCAGGAAACCAGAGGCCTGGAAATCAGGAAACTGATTCACTAGGGAGGGAAATGAGCACTTTCCCAGAGGGGCTGACTCAATGAGGACCATTCACATATTCATTCATTAACTATCTGTTGAGTGTATACTAGAACCGGGGACCATGTTGGATGCTGAGAATATGATTGATTCTCAGAGAAGAGAATGGTCCCCACCCTTACGGAGCTTAACTGGAAGAGACTTAGGTGAACTAGCAAAGCCATTGGAAATGCCAGGATGAAAAGAGCTAAAAATTTAGAGGCACTACTGGTTTTTGTTCACAGAAGAAACTCTTTGTATATTTACTGTGTTGCTGCTTTAGGCTCTCCACAGAGCCAGCCGGTGAGACTGTGGTATGCTCTTACATTTGAAAAAATGCTTTCAAATTGCTACTTTCCTAGAAACATCTCAGTTTGCCACTAATCCCAGGCATACCTGTGGGAATGCTAGAATGCGTTGATGGCAACAACAGGCTTTTCCTTAAATGTTAGCAAATATATACTAATTTTTTTCAATACTTTAAAATACTGTGAACAATGCTGAAGAGATAACTGGATGAGCATGGAAAACATCATAATGAAGGGAAAGAGCCAAGAACTTCAAAGTTCATATGCCTTGAGTTCTTGATATCTCAAGATTATATCCAAGAGATGTTGATGGCTTTTTAATGGGATCCTTGGAGTCCTAGAGGGTCAGGTGATACCCTTCTGGGTGGTCCAAAGATCTCCTGATGTTGTATGGAAAAATGTAGGTTTGGGCCCATAGCTCTCCTCAGATTCTCAAAGGGAGCCTGGAAAGTCAAGAATACTTCTATAAATCCTTCGAAAATACTTCCATGAGTGCTTTCTATGAGGATATTCATGGATTTTAAGTTTACACAATTGTCCCAGAATGTGAGGAGTGCAGCAGAACCCCAGGGAACTGGAAATGGAGGCCAGGTCCCCTTATTATCAGCCATGTGACCTTGCACAAGTCTCGGCCCCATTTGAGCCTCAGTTTACTTATCTGTTAAATGGGGGAAAAGAGCATGTTTACTTCTTACTTCCTACAGTTTTCATGGC
Source organism: Balaenoptera borealis (assembly GCF_965194805.1). Classification (NCBI taxonomy): domain Eukaryota; kingdom Metazoa; phylum Chordata; class Mammalia; order Artiodactyla; family Balaenopteridae; genus Balaenoptera; species Balaenoptera borealis. Next base: position 31,507,257 of record NC_138868.1, read on the forward strand.
AAATGATCAGACGTATGTGAATAACGCTATAGAAACCTCCAGGTACTATATCTAAGAGTGAGAGGCTTTAGAAAATGTTTACTCTCTGCACCTGTAGGCAGTGTTATGTTGTTGGTCACTAGAGGGAGCTTTAGGATTCAGGGGAAGGAACAGCCAGTGATGTAGCTCCTGGAAAGCCTTGAGGCCTCTATGAGGAATTCTTCAAAAAGCTTTTGCCTTTTATAAATAGCCACTTAGATTTTTCCTTCTTTCTTTTCCTTTTTTAAAATTCAGATAAATGCCTATAAAAGCAAACATGACCTTGTTTTCTGGTGACACAGATTTTTCTACTCTTAACATTTAGGATTCTTCCTTCTGACTTTTTCTCTGGTAAATTTAGTTTCTACGTAAACACAAGAGTTTTCCACAATCAATTCAAAAGTGAAAAAAAAAAAAAAAGGCAGAAAACAACTTTCGAGAGGGCCATAGGAAGAAAGTGCTCTTCCCTTAGCCAAAGGTGATTCATTGCCATTCCATGGCATGTGGCAATGGCGAGCAGGATGGGGAAGTGAATTGTCTAACTTTGGCGTGCGTTAAGAACTCTGACTTTGGATTTTCTGTTGGCACTCCCTGCAGTTTTTAATTGGTGTGCTGTTCTCAGGCTAGGGCTAGAGAGAGAGGACTCTTACTCATTTAAAGAGGCTTGACGGTTACACCAGAAAACCTAGGATAATTTGAAGGAGGAGGTACGATAGAGTGAAAGACACTGACTTTGTGTGTTAGGGAATCAGAATGTCATGGACTCACTATGTATTTGGGGGACAATTTTTGTCCCCTTTTAGAACCTCTCTCTGCTTCTCTCTCTGCTTCTGACCATCCCCCCAGCGCCACACATACACACCCATGGTCGGATGGTCTTTCTTCATCAAGAATGGATCCTTAGGTGACCAGACTCAGGCCCCAGGTCAGGAAAGGCAAAGTTTTGCAGGAGCACAAAACTGAGACTTACCTGATTTTCAATCCAGATTTCTTTGGAGAAAGTAGTCCTGATATTTCTCTTCCTTGCAGTTCTTTGGGTTGTATTTCAGTTCCACAGCAAAATAGATGCCTGCAGAAAACAGTGAACATTGTATTTTCGTATACATTTTCAGGGACCCATGTAGAGACTGAACTGCTAATCTCCATCAGCAAACCCGGCCAATGAAGCTGTCAAGCACTGGTCTGCCAAGTTCTCTGGACTCTAAGATGTGTCCCCATAATCCTGCCTTCCTCAATTTCACATTTTAAAAATGCGGACATGTCTGTGACTTATACAGGCAAGTCTTGATAATCCCTCCTGAAAAGCTCCTGTTAGGCCTAAGGCGTTTCTGCAATCAGTGGCCTTTTAGAATTGAGGAAGGAGTCTAGGAAATACTTTATTTGGTTTTGTATATTTCTCTTACCTGGAAGCTCAAAAAGCTGCCCTTCGCTGGCACAACTGTGCCCTCCTTGCAACTCTTGGCACCTCAGGAGTAACCCTCGCGGGAAGGGGTTGCCTCTCTGGTGACAGAGAGGCAAGAGGTTGCAGGTTATAAAGGATGAAGCCTTATTATAGGCTCATTCATTGCAGTTTATGAGAAACAGCTGCATTTCCTTGTCAAGGCCCTCGATGAAGGCTTTTCTCTCCTTTCCACTGAAGTCTAATCACTAACTGAGACTAATTAGCTGATTTGGGTCAGAACAAGCCAGTGTCTCTGCCAGCCCACTTTAAGCATGACTGTATCACGTTAGTGATAGGAAATTTGCTAAAACAATGCAAACGGCTTGATCAGTGATTCCATTAATGATTAGAATCGGAGTAATTTTCTCCCCTTTTTGTTTTCCAGAGGCTGCCTTTTCTTCTTCAAGCTTTCAGCTGGTGAAGGTCAGAAGGTGGGCAACAGAATCACTGTTCCCTAGTTGAGGGCTTCTCAAATTTTCAGGTCCATACAAATCACCTGGACCGTGTTACAACGCAGATTCTGATTCAGCAGATCTGGAGGTCAGGGCGAGGGGAGGAGGAGCTCATGATACCAAGGCTGCTGGTCTGTGGACCACGCTGAGTAACAAGGCCCTAGTTAATTTTTATCTCTAGCTCCTGTTTCATGCTGTTAAAGGATGCTTTTTCTACTCCTCAGACACTGTCAGAAATAAAGAATGAATAAGTAATGATTTCAAAGCCCAAGGGAACTCGTGAGGTCACAGATTCCATCTTCTGAATTAATAATTGTTTGGAAAGCCATGACTTTGAATTCTAATTTCTTGCAAAGCAAAATATTGAGAATAGACTCGTAGTGTGCACAAACACAGAAAACAGAATCCAAGCAGATCTGCTTTTTCTCATGAGATGACAAAGCAACTGTTTATTTGAGGTTATTGTTTTTTTACTGGCAAGCATTATGCTCTGTACTTCATTTACATAGGAATCTGGTGGGCACTGCCTAAGAGTTTGTGAACTAATTTCTCTGACTCTAAATCATATATGTACTTCATCTTTATCCTCACTACCAGGAGCCCAGTCTAATTATTGCTTATGCAAAAGGATGACTCTTCTTCGGGTGTGAAGGAATTTCAGGTTTGTCTTGAATATTCTCAGGAGACCTGCTTTTAGGAATTGCTGTCCTGAGTTTTTAGACCTTCAGTTTGGCTTATTGCATATTGCTTTGGATCTCTTATCATTTCCACAGTTTCTGTCTTCTTGGTTAATCTGTAAGTTTGTTATAATTGGAGGCCATACCTTCTATTTTATAGGGCTGGGAAATTGGGAGGGAACTTTAAATTCATTGAGTCCAGTTTCCTCTTTAAAATCTGAATTTCTACAAGCCAGCCTCTGCTTGAAACACACTTGATGATGGGGATCTTACTACTTTATAGTCTATCCTTAGAACATTTCTGACCGTTAGGATGCCTTTCCTGATATTGGGTCAAGTCATCTCCCAGTGGCTTTTGCCCACTAGCCCAGTTTTACTCATTGTGGATAATTCCTTTGTCTTGAATAGAATATGAACACAATACATATTGTTGGGCAACTGACTTGTTAAGGCCTGGGACTTGGGGGTTCTCTGTGCCTTCGGTAGTTCTTCCTGCATAAGAGTAGCCTCCAACTCCTGACTTGAGGAGTAAACTTGGGGCGAGGTCCAGAGCTGTGCCGCCAGAGATTGGATGGGCTGTGGTAAAGCAGGGCAGTCACTGCTTATAAGGACTTTAGCCCACTTCATTATAGGGGCTTAAGATTTCCCGCATTTCTTTCTTAAATACAGCCTGACTTAAGCCTGAAATGAAACGCAGGATGAGGATTCATGATTACTCATGAATTTTTACACAATCAGATCATTCAACAGGAATCTTAGAAATGGCTCTGATTTCCCAAATATTTATCTTTTCTGTAGTTCTCACCTAAAGCAAAATTTTTAAACTGGCAAAGATGGACTCCAGTCTTCTCTCCCATTCCCCCCTTTCAGCACCATTCTACCCTTTTAATTTTATGCTCCATGGGTGACCTGATCCCCAAGGTTTCCCCTTTGCAGTATTGTTCTATGCCTTGGGCCATTGATTACTTTTTTCTGGTCCTTTTCCCTCATGGAACCTTACCTTTCCTCTGTCTGGGTCTCTCAACAGCTGGTTTTCTCCAATGCGACCCTGGCTGTTTAACGGGTTTTGGTCCCCTTAACAAATCCTTGATAATGTGTAAGATAGCTCTTGCTTTGTCTGCCTGCCTTGGTATCGTAATTTCTTAATGCAGTCAAAGACATGTCTCCAAAAGGCCCTCAGGTGGTGGTTTTTTAGTGGGGAGGGACAGGCATCATGATAAGATCATGGATGAGAAACTGTTTTGGTCTGTGGACTCCCTAGCACAACTTCACATCATCCATCACCTCACTATATGGGACTAGTTCTGTTTTCCATAAACAATAATAGCAATAGCTCTTATTGCATGGGATGACTAATTATAGTTACTTACTATGTTCCAGGTACTGTGCCTATGGCTTAACAGATTTCTCATTTAATGTTCATAACAACCTTGTGATGTAGGAAGAATTATTTTCATTCTATTCATGAGCAAACTGAAGTTCAGAGAGGTTAGGCAATTTGCCTAGCATCACACAGCTACTGCATGGCAGAGGTAGGGTTCAAACCAAGGTCTGTCTGACTGAGGCCCATGCTCTTAACCATGCAGCTTCCTTTTTTCTGCTCAACCAACGGAGAAGAAGCCTAAGATCAGTGAGTTTCCTCAGACAAGCCCTGCTGTGCTCACCTCGACTGTAGCCTTCCTACTTCACCTAAGTGCGAAAAATCTACCACTTTGCTCATCTCTATCTTCTCGGCTCTCACCCCTCACTTTCCTACGCTGAGAAAAGCTTCTTCTGGCTCCTGCGTGCACAAGAGTAATAAGTATTTGATATTTAATTACAAGGATTTATTATGGAACGAGAGGAGGGATACTAACACATCCCATCTGGGGCCAATTAAAAAGAACTGTGTTCCTGAGTATATGTGGTTTTTCTTTTTTTCAGACGAGGAACAGTTCCAGTCAAGCTTTGGCACATGAAGCTTGGCATGGTTTAATAAGAGTCGGGTGACTGAGACATCTAATGCTATTTCTGAGAAAGCAAGATGGTTCATCACCTTTAATGAGTGGGAAATGAAGTTGCCTACAGGGTCAGCCATGGGCAGTTGAATTTATACCTGTGCCTGGGTTTGTTACATTTGTTAAAGAAGGGCATCCATGTGAAAGTCGTATTTTGGAACAAAGAGAATAAAAAGATGCCAAAATGCTGCTTTCAGGATAAGTGCATCAGTTTGCAAAAACTCCCAGGGTTTCCCAGAGTGGCCACCCACAGAGGAAGCACCATCTGGTCATCATGCTGTCACAACAGGGGAGAGCAATGCTTGGGCACAGGGCAAAACAGAATGTTCCTCAGAACTGGACGGAAGACTCACAGTTAGACTGAAGCCAGGAGGCAGCAGACCTCCCCAGGCCCAGCACAACACTGCGCTGAATAAGGTCATAGACCCTAGGTGCATCCATACTTGTTCTGTGACACCTTAGCGATTCTGAAACAGACTTAACATATAAATCAGAAAAATATGCATCTCTAGAGAGATTGTTGCATGTTTTCAAGACATGAGGAGAATAAATTTTTTTAAGAATAAGAAAGAAACATCTACATCCTTGGAAATATATTTAGCTGAGGTCCTGATCTCCATGAAAAACAATTTCCAATCATTCATTCATTCATTCATTCACTCATCAAATGTTTACCAAGTGTCTCCTATGTGCCAGGACCTGTGCTATGTGCTTGAGATACAGAAAGGAACAGGAGACTGTCTTGACAATCAAGAAGCTCATAGACCAGTAGGAGAGACTCATAGAATGAAATAATTGTGGTTCAGCGTGCTTACAGGAACCCTGGGAGGGTCACTGAACTACCCTGCAGGCAACCACGGACACCTCCTGGGGGAGGTGTCACCTGAGCTGGGTCTTGCTGCACAGTCAGGAGTTATCCTCCAGAAATCTATATTTGAATAATATTCCTTTGCCATTCTAACATGAGAAGGGATGAAAAGGCTAAGGAGATGTTGTGCTGGGGGAAGGAGATGAAGGGGTGTTAAGTAAAGAATAGCAATTTCAACATTCAAACTGGAATGTTGGAGGGAGAGTGCAGGCCTTTGAGGGTTCTAGCTTCGGATGACTAAGGTTGGGATCTCAACCACTTCCTAGGTGTGGGGATCTGAGCAAGTTGCTTAGCATCCTAAGGTCCAGTTGTTCATAGGGTTTCCAGGTTTCAATGAGAGAACACGTGTAAAGCATTTGCTCAGGTCTGGCTTATTTAAATGTTAATAAATGTCAATTCATTATTAATTCTGTTATTATCATCAGCCGTGTTCTTTCACTGATTACCCTTCTAAGCTCCCTGAATCTCCTATTCCTGATATTGCCTCCAGGGAAAAACAGAGGGACAGGGAAACATAAAACAAAGAGAAAAAAATTAGGGTGTGAGGGTGATTACCATCCTCTTGTTCAGAGTTGGTAAAATAAAAAATCCTCCAAAGAACAGGAACATTATGCTCTTTTCTCCATCCTATCACAAATCTTGCTTTCAGCCCACTGACCTTAGATAGGCAAAAGTGTTAGTGACACACAGTTATAAAATATAATTGAGACAACATCTGGTGCTGCTGGTACTAGATAACCTAAAATCCTCCTAACGGAAAACTCCTTTTAAAAGTGCTAGTTGCAGTAAGTAAAGTCCCCAGGGGCAAAAAAAAAAAAAAAAAAAAAAAGAGTGGGGGCTATGAAAACCAAAGGAGAAAGATTATGGGCTGATGTTTCCGCTACATATAGGGATGGGAGACGGGGCTGTGGTGGGCCTGCCTGAGCTGAAGAGGTAGAACTTATCCCCCTTCCTAAAGATGGAACTGTTGGAGAGTTATACCATCACTAACTGGAGACTAGAAAAAAATCTAACCTCAGTACAGCAAGATGACAAGGAAGAGAGGCCTATCTCACATGGGGTTAGAACTTGAATTTATCAATGTGTGTGATCCTAGAATGGCCTGCCACACCTGCCCAGCTTAGAAATCATTATAAAAAGTGCCCTCAACCCAGTGATATCCCAGGCAGGGATAACTTCAGAGCCCTTGGCAGAAGCAACCATTCTGACAAGTAGATTTTAAGACAAAATGCATTATTAGAGATAAAGAAGTTCATTTCATAATCAAACAAAAACAGTTCACCCCTTGTATGTACTTAATAATACGGCCTCAAATATATTTAATGCACAAATCAATTGCCTTATAAAGAAACATTTGAAAACCTGTATGTAGTAGGTTTTTAAAAACATCTTTTAGTAATTGATAGATGAAAAAGTCAAAAATTAGTAAAGAGATTGAAGGTTTGAATAACCCAATTAATTAGCTTAATCGAGTGTACACATATATGACTCAATAACTGCTTGCTAGCCCACAAAGGAAATCTCATCAAATACTAAAGACTTAGTAATATATAGGATATATTCTCTGACCACCCTCCAATAAAATGTAAACTTGAAAAGAATACCTGGAACTACTCTATACAGTTGAAGATTAGAAATAGAGAAGGAAAAGCATTTCTACAGACTATGGTAGATGCAACAGTCAGATTAGTGTAAATTATGCTGCAATAGTGCACAGACCTAAAATATCTCAAGATCTTAAAGCAATGGAAGTTTATTTCCCATATATGGTGTATTTCTAGTGTAAGTCAGTTGGGAGCTCCATTCCCAGTTTTCCTCCCTCTGAGACCCAAGCTGATGGAACTTCTGCAACTTGGCAACTAGTTGCAGTGGTGGAGGGAAGAGTATGTGGCTTTTAAAGTTTTCTGCCCCCAAATTACACACATCACTTCCACTCATCTTATGTTGGCCAAAGCACATCTATTGCCATGGCTGACTTTGGGATGGGGACCTGACCAAAAGAGGAGAACTGGATGTGTCAGTGACCAGCACTAATGATTATCACAAAGAGGAAATAAGCATGAAAATGAGGAAACATTTACACCTAAAAAATAATGAAAATGCAATGTATGAAAACTTGTGGGAGGTAGCTAAAGGAGTACTTAGAGTAAAATTTATAGCCTTAAATGATACTATTAGAAAAAGGAGACTAATAATGAAGGAGTTAACCATCCATTCAAGAAAATAAGTTATACCAAAAATAACAGAAAAAAAGAAAATAATAAAGATGAAATGCATTAATGAAAGTCACAGAAAACAAAACACAATATAGAGAATTGAAAAAATAAAACTGCTGTCTTATTGTGTGCCTCCAAAACAAACTTAGAGATGAAGATGAGTGTGTCCTTGATCAACTACAGAAATGCAACTAGAGAAGCATGTGAGGGGGTAGTGAAGCCCAGTTGGGGAAAAGAAGCTAAGCAAGGTACAATCTCGGCCAGGTCCCACAGAAAAGAGCTTCAGCCTGATCCCACAGTGGGCTTCTGAAGTATGTATTATACTTCAGAGCTGTTCCTCTTGGTTGTATGAGGAGGGGTTCCATATCCCCATAGCTGTCAGTTATTGGCTAAGGGTTAATTGGAGTGGATGTGAATTCCCAGACATTTTTGTCATTCTGCATAGGTGGGCAAAGTGGGTCCAGTAGCCTGAGGACAGTCCTCTGAAGAAGAGTAGCCATCGGAAGTAAAACCACTCTGAATCTGGAAGAGAGGTGACAGGACGCTAGCGAATCTGGGTGGAGCACAGTGTCCACTCCGATTGATGCTTTGAAATAAAACTAATTTATCAAAACTTTAAAAAAAGAAAGACAGCATTCACAAACAATATTAGAAATGAAAAAGGAGTCATAACTACAGACATCATAAAGATAAAAAGAAGATATAGGCCCATAAATTTGAAAAGATAGACATGATCACCGTCTTAAAAAAATATGACATCAACACTATGTCAAGAAGAAATGGAAACAAGAGTACGAACTTCACCACTAGAGAAACGGAATCAGTTGTTAAAAGTTAACCCCCTAACCCACCATAGGACCAGAAGAGTTTGGCTAATCACTCAAGGAACAGATAACTGCATGCTGATGACAATTTTATCAAAGAATAGAAGGGAAGGGAACATTTTCCAACTCAAAGAGAGTATAAGAAAGGAAGATTATAAACCAGCCATATTTATAAATACATGTGCCTAAGTAAGCAAAATACTAGAATATTAATGGACATATTAAAATAAAGTTGGATTTATCATAGGAATGCAAAGATGAGTTGACATTAAGAGGATGAAAGGAGAAAAACATGTGATTGTCTCAACAGTGTGTGATAAAATTCAATACCTATTCATGATTAAAAACTGTCAGCCAACTATTAGGCAAATAGGAATAGAAGGAAACTTGCTCAATTAATAAGGGAATCTACTAAAAACCTACAGCAAACATTTTTAAGGATGACATGTTAAAATCTTTTTCTTTAAAATCAGGGATAAGACAAAGACTCTTTCTGTCAATAGAAAAAAAAAAGGCAACAGAATGGAGAAACATACCATGTTCATTGATGGAAGGACAGTATCAAGAAGATACCAATTCTCCCAAATTAACTTGCAGATTACAGCAAAAACCTCAACAGAGTTTTTCCTGAAACTTAACCAAGTGTTCCTAAAATTGAAAGAAAAGGGCAAAGTTCAGTATCAAAAAAGAATAGACAAGATGGGTGGGGAGGGTGTTGTAATTCTTCTGCCAGATATAAACTTACTATAAAGCTGTAGTAATTAAGATTGTGTGGTGTCATGACAGGAATAGACAGAACGAAGCCCAGAAGCCAACCCACACAAGATATGTAAACTTGACATATGAGGAATGTGACATTACTGATGTGGAAAGGATGGTGGTACTGGGGATGAGTGATACTAGGAAAATTGGTTATCCATTTGGAAGAAAATATATTTGATTCCTACCGCACATCTCCATCCAAAATAAATTCCTGATAGGGGACTTCCCTGGTGGCATGGTGGTTAAGAGTCTGCCTGCCAATGCAGGGGACATGGGTTCGAGCCCTGGTCCGGGAAGATCCCACATGCCACGGAGCAACTAAGCCCGTGAGCCACAAATACTGAGCCAGTGTGTCACAACTACTGAAGCCCACGCACCTAGAGGCCATGCTCTGCAACAAGAGAAGCCACCACAATGAGGAGCCCACACACCGCAACCAAGAGTAGCCCCCGCTCACCGCAACTAGAGAAAACCTGTGCGCAGCAACGAAGACCCAATGCAGCCAAAAAAAAAAAAAAAAAAAAAAAAAAATCCCAATAAATTATAAACCTAAATATGACAATTGAGTATTGGAACTTTGTAGAAGAAAATACAGGATAAATATTTTTATGATTTGGGGGATTTTTTAATTCTTAAACAGTGTTTTGACTTTTTGATCCCTAAAACAAGAGAAGGAATAGATGAGAAGATTGATAAATATAACTCCATTAAAATAAAAATAGAACTTCTGGCAATCACTGTTTGTGAGGATTAAATATATTAACAAGAAAAGTAGTTAAGTTTTACCGTGTACCTGAACACATAGTAAGCACTGCAAATTATTTGTAGTATTACTTCTTTTATAGGGTATTTCCCCTCACAATAATTAGAATAAAGCTAGTTTTACCATGTATTTTTCTTTCTCTTTAAGACACACATCTTCTGGATATGCAGCAAATGATGTAACTAAAGGAAGAGAATATTACCCGAAAAACTATATGAGAATGTGTATTTCATTTTTAGGCAAGCTTGGCGATTGTTTTAATCTCTTCCATGGGAACCAGTCTTCATTTGCGTGAACTCTGTAACTTGTGGTCTTTTCTTGGTAATGTTAATGTCCAGCAAATTCCTCCCAGTAACTTGTTTTGTGTGCCCAGAATATAGCTACTGGGAATGCAAGTATTGGCAGCCCCCTAGCAGGCCTTACTACTGGGGCCCGAACTGGTTAGTGTGGAATCCAGGAGCCTTCTGTGTATTCACTTTTGACCCTGAATCATCATTTTACTTTTCCATCTGGGCCCTTCCACATTTATCTCTTGCAGGCTGCTGAAATCAACAAGTGAACTTGCATTGCTTCTACGTTAGCCTGCACCAAAATATTGCTATAATGAGAAGAGAAACATTTGTAGAAGCTCTAGGAGTCTTAGATATTAATCATTTGACAGATAAAAATCAGGAGATTCTGGGCTTATGTTGATTACAGAGGTGAAGTGGTCTTCTTTTAAAAAAAGTCATTCCTCAAAATGGTATTATTTCTGGCCCCTTGGCCGAGTCCAAGTTTCAAAAGGCAATCTCTCTAAATCCAGGTTCTTTCGCACTACAAATAAACTGGTATTACCACGCACCCTGTAAGCAGCAGCAAGAGCTGTTTTTGCTTCAACCCATAGCACAGTTCAGAAGGTCAGACGTGACCACAGTATCTCCTGTTATTTCAGGGCTCACATGTGTTTGCCTTGGCACCATGTCCCTGGCATTTGGTTTCTGTTATTTTTCCATGGGTTTGGCTTGCAGGAATCAAAGAAGCATATTTTTGACAATAAGCGAAGTCCGGACAGATGAAGTATTCTGAACTGGTGGTGACTGGACCCAGTGGGAGGCAATACGTGCCTCCCCCACTTACATCCAGTAGCGTGGCCTAGCGTGGCCCTGACCCTGCATATGGTGAATGCGAGTGATGGAGAAGGTGGGGGGCTGCCCCACTCCGCAGGGCTGGCCAGAGCCTCATCCTTGCTCCCCAGCCAGACTCCACTGATGCTCAGCTGTCCCCATTCAGGGTACCTATTGAGACCAAAGCTAAACACTCAGGAGGGTGGAGGGCCTCCCTCGATGAACCGTTGTCCATTTTAGCCTCAGTGACAGCTGACTGTTGTCAGTGGGAAGATACTCAGATTGGCCCATTGCTGTGGCTTGGTTTAGTTGCTGCTGGGAGCTCTCTGCAGAATGTGTGTCTGGGAAATAGGCAATCACGCTGTATAAAACACAGTTAAGATCACCGCCGTGGGGTTAAACTAACAGCAGAACCCTCAGGGCCAGATTTTATCTGCCTGTAGGTGCCATAGAGTAGAAAAGGAAGTAGGCGGGGTGGGAAGGGTTGGAGCGTAGTACAGTGGTTCCCAAGCTTGTCTGCACATGGGGGTCACCTGGGGAGTTTCAAAAACTATCCATACCTGTGTTCCACCTCAAGAGGTTGTGATTCAATTGGTCTGCAGAGGCATCTGGGCTCTGGCAATTTTAAAAGGGCCTTAAGGGCTATGTGACTTTGACCAAGCCATAAAACTTTCTGAATTTCAGCTTTCTCATTTTCAATATGGGGGTGATCTTTTCTCCCTTATGTGGTTGTTATGGAGAGTGAGTATAAACGTGTTATGTTTTTAATACTAAAAATGTTGCATCAATAGAGTCATCAAGCTCTGCCATTTCCTAGGCCATATGGTGGAGTTGTTAATAGTTTGGGCTTCGAGGGGGCCTCCCTGGTGGCGCAGTGGTTGAGAATCTGCCTGCCAATGCAGGGGACACGGGTTCGAGCCCTGGGCTGGGAAGATCCCACATGCCGCGGAGCAACTAGGCCCGTGAGCCACAATTACTGAGTCTGCGCGTCTGGAGCCTGTGCTCCGCAACAAGAGAGGCCGCGATAGTGAGAGGCCCGCGCACCGCGATGAAGAGTGGCCCCCACTTGCCACAACTAGAGAAAGCCCTCGCACAGAAACGAAGACCCAGCACAGCCATAAATTAAAAAAAAAAAAAAAAAATAGTTTGGGCTTCGAGTCATACCGGCCTGGGTTTGAATCCTGGCTCCACTGTTCGACCTTGGGCAAATGTCTTTTTTTTTTTAATTTATCTTTTGGCTGCACCGCAGGGTATGTGGGACCTTAGTTCCCAGACCAGGGATTGAACCCGTGCCCTGTGTGTTGGCAGCGTGGAGTCTTAACCACTGGACTGCCAGGGAATTCCTGGGCAAATGTTTTTATCTCTAAATCTTCACTCCCCTTGTCGATAAAATGGGGATTTGTTCTTACCTTATAGAGTTGATATGAGGATTAATGACAGATACACTTAGCATTTATGTAGGACAATATGAAATTACTATTTTGTAGCTTTAAAGAGGTAGAATATCAGCATTTTCATGTGTTTAACCTAATACTGAGTTTTCAGAAATGTTAGTATTAGTAACTAGTATTATTACTATTAATCAATATGACCTGGAGGGAATTACTTTATTTCAGAGTGTCTCAGTTTCCCCATCCATAAAATGGACACATTAAGATTTTGTCTTCTTCATAGAATTGCTATAAGTTTTCAGTGAGATGACGTTTGTGAAATCACTTTGAAGGTTATAAAATATGAGGAAATCATGATAACAAAAACATTCTTAGAAACTGGGCATCTCATGTATATAATGACAAATATTTATTCTGGGAAGGTTAGAGGGGTATATCTGCACAATATGAAACTTGGGAAGGGAATTGAGTCACATAGAGAAACCCTTGTCCTTTGGGATTCAGACAGAAAATTACTTTTTAAAGCCTACTCCAAGTTCACTACCACTCCAGCATCATGGAGAACAGAGAACAGTGAATCTCATGGCTCCCACCACAGGCAAACTTGTGTTATTGTTGAGGAGATGTGTCACGCTATCTGTGTAGGAATAACTAACACTTACATGATACCTACCACAAAACAGACCCTGCTAAAGTTCCTTACACGCTTGCTCTCATTTCATTCTTGGCGAGATCCCAATTTTTCACAGGGGAGGAAATTATTATCCCAGTTTTCCACAGGTGAGGAAATGGAGGCACAGAGAGATTAAATAACATGTCCAAAGTCACACAGACATAATAATAGAAGACATTCGAGAAATGGTGATTGTGAAAAACATTTGTGGCGACGAATACATTCAAAATCATAACAGATTATAACAACAACATATTTTATCTAGAGCTCTTTTGTGCTTTTCTACCCCTCACTTTTAATATAGACTTTTTAACGAGGGCCTAAATATTCCTTGCAGAAAATGTCTCATGGCTTATGCTGAGGACAGCTTGCCCATGGTTTTTGGTTCTTGACCTCATTTTCATCCCTGACACTTTGGGTGGCCTTGGATGGGAAAAATAACTTCCCCATGTCTGTAGTTTCTCCACCTATAACATGGGTCTAATAATGCCTCCCTTGAAATCATGTTGTGGAGACTAATGATCATAATGTCGTTTTTTGTGTGCAGACTGGAAACCCAAAGGGCCACCCAGGCTTCAGCCCTGTGGTAAAATCTTGGCTTCTCTTGGACAGAGACAAGAGTATTGCTTCTTGGTGGGCTTCCAAACCCTCTTGCTGTCTTCTCTTTGCGAAAGGGCAGTGCCTGGTCTTCTTCACACACAGCGTTACTTGGAGTAAGTTGCCATCCATACCCTGTGGTCAAGGGGTAAGTGTTACTGCTTATTACAAAGTTATGTGGGAGACATTTCCCACTAGTGTGGGTCACGAAGGCTGTGACAATGTCACTTGATGTGCTCGGGACCCAGTGGCGGGAATCCTGTTCCACAGAGCAAACACGCGGGATTGCCTTTCTTTCAGGGCAGAAACACTGGCCCCTGTGGTGCACAGTCTAGGAGCATAGGTATCACTTGGGAGCTTGTCAGAAACGCAGAATCTCAGGCCTGACTCCAAGACTACTGCCTCGGATTCTGCATTCTAACAAAATCCACAGGTGTTTGGAAGGCTCATTAAAGCTTGAGAAGCATATCTCCTCTTGGAACTGTAACAGCCATGACGCGCTTTGTGGTGGAGCTGGGAATCCACGCAGTCAAGGTTTATCGGGCTCCAAAGCCTGTGTTCTATCCTCTCCTCTGCTCTGCTTCCTCTCAAGGGATACAGATAGGGTTTGATTTCTTGCTGAAATGCCTTCGGACCTTCCGGGAAAACATCTGACCGTGGCTACTACAGTGGGGTACCTACTCCTCAGTTCGGGAAACTCCTGGAGGAAAGCAGCTTTTACCACAGTGTTTATAATTTTGTTACATTTGTGATTGGCTGCCTTTAAAAAAAAAAAAAAGCTCAAGATATTTCCTTGCCTGAGAAAAAAAGTGAGAAATCAAGGTGGGGTGGAGGAGGGAGGTGGGAAGTAGAGAAAGAAAAGAGAGAAGAAAAAAAAAGAGGAGAAAGGAAAGAAAAAGTAAGCATTTGAGGAAACCCAATGTTTCAGGTTACAGTTATCCATCCTGGCTGTGGGGGTGAATAAATTGTTTGTTAACCTTTAAGGGCTGATGTTTTAATTAGAAAATTTTTTTTTAAAAAAATGAGGATCTTTTTTGAAATAACTGATCAGTATCAGTGAAAGAGTATGCCAAAACAATTTATTCCTTTCTTTTCCACTCCCCTTTGAACTTATTTTTAGACTATTAAAATGATCAAACCAGCATGAAGTACCCAATAAATCTTCATATAATTATGACTTGACTTTGATTGCCATCCTCATGAAGCTGTACATAACTGTGACATTTATTCCTTTTTTAAGATAACTTATGCTATAGCCAGAATGATCTTTGAAAAGTGCAGATTTGAACTCCTGATGAATTACTTTATCTAGACATTTGATCATCAATGACTGTTATTATAAAAAGACAAACAACCAGGAATTATATCCTTTCCACTAGAAGTACACAGCCCCACCCAAGAAATATTCTTACCAAAAGACAGGAGCTGAATCTCATCAAGATTCTGTATCTAATTACCAAGGTACAGGTAATACAGAGGTCACGTAACTGTCACCTGGGCCATTTGGAATGCTTACTCTTGGGTCAGTCTGTCTTGGAATCCAGCTGCCATGCGTGGAGAAGCTCCAGTCACATGGAAAATCTACTCATAGTCACTTTGGTTGACAGCCCCAGCTGAGCTCCCAGCTGGTAGCTGTCATTAGCTGTCACCATGTGAACGTCCAGACATCTTGGACATCCAGCTGACACATGACTACAACTGCATGAGAGACCCCCAATGTGGACTACTCAACTGATCCCTGTTAAACCACAGAACCAAGAGAATTCATAATAACTGCTTTGAGGCACTAAGTTTTGGAATGATTTGCTAAGTAGTGTTAGGGACTGAATGTCCCCTCTGCCCAAGTTCACATGTTGAAGCCCTAACCTCCAATGTGATGGTATTAGGAGGTGGGGCCTTTGAGCTATAATTAGGTTGAGATGAGGTTATGAGGGTGTGGTTCCCATGAGGGAACTGGTGTTCTCATAAGAAGGAGAAGAGAAACAACAAGGTCTTACTGTATAGCACAGGGAACTATATTCAATATCCTGTGATAAGCCATAATGGAAAAAAATACTAAAAAATATGTATATATATATAATCTGAATCACTTTGCTGTACAGCAGAAATTAACACAACATTGTAAATCAGCTATGTTTCAATTAATTAAAAAAAGAAGAGGAAGAGAGAGTAGAGCTCCTTCTCTCTCTCTGTCATGTGAAGACACAGCAAGACGGTGGCTGCACAAGCCAGAAAGTAGGTTCTCACCAGGAACCGAATTTGCTGATACCTTGATCTTGGCCTTCCCAGTCTCCAGAATTTTGAGAAATAAATGTCTGCTTTAACATCTAGCATACGGCACTTTGTTATAGCAGCCTGAGCTGATGAAGGCAAATACCAACAATAAGATCAGTAAGCAGTGCTCCATTGGCTGTGGAAGATGAGGCAAAGTGAAGAAACTAAGATCATCCCAGGTTTTGGTCTTAAGAGAGTGTGTGCTAGCTCTGTGAAAAATGCCAGTGGTAGTTTGATAGGGATTGCATTGAATCTGTAGATTGCTTTGGGTAGTATAGTCATTTTCACAACGTTGATTCTTCCAATCCAAGAACATGGTATATCTCTCCATCTATTTGTATCATCTTTAATTTCTTTCATCAGTGTCTTATAATTTTCTGCATACAGGTCTTTTGTCTCCTTAGGTAGGTTTATTCCTAGGTATTTTATTCTTTTTGTTGCAATGATAAATAGGAGTGTTTTCTTAATTTCATTTTCAGATTTTTCATCTTTAGTGTATAGGAATACAAGAGATTTCTGTGCATTAATTTTGTATCCTGCTATGTTACCAAATTCATTGATTAGCTCTAGTAGTTTTCTGGGAGCATCTTCAGGATTCTTTATGTATAGTATCATGGCATCTGCAAACAGTGACAGCTTTATTTCTTTTCTGATTTGGATTCTTTTTATTTCTTTTTCTTCTCTGATTGCTGTGGCTAAAACTTCCAAAACTATGTTGAATAATAATGGTGAGAGTGAGCAACCTTGTCTTTTTCCTCATCTTAGTGAAAATGTTTTCAGTTTTTCACCACTGAGGATGATGTTGGCTGTGGGTTTGTCATATATGGCCTTTATTATGTTGAGGTAAGTTCCCTGTATGCCTACTTTCTGGAGGGTTTTTATCATAAATGGGTGTTGAATTTTGTTGAAAGCTTTCTCTGCATCTATTGAGATGATCATATGGTTTTTCTCCTTCAATTTGTTAATATGGTGTATCATATTGATTGATTTGAGTATATTGAAGAATCCTTGCAAAAAAATTTCACAATTTGTATGGAAACACAAAAGACCCTGAGTAGTCAAAGCAATCTTGAGAAAGAAAAACAGAGCTGGAGGAATCAGGCTCCCGGAATTCAGACTATACTACTAAGCTACAGTAATTAAGACAGTATGGTACTGGCACAAAAACAGAAATATAGATCAATGGAACAGGATAGAAAGCCCAGAGATAAACCCACGCACATACAGTCACCTTATCTTTGATAAAGGAGGCAAGAATATACAATGGAGAAAAGACAGCCTCTTCAATAAATGGTGCTGGGAAAACTGGACAACTACATGTAAAAGAATGAAATTAGAACACTCCTAACGCCATACACAAAAATAAACTCAAAGTGGATTAAAGACCTAAATGTAAGGCCAGACACTATCAAACTCTTCGAGGAAGACATAGGCAGAACACTCTATGACATAAATCACAGCAAGATCCTTTTTGACCCACCTCCTAGAGAAATGGATGTAAAAACAAAAATAAACAAATGGGAGCTAATGAAATTTAAAAACTTTTGCACAGCAAAGGAAACCATAAACAAGACGAAAAGACAACCCTCAGAATGGGAGAAAATATTTGCAAACGAAGCAACTGACAAAGGATTAATCTCCAAAATTTACAAGCAGCTCATGCAGCTCAATATTAAAAAAACAAATAACCCAATCCAAAAATAGGCAGAAGACCTAAATAGACATTTCTCCAAAGAAGATAAACAGATTGCCAACAAACACATGAAAGAATGCTCAACATCATTAATCATTAGAGAAATGCAAATCAAAACTACAATGAGGTATCACCTCACACCAGTCAGAAAGGCCATCATCAAAAAATCTACAAACAATAAATGCTGGAGAGGGTGTGGAGAAAAGGGAACCCTCTTGCACTGTTGGTGGCAAGTAAATTAATACAGCCACTATGGAGAACATTATGGAGGTTCCTTAAAAAACCAAATATAGAACTACCATATGACCCAGCAATCCCACTACTGGGCATATACACTGAGAAAACCATAATTCAAAAAGAGTCATGTACCACAATGTTCATTGCAGCTCTATTTACAATAGCCAGGACATGGAAGCAACCTAAGTGTCCATCGACAGATGAATGGATAAAGGAGATGTGGCACATATATATGATGGAATATTACTCAGCCATAAAAAGAAACGAAACTGAGTTATTTGTAGTGAGGTGGATGGACCTAGAGTCTGTCATACAGAGTGAAGTAAGTCCGAAAGAGAAAAACAAATACCGTATGCTAACACGTATATATGGAATCTAAAAAAAAAGTGATCATGAAGAACCTAGGGGCAAGATGAGAATAAAGACACAGACCTACTAGAGAATGGACTTGAAGACACAGGGAGGGGGAAGGGTAAGCTGGGACAAAGTCAGAGAGTGGTAGTGTATATATGGACATATATACACTACCAAATGTAAAACAGATAGCTAGTGGGAAGCAGTCGCATAGCACAGGGAGATCAACTCGGTGTTTTGTGACCAGCTAGAAGGGAGGGAGACGCAAGAGGGAAGAGGTATGGGAATATATGTATATGAATAACTGATTCACTTTGTTATAAAGCAGAAACTAACATACTATTGTAAAGCAATTATACTCCAGTAAAACTGTTAAAAAAAAAAATTAAAAAAAACAAAAACGAGTGTGGGGCCCATGGTCCTACTCACCAAACTGGGAAGACTAGGAGGAGGAGCAGTTTGGGAATG
The DNA here is from genome assembly GCF_965194805.1 of Balaenoptera borealis. NCBI lineage: Eukaryota > Metazoa > Chordata > Mammalia > Artiodactyla > Balaenopteridae > Balaenoptera > Balaenoptera borealis. The sequence goes on from NC_138868.1 coordinate 31,526,065, forward strand.
GGAGGGCAGGAAGAAATAAATGTTTTTCATGATTATCCTAATAATATATATCAATTTTAGAATTAATAGATAATAAAAAATCACTTGAATACTACCACATAGACATAACCACTCCCTTTATTTATTGTAGTTCCCTTTAGCGTTGTTTGTTCTTTGTTTCTTATAGAATTGCCGGAGCAATTTTCCCCCAACTATCCTAAAACATACCAATCTGGCAACCTTTCTGGAGAGGATTTATTTAACTCAAGATCTTGGACCGAAAAAATCTAACATGAACCTCTAACGGTAACTCTGGCTTCCTTCTGTAAAATTTCAAATAAAAATAAATGAAATAAATGTTGCTGTTGGGAATTATTTGTTTTGGAAAAACAACTTACTGTTTCCACCAGGGCTAAGTCTTCAGGGAAATCCTGGACATTCATCCCTGTGACAGAATTCCTGGCCTGTGACTCAAGGGGCAGATGAGGTTATGCTTTCAGTGCTTACAAGAAACTAAATTCACTGGGTAATGATTTGTCTACACAGTCCAAATGGAAAGAGTAAAATGCACTTGGAGACACTCAGGGAAGTGGTATGAATCTCTGGTGTGCTATGGTCTATTTATTCCTTCATTTATTATTTTATTCTTCAGGAAATATTTATTTAATTTTTTACATTGTTTTATAGTTTATTTTTAAAATGACAGTAACAAATGGTCTTCCCTTGTTGGGGAATGACATATCTACTTTCAGTCAATAGGGCCTTAAAAAGTAACAGCATTTTGTCCAAATTGAACTTACATAATTGCACAAAAGTCATACAAAGCATTAAGAAATGCTCACAAAGACTGCAGTTTTCTCAGCTTCTCATGAAGCACACCCCAAGAAGCCTTGGTTTCAGTGGGGACCCCTGATCTGCATAATACTGATGCTTACCCCAAGCTCCCCAGTGACACATAGGCAGAGGTGAGAGGAGCCAGGAAGACACATGTGCTTTGTGACAGTGGAATTCTGCTCTACAATTAGGGTTTAATGATGTATTCACCTTCTCATATTAGGATTAGTAAACACTTCAGCTGGAAGTATATTTGTCCAGGCTTAAAACTTAACCCTATCAGCTTAAGTTTTGGGATACAGATCCCACTTCAGGAAACTAAAGTTAAACAAAACAAAACAAAACAAAAAACACACCGTAAAAACCTCTTCCAAGCAAGAGGTTGCTTGGAAACCTCTTTACACACACAAATAAGTTACCTTATCATTGATCATATGCCAGTTGAGGGATGGTAGACAGAGTCTCACTCAAATCCCAACTCTTGTTTTATGGATAGCAGTTACTGGAAACACTGTGTTACAAAGGACTCTGAGGTCACAGCTGAAACTGGTGGGACAGCCACTATGCTGTACTTATGTGACATGGACACAGGACAGGGAAAGGCAGCACTCATGCATCATATTTGCAATCTTTCTATTATTAAGAAAGCTAAGGAGGATGTTGGTTATGTCTGTTTTGAAAAACATAACAAAGCCCAATTTTTCTATTTTAATGAGTTGCAATGTCTTTATCTGGGGATTTAACTTATTTTATGGATCTTAAACCCAATTAAGATATAATGTCTATAGTAGGAGTTTTCCTTTTCTGACCTTACAAAAATTAATAAAAAAGATAACAATATTTTGAAAGAAGACACACAAAGAGAACTTTAAGTCACCATGAGAAGCACCTTCCTAACTTGGGTATGACTATGGGAAGAGGAGAGCTATTATTCTATTTCTACTGCTGTGTTTCAAATAAAAAACCCAGTCCCAGTTTAATTGTAGAGAAAAACAACAATTCCTGAAGTAAAACCATAAAATTATGTGGCAGAGGCCATCTAGATATACTTCTTTCCTTTAGATTATTGTTAATATTATTGTTAATATTTCAGCTGTATCTCTTCAATTCAGGGAGAAAAATTCCAATGTAACATTTGAAGCATGTTTTTAAAAATTAAGGTTTTCATTAGAAGAGCTTGGTGTATATATGAAGTATTTATTATACTGAAACATGGAGGGAAATGTGTGGCATGTCTGTGGTAAGGCTAAGAATGAACGAGATTCCAGCACTGTGCAAAATTATCTGCTCAACCAATCCTGAATCGATCAGACAGTCCCTAAACCACTGCTCTGAGACGTTCACTGTGTCATTTCTTGAAGGTCCTGATCGTCTGATGCAAATGTTAGCTGCTGCGGTTAATCGGGGACTCAAAGGACAAGATGCCTGGGTCAGGGATTATAAATCACCAGAAGAATTCCACAACGGTCGTCCTACGTGTGACTTGCAACACCTGTAGAACTTGCCAGGAATCCAGCCGGAAGAAGTCTGTTTCATGTCCAAGTAGGCTGCTGTTCATAAGAGCCACCTAAGCTTTTAGCTAGAAAGTTGAAGACTACAGAAGATGATTTATAGGAAGAAGAGGAAATTCCTTATTCCAGGATTGTAAGTGAACAAAGGAAACCGAATTCCAGAGAAAGGTTGTTGAGGCCATAGAGGCCGAGGGAGTGAGAAGCCAGAGTTGTGGGTTTCTTTTCAGTCCCCTCTTAGAAAGTCACAAGCCCAGGACTGAGAAGTTGGAGGGGGGTGAGGGGGGCGGGCGCAGGGATGATGACTCCAGCTGTGCAGCCAGCCATCCCCACAGCTGCTGAGCAAAGCCGAGCATTTGCGGGTGAGCGCTGTCAGGACACAATTTGCATCACTTTGGTCGCTAACATTACCTTTGTCTCCTGATGAAGTCACTGCCTGTCTGCTTTGGGCTCTGTACCTTGGGTTTCTCTGACAAGACGGGCAAACCTCTAGCACTGCAAGGAGTGTTTTTTTTTTTTTTTTTTAACATCTTTATTGGAGTATAATTGCTTTACAATGGTGTGTTAGTTTCTGCTTTATAACAAAGTGAATCAGTTATACATATACATATGTTCCGATATCTCTTCCCTCTTGCATCTCCCTCCCTCCCGCCCTCCCTATCCCACCCCTCTAGGTGGTCACAAACCACCTAGCTGATCTCCCTGTGCTATGCGGCTGCTTCCCACTAGCTATCTATTTTACGTTTGGTAGTGTATATATGTCCATGCCACTCTCTCACTTTGTCCCAGCTTACCCTTCCCCCTCCCCATATCCTCAAGTCCATTCTCTAGTAGGTCTGTGTCTTTATTCCCGTCTTGCCCCTAGGTTCTTCATAACCTCTTTTTTTTTTCTTCCTTAGATTCCATATATATGTGTTAGCATACTGTATTTGTTTTTCTCTTTCTGCAAGGAGTATTAATCTCCTAGCCCGTTCTTCCCTAAAGCAAATATTCTCTTAAAAATTTTCGAATTTATGTCCTAACAATCAGCATGTTTTATACATCTTGGGCTCATATTCAGGTTTAAAGGAGGGGAACACACTAGTTCTTAAAGCTTCCCCTTATGACAGAAGCTCCCAAATAACCTATCTGCAGTAGTCTAGCCCTGTTCACTTTGCAAAGTGAGTTTTATATAATTGCATCCAGTGCTGTGTTGAGGGAAACATGAGTCTTTACCATTGTCTTTCTAGTGCTAACGTCCAAGGAAGAAAAGGATCACAGGGTGTTTACAGGTACTGGGTAGGTTGCATATTTTGTTTTTATTGGCACTAGAGGAAATCACAGAATGATAACCAGGGTGTCTGTCTGAATACTGGATGCCATTCCTCTGACTTTAATAGGGTAAGTAGAGGATCTGCCCTTGGCCAGGGAAGCAGCTTCAAGGGTGTGCTCTGAGGGTCAATGCATTAAGAATCTATAAAGAAAGCATGGATGTCTGGGAAAGGAATCATCTTTAGATTGAGAACAGATGGATGGCGGTCTGGATCTATAGCAGACACAGATATACTTTTCTTTCTTTCATTTCCTTCCTTATCAAGAATCTAAACACCTTCCAGGTCCCAGGCAACCAAATAGTAAGAAAGGCTCAAAGATGTTTTGTTCAATAGCTAGTGTTGCTGGAATCTGGACTGTGGCTGAATGGTGTGACTGTAGGACACCAATGCCCTGAGGGCTCACGTGGCTCCGGTAGATACGTGGGCTCCTGGATACGTAGGCAGGTGTTATGGAAAGTACGTACTGGCCACCCACAATCACTGATGGGTGGTTTTCAGTGTAGGCAAAGACCTTGGTGATTGGCTCAAAATATATAAGCATTATCCAAAAATCTTATGATATTACATGGATCTCAGGAAAAGTGCAGAAGGGGAAGGACCTGGAGAGAAGGAGAGAATTTATCCATGTGTTAACTGGAATGCATGGACATATGTAACCAAGATCTTTCTTTACATCTTAAAACTAAACTTGTCTGAGTCACTAATTCTACAGAATTAATGTTACTAAAGTTGCAGTAATATACAATCCAAAAATTCATTTTCCCAGCTTTCTAGCTACATAAAACAGAAAAGACCATATACACAATTACATACACTCATATAGCTGCTGCACTCCCCAGTGGAACACATATATAAATGTCCACACAGAGACCCCCAGAAAGCACACGTGCACAGAGGCCAACGTCCACCCCTCCTGAACCTGGTATGCATGTGGGTCGCCATGAAGTAGGTCGCCCTACTGCATATCTGTTCGATGTCATTCATCTCTTTGGGACAATCTGCAGAAAGGATGAGAGGCGAGTCCTCAGTTACCACTACATCATCCTCAATTCGTACACCAAGACCATGGAACTTCTCAGGGGCATCTTTGTCATCCTCCGGAATATAAATACCTGGCTCCACTGTGATTACCATACCAGGCTGCAGAGGGAGGGAGCGGGGCACATCTGGGGTGTCGTGGACATCCATCCCGAGGTAATGGCCAACGTGATGCGGGCAGTATTTTCGAGCAGCCTTGAAGGCATTATTTTTCTTAATGTTCTTCATGATCCCCAACTCTTTAAGCTTCTGTCCTATCAGTGTTAGCATCATGCTGTAGACATTATCCAAGCTTGTTCCAGGGGAGCGGAGGGTCAGACAATCTCTCTGGACTTCTAGAACAGCTTCATAACGTTCTGCCTGAGGTGCCGTGAACCTGCCATTGACAGGCCAGGTACGAGTGATGTCACTCACATATCAAGAAGACTCACAACCTCCATCCAGCAGCACCATTTCCCCATCCTCGATGCGTTGATTGTTCTTCACATGGTGCAGAGTGTTTGACCCATTACCTCCAGCAACCACAGGTGGGTAGGCTAAGATGTCTGCACCACGGGCCCGGCATTCAAATTCAAACTTAGCATAAAGAAAGCCTTCCTCTGACTGGTGTGAGATATCTCATTGTAGTTCATCAAAAAATCTAGAAACAATAAATGCTGGAGAGGGTGTGGAGGAAAGGGAACACTCTTGCACTGTTGGTGGGAATGTAAATTGATACAGCCACTATGGAGAACAGTATGGAGGTTCCTTAAAAAACTACAAATAGAACTACCATACGACCCAGCAATCCCACTACTGGGCATATACCCTGAGAAAACCATAGGTCAAAAAGAGTCATGTACCAAAATGTTCATTGCAGCTCTATTTACAATAGCCAGGACATGGAAGCAACCTAAATGTCCATCGACAGATGAATGGATAAAGAAGATGTGGCACATATATACAATGGAATATTACTCAGCCATAAAAAGAAATGACATGGAGGTATTTGTAATGAGGTGGATGGAGTTAGAGTCTGTCATACAGAGTGAAGTAAGTCAGAAAGAGAAAAACAAATACAGTATGCTAACACATATATATGGAATCTAAGGGAAAAAAAAAAAAAAAAGGCCATGAAGAACCTAGTGGCAAGACGGGAATAAGGACACAGACCTACTAGAGAATGGACTTGAGGATATGGGGAGGGGGTGGGGTGAGATGTGACAGGGTAAGAGAGTGTCATGGACATATATACACTACCAAATGTAAAATAGATAACTAGTGGGAAGCAGCCGCATAGCACAGGGAGATCAGCTCGGTGCTTTGTGACCACCTAGAGGGGTGGGATGGGGAGGGTGGGAGGGAGGGAGATGCAAGAGGGAAGATAAATGGGAACATATTGTATATGTATAACTGATTCACTTTGTTATAAAGCAGAAGCTAACAAAAAAAAAAAAAAAAAAAAAAAGAAAGCCTTCCTCTACAGGGGCTTTACTGGCAAACATGGTCTCTATGAAAGCCTGTGATGTCAGCTTCCTAGCAATCTGCATTCGTTAAATTTCTGCAGGAGATTTTTTTGGGGGGGCATTCATATATATATATATATATTTAACATCTTTATTGGAGTATAATTGCTTTACAATGGTGTGTTAGTTCCTGCTGTATAACAAAGTGAATCAGCTATACATAAACATATATCCCCATATCTCCTCCCTCTTGCATCTCTCTCCCATCCTCCCTATCCCACCCCTCTAGGTGGTCACAAAGCACCGAGCTGATCTCCCTGTGCTATGCAGCTGCTTCCCACTAGCTATCTGTTTTACACTTGGTAGTATATATATGTCCATGCCACTCTCTCACTTCGTCCCAGCTTACCACTCCCCCTCGCCGTGTCCTCAAGTCCATTCTCTGTGTCTCTGCAGGAGATTTGATCAGCCTGAGACGCTGTACCAGCTGCTGCACAGCCCAAACCTTGTTCTTGCTCCTGGCTTTGCGCTCTGCCAACCGCTGCATGCAGTCACAGTGGAGCTGTGTGTGAGCGGGCCTCATCCAGTCATACCACAGTGTCTCAGCTTTCAGTTTCGGTCCAAGATGTTGAAATTCTTCCAGCGTATAGGCTTCGTCCCCTCCAGTTAGAGCTGTTGCTCCATCAGTACCAGATCGGGGGCCATCCCAAAGTTCTTGACTGGGATCTCTCTGAGGCACAAAAAGCATTGCCTTGTGTGCTGGTAACTGCTTGCCGGGGAGGCTTTGAAGGACCAGAATGCTATCAGGCTCTTGGAATCCACACAGGTACAGGAAATTGTTGTCTTGGTGGAAAGTATAGGGGATATCATCGCTCATATAGTATGTAGGGTTGGACAGCAGTACCACTGTGTGGTCTGTACCACTCTGCCCTTGTGCTTCCTTGGGGATCAGAGATATTAGTTTGTGTCTACGAAGTGTATATTCCACCTGGGATAGTCCTGGCGTCACCTCCCCTGGTCTGAGGAGGTGTGGGTGTGTAAAGGGCCTGGGCTGGCCTAAGTATCGGTTTGGAATCCTCCTCTCTCAGATGGGCTGCAGGGAGTACCTTCGCTGTGAACATGACATGCATCCGGAGAGGCTGCGGGCGCTTGCTACTGCGGGAACAAGCTTAGTTGCTGAGAATAGTCAAGGCATTACCGCCATGCTTGCACTTCAGGAAGGAAAGGCAGAAAATTCAGGAAATATTTATTGAGCACCTACCATATACCAGGTCCCGAGGTAAGTACCAGGGATCCAATGGTAAGCAAAATGGTCATTAATTCCCCAATTTGTTCAGTGAGTGGGGGGCAAATCATTAAGCAAATACTTACACAAATACATATATAAATGCCATGACAAAAAGTCCATCAACGAGTAGCTATTAAATGCTTACTATATACTCATCCTTGTGCTTAGTGCTGTGGGAACTACCAAGAGGGCTTAGATGACGTTCATTCTCAACATCATTACCATCCAACTGGAGAAGCTTGTGCTCTCTGAAGTGACGAAGGACCACAAGTGCCCATCTGTGTAGTGCAGATGTGGTATGATGGGAGGTCAGCAAAAGAAGAAGCCAATGTTGGAGCACATCGTTTTTAATTTGAAAAAGTAATAAATAATAGGGATATATGTGTATGTATAGCTGATTCACTTTGTTATACAGCAGAAACTAACACACCATTGTAAAGCAATTATACTCCAATAAAGATGTTAAAAAAATTAAAAAAAATAAATATATAACATGGTAAAACACATTCAAATCGTACATTAATAGTAAGTCTCTTTCCTACCACCAACCTATTGTCTCAACAGGTGTTAACAGTTTCTCGTGCATTCTTCTAGAAAATTTTCATACATTCTTGAGACTATATATATTCCATAAATATTATCCTTGTTTTAAATTCCAATTTTAATACATAATTTCTATTGCTTATGTTAACTCCAGAAGAACTTAAAAACTACAAAGCTAAGATTTATGCATATTTAGAAAATGCAAATGATATAAAAATTTATTCAGTGAAAGTCAAAGCCTCTTCTCAGAAGTAACTGTTGTTGTTTATTGTTTCTTTCTTAAAAAAACTGTATCCACATGCCATCATAGAAACAGAAAAAAAGAAAAGACTTGGTTCATCAACTCATGCATTCAAGAAATAAGACTTTCTTAGTTTCTGCTCACTAGTTGAACTTTTTCTGGGCCATCACTTTGCATAGGGAGTTGAAACAAAATCTCAGCCAATGTGGGGACCTGCCACTTTCTTCAACATTGTATTTAAATTCTGAGTGAGCTTACAAAGTACCAAGGCACTGGGACCTATATCATCTGGTGCCATTGGCTGGTTTTCCATGCACCTTGACTATCGTTGAGACATTCTTTTTCCTATCTGCCTTGCCCTTTTGGGTCAGTGCTATTTTCCACCTTTTGCACGCTTCTCTGGGCCACAGGGCAAGGCTGGAAGGGGTCCTCCTGCCTGCACATGGCTTGTTGTCATTCTGTCGTGGGATATTCCTGTCTCCTTCCAAAGTGTCTAGAGTTTGGATGCCTCCTTGAGAACCTATACCGGAAAGATGAGACAGACCCTTCCATTGGACACTTCCTATATCATTAACCCTTTCTTGTATCTCATCCTTCTACCTCACCCTCACCTGGGATATCTTTTTCATGACTTGTGGCTGGGGGCTGGGAGATCTCTCTTCAAATACAGTTATCCTTTCTGGCTAAACTCTAAATCTTCTCTTATTGGCTTAAGTTTTTACATACTAAAGCCAAGAAGAGACCTAAAGACGATTTCTACTTTTCTGCACTATCTCATCCTTTCTAGAAGGCAATGATTATGGAGAGTACTATTACTTAGGTGGTGAGGCCTGGGGATAATGAAGCATAAAATAAAAAGAGAAACTGTTAATATAAAAAAATATTATCCTAACACATAGCCTAAATCTCAGCTTGTTAACTTGCCTTGAAATCCATTTCTGGAGTTTGTGTTGTCAAGTGCACTCAGTCAAGGCACAGTGCCTGTGAAACAGATGGAAAGTGAGGTTGGAGCCTGGGTCCCAGTCTCCGCCTTGCTCACAACCAGCCCTATGACCTTAGGCAAGTGTCTCCCTCTATCAGACTGCAATTTGATCAATTGAAACATGAATAGGTTAGAGTATGACATTGAATTGAATAGGAAATATCCTTTTGCTAATATTAATGGTTAAGTATTATTCTGTAAGGTATTTGTAGAATGAGTGTGTGTGTGTGTGTGTGTATGTGTGTGGTGAGTCACAGCGTAAAGTGTATTTCTCAGGGGAGCCGTGATCAGAAAGTTTGGAGGTCACTGGACTAGAGGACACTATCCTATAGGTGTGTAAGTAATTGGCCAACAATTGTGAAAATAAAAGATTTTGAGAGTTTTATAGCTGTGGCCCGCTGGTGCTATAGGCTATGAGGATCGAGCTGCTTCTTCCCACTTATGCCAAAGGAACCCACTTAACCCTCAGTTATTTCTTCTTCTCTAGCCTAACTTAATTTTGTATATTTTTATTCTCTTCTTTTTTCTCTCTTCTGTTTCCCTCTTCCCTCTCTTCCTTCTTTCTTTCCCCCTCTATTTCTCCTCTATTCCCCCCCCTTTCCTTCCACCATGTTGCCTTGTGGGTACAGATTTCATTGACATGCTTTCCCTCATGTCAGCACTAAAGACATCTAAGATATAGTTAAGCCTTTACAATAAATGCTGCAGACCCTTTCTACTCAGTGTGGGCCATTGGCCAGCTGCCTCAGCATCTCCTGGGAGCCTGTTAGAAGGCAGTACCTCAGGTGCTGCCCCAGACTCCCTGCAATAGAATCTGCATTTTCACAAAACACTGTGAGTCTTATGAACATTCAAGTATGAGAAACACTGCTATAGCATTGACCATCTTGTTAAACTAAACGAACATCAGAAAATCTGTCATCACATCCTTAAACCCAATTATCCACAGATGCTTCCCATCATCATGGTCACGGAAGGTGCTCCACTCCCTTGGAAAATAGATGGGTTTAGGGGTGGGGCAGGTGTGGAGAAATGGGGGTTTGGATGTCTACATAGGGAAGGTGGTGGCTTTCCCTGGGCCTCTGGACAAAGGATGTTTACTTATGGAGGCAAACATCTGGCTGTCTTGATAAATATCAAGTCTTTTCTTGTTTGTCAAGGCATGGTGGGTGACGTGGTTTGTGATTTCACGACCTGTTGTATGTTAGACACCAGCTTGAGCACATGGTAGTTGGTTTCATTTGGCTCAGAAAGGGGTATCATTCTACTTGTTTTCCTTCCCTGGGAAACATGGAACAACAGATGCATCCACTGAGGATGCATCTGTTACAAGGAGGGTGGCAAGTCCTAGATTTCTTGGGACGGTCGCAGGTTGACACCCACTTCCCAGAAAAAAATTATTAATAGTGGCCACTTTTATGTTCCAATGTGTCTCCAATAAATTGTGGTCACACCAGTTATAATAGATTCCAGAAGGAAGCAGACCTCTCTAAGGGACAGGGTAAAAATGAATCTAACAAATGGGAGAGAGAAACACCCCTGATTCTATTGGTTGCCAAGGCCCAAGACCAGAAAAAAGATTTCCCTTCAGTCAATGGCCCTGATACTAGACATTTGAGGGCGTTTTGGTTAGTTGGAGTGTTTTGAGCAATTCCCAGATTAATGCTACTTCTAAGATTTTGCTTTATCATCTTGGTCTAACTTCTGACTTCTCCTGGTTTGGTTGTCTTTCTGGCTAGGCTGCCTCCACCTAGGACCAGACCATGTTTTTGACTCCCTTGAACTTCTGTTGCCACCACAGCGAAGAACGCATTTCTGTGAATCTTAGATGGCTTCTTTGGTCTTTGTGTCTCCTGATTCACACTAACAATAGAGGAGAGAGTGCTCCAAAGAGCTGAAATGCTTTACACTCTAGATTGGGAGTCAAAAGCTAATTTATAAGTGCTAGCAAGGAGGCAAAACATGTTTAGACCAATTTATGGCACTGAAATTCTGAAACGGAAACTAGATTCGACACCAGATGGTTATGAGTGGTAAGATGGAGAGCCCTCAAGACACAAGCTTCCCAGGACTCCCCAGCGTATCCATTTTCGATTCTTCCTGATGCATTTGAAGGGCCATAAAGCAGATCACATGATCCAGTGCTCTAGGCTCTGAAGCTCCTTGCACTTGGCTCCTGCATATTTAAGGTGGGGCTCAGAAAATACTTTTTCTCTTCCCGTCCCACCCAGAAGCCACTAGGCGAACATTCTGGTGGTGCCAATGGAATTTCAGAGCTGAGTTTTGTTTCTCAATCCTGGGGCAGGCCCCGGCAGATCCGAGATGAGGAAGCACAAACAGGTGGGCTCTGAGGGACGTCTACTCTTGGCTGGAACACATTGTGATGCTGTCTCGGGGAGTTGGTATTTATTTTTCCAGTCATGCTTAGTGCTGGGAGGTGTTAGATTTCATTAAAGCCTTCATGACTCATGACCCCAGGAGAGCTTGGATTTCATTTCCTCACCTTCTCAACCCCATTTGCCTTGCTCTTCAAAATGAAAATAGCAAAATCTCTTAGAGTGGGTACTTGTTGAAAGGGATGTCTCTTGATCAATTAGAGGGAAGCCCTTTACAAACTCAAAAGCACCACCTTGTTGGGAGGTGGGATTGTCATTCTGAGGAATTTGTTTGTGGAGGTTGATTTTCCACAAACGTTTTTGAATAACCAACTAAACTTATCTTTCAAAACAGTCCCATTGGAGGCTTGTCTCCTTTCTCAACATTTGCTGCAAATGCAAGGGCTCAGAGAGCATTTGGAATTACCTTTAGAGCCAGTTTTGGAGACACATGAGAGATTTGGTTCCCGTTAAGTTTTACCTCATTTTTGACCTAAACACCCCTGTCTGGCTTGGTCTCCACGCTCATTCATCAGACTTGGTACAAGATGTCAGTTGGCTTTTGCAGAAATCAAAACTTCTCTCCATAGGTTGGAGTCTTGCCATTATTGAGGAGATTTAATAGAGTATTACTAAGACTTTTCAGGCAAGTTCCAAAGGGGAGTTTCAGAAATTCACTGAATTTTAAGCTATGTCTTTGGGACAAGGGTCCAGCTTTAAGAGATGACCAGTGTGGAAGTCAATACTTATTTGGAACACACACACACACACACACACACACACACACACACTCACAGACCAATAAATATATTACAAAGATCTTAATCATGTCACCTCTTACCATTTCCCTAGTGTATTAATATACAATTATTTGTTATTTGTCTTGTTTTGTTTTGTTTGGGCAAGAGTAGCCAGAAAGTAATCAGTAACTTGTTCATTAACTCATTCATTATTTATTCATTGATTCAGTCAGTCAGTCAAAATCTGCTTGGCATTCAACTTTCAATAGCACAAAAAGACATGGTCACTGACCTGATTCCAATAGGAGAGACAGTTGAACATTAATGAAAGAATCACCCAAATAAATGTAAATAAAATAAGACCCACTGTGATAAGTGTTGTGGAGGAGAGGAACATACATGGAGCTAAAGATAGTCTAAAGGAGAACGTGCCTAGACAGGAAGGATCTGAAGGAGGAGGGGCAGTGATTTGGTGAAGGGGAGGGGAGTGTAGGAGCTTTCCAGGTAGAGGACAGCTTATGTACACCTCCCACAGCAGGAGAGATGATGGAGCATTGGAAGAACAGAAAGAAGTACAGCGTGGTTGCTGCTCAGAGCATGGCAGGAAATGAGGATGGAGACACCAGCAATGGAGAGACCACATGGGACCTTATAGGCATGGGGACCCCGTGATTTATTGTCTAGACCAAAACACTCGTGAACGTAACATGAAGGGCTATTGATAATGACCCGAATAGGCATAAATTCCAACTATTCTGGGCAAACCAGGACATATGCTCCTCTTACTTAAAGACCATGCTAGGGATTTTGGTCGTCATCCCAAAAGCAGTGTTAAACAGGGTTTAAGTTTGGGGATGAGAATGAGGGCAGGATCGCATTTCGAAAAGATCTTCCAGGTTACATGGTCAGGACAGGAATGGCGGTCATTTCCTTAATTACCAAGAGTCCTGGTTTGATTTGGATAAATCTTGAAGCTCCAACCTCCCTTCTCTGCTCTCATCCCCGTGCTCAGCACACATCTGTGCAGCAGCTGCAAAGCTGGGTTTCCAGAGGCCCCGCCTAATTTGTAGAATGATGTGGACGGTGCCTGGCGATGGAGTGCTCCCATTAGGGCTGCTCATGTTCACGTTGTAAGCTTGATGCCTTCCACATGCTCCTGTTTTATTCTGACCCTCCTGGGGTCAGGCCAGTAATTAACTCTTTGGAAGAATTTGGTCCAACCTAGTGTCTTTTCATGGCTAAAAGTTTCAGAAAAATGGGGCCTGTGCATGTAAATCAATGGGAACAATGTCTTGAACCCACAAGGGGCTTTATTCACATGCGGACGTCTCTTCTTGAATTTCTTCTCTGTCTTTTGTAGAGTGGCAGAATTAAAGGGGGATTTAAGAGATCTGAATTCTTTCTTAGGCTCACTGGGGAATGGTTGTCCCAGCTCTGACTGAGCTCTTCTGGGGACCTGGAGCGTGTCCCCTCCTAGGATGCTGGCCTGGCTTTGCTCACTCCCCTCTCTCTCCATTTCCACCCTTCCAGCCTGAGCTGCCATCTTCTCTCACCTGGTCAGGTTGGTCCCTGTTTAAGCCTCTTAACAGCTTCTCATTGCCTTCTGATTAAAATCCACTCTTCTTATTCTTCCCACAAAGCTCTGCTTTCTACCTATTTCTCCAAACTTCTCTCTCATTGTTATCCCCCTCACACACTGTGTTCCAGCCCCAATGCCTTCTTTCGTTTTTTCAGACACACAAACTCGTTTTTTTGCCCCAGAGCTGTTGCCTGGAACACTCTTTCCATGACTATGAAACTGGCTCCTTATTCCTTAGGCCTCCACGAAACGGCACCTACATGGAAAGGTTTCTCCTGGCTGTTTGCTTATAGCAGGTCCCTCTTACTCATCTTTGTCCTTTTATTGTTTATGACATACAACTTGTAATTTTTTGTTAGTTTCATTGTTTGTTTTGCTTCAGCCTGTCTCTGAGGGCAGGGACCACGACTGCCTTGTTCACGGCTGTATCCTCAGTACCCAGCACGGTGCTAGCATGTAGTAGGTGTGCTCAGTAAATATTTGTGGAATAAATGAACAAATGACAGTGGATTACTTTTTGTTTAACAGCTCCATTTGCTATGAAGTAATTTCTTTCTTTTTTAAAAACGAAGTAATTTCTTATTAGAACCTTATATTCATGGTTACCTTTGATTACAGTTCTCTTTAGAATTCCCTTTTCCTAATGAAGCCCCTTCCTGCCCCCATATTTGAAGACCACTGTCTTGTCCATTCTAAGGTTTCTTTTCTCTCTTCAGAAAATCCCTAGATCTGAAGTTACCATATGAGCCAGCAATCCCACTCCTGGGCATATATCTGAAAAAAGACAAAAGGTCTAATTCAAAAAGATACAGGCACCGCAATGTTCACAGCACCACTATTCACAATAGCCAAGACATGGAAGTAACCTAAGTGTTCATCAAAAGATGAATGGATAAAGAAGATGTGGTACATATATACAATGCAATATTACTCAGCCATAAAAAAGAATGAAATAATGCCATTTGCAGCAACATGGATGGACTTAGAAGTTATCATACTAAGTGAAGTAAGTCAGACAAAGACGATTATATGATATCACTTATATGTGGAATCTAAAAAATAGTACAAATGAACTTATTTACAAAACAGAAATAGACTCACAGACATAGAAAACAAACTTTACCAAAGGGGAAGGGGACTAGGGATAAATTGAGGATAAGGGTTTAACAGATGCACACTACCATAGAAAAAAAAAATCCCTAGTTCTTTCAATTCTTACCCTATAATGTGCTATCTTCTTTGATGCATCTTATTGTTCTTTCAGCCTATCAAATTCTTTTTGGATTCAGAACCTGTCATCTACCATAGTGGCTATGCTTGCCACCTCCTGGGCCATTCACACATTTGATAAATATGCTAGCTAAGAAAGTATGTTGACTGTCCTTAGGGAGAGCCCTTTCTTTAGGCATTAATAACTTAATGAGCCCATGGAAAAAATTAGAGACATTTCCATTAAATAGAAAGCCAAGAGTTAAATGCTTCAACTAAGAAACAAAATCTGTCTATAGCTGTCTAGGTAACATTTCCAGTTGGACGCATTGCCTACTTCACACACTGAACATATTTGAAAGGAAAGTTATAAATTATGATACACAATAGTAGGTGGTCATTTAAATGGTGGTTTTGCAGACTATGTCGCAACATAGAATAATGATTCTGCTATGTGATATATGGTAAATGGCAAGAGCACAATGCAAAATTATGTTATGAGCAAATTTTCTTCTCTATCTTGAAATATGTGGCTTTCTCATTTATAATGAAAAACATACATTTAGACAAAGGCTTTACTTACATTCCTCTCATAAAATTCAGTGCTTTATATTAAAGAACCTGGCTTTCTCACAGAAATAGGGATTAGGAGATGTTCTGTACATACAACTGGCAGAATCAAACCCCTTCTATCTTATCACTCAGAGGGCTTAAAAACATGTTTGTGTCTCGTTTTCTAAGTCTGTGGTTTCTTTCTTTTGAATGGTTCTGACACTGTTTTTCTATGCAGCTTATTTTTAGGAAAAAGATGTGAAACAGGTAAAGTTTTTTTTTTTTTAATTCCCCTTTTCCTTTGACCTTTTCTCTGGCCTCAGGTAATGACATCACACTGTCCCTACCAGAGCCACTGATTTCATTTCCAGACCTCCTCTTCCTTCTCCTGACCTGTACCAAAGCTTACCTGTCCTGAGTGCCCTTTCCTCACAGCATCTATCTCTGTCTCATTATGCATATTTCCTCAACGCCAAAAGATTATTGATCATTATAAAAATCTATAAAGTTCAGAAAAATATAAAGAAGGAAAACATCACTCATTGCTCAATCACCCAGAAAGGGTCCCTCTATTAAAAAAAAATACACACACACACACACACACACACACACACACACACACACACACATAAACACACATCAGAAATCATTTGGTTTAAGGAGTTTATGGATGGTAATGCCTTAGTCTCTCTTTCCCCTGTGGTAACTCTTTCTCATTCCAAATCAATAGTGGTCTTTAAATTCCTGATATTGGTGGCCACTCTACTCACTGCAATAGGGCGGCCAGAGCATTTTCTTAGGAAGAAGCGCTGTTTGCCTTCTTCAGATGAAACCAGAAAGGCAGCCACTTACTCCATCTTCTTGGAAGTACATCCCTTCTCCTCAAGACCCCATGTGGGGAAGATGCAACCTAATACTCTTCCCCTATTTGTTCATTCAATTACGCATCTTAGTCTTCACTTCCCACTCCGAGGCAGCTCTCCAACTCCCAATGATGTTTATTAGGGACAGGCCACCCAGCTAGTCTAAGTCTTCTCTGGATTCCTACTATACTTTATTGTCTCTTTTGATTGCCTTTTGCCAGCCTTACATTTTCTTTGAGTTGTTTCTTATAAAGAAGACCTGCTTTTCATCCAGACATGACTCCAAGGGCCAAATCTGTGCCTTACCCAGGAAAATCTCATTTAATCCAAATTCTTGAGGCCATAAGGCTGGTGCATTTTACTGTAAATGTACACTCAAAACAAATTGAAATTCCTCCCTCCCACCCCCAGAATGTACCAAGATAACATTCTTCTTTCATACCTTCATAATAAAGACTAAAGAACATCATGAAATTTTCCATATTTTTAAAGTACTTGCAGTTTCAGCATTCTGGAAAATGTTCTTATTGCCTAAATTTGACAGTTGAAGCAAGAATATAGGATCCAAGTTTGCATCATTTCTCTTATTCTTTATCCCCAAGACTTGACCTTTAGTCATCAACAGCACTTAACATGTCCAAGTCGATGATGAAAATGACGATGAAAGATGATGTCAGTGGAGCACGAGCTTCTCAAAGTCATGCAGGACCTACTCCTGTCCAGGAGGGATAGGAGGGCAGCAGCCCCAGATCAGGGAGGTAGATGCAATGAGCTTCCAAGGAAGAGTGTAAGTCACATGCAACCTTTCATGCAGCACAGGTGGGGTGGTGCATTGTGGTGCTGTGTCCCAGAGATTCATCTCTTGACTAAGGGCAGAAACTCATTTCACTGTAGTTTTTTTCCCCAACATCTATTCATTCATTCTCTTTTGAACTCCTCTGGGCATATGATTGAGAAGCTACTGTTGAACATGGAATGGGTGATAATATAGAATAGAGATTCAGTTTGGCATATAGAAAGCATTCAGTAAATGGTGGCTGGATAAATTAGTACACACATTTGAACCCTTTCTTTGCCTCTAATTTCTTGAGCGACCTTGGAAAGCTACTTAACCTCTCTAAGCCCAAGTTTTCTGATCTGTAAAATGGGAATGTTAGTACCATTCTTATAGGATTGCTGTGAGGATTCAATGAACAAATGCATGTAAAAATCACAGAAAACGGTGATTTTTATAAAATAAAATAGTAGCAATAGTAGCAGTAATCCTTGTAATAATTGTTATTACTGTTTTTGGTATGTAATACCAATAAGATAAGATGCCTTCTAGTTATATTTTGGTATATTGAAATTTTTATTATATTTCTCCTCTATTGTCACAATCTAGTTGCCCAGTACATGTCTGAGTACACTGAAGGGTCTCAATCAATGTTTGTTGCTGGACCCTTCCAAAGACAAAATTAAAATCTCTTCCTTTCATTCTTTGTCTAGCCCTTCAAACCATACAGCCTCCCTCATTATTCACTGGATTATCGCAGGGAATGTGATTAATGGTGGCAAACTGTTTCATGTATGATGAACAACAGATAACTCCTATCATGCTGAAATTGTCATTTATGTCATGGGTATATTTCTCGGAAGGAAATGCTTAATGATTTCAAGAGGTTGATCTGCCCCAGCTGGAAGCAGTGACCTCCAGTGGTGTGATGAAATCTGGAGAACAAAGGAAACAGGTTCTCTGAGGGAAAATGATCAAGCTCTCTAGAAACATCTTAATCTACAAAGTCCTGTATCTGTTTTGTACTTATTGCTCTTACAATGGGCTATTCCTCCTGGTATTCATGCTCTTCTGTTGTCCCCATCCCCCCGCCTTGATTCTGGGCTTGGCCAAGTGACTTGCTTTGGCCAATGGGACATTAATAAATGTGATGCAAGCAGAGGCTTGATAAACACTTGCACATGGGAACATGTCCTCTAGAAACACTTCCTCTTAGCATCCAGGCTCCAGGCTGCAAACAAGCTCCGGATCGACCACACTGAGTGATGATAGGCCAATGGAAAGATGCTAAAGTATGAGAGCCAAGTTAGACATTCCTGCCTCAGCTGAGCTCACAGCTGAAGGCAGCACTTGAATGACTGCTACACTCTACCCTCTAAGGAGCAGATAAACCTCCCAGCTGAGCCCAGTCACCCCACAGACTTGTGGAATATAATCATACATTGTTATTTTAAGCCATCAAATTTGGGGTAGCTTTCTTTGTAACGACAGATAATGGCTACGCAGTCTCTTCCCTCCCTTCCTCCAGAACCCACGGGCAGACCAAATGGAAGCATCCCTCATATATGTCCAAAAAATACCTTGGTGTTCACAGTAGTCAGCCCATGTCTAGCCTGGGAAGAGATTATTCATTTCCTCAGATACCTTCATTTTACAAATGCAAATCCTGAGGCTCAGAGAGAAGAAGTAACTTGTCCAAAATCACTAGCCTAGGTCTCCTGATCTAGCAGCCAATGTTCCTTCCATGAAGAGCCTTCAGAATATCTTTGGTTTCAATGGGAATCTCAAGCCAAAATCATGTCATAATGTCCAGTTTGTATACAACAGTTTTTATCTACTCACACAACAATCTCTGTTGGCTGGACATGATTCTTTTCTAATTTGAAAAAGAATAATCTAATTACCTCATGAGAATCATGTTGTCTGTGGAAACAAATAGCTAATTTAACACAGGGAATAAAGTGCTGGCAAAAATACAAATGCGTATCTCAAGAAGAAAGAGAAATGTTAATAATTCACACCGATTCTTGTTAAAGTTGCACTAGGCCTTTGAGAGTACACGTTATGCCTTACCTACTTCTGCAAACACACTCATTCAGCACCTCTCTATTGGGCATTTCCCTTGTGCCAGGCACTATGGTGGACACTGGATATACAGTGAATGAGATAGTCTTAGACCTTGAGAGCATTTGAGACTAAAGTGACTTTTGCGAGCTCACAGAGCTAGTTAGTGTTAGACCTGGGGCTATACCTGAGGGCTGGGTACCATAGTGCCTGCCAACCAAACACATGATGGCTCTCCGGAGATGTCTCTCTGGAGTTGTCACTTATGCTTAATTTTAGTAAGTATGGCCTTAACAGGGGACATTCTCCTCAGGCCTCTATCTTCTTTTCTGATTATGGTAGTGATTTCTGAGGGCTATGTCATAGTTTACTCTAAGACTTCCTTTTATGTGTCAAGAAAAGCTTTCTTGTAGATTAGACTCAGCTCTTCTCTCTCTCATTCATTAGGGCAGGGGTATGATCTGTGCTATAGTGTTACAGTTGCATTCCTAAGAAGCCTTTTTAGTACAAAAAATAATCTTAAAAATCATTTTTTCAAAGAGAAAGTGTGGGATTTGGGGCTGGAGCATTCAGACTCACAACAATAGGGTAATTTTGCCCACAGGCATTTCAATAATACTGGTGTTTTTATAGCTTTAAGTCTATAGTTATAAAGCTAAATATCCCTAGGTAAATCCAGCCTTCATTATATCTAGCTTTTGATCAAGAGGAATGGCCTTTGTTTTTCAATCCTCATCAAGACCATCATTGGCACAAAGCTTCTTAGCCATTTTTATCACATTTTCCACCCATTGTTGGATAAACATATCCCAAAGTCACTCAAACAAAGCAGCTGACAGCAAGTTTTTTTTTCCTCTTTGTCTGTTATAATGTTAGTTCTAGCATTACCACCATGTGCATAATGGAAATCATGTGTCCCATTATTTATTTGACAAATATTTTTTGATGCCTACGTAGTCAGGCACTGGGCCAGGCACTGGGGATATAGTGGTAAGCAAGCTAGACAAGTCCCTGTTGTCATGGAGCTTGCATTCCAATAGAGGAGATGGTCTATAAACAGAAAATACACAATATAATGTCATATGATATAAGTGGTAGGGAGAAAAATAAAATAAAGCAGAGAGGGACCAGAGACGGGATCAGGCTGAATCTTGGGAATCACTGAATGGACTTTGGATTTTCTTTTGAGTGTGATGGAAGCCATTAGAAGTATTTGAGCAAGGGAATGACCTGGTATGATTGATATTTTAGAAGACATACCTGGCTGCTTGAGAACAGATGACAGAAGGTTCAAAGAGATAGCTGGAGAGAGTTAGGAGGCTGTTACAGCCTGGGTTCCTCCACAAAGCTGAGCCTGAAGCAAAGGCTTGTGTGTAGGTAGTTTGTTTTGGGAAGTGATCCAAGGAACAGAAGTGGAGGACTAGGGAGTATTAGACAAGAAAGAAGGCAAAGTCAATCCAGTGGTGTGGAAGATGCTGATAAACTCTGTAGACACCTGGGCCTATATCCCACTGGGGACCTCTAAGGCCAGGTGGGGATACACTTCTGAACTATTCAGCTCCTGCCTCCACTGGTCCAGGTTCATTCTTGGGGGTGTTAACTCCCTTGCAGTGGCAGGTTTGGGCATAAGGCAGGATGACCGAGTGGTTCCCACGAGCATCCCACATTCCAAGCAGCAGGAACAGAGCAAGAGTCTGTGCAACAGTTGGCACAGTGAGGGCAGGCTGTATTCAAGAGGCATTTGATACAGAAGTTAGAGCAGCGAGACGTGATGGGGCCTCAGGATGGCAGTGATGAGGTCACGAGGTATGGACAGAGCCATGGGTTTTATCCAAATTACTTAGTGAAAACTTGCATTGGAATAGAAGTATCTGTATTTTCGAAGTGAAACAGACCATCTTGCATCTGTGATGTTATCTCCACGTTCTAGGCCTGCTCTCATTCCCACTCACACAGCTACCCATTTTGTAGGTGTCAAAGTTTACTATTTAAAGCAAGGAAATGGATGAAGATTTAATAATCTGCAAACAAGTCTCTTTCACCTTATATGTCTTCTGTGTTTAAAATATTTGATAGATTGTAGAGGCGAATGAAGGCAATGTCTTGGGAATACACTCAAACTCGCCATATATTTGGACAGGAAAGTGCACTTTGGTTTAGACAAATGTCTGAAAGGGTAGAAGACTTACAGACAATTTCAAAAATGTCTGTTAAAAGTTAAAAAACAAAAGATTATCCCTCCATTGGTCATGGTTGTTCAAGTTTCTTATATCATACTAACCCAAGGCCAGGAATACAAATTTCATGGCATGAAACTCAACATTTGGAAAAATAATATGCATTAGGGCATTTATCAGGAAAAGAAAAACATCTGTAACTTGTTTAAAAAAAATCTCCTTTTGGATGAAGGTGCCTAGGAGAGTGATTCTGGAGAAGAGCAGTCCCCGTATTGAAGGGGTGGAGTTGAAACACATTATGGCATCAGAGGTTGCTGTGTGTCCTCTGGGAAGGGTTTCAGGATACTCTCAGGCAAACCTTGTCTCCCTTGCCTAGAACTTGGCTCTTCTGCATTTTCATCATTGTCTCTGTGGCCATCTCTCCTCTGTGTACAGCTCTCACCTGGTTTCAGCTACTTTTCTCTCCTCATATCCCTTCATGCCTAGAGGTCATAATGACCTTCTGTTGGGTAGTCCCTGGATCCATCACTTATACTTGTTCCCTTAATTCTGCCCACACCTTTTGTAAACATTCTATTTCCCCTTTGAACATCTGTACCTCTTTGATTACTGAGAGCGACCCTGTGCAAGTTACTTAACTATTCAGTGCCTCTGTTTTCACATTTGCAAAATGGGGTTGGTATTAGTGTGTATCACATGGGATTGATCGTATATGTTAATTTGTCTAAGTCCCTAAAAAAGTACTTTGCATGTAATAATATAGTAATTGTATTCTTTATTACAGTAACAATAAGTAAATAACGTTTCTCATTTAATCCTTAAAATAACTCTATAACGTAGGTATTAATTTTCCTTATTTTACATGTGGAGAAACTAAGACCTAGTGAAGTTTAGAGAACATAGCTGTGTCTTAAAAACCAGGTCAGATTCAGAAGCTAGTTTTCACCTCATTGCATAAAATGAGTTTCCTCCCTAGTTAAAGAAGAGAGAATAAATGGTAAGATTAATAGCTTGGAAAAAACATACTGAAATACCCTGGTGATGATGGACTATTCAGCAGATTTGTTTTTAAAGAAACCAATCTCCTAGAAGTGACTTTGGATAGTAGAAAGAACATTTATCAATGTCATGTCAATCATGTCTTAAAATATGGCTTTCCAACCCCCCCTCAAAGAGCTTGTCACTTTTAGTTTTATTTCTTTAAGCCAATTGTTTTTTTCTTTCCTTTGGTTTATGGACCTTTCCTTTTTAGTATGCTTTTATGTCTTTGAGCCTTGATTCTGGTAAAGGACTATTTACATCTTCCTTATTGCCCACCGAAAAGATCTGATCTCACTCTAATTTTCCAAGGTAGGGCTTTTGTACCAATGGAAAAGTGAAACTGGAAGGGCTCAGTTTCACATTAAACCTTCACTGAAAAACCTGACTGTTGTGTGAGGGGAGACAAAGAGACAATGAATGTAATCAAACTGGATTTGTCTAAGCCAGTGATATAGCATCTCCTGAAACTTCTTTTGAAGGAAATAAATTCCTTTTGGCTTCTACAGCTTGGGGGAGGTATTATCTTGCAGACTGAAAACAAAATGATGGGCCCCAGACAAAGATAACCCGGTAAAATGTGTGTGCCAAGTTCTAGTCAACAGTATCCTCTGCAGCCACTGGACCAGAAAGAGGAAGTGCAGGGTGGCTGTGTCAGAAAGGAGATTGGCCAGAGGTATCAAGAATGATGGTTCTAGACATCAGCAAGATAGCCAAGCAAGATGTCCTTCGTTCATATTCCACCCTCAACAACAACAATTTGGCATCCATCCACAAACAAAAGTCCCTTTATGGGGGCTGTGGGATCCAGCACCATATGCCAAGGGACTCAGGAAAAGGATCACCCACCTGTGCATTAGGTAATAGTCATACAGACCTCAGTCTCAATTGTAGACCCTATAGTGGCCTGTGAACCAGCTCCAGGCCCTCCTGGCCGTTGTCTGGGAGCCCTGGAGAATCAGGGCTGTCTTAGACAATCCCTCATGGATGAGAGAGTCTTTGTGGATGCTCAGGAGTCCAGCAGAAAACTTCCAGCACACCACTGGAGCAAAAACGAGCAAGCAAGCAAGCAAACAAATGAGTCTGGTTGCTTTGGAGAGGGTAAGAGGGCCAGTCTGACTTTACTTGTCAACCCTCCCCCAAGGCAGCACAGCTCAGTGCCAAGAGAGCCCTTCTCAGCTGTGATTTCTCCTGGGGTATGTGAGGGGGAAAGAATTTGAGTGAGCACCCAGCTCCCCAATTGTGCAAGACTCTGCCAAAGAGGCCCACTTCTTTCTCATCCCACCCAGAAGAATTAGTATTGTTAAAATGTCCATACTACCCCAAATCAACTATAGATTCAGTGCAATCACTGTCTATGGTATTCATCATAGAATCAGAAAAAACCATCTTAAAATTCATATGGGACCACAACAGACCTCGAATGGCCAAAGCAATCTTGAGAAAGAAGAACAAAGCTGGAGGCATCACACTTACTGATTTCAAACTATATTGCAAAGCTATAGTAATCAAAACAGTATGGAACTGACATAAAAACAGACACATAGATCAATGGAACAGAATTGAGAGCCTAGTAATAAACCCCTGAAGATACAGTGAACTAATATTTGACAAGGGAGTAAAGAATACTCAATGGGGAAGGAATAGTCTCTTTAATAAATGGTGTTGGGAAAGTAGAGGAATGAAATTGGATCTCTATTTTACACCACTCAAAAAAATTAACTTGAAATGGACTAAAGACCTAAATGTAAGACCTGAAACTATAAAACTCCTAGAAGGAAACATAGGGAGAAAGCTCCTTGACATTGGTCTTGGCAACAATGTTTTAGATATGACACCAAAAGCACAAGCAACAAAAGCAAAAATAAATGAGACTATATCAAAATAAAAAGCTTCTACACAGCAAGAGAAATGATAAACAAAATGAAAATGCAATCAATTGAATGGGAGAAAATATTTGCAAAACATCGATCTGATAAGAGGTTAATATTCAAAATACATAAGAAACTCATACAACTCAATAGCAAAAAACCCAAACAATCTGATTAAGAAATGGAAAGAGGAACTAAATAGACATTTTTTCCAAAGAAGACATCCAAATTGCCAACAGTACATAAAGAGATGCTCAACATCACTAATAATCAGGGAAATGCAAATCAAAACCACAATGACATATCACCTCACATCTGCTAGAATGCCTCTAATTTAAATAGAGATAATAAGTGCTAGAGAGGATGAAGAGAATGCTTGTACACTGTTGGTGGGAATGTAATTTGGTACAACCACTATGGAAACAAGATGGAGGTTTCTCAAAAAATTAAAATAGAAGTACCATATGATCTAGCAATCCCACTTTTGGGTATATATTCAAGAAAATGAAACCAGGATCTTGAACATATATCTATACTCCCATGCTCGTTGCAGCATTACTTACAGTAGCCAAGATATGGGAACAACCTAAGTGTCCATTAATGGATGAATAGATAAAGATGAGGTTATATAATAATATTCCATTGTATGTATGTGTGTGTACACATATGAGAAAGAAGGAAATCTTGCCATTTGAACAATATGGATGGACCTTGAGGGCATTATGCTAATGTTAATGACTTGAGGGCATTTTGTGGTGAAATAAATCTGATAGAGAAAGACACACTGTATGATATCACTTATATATGGAATCTAAAAAAGCCAAACTCATAGAAACAGTGGAATGGTGGTTGCCAGGGGCTGAAGCGTTGGGAAAATGGGGAGACATTGGTCAAAGTTCTAACAAACTTGGATTTAGAAGATGAATAAGTTCTGGGGATCTAAAGTGCATCATGGTGTCTGTAGTGAACAGTGCTATATTACATATTTGAAAGTTGCTAAGAAAGTAGATCTTAAACGTTCTCACCACAAATAAGAGAGAGTAATTATGTGAGGTGTTGGAGGTGTTAGTTAATCCTACTGTGGTAATAATTTTGCAATATGTGCATGTCAAAATGATGTTGTACACCACAAACTTACACAATGTTAAACATCAATTATATCTCAATAAAGGTTAAAAAAACCGATTCTGTCCTAAAAGGGTATTGAGGGTAGAAAATTAGAAATTAATTAGATGCGAATTGAGAAAAGGTATATATACGCACACACACACACACACACACACACACACACACACATATATATATATATATATATATATATATATATATATAAAATCTCCCAAGGAGAAAAATTATCCACTTGAATCCTAACAGGGGAAAGATTAGACAGCATGAGAGAAAAGCCAAGCATAGTACATTTGACTTGACAAGGCTTTGGACACAGGTCATTATTCACTTGTCTCTTTGTATAAATTCATACCTAATTCACCAACCTCCTTCCTTTCAATATCCCCACTAAACTTGGCTGGTATGGGGTGGTGTCTGCATTAGCACATGCCAGGGGCATTTTGATAAGAAACAATCTTCACATCTCAGTGACAAGTACGCTAAAGTTTATTTCATGTTCGCTTCATGGTCCAAGGAAGATCAGTAGAACAGATTTGCAATATCTATTTCCTTTTGTCTTAAGAACTGTTTAGGGGCTTCCCTGGTGGCGCAGTGGTTGAGAATCTGCCTGCCAATGCAGGGGACACGGGTTCGAGCCCTGGTCTGGGAGGATCCCACATGCCGCGGAGCAACTGGGCCCGTGAGCCACAATTACTGAGCCTGCGCGTCTGGGGCCTGTGCTCCGCAACGAGAGGCCGCAATGGTGAGAGGCCCGCGCACCGCGATGAAGAGTGGTCCCCACTTGCCACAGCTAGAGAAAGCCCTCGCACAGAAACGAAGACTCAGCACAGTCATAAGTAAATAAATAAATAAATAAAAGAACGTGAATTTCTTTAAAAAAAAAAAAAGAACTGTTTAACCAGTGCTTTTTCCCCTCCCCTAAACTATAGGAGCTGTATAACCAGGAAGAGTCATTGCCAGCGTGGTTGTTGTCGCCATCATCACCAACACACCGCCACCAACAGGGGAACAAGAGCAACTACCGTTCACTGAGTGTTACTGTGTTATCAGTTACCACGGCAAACGTCGCACATAGTTTATCTCATTGATCCTTTACAAGGAATGAAGGAGTGATCATTAGAAGGACTGTATTATTTACTCCCATTTAATAGGTTAGGAAACCGAGGCTTAGAATCACATAGTAAAGTGGAGCTGGAATTCAGACCCATATCTATTGAAGTCCTAAGTTTTATATCCTTTACCACTTCTTATGTATGCTTTACCATAGCCTGTGGTGTCATGCTATGTCTTAAATATAGAGAAGAAAATTGAAAAAGGTAAAAGGAGACTGTCAATCCAATTCACTTTGCCCTTAGAAGTGGAGAAAGCACTGGAAGATTTAGTTAATTCTTAGGAACTGAATTCATTGTCACCCTGGTCCCTAACTCCTGCAATCTGAGTTTGCTAGCACACAAGCTATCTCTTTTCCTCACCTACCCAGCAGTGAAACTCAAGCCTTTCCTGGATTTGCACGGAAGCCTCACTCACACAAAGCCATGTATGTATTTACTAGATTTTACTGAAATTCTGAGACATGGTTGAGGCATAGAAGAACAGTTTATGTTGTCAAAAAGCAAAGAACTTCAAACTGAACATCAGGCATCCCTGTTCCCGGACACCCCTCCCCCAGGCCCCGGGACTTTGCACTGGGTGCTTCACCCTAGCTTCAGGCCAACTTCTCTCCTGGCCCCTTTCACCTTCTGTCCTGGATTGCTCCCCAAACTCCACATTTTTCTTATTCTGTTAGGTAGAGCCATTCTGTTTTCTCCAGCTTCAAATTCACCTTCATGTTCACCTCTGTGAATCCAAATCATCAAGGTACTCAATAGAGCAAAAGTGCTTTCCATATAACAAATTCTACCTTGCCTCGAAGACAGATGGTAAAATTTCCTGTCCTACCCTCTCTAGAGCCACCACCCTGGGGAGACTGGGCTCATTCCTGCCAGGACCTGGCAGAGGCTTAGATCAAGGCTAGCAGTAACCCTGGCATCCCACCCCTCTCCTGACAGCCTGAGTCAAGCAGATCCCCTGGAGACTAATTTGACTGGGTCTGGATCTCTGCCTCCTGCTACTTCTGGGCTGGGCTGAGGTTTCTGGAACCCAGGGGACTGCTTTGGGTTTCTGGGCTCCTTAAAGGGCATTTATCACCTTATGAAAACTGCTTATTGAAGGAAACAGTAGGACAGCTTCCCCTTTAAGAGTCTAGCCATGGAAAGTTTGATCCACCTGGGGAGTTTGGATGCGGAAGCCCGTAGACTTTGAGATGGTGGGTCCAGCCTGGTTGGCAAGGCAGTAACAAGGCCAGAGGGAAGATGTAGCTCCTCAAGCTCTGAGGACAAGTTCCCAGGGCTCAGGAAAGCCCAGTGAGGGCTCTGTAAAAAATAATGACAGCAGTTAAGCCTTTCAGAGGTCCAGCTTTGAGTTGAAATTCCAGATTTTGCTTTTTTAATTTTCCTCTCTTGAGGTTTGGCTCACCGCTTTTTCCCCTCTCCTGGGGTCCTGTTGACACATGAGTGTTGTTAAGGCTTCCTGAGGGTTGGGTGAAGGGTGACCATGTCAAAAAGGAAGGCTAATTGGTTGGAACTCCCCCTCCGCCCAATCCAGCTGGCCTGAATCTCCTTGGTTTTTAGTTCTTCCTAAAGGGTCTTGGCTTTGGTAGCCTGCCTCTCTTTTCAAAATAATTAAAACCAAAGGAATTCAAATTAGGTCTTTTCTTGCTGTCAATGCTGTTTTTCCCTAGTTTGTGAGGTAGGCAGGAGCAGGGTGCCATTGGGACATTTTGGTTCCCTACCTGGACCTGGAGCCCAGTTAAGTCCTCCTACAGAGTAATTCTAGGTGGTGACATCCCTAAAGCAGGAATGGCAAGGTCTGGGCACATGTGAGGCGCTTCCAACTCTCAAACTTGTGACAGAAATTACTAATGGACCATGGCATTTTTTTTTCCCCAGCTAAGCCTGGGCAGAATTTCATGAGACCTCTTAACACAGCTGTCGCAGCAGCTACTATTAGTAATCGAGGTCAGCATAGTTGTCCTAACCCTAAATTGCTCTGAGGCCCAGAAGGCACTGCCTTCTTGGTAGGGGCTTGGCCAAAGGCAAGGTTAATTGGATAAATTATAGGTTTGCTTCTGAATCTACCCTAGGCCTTCAGGGCTTCTCCTACATTCCTTTTTCTCTCCCCCATTTACCTCCACACCTCCTCTCCTTCGAAATACCCCCTAGCTTCCCAGGGGAGGTTCTCTGATTTCCAAGGTACCAGCTGTCAGTGAGTAAAGGACCCATCTCATCCAACTGAGACTCCCTCAGCCAGAAATTTATACCACTTACAGGGAATCTTCTGGGTTAGGCCTGCAGTTAAAATGAAAAACATGTTATCTAGAAGAAACTGAGCTGTCTAGAGTTTCTGGAATGTTGAGTGGGTGACAGCAGAGTGGTTAAGACTCAGGGTGCTGGGGCAGATAGAGCAGGACTCAAATTGCAGCTGGACCACTTGCTGGGTGACCTTTGAGAAGTTATTTGAACCTCTTGAACATCCACTTTCTCTGCAGTAAAATAATAAGTCCTTATCTTCTGTTGCATTGTGAGGATAAAATGAGTTCACGCCTGTAAGGTACTTGGCATAGTTTGGCAAATTCTGGGCACACATGTGAGTCACATCCCAACATGTGGCAGATGTTATTAACAGACCAAGGTACTCAATAAATTTGTGCTGATTTTAGCCTCTGCATGTTGTCCAGTTGACAGAAAAGGTGACATTAGTTATCCAAGGTCACACAACGAGTAAGGAACAGAACTGGGCTTTGATGCTTCCTAGTTTACCTTAGAACAGCTATGCTGCTCTTCAGTTTCCTGGAGAGAGAAGTAGTTTCCTCACTTATAAAATGGACATGATATAATTTATCTCGTGTGTTATTGTAAGGATTAAATGAGCCAGTGCTTGTAGCACCTATCATAGCAGATCAAGGCTTGTGTTATCACATATTTGTTATCAATAATGTCACGTTTTTTCTGAATCTTCTCTCTCCTCCCCAGCATCTAGCACTGTAGTTGGTACATCCCAGGTGTTCCGTATGTGTGCATAGCTCTGTTGGGGCAACATATGGTATCGTTACTCTAGTAAGGGTGGAGGGTCAGAGGACTGTTGGGACCGAGAACTCTGGCTGACCTTCTGACAACCTCATAAACAATTCCAGGAAACCTCTTTCTAGCTACCTTGGGAAAAACTTGGAGAAGTAGCTCAGCCAAACAAGGATCAGGAGCTTTTCCGCATCCCTGCAGGGTCTCGGCCATTTGTGGCTATCCTGTAGGGGCTGGTCTTCTAAAGGGTCAGTGAGATAAGACCTGTTCTTCTTACGTACATGAGGGAATAGCTCCTAGGCCTCCTGTGTATGAAAAAGGCAGATGATTGAATCCTGTAGGAAAGATCTCATTAACTATTGTGTCTCTACTATTAACACCCAATGCCTGGAAAAGAACTCTTTTGTTGAGATTGTTAGGAGAGGTGTGTTTTGTCACTGAGAGTTCCAAGAAAAGTAGAATACCCCGAGCTTTGGTCTGAACAGTACTCAGACAAACGTTAATAAGATTTATTATCCAGATGATTATACTTCTCCATCCGTGGGAGAGAAATCACTATGATTTGGGTAGTTTTCCTTAAGCTCTTGTGTTCATTTCCTTCTTAAAAACATTTTAGCTCCAGTGATGGCAACTTTATATTTCTATTGGCCCAATGAAAGCAGTATACCTTGTTTCCGGTCTGCACATATCTGTTATTCTTCACGGTTCACCTATTTTTTTTTTTTTTAAGAAGTTAAGCTTTTAATTCCCAAGTAATGGCAGATTTACAGAAAACTTGCAAAGATAGTACAGAGTTTCCATATACCTTCATCCAACTTTCCCTAACATCTTACTTAATCATGGTACATTTGTCAAAACTAAGAAATTAGCATTTGTACCGTGCTATTAACTAAGCTACAGACTTAAAAAAATTTTTTTTGTTTTTACTGGTTTTTCCACAATTGTGCTCTTTTGCCGCATGATCCAATCCAGGATTTCACATTGTTTTATAAATTTATTTATTTATTTATGGCTGTGTTGGGTCTTCGTTTCTGTGTGAGGGCTTTCTCCAGTTGCGGCGAGCGGGGGCCACTCTTCATCGCGGTGCATGGGCCTCTCACTATCGCGGCCTCTCTTGTTGCGGAGCACAGGCTCCAGGCGCGCAGGTTCAGTAGTTGTGGCTCACGGGCCTAGTTGCTCCGTGGCATGTGGGATCTTCCCAGACCAGGGCTCGAACCCGTGTCCCCTGCATTGGCAGGTAGATTCTCAACCACTGTGCCACCAGGGAAGCCCACATTGTTTTAAATTATCATGTTTCCTTAGTCTCCTCTGATCTATGACAGTTTGGGTTTTCCTTTGTTTTTTCAATGACATTAACAGTTTTTTGCAGACCATATTTCTATTTTGGTTTGTCTGATGCACCTATTTAAGTAAACTTTAAAATTTTACTGTATCTTATTTTAGATTTACAAAAATTGCAAAAATAGGACAGAGAGTTTTTATATACCACACCCAGTTTTTCTTATTATTAACATCTTACATTATTATGGTTTGTCACAATTAATGAACCAATATTAATACAGTGTTATTAACTCTGTAGTTTATTCAGATTTCCTTAGTTTTTACTTATTGTACTTTTTCTGTTCCAGGATCCCATCTAGGAAACTACATTACATTTAGTTGTTATGTCTCCTTAGGCTCCTCTGGTCTGTGGCAGTTTCTTTGATTTTCCTTGTTCTTGCTGATCTTGATAGTTTTGAAGAGTACTGGTTAGGTATTTTGTAGAATGTCCCTTAGCTGGGATTTGTCTGACATTTTTTTCATAATTAGACTGTCCCCCACCCCCACCCCCCAAAGGAAAACTATAGAGGTAAAGTGCCATTCTTATCTCATCTATAAAAGGTACATACTGTCAACATAATTGATCACTGTTGGTGTTGACCTTGGCTGAGGTGGTATTTGTCAGGTTTCTTCACTGTAAAGTTACTCCTCTCCTCCCTCTCCCACCCCACCTTTCCATACTTTTTATAAGAAGGTCACTGTGCACAGTCCACATTAAAAGAATGGGGAGGGGGCTTCCCTGGTGGCGCAGTGGTTGAGAATCTGCCTGCCAATGCAGGGGACACGGGTTCGAGCCCTGGTCCAGGCAGACCCCACATGCCGTGGAGCAACTGGGCCCATGAGCCACAACTACTGAGCCTGCGCGTCTGGAGCCTGTGCTCCACAACAAGAGAGGCCACGATAGTGAGAGGCCCGCGCACCGCGATGAAGAGTGGCCCCCGCTTGCCACAACTAGAGAAAGCCCTTGCACAGAAATGAAGACCCAACACAGCCAGAAATAAAAAATAAATAAATAAATAAATAAATTAAAATAAAAAAAAAAAGAATGAGGAGTTATGCTCAACTTCCTTGAGGGTCGAGTAATATATACATTATTTGGAATTCTACTACATGTAGGATTTGTCTTATCTCTCCAGTTTTTTATTTAAACAGTATGGACTCACTGATATTTATTTTATACCTTTGGTTATGATCCAATATTATGTTACTTATTTTGCTCGAATTCTTCCAACTTTGGTCATTGGAAGCTCTATCACTTGGCTCCTATATAGTTCCATCATTTTCTTTTATTTAGTTTTTGGAGTACTCTTTACTTTCCAGCACTACTAGATGCTTCAGGCTCATCTTATATAATTCCTGTCCCAGTTCTAAAATGAGTCATTTCTCCAAGAAGCCCTGGTTCCTTTTATTGGAAAATGGTACTAGAAACCAAGATCTGGGTGCTAGGTAAGCTCATTGCTACTGGGGTGTTGTTGCTTTGAGGCCCTCTTGTCTGCCTGAGCAAGGAAATCTATCTGTATAGTAACCATATTACTCTTAATATTTCCACATGTAACTATATCTATTATGAAGCCAAATATGAATTCATATTTATGTCTCCAATTCTAATCCAGCCTTGTCTCTTTGCTTATAAACTCTCCAACAGTAAGAAACCTGGATCCTACCATTTGTTATTTATTTATTTGATTGTAAATTCCACTATATATGTACAGTGGTTAGAGATTTGTTAACCTATATCCCAGTGGGAAACAACTTTATCAGCTAGAGTACAGTACTATATGCAGTTTCTTTTTCCCTTAGTCTTACACTCTCCTCTCACTTCCAAAGTTATTTAGGTCAGCACCTTTCCCCCATCCCCTTCATTGATTTTCTTTCATGCATTTGCAGTTCAGTGGGATTTCTTTTGTCACGTTCTGCATTCCACCTGGGATTTCCCTGATAATTCCTTGTAAATAATTTATTTCTAATTTGCACATATTAAAAAGTTTACTTTTTATGCTGAAAAATTCTATGAACTTTAATACAATGTGTTTCCCATTTATTTTTTTCTACTTGCCATTATGGTAAAATGTTAAGGAATTAAAAAAATTACTTTCATACAAATATAGGGTGTATCAGAGAGTCTGGGCCAAGATGGCGGAGTAGTGAGACCCTGAGCTCACCTTCCCTCACAAGCACACCAAAATCACAACTATCTTCAGAACAACCATTGATGAAAGAGACTGGAACCTACCAGAAAAGATCTTCTACAAATAAAGACATAAAGAGGGAACCACAATGAGATGGGTAAGAGGGGTGGACTCATGATATAATCAAATCCCATACTCCCAAGATGGGTGACCCCAAAACTGGAAAATAATTATATCGCAGAGGTTTTCCTACAAGAATGAGAGTTCTGAGCCCCATGTCAGGCTACCTGGCCTGGGGGTCCAGCAGCAGGAGAATAAGCCCCCAGAGCATTTAGCTTTGAAGGCCGGGAGGCTTAACTGCAGGAGCCCCACAGGACTGGGGGAAATAGAAACTTAACTCCTAAAGGGCACACACAAAAATCTCACACACTGAGACTCAGGGCAAAGGCAATAATTTGATAGGAGCCTGAGCCAGACCTACATGCTGGTCTTGGAGGGTCTCCTGGAGAGGTGGGGGGCAGCTCCAGTACACTCCAGAGACATAGACAATGGTGGTAGACATATTGGGAACATACAGCCATGTGAACACTGCTGTTGGTGGCTGCCATATTGGCTCATTAGTGCCAAGATCTGTTGCCACCTAACAAACTGTAGGCACCAGTGCTGGGATGCTTCAGGCCAAAAACTAACTTGGTGGAGACCCAGCCCCACCCATCAGCAGACAGGCTGCCTAAAGACCTCCTGAACCCACAGCTACCTCTGGACACTCTCCTAGACACAGCCCTCCTACACTGTTGGTGGGATGTAAATTGGTGCAGCCACTATGGAGAATAGTATGGAGGTTCCCTAAAAAACTAAAAATTGAGTTACCATATGATTCAGCAATTCTACTCCTTAGCATATATCTGGAAAAGACAAAAACTCTAATTTGAAAAGATACATGCACCCCAATGTTCATTGCAGGACTATTTACAATGGCCAAGATATGGCAACAACCTAAATATCCATCAGCAGATGAATGGATAAAGAAGATGTGGTACATATATACAATGGAATATCACTCAGCCATAAAACAGAATGAAATATTGCCATTTGCAGCAACATGGGTGAACCTAGAGATTATCATACTAAGTGAAGTAAGTCAGAAAGACAAATATCATATGATATCACTTATATGTGGAAGCTAAAAAAATGATACAAATAAACTTATTTACAAAACAGAAGCAGACTCACAAACATAGAAGACAAACTTATGATTACCAAAGGTGAAAGGGGGCAGGAGAGAAAAGTTAGCAGTTTGGGATTAACAGACACACACTACTATATATAAAATAGATAAACAAGGACATACTATATGGCACAGGGGACTATATTCAATGTCTTTTAATAACCTATAATGGAAAAAGAAAAGACTCTGAAAAAGAATAGATATATATATATGTATAACTGAATCACTTTGCTGAAACTAATGCAACATTGTAAATCAACTATACTTCACTTAAAAAAAGATGTATCAGAGATTGCATTTAACTCATTAATTACTAAAGGAAAATGTAAGATGTTTAAACTACTCCAAAGAATCTAAGTATCCCATATTAGATTAAGTGTGCTAAACTATATATAAAACTGGTTATCTATATATCCAGTAGGTCCATAAGTCCTAAATTCTGAGATTATCTGTTCCATGGGAAAGAAATTATTTTCATCTCAACCATACAAAAATATACAAGCTAACTTCTGCCCCAACAGAGCTGTAAAACACCTCAGGCAATAGATTGTCAAGAAGAGCACTGCACTGGGAGAACATCCAGTAACTGTTTTTACAAGTTTTAGATAGTTTTTCAGATACTGAGTTGGTGAAAAAATGAATCTGAGGTGTCTAACAAAACAATCTAAATGGAAATGGGACAAAAATTAGGAATGAGATAAATTTAAGAGAGAAAAGTCAGGATAGAGTGAATCCAGGGGTAAAGCTATACTTAGAAATTTATACCTGAAAAATGTATATAACTCCTAAGGAAGGATGGCAAATTCTACTACAAGGTTTCTGGCTCTCAAAGCAAAGAGGGAGCTTAGGGAACTCCTAAGATATTTATGTTTATAGATGGTTCTGAAATACAGACTTTGGGTCTGATTTTTCATTAGGACAGAAAAAGAGAAACTGTTGTTTAAATTGTTGGCAGAAATGTCTGTAGCTTCAGAAGCAGAAACTTATGGAACTAAAGAAGACCTCAGAACCTAAGGGTTCTTAGGCTTTTCTGTCAAACTCCACTCTCTCTTGGGTGCTTCTAGCCAGAGCCCTTTATTAATTAGACCAAGGCCATGGGCCCAAATCTGCTGTAAGCCAGACAGAGCAGAGATAACTCTCTGATGTTGCCCACTACAATGTGTCTGGCTAGGTTAACTTTCTACAGATATCACTTGAAGACGTGATAAGGTTGTGTTAATGGTGATAAAATATTAAATCCCCACCAAACTGCCTATTACTATAGCTGGTGTTCCCAATCTCCTGAAAGAGTCCTATCTAAGGGGTGGGAGACTAAGAATTGCCAAGAAAGCTCTTTAGGCAAGGAACAGGGCTCAGAACAGAACAGAATAAAAGGTCAACCTTGGAGGAATCAGAAGCCTGTTCTTTGCCTGGTGTTGCTTCTAGATTGTTTTGACATTTTCTTGTCTAATCTCCCTATTGTTTCTACATTTTAGCTATAGTTCCTTTTGAAACGTCCAGCCTTTGTTCCTTTGTCTGCATTTAGGATGTACAGATGGGACATACTGAGTCTCTAAAGGTGGCATCCAAATTATGAGAGAAATCCTAGAGGGAAGAAAAAAACTATCAGAGGCCAAACGTGCAGGTTACTTGTGTGGCTGCACCTTCCCCAGAGCTGCACCTTCCCCGGAGCTGCACCTTCCCCGGAGCTGCACCTTCCCCGGAGCTGCACCTTCCCAGGAGCACATCTCCGCTCTGGTTTTAGAAGGAAAACTTTATAACTGGTTCTTTGAAGGGTGATTCCCTTACTGTGTCCTTATGTAGAGCTGGAGTTGCGATCCTTTTTGCCTGAATCGTCATCTCTCAGTCTAGAAGCGCTGTGGGATTTCTTCCCTGTACAGGATTAACAGAATATTGCTTTTCTCTTTGAAAGGGTGTTGGAAATACAATCCCTTCACTGGTCTCGAATTCAGGCAGATCATTTCCAAGATAAGTATTTTTTATTGAACTGCTTTCGTCTTCCCAGTGAGGTCACCACTCTGTCTCCCAGGGAGGCCTCCCACAGGGGAACATCACACCATCCCGCTCAGCCCTGGAGATGCTATCTGACTGTCCTGGCACGTGTCCCGAGCCTGAGACATGGTGAGAGCAGATACTGCTTCTCCTCTTCTCACCCACAGAGATGCAAAGCTCAGCACTTTGAGTAACAGTTTTGTGGTTTACAGGTGGTGAGAAGTACTCATGGAATCGAAGGAGCAATCGTTTTAGCTGAGGGTGCTGTTTAAACCCCAAATGTTGGGTTTAAGGCTGCAAAAACTCAGAGGAATTTTCCATTTTCATAGGTATTTCTATTTGATAAATTACTGTAACAATTAGTTCCTGGAACATTCTGAAGGCCAAGGTAACCATGCCTTTCATAGGAGAAAATTCTAAACATCACAAAAATCTAGTCACATATATGCCCAGATACATTTTTTTCATTATT
Source organism: Balaenoptera borealis (assembly GCF_965194805.1). Classification (NCBI taxonomy): domain Eukaryota; kingdom Metazoa; phylum Chordata; class Mammalia; order Artiodactyla; family Balaenopteridae; genus Balaenoptera; species Balaenoptera borealis. The sequence goes on from NC_138868.1 coordinate 31,562,863, forward strand.
TACACTACCACCACCACAAAAAATAATAAAACAAAACCTACAGCTGCCTAAAAATGTCTCCATATTTCCTGGGATTTTACTTACAAAAGATATTTCTGAGTTAAGAAATCTTCACTCTAACATTATGAATTATCCTCTATATGAGATAGCAATCATTCACACTTTGGTGTTGTTTAATTATACAACTTTTTTTCCCCCTAACATCCTTTGGATCAGCCCCTAAGGAAATGAGTTTTATTGGAATGAGTGGGAGTCAGGGTGGGAAGAACTGGACCATATTTTAATTAAGCCCTATAATTAAGCCCTATAATTAAGTGGGGACACTGGACCATATCTAAGGATCTCTTCAGCCTTAAGACTTTGCCCTTGAGATATTCTTTCCTTAAAAAAAAAAGTATGTTCTATATTTAAGCCAATCTGGAGTATAATATGTGGTTATATTAATTCACACCTGAGGATAGTCACCTAATAGAAACAGTCGGGTCTCCAGTTCAGTTTAGGGAGCAACAAGACAGCAGTTAAAGGAGGGAGAGGTAGCCACTGTTATTTTCAAGAAAAGGGATGAGGAAGTCCTGAGTAGACAAGAGGAATAAGATCTTCATTTTCAACAAGGAAGTCTTGGTCTAATGGAGTCTAGCCAGCAAGTGTCAGGCAAGGGACAGTGTTGTCACTGCTGTTGGAAGGGCCAGAGATGACTTTGAGAGCCCAGTGGAAGGACATCTAACTCAGACTCATTCCAAGAAAAGATTCTTGGAGGAGACAGCACTGGAACTGAGCTCTGTGAGCTTAAATAATGAGCCAGGTAAAGAAGCAGGAGTGGCAAGCAGCACTGAGGTCCTTCTGGGCAATTGGAGTGACATGATTGAAAACCTAGAGTGAGAATTTTCAACTGTCACCATGGGCCAAATTCATATCATGCTTATGCCTGGTGTGGCACAACTTCTTAAAAAAAAAAAAAAGAAATTCTTATTTAAAAAAAAGATTCCACCAGTTTATTGTTTTATTTTCCTCTGTTAAAGAAAGCCTTGTGTGCTTGCTAAGGAATGTGTATTTTCTCCTACAAGCAACGGGGAGCTATTGCAGGTATTTGAGCAAGGGGGCAGTTGTGCTCAGACTTGTGTCTCAAAAAAGTTGTTCTGGCAGGAAGTAGAAGGAAGATAGCAAGGGGCAAGAAAGGAGGCAAGGAGATCAAGTAGGAAGCTATTGATGTTTTCTAGATAAGAAGTAATGGCTTCAACTAAAGGGAGTGGGATGAGGAAATGGTGAGGATGGGATGGATCTTTCTATAATATTGTCAAAGGATATAGGAAGACACCAGTTGCTTCTATCTTTAACACTACTGTCCCTTAGAGCAAAGCCATAATTTAAAAGGCCTTTGTTTCTGGTAACAGATCTTTATGTCAAATAAGACACCTTTTCTGGAGAAACTGGTGTTAAGCTAAAGTCTACATGATTCTGACACACACACACACACAAACCCTCCTTACTCTTGTTTGGAAAGATAAACAGCTCTCCTTGGACCCACTCAACTTGCCAGAGAGCTAAGCAGTTTCCATGCCCACTTAGAGTTATGGTCTGAGACAGAGGGCCGTCAAAGGCCAGCCTTGAACCAGAACCAGATGGGAGAGGATTCTTGCCAGAGACCATCATCCGAACTTCTTGCTTTTCAGTGATCAGAGAGAGGTTGAATGTTCAGAGAAAGTATATCTAATGCCTTAGTCACAACTCAATCAACTGAAATGACAATTCAAGGAGTGTCTGCCTTGTGAGGGATGAAAGGAGCAGCTTCCAAGAGCTCCATACCAGCCTTCCACGGAGGAGAGGCCCCGAGGAAGGGATGCGGTCCTTGCTCAAAAGGGTTTGGACAGAAAGCAAAGAAAAAAGACTGAGTTGAAGTTTCCTTGTTTAGTATCATACAGTAGGCTTGGAGAATAGATGGAGATCTCTAGGATTTGCATGAATTGGGAGGCTAAAGAAAAAAATATGAATTTATAGTAGAGAGAAGAGCATTTAAAAAAAATAAATTTATTTATATTAGGCTGTGTTGGGTCTTCATTGCTGGGCGCAGGCTTTCTCTAGTTGTGGCGAGCAGGGGCTACTCTTTGTTGCGGTGTGCAGTATTCTCATTGCAGTGGCTTCTCTTGTTGTGGAGCATGGGCTCTAGAGCACACGGGCTTAGTTGCTCCGCGGCACGTGGAATCTTCCCGGACCAGGGCTCGAACTCGTGTCACCTGCTTTGGCACACGGATTCTTAACTACTGCACCACCAGGGAAGCCTGAGAAGTGCGTTTTTGTTAGCTAGGACTTAAACTTGGTATTCAACAAGTATCAGTAATTCACTTAGTATGCTGCGCGTTTTTTATAAGCATAAGAAGTCACAGCAGAGTAAATGACTCTGGTGGGGAAGCACAGACATTTACATGGAAACATGCTGACATTAATGCAAGGAATAAAGGCTAATAGCAAACAGAATCTATTGGTGTTGGTGAAGGGAGCAGGTGCTTAAGGAAGACAGTGTGGCAGTGAAAGCCAATTTTAGACTTGTTCTTATCTCCAAATGATACCATTGAATCACAGAGCTTCACTGACATGACTGGAAGAAGACTTTGTACATCATAGAGGCTTACACTTTGGTTTCCTTACCAGGCCACATTGCCTACACAATGTATGATCAACGCATTACTTGTTTTTTATAAATATTGAAATTATATTGTCAATGGCACATTTTTACTGTATTGTGGCTTTTCATGTATATGAACATCTGTTAAACAAAACATTTCAAGTTGGTGACATGTTTTATAATCCTGTTTGTCGGGCTGCATCCTGCAGGCCTACAAACCTTGTAGTTGCCCAGCCCTGAGAACAAAGAAAGAGCCTGGAGGCAGCGACAAAGGCATCAGTGGCTTCCTCGACAGGGAATCTTACCAGTCTGAAGCAAAACGTCCTGGAGTGACACCCCACTGTGTGCAGCAGACGGACGAGCAGGACAGAGAAGAAACCTTCACTACTCAGGGGAGAAGGAGGCTACCATTTATAGGGGGAATTGATGTCAGGTGGGCTCATCAGTTACCAGGGACTAATTAAGCCCTATAATTAAGAGGATTAGATAGTCATGTGAGTGATGCTGGGACTGGTCGAGCAGGGGATGTACAGAGACCAAGAGAACAGCCATCTTGAACGGCCTAACCGTACACTGCTTTTCCATTTTTAAATTTCAACTTAATTTTTGTACTAAACTAGGCAGCTTCAGATAGTGGACGTGAATCTGTCTTGTCTTGACAGTGGAGAGCTCCATATTGCAATGCAGGAAATGTTAGGGCTGATTAATGACCAAATAATAGTAATTACTCTTTATTGAAGACCTATTATGAACCAGTTACTTTACCCATATTCTTTAAAATTAAAAAAAAAAAAGTAAAGAAAATGCACTTATAGCAGAAACTACAGAGAAATCAGATGAGGAAGAAAATAAAGTTACTGTAACACTGCAGGAAATCCCATCACTGGAGACCCGTGTTGGAAGGCAACCGTATGATCTCAGAATCATGATACCAAAACATTGGATGAGGCACCCACACAGCTTTGCTCTGGTCTGTGGGGCGGAGGGCATGGGAGAAAGAAGAGGAAGATGTTGTTTAAGGGGATGAAGTTGAGAGAGGCGTCTGCAATACTGGGCACTGATCACTGCCAAGGGAGTGTAATTCTGAGGTACCAGCGAGGGCAAGGGCCTCCCAGGAGTGGGGAGGATGGCAGGGTGACTTTTGTCTCAAGCTGGCTGCTCTTTAGAAAGTGCCCCCAGTCTTTCCTTTCAAATGTGCACTTTTCCTGGTGAGATGCCCCGGACTCTTCTAATCCATCGGCCCCGCCTTGCTCACACCTAATGATGAGGACCTGGACGTGAGAGCCTGCAAACTGCTCCTGCCCAGGAGGCGGAGGCAGGGCCAGCTGTGCCTTTGCTCAGACCCAAACCACAGAGCTTGTCTCTCCTTCCCCTCTGATTTTGTTCCTCTGCTGACAGTTTATTGTATTTTCATTATGTGATTCTCTTTCCCAGTCCTACCAAAGTCAGGGAAAATATTTCTCCTGGTGAAGACATCTTCTTTTACTGAAGTGTTTCCAGGAGAGGTATAGTTTAAAGGCAACAAGACACTGTGTTTAAAGCAGGACCTCTGTGAGCCCTACATTTTCCGACTTTTGGAGGCCACACCACACAATATATCAAACACACCAGCTGCATCCATATCCCACATAAAGCATACTTTTTAAGGAATTTTTGTCAAGATTTTTATACTTGTGTTTTAGAAATTATTTGGCACTACATTACTCATTTATGAGTAAATGAGCTCCTGATAATTACTGGGCATGCTTAGGGGGATTTGTGAAGTGAGAAAATTGAACTTGTAAGTTGTATTTGATGGAATGAAATCATTATGAATACTAAATTTAACAGTGAATGAAGCTGGCATGTTGGCATATTTTGTAGACATTTAATTAAACGTTTATTAATTTTTACATTTATTGTTTTCATTTTGTAGATTTGGAGCCAACGGCTGTTTTTCTATCTGGGTCTCATACATTTTTCTAGGTCTCTGAAACACTCTTAACCTCCAGGATCTCATTGCAATGGGGAAGGTTCTGATATAATAGTGGTTCTCAAACATTTTGGCTTCAGAACACTTTTGCACTCTTAAAAATGATTGAGGGCCCCAGAGAGCTTTTATATTTTTTATTTTAAAATGTGGGTTATATCTACTAATATTTACTGTACTAGAAATTACAACTGAGAAATTTAAAAATCATTTACCTACTAATTTATTTAAATGTAACAATCATGAACTAATTACAGTGTTATATAATTAACATTTTTTATGATAAATAACCACATTTTCCAAAACAAGTTACTGAGAAGAGCGGCATTTTTGCAAATCTTTTTAATATGTGACTTAATAGACAGATTCTCATAATCCCATAATTCTGTATTCACTGTGTTGCCATATATGGTTTTGCCTGCAATATAAGAAAAAAATTTAGCCTCATGCTGATATGTAGTTGGAAAAGGGAGATGTACACAATAGGTTTTTTGATACTGTCAAGACTTTACTGTCAGGTTCTTTAAAAGTTGTAATCTGAAATCTGAAACCATATCAGTGAAATTTTCATACTATGTTACCTTAAAATCCATTGGCTATTTTACACTTTGAATCAATGTTTTACCTGTGCATGATTTTGTAACATGATGCTTTGGACATTTAAGAAATATTGGTTCCCTGAATTATGCAGATCAGGGAATTATTGAATCTGAATTATTTGTCAGATACTGACAAATTTTTTAGACAACATCAAAATACCACATTCATTAATGTCACCATAGATCGCATCAGAAAAGTCTGTAAGGATTGGGAAGCTGGCAAGTTAAAAATAACATGTGTTTTCCAAAGTCCCAGTTTTCACTCAAAAGCTTGACTGTTACCATTGGCAACAAACACTGTCAGTTGTTTGCCTTTACGTAACAGGTTCACTTAATTAATTTTTGAGACCATGTCTGCCAGTTATCCACGTCTGAATGCTTATAGCTTTTCAGTTGTTCTTCCAAGTACAAATGGTAATCCATGAAGAGTTTATATCAGATTGCAACTCAGTTGTTTGTGCCAGTGTCTTTCCTTGAGACAAACAAGGAACTTGGACATGTGTAGAAGTGAATGATGTCATCGTCCCATGTCCTCATGCAGAATCTAAAAAGATACGTGCTCAAGCCTTGAGCTTTAACAAAGATAATGATTATTCTGCTTCATCAAAGACATGATGAAGTGAAATGGCATTTTTTTTTCCACTGGAAGAATGCAGGGACCACGAGTGCTGTTTGGTGCACTGCCTTGATTTGTGCTACGGCACCAGCAGGTTTTTCCACTTTTTCTTTTGCACCATAAGTGCAAACATCAATACAGTGGCAAAGGAAAATAAATATTTTAGTGTTATTATGAATATTGTTTTGACCTTGTAGATCCCCTGTCAAGGGATACACAGCCTCATTTTGATACATAGCCCAATATAAGCACCTAAGATGGTGCCAGGCACGTAATAAATGTTCAGTTAATTGTAGCTAAAACCGTGTTTTCTTTGGCTTTCTAAGCATCATTTTTCTCTTTTAAAAATTAGGGTTGGAGGGGACCTTCAAGATGGTGGAGGAGTAAGATGTGGAGATCACCTTCCTCCCCACAAATACATCAAAAATACATCTACATGTGGAACAACTCCTACAGAACACCTACTGAACACTGGCAGAAGACCTCAGACTTCCCAAAAGGCAAGAAATTCCCCACGTTCCTGGGTAGGGCAAAAGAAAAAAGAAAAAACAGAGACAAAAGAATAGAAATGGGACCTGCACCTCTGGGAGGAAGTTGTGAAGGAGGAAAAGTTTCCACACACTAGGAAGCCCCTTCACTGGCGGAGAGGGGGTGGCAGGGGGAAGCTTCGGAGCCATGGAGGAGAGCGCAGCAACAGGGGTTCAGAGGGCAAAGCGGAGAGATTCCCGCACAGAGGATGAGTGCCAACCAGCACTCACCAGCCCCAGAGGCTTGTCTGCTCACCCACCGGGGCGGGCGGGGCTGGGAGCTGAGGCTCGGGCTTTGGTCAGACCCCAGGGAGAGGACTGGGGTTGGCTGCGTGAACACAGCCTGAAGGGGGCTAGTGTGCCACAGCTAGCCGGGAGGGAGTCCGGGAAAAAGTCTGGACCTGCCTAAGAGGCAAGAGACCATTGTTTCGGGGTGCACGAGGAGAGGGGATTCCTTCCCTGTGTGCCTACAGAATGCAGAGCACCGCCTAAGCAAGCTCCAGAGATGGAAGTGAGCCATGGCTATCAGCTCGGACCCCAGAGACGGGCATGAAATGCTAATGCTGCTGCCACTGCCACCAAGAAGCCTGTGAGCAAGCACAGGTCACTACCCCCCACCCCAGGAGCCTGTGCAGCCCGCCACTGTCAGTGTCCCGTGACCAAGGGACAACTTCCCTGCGAGAACACAGGGCATGCCTCAGGCTGTTTCAATGTCATGCTGGCCTCTGCCATAGCAGGCTCACCCCGCATTCCAATTAGGACTACCTTACCCCTCCCTCTCCCCAGCCTGAGAGAGCAAGAGAGCCCTAATCAGCTGCTGCTTTAACCCCCTCCTGTCTGTGGGGGCAACAGATGCCTGAGAGCGACCTACACAGCACAGGTGGGGCCCAAATCAAAGCTGAACCCCAGGAGCTGTGTGAACAAAGAAGAGAAAGGGAAATCTCTCCGTGCAGCCTCAGGAGCAGTGGATTAAATCTCCACAATCAACTTGATGAACCCTGCATCTGTGGAATACCTGAACAGACAACAAATGTTCCCAAAATTGAGGTAGTGGACTTTGGGAGCAACTGTAGACATGGGGTTGGCTGTCTGAGACTGATTTATTTCTGATTTTTATGTTTATCTTAGTTTAGTTTTTAGTGCTTGTTATCATTGGTGGATTTGATTATTGGTTTGGTTGCTCCCTTCTTTTGTTTTTATTTTTTATTTTATTATTTTTTAATTTTTTTTTTAAATTATTAAAAAAATTTTTTTTTAATTTATTTTTTATTCTTCCTTTTCTTCTGAAGCATGTGGCTGATAGGGTCTTGGTGCTCCAGCTGGGAGTCAGGCCTGAGCCTCTGAGGGGGGAGAGCTGAGTCCAGGACACTGGACCACCAGAGACCTTCCAGCCCCATATAATATCAATGTGTGAGAACTCTCCCAGAGATCTCCATCTCAACGCTAAGACCCAGCTCCACCCAATGGCCAGCAAGCTCCAGTGCTGGACGCCCCATGCAAAACAACTAGCAAGACAGGAACACAAACCCACCCATTAGGAGAGAGGCTAACTAAAAACATACTAAGTTCACAGACACCCCAAAACACACCAATGGACGTGGCCCTGCCCATCAGAAAGACAAGATCCAGCCTCATCCACCAGAACACAGGCAACAGTCCCCTCTACCAGGAAGCCTACACAAGCCACTGAAAAAACCCCACCCACTGGGGGCAGACACCAAAAACAATGGGAACTATGAACATGCAGGCTGCGAAAAGGAGACCCCAAACACAGTAAGTTAAACAAAATGAGAAGACAGAGAAATATGCATCAGATGAAGGAGCAAGGTAAAAACCCAACAGACCAAACAAATGAAGAGGAAATAGGCAGTCTACCTTAAAAAGAATTCAGAGTAATGATAGTAAAGATGATCCAAAATCTTGGAAATAGAATGTAGAAAATACAAGAAACGTTTAACAAGGACCTAGAAGAACAAAGAGCAAACAAACAATGATGAACAGCACAATAAATGAAATTAAAAACTCTCTAGAAGGAATCAATAGCAGAATAACTGAGGCAGAAGAAAGGATAAGTGACCTGGAAGATAAAATAGTGGAAATAACTACCACAGAGCAGAATAAAGAAAAAAGAATGAAAATAATTGAGGACAGTCTCAGAGACCTCTGGGACAACATTAAATGCACCAACATTTGAATAACAGGCGTCCCAGAAGAAGAAAAAAAGAAACGGTCTGAGAAAATATTTGAAGAGATTGTAGTTGAAAACTTCCCTAACATGGGAAAAGAAATAGTCAGTCAAGGCCAGGAAGCGCAGAGAGTCACACAGAGGATAAATCCAAGGAGAAACACACCAAGACACATAATAATCAAACTATCAAAAATTAAATACAAAGAAAAATATTAAAAGCAGCAAGGGAAAAACAACAAATAACATACAAGGGAACCCCCATAAGGTTAACAGCTGATCTTTCAGCAGAAACTCTGCAAGCCAGAGGCAGTGGCAGGACATATTTAAAGTAATGAAAGGGAAAAACCTACAACCAAGATTACTCTACCCAAAAGGATCTCATTCAGAATTTTTTTTTAAGGAATTCCTTTATTTTTATTATTTATTTATTTATTTATTTATTTTTGGCTGTGTTGGGTCTTCGTTTCTGTGCAAGGGCTTTCTCTAGTTGCGGCAAGCGGGGGCTACTCTTCATCGCAGTGTGCAGGCCTCTCACTATCACGGCCTCTCTTGTTGTGGAGCACAGGCTCCAGACATGCAGGCTCAGTAGTTGTGGCTCACGGGCCTAGTTGCTCCGCGGCATGTGGAATCTTCCCAGACCAGGGCTCGAACCCATGTCCCCTGCATTGGCAGGCAGATTCTCAACCACTGCGCCACCAGGGAAGCTCTCTCATTCAGATTTGACAGAGAAATTTAAACTTTTACAGGCAAGCAAAAGCTAAGGAATTCAGCACCACCACCCAGCTTTACAACAAATGCTAAAAGAACTTCTCTAGGCAGGAAACACAAGAGAAGGAAAAACCCTACGAAAACAAACCCAAAACAATTAAGAAAATGGTCATAGGAACATACATATCGATAATTACCTTAAATGTAAATGGATAAAATGCTCCAACCAAAAGACACAGACTGGCTGAATGGATACAAAAACAAGACCCGTACATATGCTGTCTACAAGAGACCAACTTCAGACCTAGGGACACATACAGACTGAAAGTGAGGGGATGGAAAAAGGTATTGCATGCAAATGGAAATCAAATGAAAGCTGGAGTAGCAATTCTCATATCAGAAAAAATAGACTTTAAAATAAGGACTATTACAAGAGACAAAGAAGGACACTACCTAATGATCAAAGGATCAATCCAAGAAGAAGATATAACAACTGTAAATATTTATGCACCCAACATAGGACCACCTCAATACACAAGGCAAATGTTAACAGCCATAAAAGGGGAAATCAACAGTAACACAATAATAGTAGGGGACTTTAACTGCCCACTTTCACCAATGGACAGATCATCCAAAATGAAAAAAATAAGGAAACACAAGTTTTAAATGACACATTAGACAAGATGGACTTAGTTGATATTTATAGGACATTCCATAGAAAAACAACAGAATACACTATCTTCTCAAGTGCTTATGGAACATTCTCCAAGATAGATCATATCTTGGGTCACAAATCAAGCCTCAGTAAATTTAAGAAAATTGAAATTGTATCAAGTATCTTTTCTGACCACAATGCTATGAGGCTACATATCAATTACAGGGAAAAAAAACTGTAAAAAATGTAAACATATGGAGGCTAAATAATACCCTACTAAATAACCAAGAGATCACTGAAGAAATCAAAAAAATAGCTAGAAACAAATGACAATGAAAATACGACGACCCAAAACCTATGGGATGCAGCAAAAGCCATTCTAAGAGGGAAGTTTATAGCAATACAATCCTACCTCAAGAAACAAGAAACATCTCAATTAAACAACCTAACTTTACACCTAAGGCATAGAGAAAGAAGAACAAAAAAACCCCAAAGTTAGCAGAAGGAAAGAGATCATAAAGATCAGATCAGAAATGAATAAAAAAGAAATGAAGAAAACAACAGCAAAGATCAATAAAACTAAAAGCTTGTTCTTTGAGAAGATAAACAAAATGGATAAACCATTAGCCAGACTGACTCATCAAGAAAAAAAGGGAGAAGACTCAAATCAACAGAATTAGAAATGAAAAAGGAGAAGTAACAACAGACATTGCAGAAATACAGACGATCATGAGAGATTACTCCAAGCAAATATGTGCCAATAAAATGGACAACCTCGGAGAAATGGACAAATTCTTAGAAAAGCACAACCTCCCGAGACTGAACCAGGAAGAAACAGAAAACAGGAACAGACCAATCACAAGCATTGAAATTGAGACTGTGATTAAAAATCCTCCAACAAACAAAATGCAGGACCAGATGGCTTCACAGGTGAATTCTATCAAACATTAGAGAAGAGCTAACACCTATCCTTCTCAAACTCTTCCAAAATATAGCAGAAGGAGGAACACTCGCAAACTCATTCTATGAGGCCACCATCACTCTGATACCAAAACCAGACAAAGATGTCACAAAAAAAGAAAACTACAGGCCAATATCACTGATGAACATGGATGCAAATATCCTCAACAAAATATTAGCAAACAGAATCCAACAGCACATTAAAAGTATCATACACCATGATCAAGTGGGGTTTATCCCAGGAATGCCAGAATTCTTCAGTATATGCAAATTAATCAATGAAACAAATTGAAGGATAAAAACCATATGATCATCTCAATTGATGCAGAAAAACTTTTGACAGAATTCAACACCCATTTATGATAAAAACTCTCCAGAAAGTAGGCATTGAGAGAACCTACCTCAACATAATAAAGCCCATATATTACAAACCCACAGCCAACATCGTTCTCAGTGGTGAAAAACTGAAAGCATTTCCTCTAACATCAGGAACAAGACAAGGTTGCCCACTCTCACCACTATTATTCAACATAGTTTTGGAAGTTTTAGCCATGGAAATCAGAGAAGAAAAAGAAATAAAATGTATCCAAATTGGAAAAGGAGAAGTAAAGCTGTCACTGTTTGCAGATGACATGATACTATACATAGAGAATCCTAAAGATGCTACCAGAAAATTACTAGAGCTAATCAGTGAATCTGGTAAAGTAGTAGGATACAAAATTAATGTACAGAAATCTCTTGCATTCCTATACATTAAAAATGAAAAATCTGAAAGAGAAATTAAGGAAACACTCCCATTTACTACTGCAACAAAAAGAATAAAATACCTAGGAATAAACCTACCTAAGGAGACAAAAGACCTGTATGCACAAAACTATAAGACACTGATGAAAGAAATTAAAGATGATACCAACAGATGGAGAGATATACCATGTTCTTGGATTGGAAGAATAAACATTGTGAAAATGGCTATACTACTCAAAGCAATCTACAGATTCAACTCAATCTCTATCAAACTACCAATGGCATTTTTCACAGAACTAGAACAAAAAATTTCACAATTTGTATGGAAACACAAAAGACCCCGAATAGCCAAAGCAATCTAGAGAAAGAAAAACGGAGCTGGAGGAATCAGACTCCCTGAGTTCAGACTATACTACAAAGCTACAGTAATCAAGACAGTATGGTACTGGCACAAAAACAGAAATATAGATCAATGGAACAGGATAGAAAACCCAGAGATAAACCCACATACATACAGTCACCTTATCTTTGATAAAGGAGGCAAGAATATACAATGGAGAAAAGACACCCTCTTCAGTAAGTGGTGCTGGGAAAACTGGACAGCTACATGTAAAAGAAGGAAATTAGAACACTTCCTAACACCATACACAAAAATAAACTCAAAATGGATTAAAGACCTAAATGTAAGGCCAGACACTATAAAACTCTTAGTGGAATACATAGGCAGAACGCTCTATAACATAAATCACAGCAAGATCCTTTTTGACACACCTCCTAGAGTAATGGAAATAAAAACAAAAATAAACAAATGGGACCTAATGAAACTTAAAACTTTTGCACAGCAAAGGAAACCATGAACACAACGAAAAGACAACCCTCAGAATGGGAGAAAACATTTGCAAACGAAGCAACTGACAAAGGATTAATCTCCAAAATATACAAGCAGCTCAGGCAGCTCAACACCAAAAAAACAAACAACCCAATTCAAAAATGGGCAGAAGATCTAAATAGACATTTCTCCAAAGAAGATATACAGATTGCCAACAAACACATGAAAAGATGCTCAACATCATTAATTATTAGAGAAATGCAAATCAAAACCACAATGAGGTATCACCTTACACCAGTCAGAATGGCCACCATCAAAAAATCTACAAATAATAAATGCTGGAGAGGGTGTGGATAAAAGGGAACCCTGCTGCACTGTTGGTGGGAATGTAAACTGATACAGCCACTATGGAGAACAGTACGGAGGTTCCTTAAAAAACTAAAAATAGAACTACCATACCACCCAGCAATCCCACTACTGGACATATACCCTGAGAAAACCATAATTCAAAAAGAGTCATGTACCACAATGTTCATTGCAGCACTATTTACAGTAGCCAGGACATGGAAACAACCTTCATGTCCATCGACAGATGAATGGATAAAGAAGATGTGGCACTTATATAAAATGGAATATTACTCAGCCATAAAAAGAAACAAAATCGAGTTATTTGTAGTGAGGTGGATGGACCTAGAGTCTGTCCTACAGAGTGAAGTAAATCAGAAAGAGAAAAACAAGTACTGTGTGCTAACACATATATGTGGAATCTTAAAAAAAATTGGTTGGTTCTGAAGAACCTAGGGGCAGGACAGGAATAAAGACATAGAGAATGGACTTGAGGACACGGGGAGGGTGAAGGGTATGCTGGGACGAAGTGAAAGAGTGGCATGGACATATATACACTACCAAATATAAAATAGATAGCTAGTGGGAAGCAGCTGTATAGCACAGGGAGATCAGCTCGGTGCTTTGTGACCACCTAGAGGAGTGGGATAGGGAGGGTGGGAGGGAGACGCAAGAGGGAGTAGATATTGGGATATCTGTATATGTATAGCTGACTCACTTTGTTATACAGCAGAAACTAACACACCATTGTAAAGCAATTATACTCCAGTAAAGATGTTAACAAAAAAATAGGGTTAATACTACTCACTTTATAGGGTGGTGTGGAGATTAAATGCAGCAAAATATGTAAGATGCTCAGCACAGTGTCCAACACATAATGCATGTGTGATAAATATGAGATCTTATTAACATTGCTAATAATAAGTCATATAAAAGCTTCCTGGAAAGCATCAGCAGGATCCCTCCCTCTTCCTACTGTCAGTGCAGGACTGGACTCCCCTTCCTATTGATCTCTTAAATGAGTTTTTTCCCTTTTTGTCTTCATCCCTCAGGCCTAGGCTCCTGCTGCTTCTGGAGATTTGCTCTTATGTACTCTGGGAAGAGCGCCTCCGTCAGGAATTCCCACTTGTTCTAGGGCCACAGAAAGCAGCAGTCATTTTTCTTTTTCTCAGCTCTCACAGTCTCGTCTAGACACTCTGAGGAGGTGGAGGATACAATTACAGCTTGAAACCCTTTACATGCACCAGCAACTCCGCTCCTCCCGCACGTGTGTGACTCAAGCCCCAAGAGGCCAGTAAAACCTGATGGCCAGATACGCTGGAAGTGAAACCCTAGAGGTCCAGGGTCCAGTTGCCTTTAGCACACAGCACCCTTTACTCAAAACCGATTTCTACATTCGGTTCAGTTCAATTCAAAGCAGCAAATGTGTCTGGTACACTTCCTAGACGTATGCCCTTTGTGTACCACTCTGTGCTTGCCGTTGCACTGGTTCTCCCCTGTGAGCTGCTGAACTCTCATTCCTGCTTTCCTCTGCCCTGCTCTGTGCCTGTATGGTTGACCTTTATCGATGGCATCCCCAGGCTCTTTTGCCCTCTGTCCTCCAGCTGGATTCATCTATAGCAGGAGCTGGCAGGACAGAGTTTGGAAGGCTAGAGGAGAAACAGGTTGGCCCTCCTCACTCATAGCTGGTTCTCCTTTGGCTACATCTTCTGTGGGGTGACTCCTCATGATAATCTAGTAATACCATCTTTGCCCCTTGTTCCTTCCAGGGTGGTAGAACCCTCCCTCTGTGGCTACTCCCTGGCATGTCACTACCTCTTGCCATTCCCTAGTCCTGCCTGCCCACATCTCTTTAAATACCACCTTCCTTACGCTCTTTTTATAAGGCTTTCAGTGTGCCATCTGTTCCTTGGCTGGACCCTGACTGACCCGGATAGGATCCTGCCTCTGAGAAGCTCATGGTCTGATTGGACTGGTTACTCCAAAAGCAGTCATGTGCACGCTACCTCACAGCTGCTCTATCTAAGAACCAGTTCTAGTATGCACCAAATATCTGTGCTTCACTTGCCCCACTTTTTTTTTTAATCATATATTAATTCAGGTTCAAAAACAGACTTTTTATCACCAGCTAAATAGAAAAAGACTATACTTGCCAAAATAGAAGACAAGGGTAAAAACAAAACAGTACTGTTAAACTCTACGTTAGTACTGTTGTGGTTAAGAGCACACACTCTGGATACACTGCCTAGGTTGGAATCCTGGTTTGCCCACTTTCCAGCTGTGTGACCAAGAGTGAGTCACATAACCTCTCTGTGCCTGTTTCTTCACCTATAAACTGGGAATCATGATTCTATCTGCTTCATAGGGTTGTGAGGATTAACTGAATTAATTAATGTAAATATATGTAAAGCCCTTAGAACACTGCCGGGCACACAGAAAGCACTATGAGTTTCAGCTGCCATTGTTTTGATGATGAGGATGAGGAGGATGATGGAATTACCTGACTCAGCCTCTGAGCTGGAGAGTTAATAGCAAGGAGGTGAAATAGATCAGCTCCAGACTTTCTCCTTGATGTAATCAGAGTTTGGAAAGAACTGAAAACAATTCAAATTCATTGAATTTGGTTCAGTGTTGTTTGTTTCTGTGTACCACCTAAAATGATTGATGTACCACAGAAATTGGCCCCAGGTAGCACCAGTGGAACACCTTCTACACCTTAGAAAATACACACAGGGAAACATATAACTGTTATGCAGAGCAAACAAACCAGCAAAATGTAAGACGTAGCACAGGGAAATGAATGACTCAGGGGTGGAGAGTCAGAGGGAAGCTGCTGGCCAGGTTTATTTATCAGAGTCTGAATTGGGGCTGGAAAACTGGCAGCTAAAGCAGCTCTTGGGGGTAGAGCAACTAGCCCGTTCAAAGGCAGGTGGATAACTTAGTGTGTGGTTTGTTCAGGAAAGGACAATATTCACAAAGAAATAACAACTCCCTGACGACCATCTCCACCCCCGCCCCCTGCCCTGAAAAAAAGAGGCAGCAATGGTTTATGAAGAGCTGTCTATAGAAGCAGTTCTCAAAGTGTGGTTCCCAGAACTGTGGCATCAACAAGATTTAGGAACTTGTTAGAAATGCAAATTACAGGCTCCCAGACCTACTAAATCAGGAACTCTGGAGGTAGGTCCCTCCCAGCAATCTGGGGTTTAACCAGCCCGCCAGGTAAGTCTTGTGCATGCTAGAATTTGAGACCACTGGCCTAGAGGGCCAGTGGTCTCAGGTGGGAGAGTATTAGCAATAACCGAGGGCAAGATTTTTGCACACGATAATAGTAAGAGCCATTTATTGAGCACTTTCTATGTGCCACGTATTGTGCTAATCAGTCTACTCGTTCTATCACCTGTAATCCTCACAACAGGTAGATATACTATGGATATTATGCCCATTTTACAAATGAGCAAATTGGGGCTTGGGTTGATAAACATATGTTCCCAAGGCAATAGAGCTTAGAATAATGGGGCCATTGGGTGGTGGAAAGAAAGCCAGAGGATGGATTTGAACCGACTGTCAGAAGACTGTCTACAGCACCGCTGTCCAGTAGAACTTTCTATGGTGGTAGCAGTGCTCTGCATTGGCATGGTCTGATATGATAGCCATTAGTCACAGGTAGCTAGTGAGTTGACTAGTGACTGTTAGTGTGATGAGTATGACAGAGGACCTGAATTTAAAACTTTAATTTTAAAGAGTTTCAATATAAATAGCTACATGGGGCTAGTGGCTATCTTAGTGCAAAACTAAAGTCATTACAGCAAGTAAGTTCACAGGCAGAACTTGACCTTAGGTCCATCTGACTCCCATAGCTATGGGCTTGCTCACTGGTGCTCTTGCCCTGTGTCTGAGAAGAACTAGGATCACTTCTGGTCAAGTCCCTGAGGAATTACCTCTCCGACCCAGGACGTCACTCTCAGCATCGTGTCCTTAGCTGCTTGGTGTTTGCTCAGTGGCTGGAGGAAGGCACAGGAAGGCGCCACAATCAGCTAGTCCCCAAATGTTCGCAATGGTTTGGTGGAGAGCTTTCAGAGCAAAGAGATTGCACGCTGACCCCATCCTTTCTGAGCCCTTACTGAGCCCCTGCTGGCCCTGACGTCGACAGTGACCTGACCAGAGACTCCAGGAGGTTTCCTGGAAAAGATGTTTTTCAAACCAAGTTCCAGAGCTTGAGCACATTTTATTTTTCTCGTTGCTCAATTCTCCGTGGAGCTGATGGAACATTGAAAACTCCTGCTCCCAGGAATTCTTGGCCTCATCAGCCCTATAAACTGCTCAATTTCACCCCCTGCCTTTCTTTCCACCATCCAATGACCTCATTATTCTAGGCCAGGGGTTGGCAAACTTTTTTCCAAAACGAGCCAGGTAGTAAATAGTTTCGCCTTTGTGAGCCATGGAAGGTCTCTGTTTCATATTCTTCTTTGTATGAGTATTTTTTTTTTTTAGACAATGCTTTAAAAATGTAACAACCATTCTGAGCTCTCAGGCAGGATGTGGCTCACCAGCCAGCTTGCTCTCTGTTCTAGGCTCCCTTGCCTTGGGAATAAAAGCTTAGCCAACTTCGATGGGTACAAGGGTGTTCTGGGTGAGCTTGTTGAAACCAGAGATTCCCGTGTTTCTTGGAGATGAAGATTTAGTGGGGTTGGGCTAGGGCGTAGGAACTGCACGTTTTTTTTTTTAATTTTAAAAAAAAATTAATTAATTAATTATTTTTATTTTTGGCTGTGTTGGGTCTTCGTTTCTGTGCGAGGGCTTTAGTTGCGGCAAGCGGGGGCCACTCTTCATCGCGGTGTGCGGGCCTCTCACTATCGTGGCCTCTCTTGTTGCGGAGCACAGGCTCCAGACGCGCAGGCTCAGTAATTGTGGCTCATGGGCCCAGTTGCTCCGCGGCATGTGGGATCTTCCCAGACCAGGGCTCGAACCCGTGTCCCCTGCATTGGCAGGCAGACTCTCAACCACTGCGCCACCAGGGAAGCCCAGGAACTGCACGTTTTAACAAAACATTCTAAGTGACTTTTTTTTAAATGCAGATGATCTGTGGACCACCTTTTGAGAAACACTGTTGGAGGTGGAAGGGCTCTGAGAGCTCATTCAGTGACCAGCCCCATCGTTGGACTAATCGGGGAATTGAAGTCCAGGGGAGGAAAGGGATCCATCCTGAGAGTATCTGAGTTAGGGCCACAGGGGAAGTGAGCTGTGGCAGGAAGAGGACGCTGCCAAAGGCAGAGCAAAGGAGATGGAGAGAAACTGGATCTTTGGTGACTTAATTTAGCCGCCGGGAACAGACCTCCTCTGAAGGTGGCCAGACCGTTGCACTTCCCACAAAATCCCCTTTATGACTTAAGCCAGTTTGAGTCAGATGCTCTGCTGCTGGCAGTTGAAAGCACCCTAACTGATACAGACCCCTCTTTCCACCAGCCTTCTTTGATCCACCTCTTTTGAGAGAACTGTCTTTGAAGGAATACTCCCAAGGCATCATCCAAATGTTTAATCCTTTAAATGTCAAGGCCTTTGTAATAAGCTGGGTAGGTCACACATACCTCCCTGCACCTGAAGGCAGGGTGTGTGGAGCTGAAAGTGGGCCAGGTCCGGAATTGGGAAATTTGGCTTCTAATCTTGTTTCTATCATCATATAACAGCTTGAAATGGGTGAATTACTTAACTTTCTGGGTCTAGTGTTCTCATCCGAAAAATCAGAGGTAGAAAGAGCCATTTTGTAGGCCCTTTTTGTTCTAGATATTACCATTGCGTTCTAAGTGTTAACACCACTCACCCTGATTTTCTTAACTCACTTCTTTCCCTCCCCATTCTTCTCCTTCCCTCTCTCCCTCCCTCCCTTCCTTCTTTCCTTCTTTCTTTCTCCCCTTCCTCTCTCCTCTTTTTTTTTCTTTCCAAAGAAGAAACCCAAAACATGAGCGCTTTGACTTTGGCCCAGTCTATTCTTCCTGGCAGAAATTATATCCCCGTGGGGCTCACATGTCTTTGCATTTGAAGCAACAGCCCTTAAAGGTTTCTCTAGGGAACGTGAACATTTCCTTCCGGGTTTGAAGAATGGAGCTAATTGACACAGCATGAATTTTGATCAGGTGGAAACATTTTTTTTGTTCCATTTAGTAAAAGATAATCAGGCTAGTCAGTTGAACAGAGACAATGATTAAAAAAAACCGCGCTCACCTTTCAGCTTGGCAATGTGGGTGGAATGAGTTACCTGTGCCCGATACCCCTGGGAGAGCAGCCACTCCAACTTGGCAGGTTCTCCTCTTCACTGAGGTAGGACATGACCTAATCCTGTCTTCAGCAGGTGTGGCAGGAGCCAGGGAGGCCCAGGTGGTTAGCGCACACTCACGTGAAATCATTCTTGCTTGACTTTTCCTAACGTTTGTTCTTCTTTCTCTTTAAATCCCCAAGCATTACGTGTTCAAAGCAGAAAATGCTGTAAACCAGAAAACACACAAAGGAAAGGAGCAGCAACGCATCACCAGTAATCCTCCAACCCAGGGATGACCACATGCCGTGTTCTGTTTTGTCTCAACCACTTCTTTTCTAATCACCGAAGCGATAGATGCTCAATGCTCAAGCAAACACACAAAAAATAGAAATTAAGCACTGCTAATCCCACAGCTGAGGAGAGTCAGCGGAAGGCTTTGAATGCCCACCCCGCCGGCCCCGGCCTGCTTGCTGCCTTTCCTAACCGTTGTGCTGTCCCCACGCACCAGGATTTCACGTTTTGTGCACCGAAGCCAGCAGGCCTGGCAGAAAGGCACAGCATATTTGCTTTAGTGTTTTGGAACGATGCTTCCCTGAGGGCTGGACCCCAGGGAGGGGCTGTGCATGGGAAAACCAGCTCCGCAGAAACACCCAGCCCCCGTGACGCCCCGGCAGAATTGATGCAGTGTGTCTGGACCGCTCCCACAAGGGGGTTTGCAAACTAGTTGGAATGCCTGCTGTGCTCCCAGGTGGCAATATAGTCGAAAACAGTGTTGTTTTATGTGCAAGTTAGCTTCTAATGCCATAATGTAATTGACCATCTTTCTCCCCAAACCAGTTCCCCTTTTTTGTCTTTCTTACTTCTGCCAGAAATACCATCACTCTCCCTAACGCCCAGGCTCCACTTTTGTTGACCTTGTCTTTTCTCCTTAGAAAAAGTCCCAAATATTTTCTTACCAGGTATGTGATAAAGAGTGCTGGGATAAACATTCTATTTGCTCTGGAGTCAGGTTGACTTGGATTTACATTCTGCTCCTGCCGCTTACCAGCGTGTGAGCATGGATACACTAATTAACCTCCTTGAATCTCTGTGTCAGTCTCTGTAAAAGGTGATAGTAGCCATGATGTATTGAGTGTTTACTACATGCATAACACTTTTCTTACTGCTTTGCATATATTAACTCATTCAATCCTCATGAACACCTTATGGGTATTATTATTTTCATTTTACTGGACAAAGAAATTGGCCCAGAGTGGTTAAGCCACTTGTCCCAGGTCACACAGCTAAGTGGCCAAGTCAAAGTTCAGATTCAGATAGTCTGTTCCCAACCATTCCTCTACTTACCCCTCCAGTGGGGGAAGTGTTTACTCCAAAGGGCAACATGAGGGTTGAATGGGAATTTATGTATAGTGTCTAGAGCTGAGCCTGACCAATCTGCATGCTTTTCTTTAAAAACATTCTTAGAAAATTTTCCTTTCTAAATTTTATTATCCTTGTCCTTTTTTTTTTTGGCAGGGGATAGGAGTTGCAAAAATTGGAATTTTAGGAATGCATATGGTCTATAAATTTTTAATGGCCAGGTCATAAAAACACAATTGTATACTGTGCATTTACTATGTTCTAAATACTATGGTAAATATTTTAAATGAATGATCTTAATGAGTCCTCATGGTAGCCCAGTGAGAGGTACAATGTAGGGTCCTCATCATGTGGATGACAAGATTCTGCTTGGTGTGGTTAGGTAACCTGGCCAAGGTCTCACACATAAGTGACAAAGTCAAGATTCAAACTCACACTGCTTTACTTCAGAGCCTGAACTCTTCCTCACTTTTGCTAAAAGAGGTCATTCTTTGTGGTATTAATGCCTTTTTAGGGGTGGGAGGTAGGTTTGGGAGGAAATAGATGGGAGATGAATTTCTTTCAAAGAAAGAATTTCTTTGAAAGAATGTGAAATGGTCATCCAAAGAGGGACATTGGTAAAAGTTGCTCTGGCATCGGTGGGTGGGGGACATCACTGCAGAGCCTTGAGTCACAGAGACATCAGATCTGGAGCAAAAGCAAGGGCATGTGGGCTGAAAGCATTTACAGGACTTGACATCCTGGGTCAGAACTGTCCCCCCGTCTGCCTTCTCCTTGCATACACTTAAGAGCTACCCTGATAGATATGGGGGAGGAGAGGACTTCAGACATTTTTTTTAGCCCAGGGACCAGAGTGTAGGGATTTAGGGCTTAGGCAATGAGATTAGGAAATGAAGGTGGAATCACAGTAAATCTTGAGGGGAGTGGGGTATGGGTTGCAAGGTTGTTTTCTTCTTTTCTTTTCTTCATTTTCCCTCCCTCCCTCCATTTCTCCCTCCTTCCTTCCTTCTTTCATCTTTCATTAAGATCTCCTTCGCCTGCTATGAGAAGTAGGGGGAAAGAATTAAATTTATAGACTTCCTACTATGTGTCAGATGCTTTCTACTGACATTATTTCTTTTGAGCCTTGTAACACCTTTTCAAGGTAGATCATACTAGCCCCATTTTGTAGATGGGAAAACTAAGGCTCAGGAAGAGTAAGTGACTTGTTCAGGATCTCTAAGAAATAAAATGGCTGAGTTGGGACTTGAAATCAGATCCTGTGACTCCAAAGCCCACTGTCTCTCTGGGGCCCAGAAATGAAAGACACGAGTGTGACTGGAGGCCACATGTACCAGGTGAGGTCTAGGTGTGTCGCAGTCCAATGAGCTAATACTCGGTGACCAGTGCAGCCCAAAACACACAGTAGGGAGTCAAGGCTAGTCCTCCCATGGGTAAGAAATGGAATTCTGCCCATGTCCACACTGGTTGCGGAAGTGGTCTTGTCCCAGAAATTACTGCTTGTTTGTTTGTTTGTTTGACATTTCAGTTGTCAGAGTGAAGAAGGCTCTAAATGAATTAGAAATTGTTTTGGGGGAGGGAAACAGTTGGTGCAGTGAGGTAAACGTGGGGGTAGTGAGTGACCTCCCAGAAAGGCATTCCTACTGGAAGCTTCTTGGTTCAAACTGCCGGCTTCTGGATGGTTCCATCCGCAGCTCCCCGACAGTCTTGCGGGATACCTTTGCTCTGCCTGGGAGGAATCGCGTCTCTGCTCCTCTCTGCACTCAGCTGGGGCAGCACAGGCCAGGGGATTAGTGGGATTTGTGCCTGGCCAGCGAGCTCTGCCCTGGAGTGCGGGTCAGCAACTTCTGGATGACCCACCACCCTGACACAAACGGCCACCAGCTCCCTCAGCTGTTTCCTACAGTTTCTTGGTTTACTTAGTTTTGCAGGGAGAGGGAGGAGAGGAAAGAGGGGCCACTTTCAAGTTCTCCCGGGGAGAAGGAACTCTGGGCCATATAGCCCTTTCACCACAGGCAACCGTCCTTGGAATTTTCCCTGATGTCTGTGTGGTTCTCAAGTTTCCCAATCTGTTCACCCCAGTGCTTGGAGTTGGCTTTTCAGCTCAGAGAAATCACTCAGAACTGCCAGGCCACCAGTTTAGCCTTAGGGCTGGGACTAAATAAATAACGGGCACCCCTCCCCCTGCCGGATTAGTTTATCTTCAAGGACAGGGCTTTCTGCAGATGTGGTTGAGGTGCTGGCAGGAAGGCCCCTCTGGGCAGCGGGCATGGGTTCCCCTGACCCGTGTAAGTCCCACTGTGATGGATGATTGGAATGGAAAAAAGGCCACTGCAGATGGACAGCCATCTGGATAAGTGAAAAACAACAGTGCCTTTTCCTGGCATCCATCCCTGCTTGAGGCGGAGGAGGTGCTGTAAGTAGTCGGATGATGAGAAGCATGGGTTTTAAAGTCAGACAAGTGAGTTCAGATCCCATCACTCACTGGCAGGGTGACTTTGGGTGAATTTGTATCACCGTTCTGAGTCTCGCTTTCCTGAAAGGGGAAGGGGACAGTAATACCTGTCTCTTAGGGTTGTTCTGAGGATTACATGAGACAATACTGGGGAAAGTACTTATAGCAGAGCCTGGCAAAGAGCTGCGATTAGTTTGTGATTATGTAAAAATACTCAGCCCAGTACCCGGCACTGAGGAAATGCTTCATAAATGGCAGCTGTTTCATGGAATCTTGGAATGCCAGCGTTGGGAGGGATCTCCTCTAGAAGCCAGGTTAATTTTATCTCCTCTTACAGGTGAGGATTCTGAAGACCAGAGAGGGCCACTGGCTGGTCCAGGGCCACACTCCTAGCTCGTGGCAGAGAGGGCTGACCACATCACGCTTCCTGCCTTCTCTCCCTTCGAAGAACACTCTGCTTTGCTCACCAAACTTAGATTGGGGTTTTAAAAGCCGGGTTTGCTAGGGGAAATTCTATTTTGCAGTGTCGCTCTGAAAGGGTCCTGGTTGCCAGTTGCATTTGGTTTGGGAGTCAGTGTCATGACGGGAAAAAACACTAGACTTGGCAGCTGCAGACATGGGTCCAAATTTTACCTGCAAATCATTCATTCTGTGGTTTTGGGCCAGCAAGTAAACTGAGATTCAGTTTCCACAGCCCTTCCCAAGGTCTGTCTGACTACTTTTGGATGTACAGGTGGGCTAGAGTACTCCTGAGCCCCTTGGTGTGTGGTCCTGAACCTCACAACTCCACAAGGCACTTTTGTTTATGGATGGATGTACAATTAGTTGTTAAAAAAGGGGGAGAGAGAGGAAGAACGGCTTAAGTTGCCATGATGCTGATGTCGTTCCCCCGAGACTCAGTTTCTCCTTTGGTAACATGGGGGTATAAACAGTACCCACTTCAAAATGTGTTGATGAAGATTAATGAGTTAATAGAAAGATCTCAGAACAGTGCTGGGCACATAGTACTCGATAAACTTTGATGTTATTATTATTAGTAAAGGTCAGGTTGCAGGGACTATGTACTTGGAAACTTTCCCTGCCCCAGGCCAATGTCGTGCCTTGGCGGTTGGGTTGGTGGCCTTGGTCACGAGACAAGGGGGTGGCCAAGCTGCTGCCAGGTGGAGCAATGGCACAAGAGTTACCTGGGATTCATGGGAACACGAGGGCATCAATTTACGACCCTGGCATGGATTTGGGGCTGAGATCTGGAAGCCTAGACCTTCTCCGTGGCTGGTGGCTGTGAGAGACACATATTGCATCATTCTTGTTATTTTTTGCGGCTGGAGCAGAGCAGAAGCTTTTCTTGGTTCAAACAGGAGTCATGGGCAAGGCCAAGCAGAGAAGCAGGGCAGCTGTCAGGAGAACTCAGGCTGGAGTGGGCTCAGTGCCCGGGCCGGCAGCCTGTGATAGGGAGGAACACTGCCCAGCCATGACCCCACCCACCTGCCCTTGTCCAGCTGCTTGGGAGGAGGAAGGAAACTAGCATTTTCCCACTGCCATTGTGTACCTGACAGGTTCATCAATCTTAGCTCAGCTCATTCTCTTAACCTCTCAAGCTGGTTGAGAGGCTCTTTGTTTATAGAAGAGAAAGAGGAGAGGAGAAGGGTCCAAGGGCACACGGAGGGGCAGAGCCAGCATACAAGCCTGGAGCCTCGACTCCAAAGCCCACCTTCCTTTCATGGCACTGGATGGATCTCACTGGCCCAGCTGTGACATCACCGGCAGCATCTGGCCTATCTTTAATCAACATGTGCTTGGCCAGCATGGACAGAAATTCACCTAGAGGCGGCCAGCTCCTGGCACTAACGGCCTGAAGAAAGGAGAAACTTAAGCCCAAGACTCCTTCCTGGTTTGAGTATCCTTCGCTGGCTGACCCCATCTTTCACCTTCCGGCCCCCAGGGACCTGGAGAGACCCTTGGCCTGGAGGGGGCAGCCTGTCCCAGTGCCAGCCCAGCGGGCTTGGCCCTTGCAACAATAGCTGGAAGGGCCTTTTGGAGCAAGTACTTCCTGAAGTGCCCAGAACAGCCGCCGTCCTGGGGCTCAGGAACCATCACAGCTCACGCCAGCTTCTGTGCTCTCAGGAACCCCTGGCCTGTTTCGGGCTCTGAGCTCTGGGAGGGACAGGCAGACCAGGAGAACAGGGTTCAGACTGCTCAGAAGCCTGGACAGTCTAGGACAGACCTCAGGTTTTCTTTTGTTTTGTTTCTGTTTGTTTGTTTGTTTTCCTTTCACATTGAAGCTGGAGGGAAAATCCTGGATTCTCACTTTTCTATACCCTCCTGTAAACCAACTGCCTCATCCTTGATCTTTGTACTGCTGTCATCTTTCTTTGGGCTTTGTAAACAAGGAGGGGGAAAAGGAAAAAAAAAAAAATAGCAGCTAAGGGACTCCCCTGGTGGCTCAGTGGTTAAGAATCCGCCTGCTAATGCAGGGGACATGGGTTCGATCCCTGGTCCGGGAAGATCCCACATGCTGTGGAGCAACTAAGCCTGCATGTCACAGCTACTGAGCCCACGTGCCGCAACTACTGAAGCCGGTGCCTAGAGCCGGTGCTCCGCAACAAGAGAAGCCACCGCAATGAGAAGCCCGCTCACCGCAACGAAGAGTAGCCCCCGCTCTCCGCAACTAGAAAAAGCCCGCACGCAGCAACGAAGACCCAATGCAGCCAAAAAAAAAAAAAAAAAAAAAGTATATTAAAAAAAAGCCAAAAGGAAGAAATAAATTCTGGAATCAGACGATACACTCAGTTATTCATTCACCAACATTGAATGAAGCCTGCTACATGCAAAACACAATGGGGAACCATCCAGTAATACTGGATTACTCAGTATTTGCTCACTTTTGTACTTATCTACTCATTTCATACAAATGACATAGCCCTGCCCAGTGCCAGGTGTTGTGGATGTGGCAGTGCCTGGGTGGCTTGGGCGCTGCCCAGTACGGAAGGCAGACAAGTGAAACAGCAGTTGAAATACCTGGTTTATGTGGCGAGTTCTGGGAGGGGAAGTATACTGTGGCTACAACCTCTTAGTGGCCTCCCGTTGCTCTCCCATAAAGATGTGCTTTTTCACGGGCTTCATCTCCTGTCTTCAACTTCCTGCTAGCTCTCTACTTCATCTATCCTGTTTACATCTACACTGCCTGGAAGGTTCCACTTCCAAACCTTCGGATCACAGGTGAAACATCATTTACCAGGGGAAGTATTCCCTGACCCCAGATGTGGTCAAGTTCATGTCCCGCTGCTACACACTCTCTGGTACCCTCTATTTTGATTAGTGTCGGTCATCCCATTTAGACTATAAGCTCCATGAAGCCAGAGGTCCTATCTATTTTCCTTATTATTATACCTCTGGCACTAAGTATAGTCCCCAGGTTAAGAAGCCAATAAATATTTACCAAATGAATGAATAAACAAAAACGCAGCACAAGATTAAAACTCTTAGACAGGGAGAAGCTACCCCTCTGTGTTCTCTAAGTCAAAACAGCAGACCCGAGACCCCGTTCCTTTGCTTGGACAGCAGTGTAATCCAGGGGTCCCCCAACCCCCGGGCTGCAGACCGGTACTGGTCCGCGGCCTGTTAGGAACCAGCTGCACAGCAGGAGGTGAGCGGCGGGCGAGCGAGCGACGCCTCATCTGCAGCTCCCCATCGCTCCCCATCGCTCGCATTACAACCTGAACCATTCCCCCCGCCCCATGGAAAAACTGTCTTCCACGAAACCGGTCCCTGGTACCATAAAGGTTGGGGACCATGGTGTAATCCATCCATCCTGCTGTAATGAACTGGAGGGCTGATTAAGAGCTTACGTAGGGCTTCCCTGGTGGCGCAGCGGTTAAGAATCCGCCTGCCAATGCAGGGGACACGGGTTCGAGCCCTGGTCCGGGAAGATCCCACATGCCACGGAGCAACTAAGCCCATGTGCCACAACTACTGAGCCTGCGCTCTAGAGACCGCGAACCACAACTACTGAGCCCATGTGCCACAACTACTGAAGCCTGTGCGCCTAGAGCCCGTGCTCCGCAACAAGAGAAGCCACCGCCATGAGAAGCTTGCGCACCACAACGAAGAGTAGCCCCCGCTCGCTGCAACCAGAGAAAGCCAGTGCGCAGCAATGAAGAACCAATGCAGCCAAAAATAAATAAATAAATTTATTAAAAAAAAAAAAAAAAAGAGCTTATGTAAATGTCGAAACCCTTGGCAGCCTTCATTTCCCTCCGTTTTTGCCATGACTCAAAGCATGGGAATTTGTCAGAAGAGAGAGCTTTCAGAGAATACCCACACCCAACGGTGGAAACCTTAGAAGAATGGAGTGCAGGGAAACGTCCCTTGGTGAGGGATTAGGGGGGTTCTGGACAGGTTTTCAAAGGCATATGGAGCTAAGACGTCAGTGTGAGCTTGTTCCTCTGACAGAATCTGAAATGCTTTTAACCAGCAAGCTTCCAAGAGGCTTTTAAGTGAAGAGGTTAATGTTGTAGGTTTATAAATAAATGGATGTTTGTGGTGACTTCCCTGTGGTTCATGTGACAGGGTAAACTGCGGGGAGAGGAGATGACACCTTGCATCAACAGCTTAATTGCTTCTTCTGCCTCTTGGTTCAGTGAGCAGGAGAAGAGAGAGCCCTGAATGAGGAATCGGGAGTCCTTTCTTTCTCATCCTAGCCTTGCCTCTGATGAGCTGTGTGGCCGTGGGCCACTTAGTAACAGTTCTCTGCCTCCATTCCTTCATTTGCTCAATGAAATTGAAAAAAAAAATTTAAAAATCCTCATCAAAGTGTAAAATTAACTTGTAGTAAGAGTCTCTAGAACTTACTGAGTCCTTACTATGTGTCAGCACTTGTATAAACTCCGTTGATCTTTACAGCGGCCTACAAGACAGATTTTACTATTATTGCCCCCATTTTACAGATGAGGACACTGAGATACAGAAAAGCTAAACACCCTACCTTACCCAAGGTCACACAGCTGGTAAGTGGTGGAGCCAGGATTTGAACCCAGGCTGCCTGGCTCTGGAATCAGTTTTAAGGACTGTGCTATACTGTATACTGTCTTTCTAGGTAGGGGGTGCGTGGCTTGGGAAGGGCTTTAAGAAGACCAGTTGCTTCTTGGCTGGCCAGGATCTCAACAGAGTCCTCAGTGGGAAGGAGAAGCGGGGAGTGGTGGCCAAGGAGAGATATTATTTCTCTATGGTAACTGCGCCCTCTGGAAGGTGAGCTTTCCATTTTTATGGCTAGT
Organism: Balaenoptera borealis; assembly: GCF_965194805.1. Lineage (NCBI taxonomy): Eukaryota > Metazoa > Chordata > Mammalia > Artiodactyla > Balaenopteridae > Balaenoptera > Balaenoptera borealis. Next base: position 31,590,963 of record NC_138868.1, read on the forward strand.
ATTGGGGAATAAGAGTGCTGAGACTCTGGGCTGGGAGACAGATATGGACTTGAGTCCAGGCTTGGCCACTTGATGTGTGACTGTTAGGGTGAATTACTGATCTGAGTTTCAAAGCTCACCTGAAAAACGGGACTGTCAAATGGACCTAGAGATTGTCATACTAAGTGAAGTAAGTCAGATAAAGACAAATGTCATGTGATACCACTTACATGTGGAATATGAAAAAAATGACACAAATGAACTTATAAAACAGAAACAGACTCACAGACATAGAAAACAAACTTATGGTTACCAAAGGGGAGAAGTGGGGGGAGGGATAAATTGGGCATTTGGAATTAATAGATACATACTACTATATATAAAATAGGTAAATAACAAGGACCTACTGTACAGCACAGGGAACTACATTCAGTATCTTGTAATAACCTATAATGGAAAAGAATTTAAAAAATAATACATATATATATAACTGAATCACTTTGCTGTATACCTGAAACATTGTAAATCAACTACATTTCAATTTACAAAATGGGACTGTCAAGGTTATAGGGTGTTGTATGGATTACATAAGAAAATGGCTGGCACATAGTGGGTGTTCAATGAGTTTCTTCCCTCACCTTTTTCTCATAGCCCCAAGAAGATGAATTTATTTAGTGTCAGTCACACCTTGAAACTGGTTTGGGATATGTTTATTCCCTGGGTTCTTCAGAGAAGTTACATTTGTCTATCAAAGAGCAACTTCCTTGTCCTTTGGTATAAGACAGGTGACCATGTCCTGTGAGGTTTTAGCCTTATTAGGGGTAGGGTCTGAGCCCCATTCCAGTGATGAAGCAGAAATGGACATGAAACCATTGGATTCCATATACTTTTACTGGGCACCATTTCCGGGCTAGGTGTCTGAACCCGGGAATTCTGTTGTTCAACTAGGAAGCCAAGTGGCTGATTGGCTGTGGCCTTGGGTGTCAGACTTGAGGACCAGGGTAAAGCTTCTTATTAAGGAAGCAGGAAGCCAGGATCACTGGCAGATAAACCCAAGCCAGCGTCCATGATGGCGGCTTGGAATCATTTGCCAGAGGGTCCAGATGCAGGGTCCAGTGAGGTCAGGAGGAATAGGGATTATACATAAAAATTTAAAAGCTGGATTGGATCTGGAGAAGGTCAAGGTCCAAGCGGGGAAGGTTCTAGATAAGCCCAAGTAGATATATGTAACCTGAATTTATGGAAAAGAGGTACATGGCCTGTGAGTGCCAGGTGCTAGTTTAAAGACAGAGGGTGGGGATGGGGCTCAGGTGGTGTATTCAGCATTGGAAAATAGCCAGATTAAAACCTGAAATTCCCTGGCCACAGCAGCTGGGGTGGGGGGGAAAACATTCAGGTGGGGGGATCACATTGGAACAGGAAGGAAAACTGACTTTGGTTCTGTCCCTACCTAGGTGATGATAATAATATTCACATGTATTGAACATTTACTGTGGGCCAGGGGCTGTGAAAATGCAATCTCCTTTAATATCCACAGCAAGCCTGCAACATTAAGACCTATTTTCTACATCATATAGACAAAGAACTTCTGGAGTTCAGGAATATAAGATGACTAAGTGTTGGTCAAATATTTAGAAAACAGGAGGGCTGGACCAGTGATTTCTGACTCCTTGGCTTCCTCTCTTGGCATGTTTTCTGGGCTCCTGTGTTTCCTCTATCCATATCCCTTCTTTTCCCCTGGCCAGGTCCTAGAAGTCCCTTGTGGTTTAATTAGTAACCAGAAAATTTGCTGGCTGTTGCCATTTCTCCCACTTGGAGGTTCTTAACAAAGAGCTGGTGTGCCTTTTCTCCCTCTACCAACTTGGCTACCTGATCTGAGGACAGCTTCCTCTACTAGTGTTAGGATTTTAAGGGGGTGCAAATTTCCTGTGCTTAGGATAGAGCAGAGGTCCCCAAGCCCAGGGCCGTGGATCAGTACTGGTCCCTGGCCTGTTAGGAACTGGGCCGCACAGCAGGAAGTGAGCCACAGGTGAGCAAGCAAAGCTTCATCTGTATTTACAGCCGCTCCCCATTGCTCGCGTTACTGCCTAAGCTCTGCCTCCTGTCAGATCAGCAGCGGCATTAGATTCTCATAGGAGCGCGAACCCTACTGTGAACTGCGCATGCGAAGGATCTAGGTTGTGCGCTCCTTATGAGAATCTAATGCCTGATGATCTGAGGTGGGGCTGAGGCGGTGGTGCTAGCGCTGGGGAGCGGCTGCAAATACAGATTATCATTAGCGGAGAGGTCTGACTGCACAGAGACCACAATAAATCAATTGCTTGCAGACTCGTATCAAAACCCTATCAGTGAGTGGCAAGTGAAAACAAGCTCAGGGCTCCCATTTATTCTGCATTATGGTGAGTTGTATAATTATTTCATTATATATTACAATGTAATAATAATAGAAATAAAGTGCACAATAAATATAATACACCTGAATCATCCTGAAATCATCTTCCCCCTCCTCACAGTCCATGGAAAAATTGTCTTCCATGAAACCGGTCCCTGGTGCCAAAAAGGTTTGGGACTGCTGGGCTAGAGGACCCTTGAGTAGCACCATATAGGGTCCCTCATGAGCATGACCAGTCAGCTGACAATGTCATTTCAGGACAAAACCTTGAGACATGTTCTTCTTCCAATGAATGATGTCCTTGCCCATTGGGAAGTCATCCCCATTGATGCCTGTTTACCTATGTTCTGCAGCATTCATCCCAGGGCTCTGGAGGAAGCCTGTCTGTCCCAGTGTCCTTGCAACATTTTACTCAAGGTCTTCTGGGTTATGCAAACAGAACACCTCAGGCGATATTCTAATGGCCACTTAGAGATGGGAAAGAAGATTAGACTCCCTTATTATTGGGCAGAAAAGTGTAAGACTTGGTCCATGTCCTCAAGGTGTTGATACTGTCATAGACACAGGTGGATAGAACATCAGAAACAGCCATGTGGTCAGTCTTGTCCCCCATCCTCTCTTCTAAGTGTAGGGCCTGAAGGCTAGTTTTGGTATCTGCCTGGTTGTTGAAGGTGGTTCCTTCCCTCTACCTCATTCACTCAATACGTATTACTTGAGGTGCCTAATGTGTGTCAGGGAATGTTCTAGATGGTAGTGATATGAGATAGACCCTGCTTTCACAGACCTTGCAGTTCCATGGGGGTGACTGATATGAGAATAGGCAATTGCCAGTATGATAAGCACTCTCATCGGGGAGTAGAAGGTGTTATAGAGACTCATAAATGGAGCACCACTTAATGAAATCAGGGAAGACTTCCTGAAAGAAGTAACAACTAAACTATGCCCACACTTGTGAGGAGTTGGTAAGGAGTGAAATTTCCATGAATTGTGTCATCAAGGCTTGAACATTTTCTTACTCCAAAGGGGATAGTCATACTAACTGTATAAGTTGAGATTGAGCAGAAGTTTGAAACAAAGATGAAAAATTCTAATTAAAGACTCATGTAAAATTTTTAAAAAGGTCAAAATTTCTCTCTTCCATCTCCCTCACCCTTAGGGCTGGGAAGACCCACCTGGGTATGGTTAGATTTTTTGAATCCTGATTGACACTGACAAACAAGAGGATGTTTAAAAGAGGGGGTCCCCAAGAGGTGGAGAGACTTGAACCCTGGTCATACAAGGATAGGATTGTATTTCAAAGGTGATACAGTAAGGCAGAGGCATAGCCACGAGAAATCTCACATTTTGCCTGGGACAGAGTAGACCTCCATCCTCTCCTATGCTTTACACACACATACACTCCAGATGGAATGCCCTATATGATGACTCAGAGTCATTAATAACATGACCACTTGTGCAGCTCCAAGATTAGACAGCCAAAATCCAAGAGTCTGTTGTTCTGAAGTGGTGCTGGGTGGGAAGCACTCTCTCCAGAGACTGGGCAGGGCATGACTTGCCAGAGGAGGGTTCATAGAATGTTTAGACTGTGACTCATGAAGGTCGTAGATGAATAAATAGCTCTCTTTCTGCTGTGACTGTTGACAGGGCTGGTGACAGCTTACCTTTGCAGTTGCCAAAAAAAAAATCTGACTCTGATTTTTGACAAGTTCAACTTTCCTAACCAGCCAGACCCTTCAGAGGGACCACCTTGAACAAAGACCTGGCCAAATGCAAATGACAATGAAGCAACGGGTGATCTTTAAAGGCATGAAATCAGAAAAGCAGACATCTCCTCCCAGCCAAAGAAGAGTCATCACTGGGAAGGGAGGATTGGAGGAAGAAAGTTTTCTCCCTCCAGGACTGGGGGATGGTTATCTTGTTTCTTCATGTGGCTAGTTGGCCATAGACTACCACTTTGTTAACAGTCTTAGAGCCTCATGATTCCAGTGGGAAGAAAAGTGGTCCTTTTTGGGGAAACGACTATATAGTTTAGGATATATTTGGCTACAAGTAACAAAAAAATCTGACTGATAGTGGCCTAAGCCTAAGATGTTTGACTATCTCATGTAGCAGGAAGACTGGAGGTAAGTAGTCTAAAGTGAGAACTGCAGCACAATTGTGTCATCAAGATGCCAGGAGCCTTTCCATCCTCCATACATACATAGGTCACTGATTCTTCTGGTTGCCCCATGGATGCAAGATGGCTACCATATCCCCAGACATCACAACAATATTCAAAGAGAGAAAGGTGGTAGGGGGTAGGGCTGTGGAGAGGCAAAAGATCCTTTTCCTGGAATGACTATGCCATTTTATCAATGAAGGAACAAAGTTATCTCAGAAGCCCTCCCAGCTGACTTACACTTATATCTAATTGATCAGAACATTATTAATCAGAACTGGGTCACATGTCCATCCTTAGCTGCAAGGGAGACTGGCAAAGTGAAAATGTTAATGGAATAGCTATGAATGACTTAGACTTATTATGATTCAACCCCTCAGGTCTGGACACTTTGCTCTCTTGAATAAAACTGATGTTCTGTTGGCAAGGAAGAAATTTATTGGAGACAGGGAATGGTTTCTACCATATACCCTTAGAAAGCTACTTAAACATTATGCTATGAAGGCACATCATTAGTATAAAATTTAAAAGAACAGGGATAGAGGTGTGAATAAGCAGAATTTTCAAGACAGGAAGGTCTACAGGAATGTGATGGATCCCAAAGACTGTTAGCGGGTGCTCACAGTAGATTGCAGAGAAAAACAACAAGTCACCTAACGTGCCCTTTGCTATACTCATCCTCTGTGAATCTTCCCTTCCCCTCCAGGCAGAGCCCCAGTCCTTCCTCCCTGCTCCTGTGGCACTTTACACGCACCTTGATCATACCCATCAACAGGAATTTATTGTGTCCTTACTCTGTCCTGGTCCTATGCTTGGTATCTTTCTGTATCAGTTCTGGGAGACTTCCCATGGCTTTCTATTGTCATCAGATAGTGGGCATTCATGGAAGGTAATGCAGGTGAACTTGTAACTTAGCTCACATGGCCCTTTGTGCTCACTCCAGGGTATGTACTTAACTTCTCCAGTCTCATGTCACCCCACCCCCTTGTCTTTGAACCCCGCATTCATACAGGCTCAACTCACAGAAGCTGCCCCCTCTTCTCTCGACACCTTTGCACTGCAATCCTTCCACACAGAACACTCTTCTTTCCGTTCTGTGCCTCACCAACCTCCACTCACCCTTCCGGCCTCAGCTTAGGTGTCACTTCCTCTGGAAAGCCTTTCCCAGCCCAGCTTTGCTCTGTGCTCTTTCACACTCTGTGTATCTCATTAGCATTACTCTGGGTTTCCCAGTGGTGGGACTGGGTTTCTTTCACCCCTTCATTGCCAATGCCGAGTACAGTGCCCGATCCATCCTGGCTGAATGGCTGAGTGACAAATGTTATTTTATCAAACATTTTGTGCCAGATCAGTTGGCAGAAGCCACAGTTGCAACCCTGGTCAGGAGGAGATTGCTGAGCACTAGAGCTGTAGTGGAATAAACCCTGGGTCAGTTGCCCTGTCATTGTGTGACCCTGGACAAAGCATGTCCTCTCTCTGGGCACCAACATTTTTCTTCTCAGAGTGAGAGACAGAGAGCGAGAGAGAGGTGGTGGTGGTGGGCAGGAATTTGTTTTTTTAAAGCAGGAAATGTCCCCTTTGTTTTATTTCCCAAAAGAAATATCACACTGAAGTCTGATTTCGAAAACATAATAGCGGAGGGGCTCTGGCTGAAGCAGATGCACACCAAGTTTTTGTTGCTGTCATAACAAATCATCACAAAGTTAGTGGCTTAAGACAACGTGAACTGAGTATCTTACAGTTCTGTGGGTTAGCAGTCAGAGGGTTCTCACTGGGCGAAAATCAAGGTGTTGGCAGGGCTACATTCCTTTCTGGAAGCTCCAGGGGAACATCCATCTCCTGGTCTTTTCCAGCTTTGAGAGGTGATAGTTCTTGTCTCATGGCCCTTCCTCCATCTTCAAAGCTAGCAACGTGGCCTCTCTCTGACCATCCTTCCATAACCACAGCTCCCTCTGACCACAGCTGAGAAAGATTCTTCACTTTCAAGGCCCTATGTGATTAGACTGGGCCCATGTGAATAATCTTGGGTAATCTCCCCATCTCAAGGTCCTTAACTTAATCATACCCATAAACTCCCTTTTGCCATGTAAATCAACATATTCACAGGTTCTGGGGCTTAGAACATTGACATCGTTGGGGGTGCCATTATTCTGCCGACCACAAGTCAGGGGGAGAAAAGTGGAGGGGGGAGTAGGAGCCTTTCTCTCTGGCTTTCCCTTCTTGAGCAGCTCTTACCCACACAGTGTCCCCTGGAGCCCTAGAGCAGAATTAAGGATACCAATGGTCTCTCATTTCTCCAAAGAAGACATACAGATAGCCAATAGGCACATGAAAAGATGCTCAACAGTGCTAACTATCAGAGAAATGCCAATCAAAAGTATAATGAGGTATCACCTCATACCAGTGAGAACGGCCATCATTAAAAAGTCTACAAATGCTAAATGCCGGAGAGGGTGTGGAGAAAAGGGAACCTTCCTACAATGTTGGTGGGAATGTAAATTGGTACAGCCACTATGGAGAATGTTATGGAAGTTCCTTAAAAAACTAAAAATAGAGCTACCATATGATCCAGCAATCCCACCTCTGGGCATATAACCAGACAAAACTATAACTCAAAAGATACATGCACCCTATGTTCATAGCAGCACTATTTACAATAGCCAAGATATGGAAGCAACCTAAATGTTTATCGACAGATGAATGGATAAAGAAGATGTGGTACATATATATACACAATGGAATATTACTCAGCAATAAAAAAGAATGAAACAATGCCATTTGAAGCAACATGGATGGACCTAGAGATTATCATACTAAGTGAAGTAAGCCAGACAGAGAAAGACAAATACCATATGATATCACTTAAATGTGGAATCTAAAAAATGATACAAATGAACTTATTTACAAAACAAAAACAGACTCACAGACACAGAAAACAAACTTATGGTTACCAAAGGGGAAAGGAGTGGGGGAGGGATAAATTAGGAGTTTCGGAGTAGCAGGTACAAACTACTATAAATAAAATAGATAAACAACAAGGTCCTACTATATAGCACAGGGAACTATATTCAATATCCTGTGATAAGCCATAATGGAAATATATATCTATCTGAATCACTTTGCTGTACACAAGAAACTAACACAACATTGTAAATCAACTACACTCCAACAAAAAATAAAACAAAATATCTCAGTGGTCTCTAAGATCTCTTCTGGCTTGAACTACTGGGCTGAATAGCTCTATGACCTCGGAAAGTTATTACCTCTCTGTTCCTCCATTTTCCCAAAGGCAAAATGTGGATGATAAGTCTGTCTACCCAACAGGGTTGTGCTGAAGTTAAAGGAAACAATCTATGCAAAGCGCTTAGCCCAGTGCTGGCACACAGTCCATGTTCAGCAAACGTTAGCTAGTTTCCTTATTAGGTGCCTAAAGGTCCCTTTCCATTCCAATATCTGGCTCCATCACCCCAATTCAAAACGTACCTGCAGCAGATGGGATGAAAAACTGGTTTTCCTGGGTCATTTAGCCACCACACTGAAAATTTTAAAATGTTTCAGTTATTTGACCTCAAAAACAAAGTATATTTTTGTGTCTCTGGGGTTAGAGATATTTCTTCTTTTGAGCATCTGGGGAAAATGGGAACTATGGTGGGTACCAAGGAGAATGGGAAGGCTGGGAAATAGCAGCGGTCTGCTCACACCAGAAGGCAGTGTGCAGGCCCTGGTGTCTATTTAGGAACATATAAAAAGTGCTGAGGCTACGGCCGTGAGACAGCTTATGAAACACAAACACCAGGGAAGTTTACCAAATAGCAGGCTCGAATTTTATAGCTTCTGGAAGAAGCACTACATTCCAGATGACAATAAAAATCTGGTCTTCTAAAGGTACACAGCCCCTCGGTTTGAAGAAATGAACCCACAGGAATGTTCAAGGGAGGGATCATTCCTTCTCAAAAGATACATCTCCCTTCTCTTGTCTCCAAAGCCTCACAGTGGCATCTTGAGCTAGAACCGCTGGGCGTCCAGTGGCAGTGACCTTAAGTGGACTCATCTTCTCTGATTCGGTCATACCACTTGGAGGAGTCTACCCTAAACTAAAATGTGGAAAAATTTTATGCACAAAGATGCTAATTTCTGTATATACAACAGTCCTAAATGGAAAGCATCTCAAATTGGCTGTATTAGGAGAAGGACTTAGAAAATTACAGCACATCCAGATAATGGAATATAAGGCAGCCAGCACTCACAAGAAGCTTTGCATAACCTGAGGAACTGTTTAGAGCATGTTAACGAAAAAAACAAAAAAGCAGGATACATATTTGTATATGTGATCTAATCTCTGTGTTTTTAGGAAATATATCAAAAATTTTCTTTGTGCTTGTTCCCAGGTGTCCAAAGTATGGAAAAGGGATTCCTCCTTCTTATTACTGTTTTTCTCTATTTTCCATCTTTTACAGCCGAATGAATAGCATAGTGTTTAAATACATTGGGTATGAAGGCAGACTGCCTACTGACCTGCCTCTTAACCTCTCTGAATCTCAGTTTTTATTTCTGTCATGTGGGAATAATAATCATCCCTAGTTTGTAGGATGGCTCTGAGCATTAAAGAGATAATCCAGGTGAAGGGCTTTGTACCCTTTTGAAGGGCTTTGACACAGCACTTTGTACATAGTCAGTGCTCAAGGGATGCCAGCTGGTGTTTCTATTTTCAGATTACAAAAGTATCTCCAACAAAACTCAAAACTGTAAAAAGAGGACTATATAGTTTGCTTTCCTGCCTTTAGTTCAGTCAAAGACTTACCCCAAAGGGTTATTTAACAAACATTCTTTTTTCTGGTCCTTAATTACCTATGATATTTTGGGAAGCAGCTAAATAGTCAGCAGCTGAAAGCCTTTTGAATGAGAATACTCAGCTCTTCTCTTTGGAGAAAAATCTAAGACCCTGGCTTTTTCTTCATCTGCCAACAACCCCTGCTCTTCTACTTTCTCTAAGAGTCAACTCCTGTCCCTCAATACTTCTGGGAGGTCTCCCTAGGTGCTCATCTGTATATCTCCCAACTGTATCAATTTGGCTGCACATAAGAGAAAGCTGATAGGAGAAGTGTAAAGGAGTGTATTAGTGACTTAGCGCTGCATAAGAATGTGTCACAAACTTAGTGGTCTAAACAACACGCATTTATTAACTCACGGTTTCTGTGGATCAAGAGTCTGGCATGGCTTGGCTGAATCCTCTGTTCAGGGTCTCACCAAGCTGCAATGAAGGTGTCAGCTGGACTGCATTCTCATCTGGGGGCTTGTCTGGGGAAGAATCCACTTCCAAGCTCACTCAGGTTGTTGACAGAATATATTTTCTTACAGCTGTAGGACTGAGGGTCCTGACTTCTTGCTGTCTGGAGGCCTTACTTAGCTCCTAAAGTTCACTCACAGTTCCTAGAAGTCTCCCACAGTTCATAGAGGTTTTCTGTAGTTCCTAGAAGCCACCCATAGTTCCTGGCCATGTGAGCTTTTCCAACATGGCTGTTGGCTTTATTAAGTTAGCAGGGAGAGTATCTATAGCAAGTCCACTAACAGGGTGAAGCCTTATATAACCTAATGTAATCACAGAGGGACATCCCATCACCTTTGCCCTATTCTATTGGTTAGAAGCAAGTCACAGGTCCCACCCACGTTCAAGTGGAGTAGATGGGAACCCCAGGGCCACTTGCAAGTCTGTCACCACCACAAGGAAGGGATCTATTTTCTCATGGTAACAAGAAATCTTACACAGGAAGATGGGGGTTGAGGAAGCATCTCCATTTCGCCATTCACACCCAGGCTCTTTCCTTCTTTCTGTTTTACCATCGTTTATCCTTTTGATCATAAGATGGGTGCCGCTCCTCTAAGCTTCACATCCTCAGGAGGCATGAAAAAAGACAACACACACATGCCCACTAAGTACGAGTCTATCAGTAAAACAATAGATGCCCAGAAGCCCCACCCACATGTGTGTGCATTGACGCTCATTGACCTCATCAGTATCACCTGGTTGTGTCTACTGCACAGGCCATCGGAAAATAGATACATTTTAATGAGCCGTATCCATGGGACCCCAACAAAATGAGCAGTATCTGCCACAGACATTTTCAATATGTGGCCACATGGGTTAAAGCGTCCAGGGAGGGCTAGCCTATGAATAAGTGATAAAGCTTGGATAAGAGAATTCATGAAAAAGTCTTTGCCCAGTGCCTGGCACATAACAACATCTCAGACAATGTTGCCTCTTTCCTCCCTTCTCCCCTTTGTTTTCTCTGTTGCCCCCACTTCTGGGTCTGAGCGCTCCAAGCACAGCAGCACCTTCAGAGTTAAGCACCCTGACATGCAGGCCAGGCGTGTCTGCCTTCGGAGCCTCAGAGCAAAGCTGATGAGGGAGGAATGTAATAGCTGCAGCTGGAGCCCTGCCAGGGGACCAGCAACTGCAACGCCCTTATTTGCTCTGGGGAGGAGCAGCTTGGAAACTTTTTATGAGATTCCAGAAGCAGCAAGGTCATCAGTTTTATGGCCATCCCGCTTCGTTTGTAAATACAGCCTTTGAATGAGAATGTTTGGGCACCCTTGACAAGAACAAGGCTGATGACCAGGGGACAATCAAATAAATAAAAGATATTCTGTTGCCCATGACCCCGAGGCGTCCTGAGTAACCTTAGATCCCTGACAAACTACAAAAACAAACCAGTCGTATGTACCTTCAGAGAACTTGATTTCACAGTCAAGCCCCTGTGTGGGTCTGAGGCAGGTGATCTGATTTGTCTGGTCACAGGCGTGGCAACACGTGTTTACCATCACGCTCGTTTTCCAGCCAGCTGCAAGTGTCTGGAGGAAAGCTCGTGGTCAGACGTGTTTGCTGTGATAAAGTCAAGGCCGAGCGGGAGGGCTGTGTCCTAGGCAGCCTCCGTGTGTTCTTGTCAATAGGAACCAGCGCCTTCAGGGACACCTGGGCCTCTTTCTCTAATTGCTCACTGGACCGTGGCTTTTCCTGCAGCTGAGTATTTACTAGGCTGGGCCCAGGAAACACTCAGCCTTCACTGTCTGGCCAGCTGCCAGGGTGGCCTCCGATTGCAGTTGGCTATGGTGACAGGGTCACCCTCTCTTTGGGCTTCTTTTCTTTGGGCCACGAGGTGGAGGCAGGAAGTGGTAGGAAGGCAGGACGATATTTTTCATGAATGGACGAAATTCTCCTTTATAGGCACAATTCCTAGCCTCTGGTACATTTTTTTTTTTTTTTAATTTAAGGTCATGCTTACTTTATTTATTTATTTTTATTTTTTCAAATTAATGTTTATTGGAGTATGGTTGATGTACAATGTTGTGTTAGTTTCTGCTGTACAGCAAAAAGAATCAGTTATACATATATATATATCCAGTCCTTTTTAGATTCTTTTCCCATATAGGCTATTACAGAGTACTGAGTAGAGTTCCCTGTGCTATACAGTAGGTTCTTATTAGTTATCTATTTTATATGTAGTGGTGTGTATGTGCCAATCCCAATCTCCCAAGTTATCCCCCTACCCCTTTCCCCCTGGTAACCATAAGTTTGTTTTCTACATCTGTGACTCTATTTTTGTTTTGTAAGTAAGTTCATTTGTACCATTTTTTTAGATTTCACATATAAGTAACATCATATGATGTTTGTCTCTCTCTGTCTTAGTATGACAATCTCTAGGTCCCTCCATGTTGTTGCGAATGGCATTATTTCATTCTTTTTTTATGGCTGAACCCTGATACACTTATAATGAATATTTGTTGAATGGCTATTTGTTGAAGAAATGAGTGATTTTAGTTATTTAATATTTATTGAATGCCTATTATTTGCCAGGGGCCTAAAATCAGATGACACAATGCAAAACTTGACAGGATGTGAACTCTCCTGGAACTTGAATTATGGTGAGGGGACAATAGCAATAACAAATAAGTGAGCAAGATAATTCGAGAGAGTGATAAATGCCCTATGAAGACCAGAAGGCAGGAGGACGAGGGAGAGGAGGTCGAGGATGGAGGGTTACTTTATTTATTTATTCATAAAGATTTTTTTGGTGTGAACCATTTTTTTTGAATGGTGAATTTTTATTACTTTTCTATATTACTTTTATTTTTTTGATTTATTTATATGATTTATTTATTTTTGGCTGTGTTGGGTCTTCGTTGCTGCGTGCGGGCTTTCTCTAGTTGTGGCGAACGGCGGCTACTCTTCGTTGTGGTGTGCAGGCTTCTCATTGCGGTGGCTTCTCCTGTTGTGGAGCATGGGCTCTAGGGCGCTCAGGCTTCAGTGGTTTTGGCACGTGGGCTCAGTAGTTGTCGCTCGTGGGCTCTAGGTGAGAGGGCTTCAGTAGTTGTGGCGCACGGGCTTAGTTGCTCCGCGGCATGTGGGATCTTCCTGGACCAGGGCTCGAATCCGTGTCCCCTGCATTGGCAGGCAGATTCTTAACCACTGCACCACCAGGGAAGCCCGATGTGAACCATTTTTAAAGTCCTTATCGAATTTTTTACAATATTGCTTCTGTTTCATGTTTTGGTTTTTTGGCCATGTGGCATGTGGGATCTTAGCTCCCTGACCAGGGGTTGAACCCACACCCCCTGCATTGGAAGGCAAAGTCTTAAGCACTGGACCACCAGAGAAGTCCCTGGAGGGCTACTTTAGACGGGGGCGGTGGGGGGGGGGTCCTTCCTTCCTAAGGAGATGATATTTGAGCTAAGACCTGAAAGGTGAGAAGGCACTTGTCATGAGATATCTGAGAATGTGTATTCCTGGTGAGACGGAACACACTACTAGAAGGTGGAAGGCAGACTGACCACAGGAGAGTGAGGAAACTATAGTCCAGACATCTCAGCTGAGGAGGGGGCTCATCTTTCTTCTAGAGCCTGGGCAAAGATGAGGAAGCAAAAAAAAAGTATAAGGAGCAGGAGTAAGAGGTGGTGTTGAAAACAAGGCGTTTAATGGGAAGTGTATCTGTGTTCAGAATAGGTGGCTTGCCACACTCGCCTAAGGACTCTTGGCAGCTAAGCTCTGTCCCCAAGGCAAGCAAACTGAAGTGTGGTTCTCTGAAGACATTGGATAGCCCTAGAGAAATGACTGCCCTGCTGAGGAATTTAGGGGATCCCCCAGTGTGATGGTAGCTTCCTGCCTGATCACCCTAAGGGGAAGCCTGCTGGTTGGTTCCACACTCACCAAGGTACTCAAAGCAGCTATTGATTGCCTTCATTGTAAATATGAATAATTTTAATCTTTACTCGACTTGTGGACAACACTTGCAACATAAATGAATGAATAATATTGCCACTTATTAAATTCCTGGGCTGTAAAAGACAGAGAGGTCATTTGGCCTTACAAAGTCTGAAAGCCTTCAAAGTTGTTTTTTGTTTGTTTGTTTTTCCATTACCTAGAAATGCACAGATAGGATTGCAAGAGGAAGACGTTTAGTATACCTCTTTAAATTTATGTCCCATTACTGAACCACAATGCCTGAAATAGAGTATGAATTAATATATGACATAAATCCTGCAATTAACCTTTGACTAGCATAATTATAGTGCATTGTATTTTTGAGTGTTAAAAGTGTAACATTCTTAATATAGACACAACGTAATTTAAAAAACTATTTTAACATTATTTTTTAATTTGCTATGAGCCTCAAGAAATGGAAATGGCTTGGACACCTGAATCATCTGGATCAGAGTTTGAAGGTACCCCAAAGCATCATTATATATTTGTTGCAGTTTCTTGGGTGATTCTCTCTCGCTTATGGCTAGTTCCACTTGCATTGAATTTTATTAGTTTACCACTCAGAAGAAGTCCTTATATCTGTGGTCATGGAAAATCCTCATTGTTGGATAGAGCTAATAATTTGGACAATATTACCAGCCGACTGGAAAGAGCATTGGGTGTCCTCAGTATTCTCTTGGAGCACTTTCTATGTGGTAAGAGTAGTCCTAGGTAATAAAGATGTGGAATTAAAACCATATTAAAATGTAGGAAATGAGAAGTCTAGGAGGGTCAGAAGGGTGAAGGGTGGAAGACTATTGCATGCCCATAGAAGCCCTGACCTTTTCCTGAAACTCAATGCCAGCTTTATGCTGAATACCTTCTGTAAAGACTTCCAAATGGACTTTTGCTGGCTTCCCCATCATTACTGCCAGTCAGTTAAAATCCTACCCATTTGTCAAGGTCCATCTAAATGCTCCATTTTCTTTGAAGCTCTGTTTGAATGCCCAGATGGAAGTAATCACTCCTTTCTCCATGCTCTCATGGTGCCCTTAATTCATTCTTTCAATCTCTCTCTCTCTCTCCCCACTCTGGTGGGCACTAGTATTTGTACCGCAATTTGTACACAAAGTAACTTCCTGTGCAATTTCTCATTTAATTCTCAGCAACTCTGTGATACTAAGTATAGGTATACAGAGGCCCAAACACTTGAGGTTGTTAGTAGATTGGCTTCATAGATTAGGATTACAAGCCAGACAAAATCATCTGAGATATCTAAAATTCAGTAGCCCAAGAATGCAGGATTCGTTTAAGAGTTAGACAAAAAAAGACATTCACATAGCTTTAGATTCTATGACATTAAAACGTCTATAACATTAGATGGAAGAGACCTACAGAGATCTTAGGAGCCAAAGAAAGTTTGTAATCTAATCAAGAGATCAGGCTGAGTTGGAGTTTCAGACATTTGTGAGGCAGGATCAGGGTTGTGTATAACTTGAGTCCCAAGATGTGACCATGCCCCTTTTGAAGTTATAGATTCATTGACATAACCTCTAAAAATAGAGTTCAGGATGTCATATCAAGGTTACCAAAATCTCTGATCACAAGCAATCCCAAGAATGCTGAGATGGCAACTCCCATACTTCTTGGGATGATTTAATAGTTTTAATCGTTTTCTTAGTTTTTGTGAAAAGCACCACCCAGGGAGCCCAATCTTCTGTCCAGCCAAATAGCTCTGTGCAAGGCAATTTCAGTCAACAGGGGTACAATTGCCTTTCTTACTGGGTAAACGTCTTTCATTCCTTGGAAGTTTTAGATTACACATATACATGTTTAAAATAATCAAAACTAGAGTATAAATAGTTTTGTATTAAGAAAGAGTCAGGCCACATTTGGCATTCCTATATACTTATAATGTCTAAGAAAATTTGGCATATTAAAATGATATTCTTGTAATTCTAATTTAAAAAGCATAATTGACAAATTACTGAGACGTCTTTAAGTGGAAATTCATGTCAATCACATTTATAAGCATAATTTATTAGATTGACTATTTGGGAATATTTGTTGGTCAGACAACTGATATTCTTAAAATGAAAAATTGAATTTATAAATGCAGTTTCAACTGTTTGAAGGAATTCCACTACCTAAGTTTGCAAATGTAACCAAGCATTGGTGAAAGGCTCATTAAAAGCGACTAAGAAAAGTGATGCTTAAAATTTGCTCCATTTATAAATAGAAAAACAAGATTTGTAAGTAGAACATAAAACCCAAGGAGAGGGCTTCCTTGGTGGCGTAGTGGTTGGGAATCCGCCTGCCAGTGCAGGGGATGCAGGTTCGAGCCCTGGTCTGGGAGGATCCCACATGCCGCAGAGCAACAGGGCACGTGTGCCACAACTACTGAGCCTGTGTGCTGCAACTACTGAAGCCCACGTGCTGAGAGCCCATGCTCCGCAGCAAGAGAGTCACCGCAATGAGAGGCCCGTGAACCTCAACAAAGAGCGGCCCCACTCGACGCAAATGGAGAAAGTCCTTGCACAGCAACGAAGACCCAATGCAGCCAAAAATAAATAAATAAAATAAACAAATTAAAAAAAAAAAACAACCCAAGGAGAAAATATATTTTTAAATGTGTAACTTTAATAAACTGACCATTAGCTTAAAAATCAAGATAGAATTAGTAGTCTTTTCAGTACATAGAACTGACTCTCAGGGCATCTGAATAACCTAGATTCACAGAGGTGACCTGTCTAAGGTCATGTGGCTAGTAAGTGGCACAGTCACAACTTCAACTCAGTGTCTAGATCCTGTATCTTTCGGTTGAACTCTGCTGTCCTTCTTGGCTGCTTTTTCAGTACCTCTTTTATAGCCCCTGTGATACTTTGCCTTGCATTTGGGTTATTTACCTGTCTTATTTTGACTACTTGCCTCTCCCCAGCTGCCAACACAGGGTCAGGCATGGGGTAGAAGTGGGGGCAACTCAATAAATGTATTGGATTCAAATTGTTATAGGCCATAGACAGCCTCTGAGAAAGGGTGGCTGGGGTGGGGGAGGCATATAGAATGTTATCTCTCTGTGACACTGTTTAGCTTTAAGGGGATCTGAGTCTACAGCCCTGGACTCTAGGGGCCCAAGCTCTGATGAAGTGGATATAAATTAATGCCATGCTGTCTGCCTTCTTTTAAGATTAATTCCATGGATATCCTTCAGCGTCTTCCCACTGCTCAGGGTAAAGACCAAAAGTCTTTCTAAGCTTTATGAGACCAGCATTGTCCAGCCCAAGCCCACCTCTCTAGACTTTTGTTCCACTTGCTCTGAGGACACAACCTTCATTTAGTTCCCTGGACAAACCAAGGTCTTACCCAGATGAAGTCAGGTTTCTAGTTAAACACTTACAGCTTTCTGAACCTCTCCTTCACAGCACTTCTTAGAGCTTGTAATGATATATTTCTGTTTGCAGCTATTTATTTGATATCTGTGGAAGGCCTTTAGCTCTGGGCACCTTGCCTCTTTTCCCCACCATTATGCTTGTTGCATAGTAGGGGCTTAACAAATGTAGGCTTTTATTATTGTTATTATTAGCATTTAATAATGTCTGTTTTCACAAACAGATGGAGAGATATACCATGTTCTTGGACTGGAAGAATCAATATTGTGAAAATGACTATACTCCCCAAAGCAATCTACAGATTCAATGCAATCCCTATGAAACTACCAATGGCATTTTTTACAGAACTAGAACAAAAAATCTTAAAATGTGTATGGAGACACAAAAGACCCCGAATAGCCAAAGTTGTCTTGAGGGAAAAAAACAGAGCTGGAGGAATCAGACTCCCTGACTTCAGACTATACTACAAAGCTACAGTAATCAAGACAATATGGTACTGGCACAAAAACAGAAATATAGATCAATGGAACAGGACAGAAATCCCAGAGATAAACCCACACACCTATGGTCAACTAACTTATGACAAAGGGGGCAAGGATATACAATGGAGAAAAGATAGTCTCTTCAATAAGTGGTGCTGGGAAAACTGGACAGCTACATGTAAAAGAATGAAATTAGAACACTCCCTAACACCATACACAAAAATAAACTCAAAATGGATTCGAGACCTAAATGTAAGACCGGACACTATAAAACTCTTAGAGGAAAACACAGGAAGAACACTCTTTGACATAAATCACAGCAAGATCTTTTTTGATCCACCTCTTAGAGTAATGGAAATAAAAACAAAAATAAACAAATGGCACCTAATGAAACTTAAAAGGTTTTGCAAAGCAAAGGAAACTACAAACAAGACGAAGAGACAACCCTCAGAATGGGAGAAAACATTTGCAAACGAATCAATGGACAAACAATTAATCTCCAGAATATATAAACAGCTCATGCAGCTGAATATTAAAAAAACAAACAACTCAATCCAAAAATGGGCAGAATACCTACATAGACGTTTCTCCAAAGAAGACATACAGATGGCCAAGAAGCACACGAAAAGCTGCTCAACATCACTAATTATTAGAGAAATGCAAATCAAAACTACAATGAGGTATCACCTCTCACCAGTTAGAATGGGCATCATCAGAAAATCTACAAACAACAAATGCTGGAGAGGGTCTGAAGAAAAGGAACCTTCTTGCGCTGTTGGCAGGAATGTAAATTGATACAGCCACTATGGAGAACAGTATGGAGGTTCCTTAAAAAACTAAAAATAGAATTACCATATGACCCAGCAATCCCACTACTGGGCATATACCCAGAGAAAACCATAATTCAAAAAGACACATGCACCCTAATGTTCATTGCAACACTATTTACAATAGCCAGGTCATGGAAGCAACCTAAATGCCCATTGACAGACGAATGGATAAAGAAGATGTGGTATGTATATACAATGGAATATTACTCAGCCATAAAAAGGAATGAAATTGGGTCATTTGTAGAGACGTGGATGGATCTAGAGACTGTCATACAGAGTGAAGTAAGTCAGAAAAAGAAAAACAAATATCGTATATTAACGCATATAGGTGGAACCTAGAAAAATGGTACAGATGAACCGGTTTGCAGGGCAGAAACTGAGACACAGATGTAGAGAACCAACGTATGGACACCAAGGGGGGAAAGCGGTGGGGGGCTGTGGATGGTGGTGTGATGAATTGGGAGATTGGGATTGACATATATACACTAATATGTATAAAATGGATAACTAATAAGAACCTGCTGTATCAAAAAATAAATAAAATAAAATTCAAAAAAAAAGTGTCCGTTTTGGGGACAAATGAATGAATGAATCAATAAAAAAGGAAGGATTGGGCTTCCCTGGTGGCGAAGTGGTTGAGAATCTGCCTGCCAATGCAGGGGACACGGGTTCGAGCCCTGGTCTAGGAAGATTCCACATGCCGCGGAGCAGCTAGGCCCATGAGCCACAATTACTGAGCCTGCGCGTCTGGAGCCTGTGCTCCGCAACAAGAGAGGCCACGATAGTGAGAGGCCCGCGCACCGCGATGAAGAGTGGCCCCCGCTTGCCGCAACTAGAGAAAGCCCTCGCACAGAAACAAAGACCCAACACAAGCCATAAATAAATAAACAAATAAATAAAAATTAAAAAAAAAAAAAAAAAAGGAAGGATCGATTTTGTGGTGATCATTTAGACTGGCCTAATCTCCACTCAGCTGGGAAGGATTTTAGATGAAATCTTATCAGACAGATAGGGGACATGATGTCTGAGATCCTTCCAGGCCAATGAGCCTTTTGCTCCAGAAACGCTCTTTGTCACTTTGCTTTAGCCATTGCTTTTATCATTCTCATGGGGAACTCTGTGTGTGTGTGTGTGTGTGTGTGTGTGACAGAGAGACATAAGATAGAGACTGAGAGACACACAAAAAGACAGAGACTGAGATAGAGACAGAGACACAGAGAGAGAGAAAGAGATTGTGCTGGCATGCAAGGTGATGGGAAATGACCCAGAAAGGCCCCTGGAAACGACCGTGGTTTCCCTTCTTGCCTCATTCAAGCAAGTGAGAGCTCATAGCTCCTTTGGCAGGGAGTAGGCCAGCTGAAAAATGTCAGGTCCCTTAACATCAATGAATTTTGCATTTCCAAATAATGGGTTTATGATTAAACTCCAATAACTCACATGCACACTCTGTGAAGAATTCCAGTCTCAGCTGGTAATTCTTGTTCTCTTGAATCCCTTCCTCCCCTTTATTTTTTGAATCTATGCCTCAAAATCCCTCCGATTCCAGCCATAAGTGGGGAGTTGATGCAATTTTCTAATGACAGGGAGACATGTCCCCATGATGGCGAAGCCATCCTGAAAACTGTAGGAAAAAACACCAAAGAGCATGAGGCTGGAAAGGCAGACAGATTCTCTAAAAACAGGCTGTAGGATCCGTGCTTTCTTCCTCTGGGAGACTGGTGTAACACTGACCTCTAGCTGGGTGGAGAGAGTGAATTCAGCTGGTGCCTTCTACTCCGGTTGTTGGATGTTTGGCTGATCTGAAGTGAAAAGAGAATATTTGGAAATTTTCTCTTCCTTAAGAATGTTTCCTCTATTCTGCCTGGCTTCTCTTCTCCTCAAATAACAATATCACCATTTGTATAGTATTCTCAACATGCTAGGCCTTATGAGTTTCCATATTAGCTCTAATCATTCCCAACGACCCTGTGAGGTAGGTGTTATTGCATCCATTTTCCTGGCAGGAAAACTGAGGCTCAGAGAGTTTTATAACTTGCCCCACACATATTCTTATGAGCTGGCTGAATCCATATTCTAAATCAGGTTTGTCAACTCCAAAGCCTGTCCTCCTTCTCCTGACTCTGGGTCTGGCAGAAGCCCCAGGGAGGGTTTGGGTGTCTGTTCCACTCCTCGGGGCCTGTTCTTTGGGAAAGGTCTCTCAGTCACTGTGCTTATTTATTCTGCTTCTACCTGACTAATTCCTGTTTATATTCAGAAGCCCGGCTGAGCCTCCTTCCATATACGTCAGTCCCTGTAAAAGCAACCATCTGTCTCCCAGGCCCTTGACTTTCTTGGTGATAACATCTTCATTTTCGCAGACTGAGAGCTCTGTCTTAAGCCATCGGGTGACTGGTTAGTAATGAATCAATAAAGCTACCCAATCATGGCCTCACATGGAATTTGAAAACCCACTGGGGGTTGAAATGTCCAAGAAACTGTAATTCTGTATATTTCTGTTTATCTTTCTCTGTGTGTTTTTAAGATGTTCTGGTTGAGATTTTTCTGGTTGATGGATGGGTTTCAAGCTAACTGTTAAAATGGGATTGGGGGTAAAATGCTGGAAAAGAGTTTCATTCTCACCTTGATGAAATGATTCAGCTGAGCATGTGGGTGGTGAGATGGGTACAGAAAGAGGAGTTCTGAAATAAAAATTTTGTTTCTTTAAAAAAAGTATTAGCTGATGTAAAGACTACTATTGCTTATGTAATGGAGTGTTTCTACTTTCCATGGTGGGGAGTCCCCTAGCACGTATCTGGGTTATCCCATGGATGTGGCTAAGACTTTTCAGTGGCTTGCACGCTAATGGCCTTTGTCTGGGTTGCTTTGTTCCTGTGAAGGCTTGTCTATGGCAGTCTGACATGTTCCTATTAGGGTACATGTAATAGGGTACATACCCTATTAGGGTTTACCTGACTTCACAGTATCTTACTAAAAATTTTAAACACTCAGTTGCCCAACTACTTAAAAATAATCAAGAGTGCTTTTAGACATTTTCTATAAATAAAATGCATTGCTTTTGTTAAAAAATGCGATTATAATATGCAGACTACATTTTTTATTTATTAACATAACACTGCCATCTTTTTTTGCAAGGCCGCAAATACTTTTGTTTATTTCATTTACCTTTCATTGTCCCACATGGATTGAGTACACACGTGCCCTGATGCTGGGCTACAGGCTAGATGCCATGCCATCCATTGTATGAATGAGCCATCCTTTAGTTCATGAATCTCTAACTGTTGGGAATTTTGATTTTTTTAAATAACATTTTGATATTATAAACATTGCTGTGATAAACTTCCTTGTCTCTATACAGGATTATTCATTAGAATAAATTTTCAGAAGTGTAGCTGCTGGCCAGGAGTGACAACTCCACTTCTGAAAATACATGATCAAATTCCTCTTCTGTGAAGTAAGTCAGACAGAGAAAGACAAATATCATATGATATCACTTACATGTGGAATCTAAAAAAAAGATACAATGAACTTTTCTTTTTTTAGGTTTGAAGTAAATTTGTTGAGACACACTTTGTAGAAAGAGTGTGGGCCGTCTCAGAAAGCGAGAGGCCCAAATGAACT
Organism: Balaenoptera borealis; assembly: GCF_965194805.1. Classification (NCBI taxonomy): domain Eukaryota; kingdom Metazoa; phylum Chordata; class Mammalia; order Artiodactyla; family Balaenopteridae; genus Balaenoptera; species Balaenoptera borealis. The sequence goes on from NC_138868.1 coordinate 31,613,046, forward strand.
TGTTTACGAAACAGACTCACAGAAAACAAACTTATGGTTACTAAAAGGGAAAGAAAGGTAGGGGGGAGGGATAAATGAGGAGGTCGGGATTAACATATACACACTACTATACAAAATAATCAACAAGGACCTAATTATATAACACAGGGAACTCTACTCAATATTCTGTAATAACCTATATGGGAAAAGAACCTGAAAAGGAATAGATATATGTATATGTATAACTGAATCACTTTGCTGTACACCTGAAACTAATACACCATTGTAAATCAACTATACTCCAATATAAAATAAAAATTAAAAAAAATTCCTCTTCTGGAAGGTTACACTAATTTACATTTTATCCATGCACGTGACTTCTTAACCTACTAATAAGCAGTGTAAAAACGCTAACAAAGTTGGAGACTTCAAATACTGTCCAGTCATCTCAACTTAGCAAACACCCATAGACAATAAGTAAGAGTGAGCGTTCTGCAAGCTGGCCTGAGAGGACAAATACTATGAAGACCAGTCATGGTCTGTAAGAAAACCTGTGAAGAGTAGGGGAATTGGACAGGAAAGAACAGAAACGTGTATGGAGAGGCACTGACAGACGGCAGATGGTGTGGCTGGAACGAAGAGGATGATGGGAGGGGAGACAGAGAAACTCTAGGTGTAGGGTGCTTGAATTTTTCTCTACGGGGTGGGCTGGTCTGTTGGCTGTGAGTCAACATGAAGGCTTTTGAGAAGGGGAATATTAGGAGTAGATCTGATTTTTTGAAAACCACCCTGGTTCCATCTCATCTTCAACCTTCTTCCCTCTATCAACCTCCTGCTCCTGCTTTCTATGGGAAGTAAGAAGAGAGTGTTGAGAAAGTACATGGTTGGTTGTGTCTGCATCAGTATTTACTCCTTAAAATTCAAAATCGGAGGTGGGGAGGGTTTTCCTTGTTGTGTTGGCATTCATGTGGAAGCCTAGGGGAACTTAAGAAATAAAACAGAGGGCCAACCAGAAGTGCTGATGACCTTATAATGCAAAATGAACTGCATATGCCTTTTGCTTTTTTTGTTTTTTGCTCTGGGACAAAAAGTATGGAGACTGATTTTGGAAAAAAATGACTAATTTAGCTTTTTTATTTATTTTTTTTAAAGACAGTTTTCAATTTGCATTTCAAATTCATCAGTTTAAAAAATGTTGAATCAGTAATAATAGTCTGAGCTTATGTTTCAGGAGATTACATATCATGCATTGTATTCTGGTTAAAGATAAATGAACACTAGAGTCCAGTTCTGGAAAGGATGTTCTATTTGAAAATCTAACAAGTTAGAGATGTATTAATGAAGAAAGGGCAAATCAAAGGAAGGAGAGACGGGTAGGAAGTGAACCAAGAAAGAAGAGAAATTGAAAGCTTGAGCATGACTTTTCAAGTCCTTGTTTCTGAAGCAGACTCCTTTGAGAAATATTTTTCACCTCTCTGCCTAAGATGTTAGAAACAAAATGACAATTAGAACATTTTCATACTTACCTTAAATTCTGGTGTCTGTATCTTTGTATTCCCTTCTTTAGGATCATGTAGAAGGCAATTCAAGAACCATAAAACACTGGCCTCCAGCATGACGTGTGACCAGAGTGGATGCCCATCCAAAACCCAGAGCCTCCCTCTTCATCTCTCACTTCGCAGGCAGGTCTCCTCCTGGACCCGGGAGAGGAAATGGCATAAGATAACAGGTATGGAAGTAATCTGGAAGGTTAAAAAATAATTTCTTACAGACACAACCCTTTAAAAAAATTACTGTTCTCTTTTAGATTAATATAGCATAACAAATCGAGACACACACAAGACTCTGATGACAGAAATCTCCTGGTGACATATCACATCTCTTTCACATTGTCACTAGTACAGAATGAACCTCCAAACGGTATGTGTTGCACCAATGTTGCCACGCAGTTGACAACTGGTTTTCTTTAAATATCTCTGTTTCCAATTCTTCTAAAGCTACAGACCATACTTGTTTTGCTTCACATGTGTGTGTTTTCCCCTTTTAATAACTGAAACCAGGTTTACCCATGACTCTTTTGGTGTAGATAATTTTTGCTAATTGGTCTTCTAATGTCTTACACATTGACCAGGAGTTTTATTGACTCTTTTGTTTATAAGTTAATACTAATAAAAACAAGAGTGACATAATCATCATATTCAAGGATTTCTGATATGGTTAGCTTTTGGACAATGACCTGTAATTTGCTAGTATAAATCTCTCATTTGTAGAAATGGAAGGGTCATTCTTTGCATTCTGTTGTTTCATAACTCATTCGTTTATACAAATTTGCAGTATAAGTTAATTATGGGAACCTAAAGGAATAACCATGTGATTGTCTTCTCTGGGCTTCTGCTTTAGACATCTGAATCTCTGTACCATCACTCCTTAAAAAGGTTCAATAAATTTTCCCAAAGAGAGCTACCTCTCCCCTGCGTTTTTATCTCCCATAGAGTAAAGATGTTTTCTATGTACAGCTGGAAACTCCCCAACTTTCTTTAAATCTTGCTGGCTTTAGATGGGCCCATGTTGTTCTATTTGAGGCTAACCTAGTAAGGGGAAGAATGTTAAATTATCTGGGGCCATTGGCTCAGCTTCCAACAGAGTGATCATAGGTCTTAGTTAAGATGAAGGGAATTGATGCTCCTGTCCTGGCTGGAGTTATTGATGGAGGACCCGAGTTGCCCAAGGTGACCCTTTGGCCTTCAAATCTGGTGTAACATGGAAAACCCCTCCCAGCGTCATCCTTCTTCACGGCAGTGTCAGGAACCTTCTGTTTGAATATCTGACTTGTCTGGAGCCCTACAAGGGAGACAGGGCACATTCTGAGAGAGATGATGTTTACCATGAGCAGGAAAGGAGACTGATGGAAAGTCCCAGCTTATCTAAAACCCAGGGGCCAGACCTTGAGATAACAGCACTCTGTTTTAAAAGTGTTTAGTCCAGAAAGAGGAATTTTGCAAGGGCTCAAAGCATGGCCATTGTGGCATGAATAGGGTCTCCCTAACCACTGCCCAACCCTAGAATGTCTGTTTTGGAGAGTACAAAGATGTCATTGGGAAAAGCAAATTATATAGTACTTATGAGCCTACATTTTTAACAGTTGGTAATAGCAAAGTGAGATAATCTTGGTTTGGGAGAAAGTGAGGTAAAATATAGAGGAAGATTTATTTGTGCATCTTCCCTCCCCACTTGCTGTTAATAACTACCAACTTAAGGGCTTAGTGTTCTAAATGCTTCTTATAGACTTGTGACAACCTTGATTTTTATCATCCTTTTTCACAACTGAGAAAACCGAGGGTCACAAAACGTAAATAACTTTCCCATGACACAGAGCCGCATACACAAATACACATACATACACAGATGAAAGCTGTCTTGACTAAGTGGGATTGAGGAGCCATGTGTGTTGACTATTAAGAATCTCTCTCCATATTCCACTGTTAAGAGCAAGAGGCCAATTAGCAGACAGCTACATAAATAGCTTAGTTCTCCTAAAAAAATAGCAAAAGTCAATCCCAGTGGATTTTGTGAAAACTGTAAAGATTCATTCCGATGACTTTTTCATCTTTACCCACTACCCTGAACAGTAACTCGTATAGTTGTTACTGGTGAAAAAGGGTGCCAAAGCCCTGTCAAATTTTCAGTTTACAAAGAACACTACTGTCATTTTTTGCTGACTTTGACTTCCAGAACAGCACGGAGGGTTCCTACTTTCTGGAAAGACTTTCGACCCCAAAGAGTGGAAACACAAAATTTGGTTTGCTTATCCCTCTGTCACCCAGAGCATTCCAGCTCATTAAGGTTTCTGTGTATTGATTTGGTACATGGTGGCTGGGAAGAGTGGGTGCCAGGAGAGTGGCAGATGAGGCTGGAGAGGTGGATGATAAGATCATAGTGTGCTTTGTGGGCCCTGGGAAGGATCTGGGGTTTTATTACAGTGCAGAGAGAAGCCATTAAAGAGATTGGTGCTAGCGGGTGACATGATCTGATGTATAATTTTAAAGGATCATCCTGGCTGCTTTGTGTAGTTAATGTGTGTGTACTTATGCTTTGGAAGGGGACAGAGAGGTCGTGGCATCTTAGACTTGGGGAGTGGCAATTATGATGGGAAAGAGGGGATGGATTTGAGATGCATTTTGGAAATAGGAATTATAGGATTTGGTGATGGATTGAATGTGAGAAGATGAGGGTGGGGGAGAGGAAGAATTTAGGATGACTCAAGTTTTCCTGGCTTGAGCAAATGGGTAGATAAAGGTGACATTTGTTGAGATGGAGAAGACTGCCAGAATAAAAGGCTTAACAGAGATAATCAAGAGTTCAATTATAGAAATGTTTAGCAGATATCAGGCACAAGCATGCAATAAGCAGTTGCAAGTATTGACTAAGAGGTCAAGGAGCTATCTGGAATTAGATAAATATGGGAATCATTGGCATATGGATGGTCTTTAAAGTTTCGGGAATGAGTAAGAACCCTTGTGGTAAACATGTCAAGTGAGAAGAAAAAGGGCTCAGCACTGTGCTTTGAGGACTTCAATATTTAGCAGAGAAGGTGGAGCCAATAAAGGAAACTGAGAGAATGGAAACCAGAGGAAGAATATTTCAAAAATGAAGGAACAGTCAGTTATATTAGTTGGGATCAAGTAAGATGAGGATTGCACTGCAAGGTTAAATATACATTTTCCAGGGACAATTATATGCCATGGGTGGTCTCAAAATTAGAGATTTGCAAAGACCTCAGGACATATGTTGGGCAAATAATAGAAGTTTACTGTTAGTTTGTAGAGCATAAAATCTGTGTTAAATCACTTTTCAACCTAGCTAGGTTATTAGTATCATGGGGGTAGGGCTTGGGGCAAAGTCAGGACTCCTTATCTAGTTAAAATCTCCTAATGGACAACTCACACAGAACACCAAGTTCTTAGCAATATACATCATAATTAAGGAAGGGAGAGAATTCAGGGAGCAAACCCAAAAGCTGTGTAGACAGGGCAGGGTATATAGTCTTTACGGTCACAGCAGAGTTATTAGGCATTTATTTTCATCTTCATTTAACATATTCCTTTGAGAGCAGATCCAACAGGGGGATGTTGAGAAAACCAAAGTTTGTATTAAGCTTTAAAGGCCAGATCTTGCTTTTGGGGTCTAGACCAGGCCCTGGGGTCCTCTTTAAAAGAAAGGGAAGAAAGGTATCCTCTTCTTATGTGATTGATACCAAGATTTCCCTTCAGGTAAATTTGAAAATAAACTGACCAAACTGGCTTTGCCCAATTTAGGCTTCTTTTTGAGATTGAAAAAAAATTGCAAGACTAAAATAGAACAAGAGATTATATCCAAAGGAGATTAAGAGATTTCTGGCTATCGCTGCAGAGAATCAGAGAGACACACATGCACGGCTGGAGACAGAGAGAGAGAATAGGACACAGATCACACAGATAGAAGCTCACAGCACTGGAGTGGGAGGCTGGGAAGTTGTTGGGAAGAGATCAAATGTTGGAACTTTCCCTATAGAGGAGCTGTATTATGGAGGACCTCTTTCTTTGATTAGGTCCCAGACCTTTTTCCAGTATCCTGCAAATCAGAAAAATAATGCACACTGGAAGGAAAAGAGTTAAGGACATGGGTGGTTTTATTTGTACTGTAGAGCATTTGAGTTTCTTTGTGCTTCTGAAGTCAATTCACGGCGAAGTGAACATCTCCCTTAGAGGATAGGAGTATAAGTATCAAGCAGAGCCCTCCCACTGGAAGGTGAGGACAATAAGAAAATGTAGCTTTTGTGAACATCCAGGACAGGTCTGGTTGGATTCTGGTGCCACCATTTACATCCAAACATTCAACAACATTAAATTCATTCATTTGGGCAACAAATATTCATTGATTGTCTACCATGTGCCAGGCTTTACACAGGATGCTGAAGGCACAGGTTAAAGCCAAGCAGACAGGGTCCCTGTCCTCATGGTGCTTACATCCTAGAGGAAAGCACAGAAAATAAACAAGTAAACAACAAAATAATATGATTTCAGTTAAGGATAAGGAATGGGAAGAAAACAAAACAGAGTGCTGTGATAAAGAATGCCTTGGGGTGGGGGGCAGAATGGGTGGAATTTTACTGAGTGATCAAGGAAGACCCCTCTGAGATGATTTTTGTACTGAGGTAAGAAGGAGACAGCCATATACGGAACGTGCCAGGCTCACAAAGCTGCAATGGCAAAGACGTTAACAAGTTTGAGGAAGGAAAAGAAAGTCTATGTGGCTGGAGCTTCATGATGGGGAGGAGAATGGTGGATGATATATTTGAAGAAATAGGCTGCAGATAGACTGACTAGGGGCTTGAGGGCCAATGGCTCATTTTAAGCTGTAGAGGTGACGTCACTGAACATGCAGTCGGGGAAAGGTGTGGACAGTTGGCTCTTAGGAGCCTGTGCTACTGGCTCCAGCACACCACTGAGCACCTCCCTCACTGCCTTCTCTGCCTTTGGCTACTGCTTGGGGCTGAGAATTGGGCAGCTGGAACCACAGCCTCAGCCACAAGATGTGTGGAGAGCTGGGCCTCCCTCCTCACAAGTTGGCAGCTGCCTCCTGCTCTTTCTGGAGTGGTTCTGGGTAGACCCTACGAAAACATCCCCCACTGCCTCCAATGCCTGGAGTTCTGCCATTTATAAATCGTTTCCTCCTTCTCTTCCGGGAGCCTATGCATTTTAGGTTGTTTATCAGCATTCTAGCCCCTACGCATTAGCCAGTAACAGTTTTCTGCCCTCTGCTTTCTCCACCCCATCCCCCCAGTTGTGACAACAACACATGTATCCAGACATTGCCAAACGTCCCGTGGGAGGCGAAATTGCCCTGACTGAGAACTACTGCTCTAGAGAAACGTTGCCTGTGTGTACCAGGAAACACATAAAAAAATTGTTCACAGTAGAATTATTCTTAACAATTAAAAAAAAACACCCTGGAAAGCACTCAAATATTTATCAACAATAGAATGGATAAAAAAATTGTGATATATTCACACAATAGAATACTATACAGTAATAATGATGAATAAACTACAACCTTGGAAATTTTTGAAATATTATTTTGAGTGAAAAATCAAGCTGCAGAAGAATGCAAACTCCATGATTCCATTGCACAGCATTTAAAAACAAATGAAACAAACAAGAAGTGCAATGTCTAAGGATATATACATATGTAGCAAAGCTTGAAAGAGAAACTAAGGGAATGAAGAAAAAAAGCTAAATTTAAGATAGTGGATACCTCTTGGCAGGGAGGTAAAGAGATGGCGTGAGGGAGGGGCACAAGAATAGCTTCTAATTCTTAAATTAAGGAGTAGATTACAGGTGGGTGTTTATTACATTTTATGCTTTATTATTTATGTGTGTGACATGCATTCTTTTATAAGTAGCGACAATTGCATAAGAAAAAATGAAAAAGAAAGAAGAAATTATGGGGTTTTTCAGAAGAAGAAACAAATCAGTCCAATGTGTGCCAGGAATAACTAAGTGAGGTGGGGAGAACCATCCAGGGCTTTCAGAACAGTAAAAACACCCTTCTCTAATCCTGGAGTGATCTGCCTATAATGCTTTGAAAACTTATCCTTTGACACTTAACTGAAAGACCTTGACCAGGTTCCTTTCCTTTTTTTGGGCCTTAGTTTCCACAACTGAAAAAAAAAATGTGGGGTCTGGATTGGAAATCAGGGTTGGTAAATCCATGCATATCTTAACTTCATTCTGTGCCCATAGCAGGCATGAGTAATTGATCACAGCACTCATTCTCTCCAAATTGGAAAGACACCTCCCAATTGTTTTCAACATAGAACTTCAATTGATCACGTGTAGCAAGAGAGAAGTCTGTATTCCTAACACTTGATTCCTAAAGTTCCTTCAAGACTTGTCATTTTGTGTCCCTTCCCTCGCATTCTCTATTTAATCACCCTAATTAGTTTGGGAGCTCTTTAAAGGGTAGGACCCATTCCTTGCACTTAGTGGACACTAGAGTTTCAGTAAAAACTGCCTGCCTGGAAAGCACCATTTCTTCCACCGTTTGCACCATTCACATCCCAGATAAAGAAAGGAGCAAATCTTCTATAGTGCAGTAAGCGGACTCTGGTTGTCCATGAACTAAACCCATTCCACTCACTAGGCCATATTCAAGAGGACCAGGATCTAGTTTCTGCTGGAGATTTGTGAAAAAGACAAGGCAACTTCGAGAAGCCACGTGCAGGAGAGAGGAGCAGAAGACATTCGCTCATAACTGGGTTAAGAGAGGATGTGGCCTGAAGGTCTGTATGGGGCTACTATTAAGGGGAAATAAAGGTAGTCGGAATGGCACCAGGCAGATTAAGTAGACTTTTCTCTCTGTTGACTTTACCAACTCACATAATCTCTTGGGGCTACACCTCATCCGTTAACTCTGTCAAATGCGTGAGGTGTTTTCTTTGATGCTCTGATTCCAATTCGAAGGACCGAAATTGAAGCTGTGAGCAAGACAGCGAAAGCCCAGAGGGATAGTTTACAACCAAGCACCACACGCCCTCCAGTGGCAGAAAACCAGTAACTCAAGTGAAAATGAACTCTCAATTATTGCCTAAACTAGATTTTGGAAATAGTATAATTTTCTATTGCTCTCATGTGGATACTTAGGATACTATACAGATTTTTTCTTTTAATGGTGGAATGAAGCCCAGGAGTGTTATGTAATGTTATCGATACATACAGACATGTATACAGAATGTCAGAACTGAGGTAATCACAAAAATAACTTATTCCATTTTTCATTACCCCTGATAAATGAAAGTTGAGAGAGTTAGAGGAACAAGGCTGATGCTGTGACCGCCATCTTCTGGCTCCAAGTTCAGTGCTTGCTTTACTCTTCATTCTTGGCTTCCCTATAGCAGTTATTTTTGAACATTTGCCATGGGCATGGCACTGCACTGAGCATCCTTGGGGAATAGTGATAACAATTATCAATTACTGAGTCTTACTCTGGGCAGAGTGCTATTCTAAGCACTTCACATTCATTTCTTCTTAATTCTCACAACAATCTTATGAGATAGTATTATTATTCTTATTTTGTAGATAAAGAAACTGAGGCTCAAAGTGACATTAAGGGAGTTACTAAAATAAAAGAAGTAGATGATATATCCCTAACCCTGAAGCCATCTACAGCCTAATTGGAAAGATAGGCTTGCTTATCTCTGCTAGAAGGATACATCTGTAATTAACTGCGGCTAATTTGTCTAGGACACAGAGTTTTGGAGCCAGGACATTAAGGCCTGAGAAAGGAAGTGGGTTTTCTAAGTGGATTCTTTGCAATGTTGATGGATGGGACTTGCCTCAGCACTGTAGGTCAAGGTGACCAGTAGGTTTCATCTCACATAATCTTCCCCATTGAGCATCACTTGCCCTTGATTGCATTCTATCTGGTGGTCCTAATCTGGGTTTAGGAAGAAAATGTGTTTCACCAATTAGTGATCTCTGCTACGGGTAAAGTGATGCAGGCGTTTAGCATGACAGCACATATATATATTTGCTGCAATTGTTCTACATGTACTAAATTCTACAAAGCCTACACATTTTACAGTGTTATCTATAGGTGCAGAAGCATCACTTAGGAACTTTATAGAAATGCAAAAACTCAGGCCCCATTCCAGACCCACTGAATGAGCATCTTCATTGTAACTAAAGACCGAAGTGAATTCTGTGCCCATTAATGTTGGAAAGTGCTGTGGTAAAGCTTGTTTACAAATACAGCTGTGACATTTCAGAGGACAAGGCCTGTGTTCTGCTACATATGATTCAGTTATGTGATTATTTTTTCTCTTTTCCCCCTTTTGTTCATTTTATTTTTAAACAATCATACAATACAATTGATTTATTTTTGGTGTACAGTTCTATGAGATTTAATATAGGTATAGATTTGTAAACCACCATCTGAGTCAGGAGGCAATACAGTTCAGTCACCCCAAAAAAACTCTCATGCTATCCTTCTCTGGGCTCACCCATCCCCATCCTGAACCCCTGGTGACCGCTGATCTATTCTCTGTCACTATAGTTTTGTCTTTTTGAGAATGCCACATAAGTGGAACCATACTGTGTGTAGCTTTTTGAGTTTTGCTTCTTTCAAGCAGCATAATGCCATCCATAACTGGGTTTTGAGAACATTTTTCTTTCTTTGTTTCCCAGCTGTAAAGGAAATACGGTATAGTAAAATTCCATGACTCCAGAGAAAAACAGCGATTTCTCACGTAAATGTTGAGGGTCTAAATTACTCCAGGAATATATCAATGTATTTGTCTCTATGTTCTTTCAAGTGTGACACCATGTACCGAGTTTAGTTCCCAGACATACTCCATCTGATGTCTTGAGTTAAACTGTCACTTAGTATTTGTTCTACTTTATAAAATGTTTATTCATATTTCCTTTATTAGGCTAATATTTCCTTTTTTCCTTTTTTTCAAACAATATTTTAAAAGGGTGGTATTCCTTAACTGTCTTTGTAAATTATGTTTTAGAGACAACTCATAAGTATATCCCTGCCTCGTGTCACCAAACATTCCAAGATGGAACAAACTTTAAAAAATATGTTTTGAAACAAAGAGCTTGTAAAAGCTCCTTGTAAGGAGGAAAAATGACAACAACAACAATAACAACAGCAGCAGCAGCAAAACATTAAAAAACTCTACCCCAGAATATAATCGTCATCATCATATTCCTCCTTCATGTTTGCCAATCAGTTTCCTATCCATCCTGTGTTAGGAACCAATGGCCCTGGGAAATGCAGGAACCAAGCCAGGTGTTGTTACTGTCACTTTGCAGACGAGGAAAGTGATGACTAGACGGGGAGGGGAGCAGTCAAGCGTCACACAGCTGGCTGGTGATAGAGCCAGAATTATGATGGAAAACCTGAGTTCAACCATGCTTACTAGGCACCTGGTATTACAGGTTTTTTTTTTTTTTTTCTATTAGATAATCACAAAGACTGTTAGATCTATTGCATTCTAAAAGACAGGGATAATTTCTTTACCTATGAAAACCTAAGTTTTTTCTATTCATGGTAATCTTCTAAAACATGAGTATTTTGATAGCAAGTCTGTTCTGTCATGTTATTTATGCTCGACTCTAGTCACACAGAACAACCTGGTTTGAGGATACAATTCATTTGCCATTACAATCACACAAATAGACATTTTTGTTTCTAGAGTAAAACTGAAGACTGAGGCCATTTTCTAGTTCAATTTCCCTTGCTTCCATTTTATTTTTAATTTTTAAATTTTTTTAAAAGTAATTTAATATTTTATTTATTTATTTATTTTTGGCTGCGTTGGGTCTTCTTTGCTGCATCTGGGCTTTCTCTAGTTGCAGCAAGCGGGGGCTACTCTTCGTGGTGGTGGGCGGGCTTCTCACTGCAGTGGCTTCTCTTGTTGCAGAACACGGGCTCTAGGCACGCGGGCTTCAGTAGTTGCAGCACGTGGGCTCAGTAGCTGTGGCTCGTGGGCTCTAGAGCCAGCTCAGAAGTTGCGACACACGGGCTTAGTTGCTCCGCAGCATGTGGGATCTTCCTGGACAAGGGATCGAACCCATGTTCTCTGCATTGGCAGGTGGATTCTTAACCACTGCGCCACCAGGGGAGTCCCCCTCCTTGTTTCCATTTTAGAGCTTTCCAAGGTTGGAGTCTCTGTTGAGGCAGGGCTTTTGAGAAAATGAGACAGACTCCCTTTCTCCCTTGGAATTGCCATGGGACCTGGTAGCTGCTTCTTTACACCCTCTGATAAGATTTATTGGCACATCTTACAATCCAGGGAATAATCGATCATTTGAAGTGATTACAATTTTTAGCTCACATCTTCAGGGACACTTTGTATGGCATGTGATCTGAAATGTGCTGTACTTTTGTAAATTGGGAGCCAATGTCTTCAAAGTTGTGGAAACTGAGGCTGAGAGCCTCTGTGAATTTTATTAGGATGGGTAACCTTTGTGCATAAGGCTTGCGTTCTGTTGTCTCGGCCACTTTTTACCCATCCCGACTCATGCCCTGCACCGCCCCCAGTTAAGACCAGTGCCCAGATGCTGTCTCCTGCAGGGATGACCTGCCACCATCCCATGCTGCAGAAGTCTATTCAGGGTGAGCAACAGGCCCAGAATCCATTAATTAACAAGGGTGATGGGAAGTTGTAAACACAGCTGTCGGCTGCTGACGTGCAGACCTGCCTGCCTATGGCAAGTGAAGAAATGTTGGGTGGTAACATAGTCTCATTGTCCAGGGCCTCCTTAACTGAACTTGAAAGCAGACCTCTGGCAGGGGGGCCAACAGCAACGCGCTAGTCTCTCCGGAGGTACCCAGAGGCAGGCCCCCTTTTTGTCTGGCGTTTCTAGCCTCAGAGCCAACCCATCATCAGATGGGAGAGTTTTAAGGAAGAGTGGGGAGAAAGCAGCCGCCTATTTGCAAAAGAGCATATTTTCCAGTCATTAAGCACTTGTATTTTTGGTGAGTCCTTGGAGGAGACTTAGTATCTGACCTTCTGTTCCCACTGTTTTAGTAGTAATTATTTATCCTTCACCCCAAACTGGGCCATGGCAATTTCCTTTCTAGGAGAGATACATTCATCCCTTTAGCAGACAAAGCTGTTTGACATATGAGAATGATAGCATCTTATTTTCCAGGGAACCAGAGTCTACAAAATATTTCTATACTTGCCTTTCCATAAGAACTCATTTAAACCTCATTGGTCTTAGTTTATAGATGAAGAAACCGAGATTCAGAGAGGTTAAGCAACTTGCACGAGGTCATATAAGAAGCCAGTGACAGGGAGACTTCCCTGGTGGCACAGTGGATAGGAATCCGCCTGCCAATGCAGGGGACACGGGTTCAATCCCTGGTCCTGGAAGATCCCACATGCCACAGGGCAACTAAGCCCATGCATCACAACTACTGAGCCTGTGCTCTAGAGCCCGTGAGCCACAACTACTGAGCCTGCACACCACAACTACTGAGGCCCACGCGCCTAGAGCCCGTGTTCTGCAACAAGAGAAGCCACCACAAGAAGAAGCCTAAGCACTGCAACGAAGAGTAGCACCCACTTGCCACAACAAGAGAAAGCTTGTGTGCAGCAACAAAGACCCAATGCAGCCAAAAATAAAATAAAATTAAATCTTTAGAAAAAAAGAAAAGAAAAGAAGCCAGTGACGGGGTTGAAACTTGAATAGAATCTTCAGTCTCCACACCTTGTGCTCTTCCCAGTACCTCCCAGAAGCGCCACCTGACCTTCTGAGGGAAGCAGGAGCTCATCATGAAGCCTGACTGTTGGCCCAGGATGTTGGAATCCCTCTGCGTGCCTCAGGAAACAAGGCCCAGCCTTGATGACTAGCACTTCCTGCATCAGTGTTTAGACCAACACTCAAAGCTGACAGCAGGTTCCAGTAGCAAAAAAAGGAAACACGTGAGGCAGCTTGTTTGTAAATTAAAATGAGAAAAAAACCCCAGGAAAACAAGTGGACTCATAGACAGGCCAAAGATGATGGTTGCTTTGATGGGTTCCTTCCTGTTTCTGACAAAGTGCTCTCCATTCATGCTTCAGGAGGCCCAAAAGTGTCCAGTGGCCCTGGAATTTCTAATACTGTGTTCTTTAACAATTCAACCTGACATATATATATACGTATATATATACGTATATATATACATATATATGTATGTATGTATATGTGTATATATATATATGTCAAGTATATATATATAATTTTTATTTATTTTTCTATAAGTATAAATATAAAAATATAAAATATAAGTATCTATCAGTATTTACCTATTTATAATTGTTCTTTGCAAACTACAGATGCATTCTATATATCATGATATTAATTATATATTATACTATGTATAATTCTTCTGATCAGGTTTATTGGGACATTATTTGGCTCTCAAATCACAACATATTATTGTGCATCTGTGGTTTGCAAAGCCCAATGGTAGAAGCTGAGGGGTATCGGAAGTGATTAACCAGGCTCCCTGCTTTTGTGTTGCCTCCATTCTTGAGGGAAAGACTGACCTGTTGTAAATAACTTTTTAAAACATGAGACCAAACGAAGTAAATGCTATAACTGAATGAAAAAGTACGTGCTATGTGAACCAGAGGAGGGAGACCTCATTCCGATAGGGCTAATGGAAGACTTCAGGTAGGTGAGGGATTTGTGGTGGGAAAGACATGCTGGGCTCAGGGTCCAGAGGATCACAGGCTGCAGTGTCTGCAATGTTCTGTTTAACCAGGGGATGGCTGTAGGGTGAGGGACCTGTAGAATGGCTAGGAGCAGAGGAAAGGGGACATGCTTAAAGAAGAAGGTCACAGAGGTGCTAGGAATTGAGGTGGGATTATTAATGGTTTTATGTCCAGGGGCCTGGGAAGGCTAATTATACCCCACCAGTCACTTCTCCCAGTTGATTTCCCTGTTGAAATAAAGTCAGAAATAGCAGCTAACTAGGACTTTAATTAGCCCTGGGTGTACCCAATAACCCTCACTGTGGAGTTCTGGACAAAATGCTGACTTTAGCTTGAAGACGAGGTTGGGCTTAAAGTCTTAAAAACTTAAATCTGAATCCTTCTGACTAGCTGAGTTATATAGAGAGGCAAGGGCCAGCCTGCTCAGGCATGCATTTGGAGAGATCGTGGGCCCGCCTGGCTGTCTCCTTCTAGTCTCGTGGAGAAGGTAAAGGGATAGATGGGATTGTACCTTTAACACACAGGAGTATGACTCCAAAGAAAATGTGACATGAAAAATGATCTAGAATTTTGATCAATCAGATGAATAACTCTTCCTCTCTTGAAAAGTTAGGGAGGGAGCTAGAAAGCGATGGCAAAACCTTGCATGATGTAAGGAGAGGGGCGGAAGCATTCCCTCTCCTACAGGCAGCGGTGGGTGGTGGGTGTGAAGTGGGTGAGAGTCCATGAACAAGGAGAGCACAGATTCTGGTTGGCAGAACAAAATGGGAGACCTCAGGTCCTAGTAAACCTCAGGAAGTGGTCAAGTTGATGGAGCTCATGAGTCAGAAAAAGGTGGATAGTCAAAGGACCAAGAGGAAATTAGGAGCAGAGCAAGGCAAGTAGGAGAAGAAACAAATGGCACTGACAAGGCAAATGGAAGTATTGCTGCCCACCTGTCCTCTTAATTCACTGAGACGAAGTCCCTGGGGACTCTCAGGCAATGGTGACTGCAGGCAGCCAACTTGGGAGTTAATGCAGTGGGGGGGTGTGGAGAGACATTTGTCTGTGGTGGTGGGAAGTTGCGATGGGCGGAAGGCACTTTAGCTTCCCTCCTCCAACTCTAAAAAGGGCACCACTGCTGTGTTATATACACGTGAACTATGTAAAATATTGTTCTCTTAAAGAGGTATTTTGACGCTCTGAAATGTTTGGAAACTATTGGTATGGCAGAAAATATTGGATTGGAATTTAGCAAACAAGTGTTTTAGTCCTGATTCTGCTATTTCAGCTCTATGACCTTGAACAATAATAAACACTATAATAATGACCACGATGAACACTAACTGATAGTGTGTGAAGCTGTGTGTTAGACAGTGTACGTAATAAGTACACTCCACGTACTACTTCATTTAATCCTCCCAATAACTCTATGAAATAGGCATATTATTTCCATTTCACAGATGGGGAAAATGAGATGCAGAAAGGTAACTTGATCAATGAGATACAGAGCTGATATCAGATCCAGGTCTCAAACGGAGGTCTGTCTGATATCAAAGACTATGATCTTATGACTTTCACTCCTACCTCTAACAGGTGAATAAATATCCTTGCCTATGAAAAATGCCATTGGTATTTTGATAGGAATTGCATTGAATCTGTAGCTTGCGTTGGGTAGTATGGTCATTTTAACAACAATGCAAGAACATGGTGTATTTTTCCATGTAAGTCAGACAGAGAAAGATAAACACTGTATGATATCACTTATATATGGAACCTAAAAAGTACAACAAACTAGTGAATATAACAAAAAAGAAAGAGTCACAGATATAGAGAGCAAACTAATGGTTACCAGTGGGGAGAGGGAAGAGGGGAGGGGCAATATATAGGAGTAGGGAAGTAAGAGGTACAAACTAATGTGTATAAAATAAGTTACAAAGATATATTGTACAACACAGAAAATATAGCGGATATTTTATAATAACTATTAATGGAGTATAATCTTTAAAAATTGTGAGTCACTATATTGTACACTGTAACTTATATAATACTGTACATCAACTATACTTAATCAAAAAATCCTTGTCTATTCTCACAGAGTATGTTGGGGTTTCAAATGAATAAATGTTTGTAACAAAAACATTGTAAGCTAAAAGCACTTTAAAAAGGAAGCAGTTATTATCCTACACAAAGTCTGATGCTTTTAAATGTTTGTTGAATGACTACATACTTAATTGGAAATGCAATTTATCTGTCTCTCTATACATTTATCTATTAAGCTTTCTTTTTTTTTTTTTTTTGGTCCTACTTCTGTGAAGAAGAATAGTTGTAAGCCACCAAAAAAACAATCTTCTAGAAAATCTTTTAGTAGGAGGGCTTCTTTCCCAAGTTTGGTTGGTTTTAGAGGATTAAAAAAATGATTGACCTTTGGGTACCCTTCATGAAAGGAATCATAAAAGTGCTCCCTCTATATAAGCACACTGTATGTTACGGGTACTTCTTAATCTCATTTAATTCTCAAGTGTGGGCATCATTATTTTCGTTTTACAGGTGAGGAAACTTAACCATTGAGAGGTTGAGAAAATCACCCAAATTTATCTAGCTCGAAGTATATTCACAAAGCCTGAAAATACTGGACGCCTTGGAATAAGAATCTGGCTTTGGAGGCAAAACTTGGGGATGACTTATTATGACTGTTCACTTCTTACCAAGCCAAGAAAAGAAAAGGGGTTCCAGGGACTATTTGAAAAGCATCCCCAAAGGACTGGATGAATATGAATAGTTTCAGCAGCCCTGTGACACTGAGGAGTGAGGGCCGGTTACTCTCTGGAGCCCTGATAAGTGTCTCCAGCTCTTCCCAGTAGCTTTGGCTCCAACACCCATCTGGCGAGAATCTTGTTTTCCTCCTCAGCATAGCTGGGCTGGAGTTTCTGATAGTGTTTGACTTCAACAAGTTTCCACACGAGCCTCTGATCTAGTGTTGGAACAAAGCAACAGCGGAGGGTGGCCCAGCTCGGAATGAGTCAGGTGGAGACTGATACCTTGTTTCTTGTTAAACACTGTTCCCCCTCCAGGTATGTACTTTGCCCCAACAGTCAAACTCTGTCAACACAAGTCTGGACTTCCCTCTCTCCACTAAGGCAAACACTGTTAATAGCAGAAAGGGAAAAAAAGTCCATGGCTGAAATATGAAAACCTATGCTTTCAGGTGGGGGATCAAGAGCCCTTCACCTTGCCAAACATTATTTGAATTCTGTAGAACAAACACTGGAGTTTAAGTTACATCCTCGAATTCAATAGTTGGCATAGGATAATAATCACTGTTGATCTCTCCCACTTGATATAACTGTTAATTGCTTTGAGATAAAGTGACAGACCCCAACAGAGGATTGTGAGTTCATTTGCATTACCCCACTGTTTTTTTCTTAAGTAGGGAAGAAACTGAGTTTCAGAGAAGTTAAGTGATTCACCCGGGCTTATATAGCCACTTGATGTGGCTGTGTTTCAGGCTGTGTAGAAAGAACTGAGGGCTCCTAACTTGTATTAAAGTGACTTTCCAACCATACTAGACGTAATTCTGTTTTGGTTGGTATCAATATCCACTGAGATAAAGCGATTTGTCTTGGCTCAGCTTGAAAACATGTTCTTAAGAAGTCATCTGATAGTAACTAACAGTATTTACTATTGCTAAATATTCTGACCCAGTTTATCAGGCTCTCTAATGTTGTGACTGAGAGTAGAACTTTGGGAGTCTGCCTTGGTTTGTGTCTCAACCCCTTTGCACCCCGATTTCCCTTTTCATAAAATGGGATATACGAATAACATCACCTAACCCTGAGTGATTATGAGAATTAAGTGAAATTATACATACACAGAGGTCAGAACTCTGCCAGGCACACAGTAAATACCTAATAAATGTCAGGGAACCCTACTATTATGTGGAAGCTTAAGACGTTTTAGTTTTGTCTCTATCATTAACTAGCCTCTTACTCGCTGTGCCTCAGTTTCCTCATTGCTCCCCATTAAAAATTGATTGAGTTTATTTATATGCTATGCAATGGAGACACTCATTCGTTTGATAATTTATTCTTTGCTGAATGAATTTTTATTGAGTGCCAGCTGTGCGGGGCACCCTGTGAGCAAGACAGAGGAGTTCCCTGTTTTCAAGGAGTTTATAGTCTGTGGGGGGCACAGAAAATCATACAAGCAGTTAGAGGATGATTATGAGTTATGAGAGCGGAGTATGTGGTGCCGTGGAGGCACACAGCAGGGGTACTCACGTAGTTTGTGGGTGGAGGTAGGGAAGTTAAGGAAGACTTCTTGGAAGCGATAATTAAGCTGAAACCCAGAGGATGGGTAGGAATAACTGGCAAAGAGAGAGAAAAGTGTTCTAGGAAGGAAGAGAGGAACACATGTGAAAACCCAGTGATTGGAGAAAGCAAGAGAATCAAGTGGTTCTACCGTATTTCATCTACTTTGAGACACTATTCATTTTTAAGATGTGCCCTTATTTTATATACCCTTAAGAAAGAAAAAACATTGCCAGTCGAACTATGGCATAAAGTTTTATCATTTAGGGTTCTAATACTTTTTGAAAGAGTGTATTAAATTCTTAACTGGATGTACATTTTATCATACAGTGCTCTATCCAATATAGCGAAATAAAAATATATGTGAAGTAAGTTGCTTTCAGTATTCTTGAAACTTACTTTTAGAGTTAGATTCTTCTGAAAGGCATTTTTGATTTAGAGACATCGATGTCAAGCTTTTCCACACAATACGGTCAAGAGCCTCGGTGATAGAGCTCATGGCTGAGCTGAACGCCATTGGGGCTGGGCTCTTCAGCTGGGTTTGTGAGTGCATGGATTTAGCCGTCTTTTGAGTCCCACTTGGGAAATGTTGCTAAACTCCTCTGATTCACCACCTCCCACAACATTTGGTGCAGAGAGGTTGAGGTGGCCCACTGTTGTTTCTGGGATTTTCTTCCAAGCTAACACCCATTCTGACAGTTTTGAAGCTGCTGCCTTTCATGTTTGTGCATGCAAGACCAAACCAATTAGTTAACAACTGCTGTCTGTTCTAGAACGATTTTTAAATGCATCCTAATCTCAGGGGGCGGGTGTTATGATGTGAAAAAAAATGTGCATCTCCAAGAGTGATAAAATATGGCTAAAGCAGAGAGGGTGTGTGTGTGTGTGTGTGTGTGTATGTGTGTGTTACAGGAAGCAGGGTGAGATGGGCAAGTGGTAGCCTGTGGTCAGACCAAATGTCTTAAGGCATTTCAACTGTATCCTAAGAGTGTTACGCTAACAAGGATAACAAGCAGGAGAACGACAACCCTTCTCTCAAGTGTGGACGGGACTGGATGGGAACAAGATGAAATTTGGTAGATCGAGGGAAGAGGCAGGCTGCAGAGGATTCCTGCTTTGTGGGTTATTCTAATAAAAAGAGGAGGAATGATCCTCATCATCTCAGAGCTCTTAGTGGGGGCTTCAGCCACAAAGACTGCTAGTCTGGGGTGGCCATCTCTCCCCCCATTACCAGGAAAAGGTGGTGTCCCAGGGAGAGGATCAACAAAGAAAGACACCTAAGCTTTTCACTTTGAATAAATATCCCAGATAACTGAAACATCCCTTTAAGAGCTAAATTCTCTTTTAGATGAAAGTCTCTTTCAATTCAATACAAATTTAGCTACCTTTTCACATTGGGGCCTGTTAGGTATAATACAACCCTTTTGTAAACCGAGCACTGTCACAAAAATATAATTATTCTTTAAATGAACACCAACAACCAGAAAGAACATCAATATTAATTAATGAATGGGGTAACAATATGAGTTGTATAAAACAATTTGCTCCCTATTTTTTTTTTAAAGATAATACCTGATACTTGCTCCTCATGATACGGTTTTCAAAGGATGTTTGCCTCCATGATCTCATCTGATGTTCACAGCACCCTGTGTGTCAAGTCAGGACCTCCTGGAAGCAGAAGCTAAGATGAAATTAAAAGTGCAAGAGATTTACTGAGGGAAATGTCTGTGAAAGATGATGGGGAGAGGGAGCTCAAGTAGGCAAGGAGAACCTTCAACTACAATGCAGGTCTGACAGCCGTCGGGGGGCAAGAGGAGGAAGGAGGCTTGGGCAGGAAGAACCTCAGGCTGCAGTGTAGCTCTGAGTACGTCTCTATGGACTGACGGGGATCTCCACACATAGAGGAATCCTGTGACAAGCAGAAATGGTCTGGCTCTAGTTCACTGCCATACTCAGTCGCTAGCTAGAAGCAGCCTGGGGAGGGTGTGGCCCTGGCATGAATACTATCACAGATGCTCAAGGTGCAGCTGCTGGAAGTTGTTGGCTAATTGTACTCCTCCTGGAAGTTTTCCTTCTTTAAGAAAGATCTTAGCAGCAATGCTCCATGGCTGCCACACCCTGTGAAGTAGGCAGAGCAGGTACTACTAGCCCTATTTTAAAAAGGTTTCAGATAATTAAAGATGTTCAGTGTGATAATGGCAGATTCCCAGGTTTCATGGTTGTCTTGTTAAGCGGATTTTTAAAGTATTTTTCAAAACCCTGTTGTGATAGATGGTCTTCAAAGATGGCCACCATCTATTACTTCCATTGCTGTAGGTCAATCAGCTCCTCACATCCAGCTCCTCTCCTTGAATCTGGGGTGGCTCTATGCTTTGTCTTCACCAGTAGAATGCAGCGAAGTGTTGCTTGGCAGGCTTTAAGAGGACAGGCAGCTTCTCTCTTCCCTCTTAGAAGCCAGATATCATGTATGTAGTTTGACGGTAACCTCATTCCAATTATGAGGAAACATCAGATAAAACCAAATTGAGGGGCGTTCTACAAAATAACTGACTAGTACTTGTCGAAAGTGTGTGAAGAGCATGAAAAACAAGGCTGATGCACTGTTACAGATTGGAAGAGACTAAGGAGAAATAATAACTAAATATAATGCGGGACCCTGGATAGGATTCTGCGAGAGAAAAAGATCATTAGTAGATCAGCTGACAAAGTTTAATAGTGTCTGTAGTTTAGTCAGTAGCATTGTACCACATTAGCTTAGCTGTGGTCATGTATTAAGGTTAGGGGAACCTGGGTGATGGGTGTGTAGGAACCATCTACACTATTTTTGTAACAGGGTCAGAGTGATCTGTAATGTATCAGCAGATACCTGAAACACCAGAACCGAGGCAGCAGCTCAGATCACTCCAGCAGGGTTCTTCTTGAGTTGCGGATCTTGGGAAAAAAGTACTGAACTCAAGATTGGGTAGTTGGTGGCTTTTCTGTAATGTTCTCTGAGGGGGTCAAATGATGTTTGCTTTACAAACAACCTCTTCACTGGTCTATTTTGAAGCTGAAATTCCTATTCTTCTGGTAACCCACTAATTTAAGGCAAGTATCATAAAAGGCATCTTGTGTGACATCAATTCTTGGAGATTCATCACAAAAGAAAAATGTTTGGTTAAATGTTTGGAAAATAATTGCACAGTTTACTACTTCTTGAAGATTATCTATGAATATTAGTATGTGAACGGCTCTGAGAAATTCTGCAGTAAAGAAATCTATGTAACTATTTAACTTAGCAGTTATTCTCCAAATGTATCCAACCACGGAATCCTAAATGTGTATATGCAAAAATTTTCTTATGGAAGACATTTTAGGGAATGCCAGATGAAAGCATTGTGTACTGTGAAGGATTTCAAGCAGCAAAAGTGATCCCCTTTTCCTAGAAGGAATAAAAAGGAGGCTGAATGTCAAGATTACTCTAAAAAGTTCTCTCGCATTAGGAGATAGTTCAAATTCAGTAACCTCTAAATATTCTTTCCCACTTCAAAAGTTTGTCAGTCAATGGAAGCGTGTGTATTAGTCAAGAATCTTAGTAATAAATAGCAGAATCCACTCTGGGAATGGGATTTGTTATAGGACATTAATAAGTTTATTACATTTAAATGAGGGCCAGGAAACTTATTTTAATGTTACACAGCTGGAAGAACATAGCAAGGAGAAACTCCCGGCTGCAAAGTGAAGTCATCTAGAAGAAATTCCATTGCCAGTGATGTCTGGCTCTTATCATCTGAGATGCCAGAACCTTAATTATAGCTACCCAGAAGGACCAAGTACCCCAGATATGGTCTCATGAAGCGTGATGACTACATAATGTTACTCTACCTTGTGTCGCTTCTGCTTTCCAAGGACTGAGTGGATGTATTCCTTCATAGAATATGTCATATGAGTACCCTAGCTGCAAAGAATTCTGGGAAATGTAGTTTTCTCCACTTTCTGCAGTTATCGTACAGGAAGGCATATGGGAAAGGTTTTTGAACACGTATTGGGTAAACCAACGTGCAGCGTGCTAGATTTACTCATTCTTCGTTTGACATACGCAAACATGAGATTGGTTTCATACCATGATTGTCATTATTTTCCATTTCTACCCAGGCCATAAAACTATTACTAAATTCACAGATATAGAGAACAGACTTGTGGTTGCCAAGGAAGAGGAGGGTGGGGGAGGGAAAGATTGGGAGTTTGGGATTAGCAGATGCAAACTATTATATAGAGGATGGATAAACAACAAGGTCCTACTGTATAGCACAGGGAACTATATTCAATATCCTGTGATAAACCATAATGGAAAAGAATATGAAAAAGAATATATATATGTATAACTGAATCACTTTGCTGTACAGCAGAAATTAACACATTGTAAATCAACTATATTTCAATAAAATTTTAAAAAACTATTACTAAAACATGAAACGTGGTAGCAATAATAAAGTCTAGAACTGTAAAAATGATAATAATTATTGTCATAAAACTAAAATAATAGTACTAAAATAATACATATAATATAGTATTAATAACAGGGCGAGTATTGTAGTTGTACTAAAATTCAAAACTATGGTAATAAAACTCAATGCTAATAAAATTTATTACTAGAGTAAAATAAAATTCAGTATTGTAATGGCAATAAAACTTAATATTCTTAATAGACTAAATAATATGGATTAAACCTCAATATTTGAACCTTGTTTTTTTTTCCTCTTAGTGATTAAGAACTTGGATTCGGGAAACAGAGTACTTGGCTCTACCCTGACTTTCTGACATTGGGTTTGTTAGGTAAGCAATTTAGTTCTCAGCTTCTCATTATGAATCGGAGGTAAGGAGAACTGAATGAGAAAAAGCAGGAAAGTATCCTGCCCACAGTAAGCACTCAATAAAAGTGTTAGGTTATAGTCAGGAGAGAGCTCAAGGATATGCAAATGAAACTCATTCTCTACTTCCCCAGAGACAGGAAACCTGCCTCTGTAATCTAGCCTTCTATGCCCAATTCCCTGATTATCTCCCAATTGGCTATCTCCTGCTGAGTTACCCACCATAATTTAGGAGGATGTATCATCTACTACCCAGTTGTGGATTGACCCCTACTTACAAACATGGAGTTTGGGGCCTGCATTTGGTCATAGAGCCACGAGGTCCTTTCTGGGGCTTTGTCTTTAGGAATTAGCCTTCCCTCAAGCTTGGGGGTCTGCCTATACCTTTAACTACACTTCCTTGGTTGTGGTTTTGCAAAGAGAAACAAAGACTTTGGAGCCAGTCTTGGTTGGATTCAAATACTATCTTCATCTCTTTTTAGCTGTGTCACCTTAGGCAAATTATTATTATTATTATTTTTTAATAGAATCTAATTTGTTTTATAGATAGATAGGTATGCTTCTAAAATAAGTTTTGCTGCCTGGTAAAGGAAGCAGCCCCATTGCTCTTAACAGAATTGTGCCCTCACTGGGTGTTTTTCTAGTTTTGCCACGTTTCATGCTTACCGTGAAATGTGCTTCTGACTCTTCCTTTCACATAGTGTGAGCAGAAACTGTTAGAGTTTGGTATTTTCAAATCATGGATGTTCATGGGGGGTAGGGTAGTGTGATAAGAGAATTATTTCTTTAAAAAAAAAAAAACTAAACTCAAACTTCTACAGGTAAGAAGGGAAGAGCTCTGAGAAGGAATCACTGGAAGAGGAAGGACAATTGTCCAAGGGGGTTTTGCCTTTGATGAACACATCCCACTTTTAATCCTGAAGGCAAATTATTTTACCTCTCTGAACCTTGGGTTCACATGTGAAATGGTGTTAATAAAACTCGTCTCAAAAGGTTGTCATGAGAAACAGTAAAGGATGCTGGATGATATCTGGCACAGTTCTTAGCACAAAGCAGGTACTTTGTAGCCAGCATCCCACCCCTCTCCAAGTCCTGCTCTCTGCTCTGCCCCACGGAGCTATTATTCTTTGTTCTACTACAGTAATATGCATGCGGTGGGAGGGGCTGGAGGCTGGACCTTGACTTTGTTCTGACCCCGGAAGACCTCTGGATGTTGTTGTGATTGTTGTTTTAGTTCAAGAGAAAAAAAGTCAGCTTGTTCCCTGTGTGTTTCTCCTCCAAGAGGTGGAACTCAGCTAAAATTCTGGGAACAGAGCGTTCAGGTTAGTGGGGTTCTGCTTGAGAGGTTTCGCTGTGTTTCTACATTGAGTGGGTTGTTCCGGGTCTCTTGCTTGGGCAGATATTTTACTGTCTCTTTACTTAACAGGTTATTAACAACATTTTCCTCAGGGCCCTAGAGACATCATATAACTTCTGAGACTCTACATGATATCTTAGTAAAATTGTATCATCTTCATATAATCTCAATATAATTATTATCACAGTGTTGGCATTTACTATTTTGGTTTTATGGCAGAGAACTCAAGAGATTGCATTTTGTTGTTAGACAGAGACATCCTAGGCCGATATTGAAAAAATTATATCAGAGCCACTTGGTATGACTTGAAAGGGTACACTAATGCCCCCAGCTCTTGGGTGGCTGGACGGTCTAAGGTGCCAGGACCCAGGGATGGTTTCTTATGGCTGCCAGTACCTACAATGTGCTGTACTAATTGTATCCTTTTCTATTTGTGGATTGATGTGACAAACCTTGGGTTCCTCATCTGTAAAAATGATGATAACAATAATATCTACCTGATAGGATGCTGTAAGGATTAACATAATTAATATTTAAAAGTGTTTAAGGACAGGACCTGCCACAAAGTAAGTAATATATGTAAGCAATCATTGTTATTAAAGATTTTTATGTAACTGTTATCTATAAGAGGGGGATTCATGAATATGTATTTTGTACTTTGGGTAATAATCTAATACTATGTTATTTTGCTGAAATTGTTCCAGCTTTGGCCATTGCAAGCTCTTTCAGTTTGACTCCTGTTTTTTTTTTTTTTAATTTTTTAAATTGAAGTATAGTTAATTTACAATGTTGTGTTAGTTTCAAGTGTACAGCAAAGTGATTCAGTTATACACACACACACACACACACACACACACATATATTCTTTTTCAGATTATTTTCCCTTATAGGTTATCACAAGATATTGAGTATAGTTCCCTGTGCTATACACGAGGTCCTTGTTTATCTATTTTATATATAGTAGTGTGCATCTGTTAATCCCCAAACTCCTAAATTTTGACATGCCTCCTCCCCCCCACCTCTTTTGTTTTTTTGTGTGGTTTTTTTTGAGCACTTATTTACTTTCTGTCACTGCAAGATTCTCCAGACCCACTTTGTATTTCCCCTGCCCCAGCTCTGGAATTGGCCATTCCACCAAGGAGCCCTTGTTCTTTTACTGAAGAATGGTATTCGAAACCAAGGCGTGAGGGCTGGGGGAGCCACTAGATTTTGATGCAAATACTTCTGCTCTCATGTTAATGTCTGTTAAATGAAACACTAAGTTGAGTTGGTCTGGGAGGCCCTGTAGGGCAGGGTATAGGATGATAATATCAAGCCAGGGTCCAAGAAAGAGCATTTACTGGAGCTTGAGTATCTTCCAAAGCGAACACTGCAGAGGGTAGTCTGTGGAAGAAATTGAGCATGTTTTTGTAGTCAGTGTGAGGCATGATGGTTGTGTAGCAGTGACTACCTTCTAACGATTCCTGACTTGTTCAGTATTGGTCTATGTCTTTCATTCTGTTCCAACCACCTGCTGCTGTACAGTAAATTACTCCAAAACTTAGTGGTTTAAAACAATGATTATTTTATTATCTCTCTGTTTCTGTGGGTTAATGATTTGGGGGAAAGGCTCTGTTGGATGGTTCTGGAGCTTTTCCTTAGGTTTCAGTCACTTGGCAGCTGCTGCTGGAACAGTAGGAGGGGTCTGAAGCAGCTGGGGACCACTCAGGTATCTCTCGTCCTTGTATCCCTCCTTCTCTAGAAGCCTCGGGGCTTCTCCATGTGGTCTCTTCACATGAACTAGTTTGGCTTCCTCACAGCATGGCAGCTTCAGAACAGTTGGGCTGCTTGCACGCTGATTAACAGCCCCAGTGCAGGTATTTCAGTGGACAAGGCAGAGGGAACCTCACCTTTTCTGAGCCAGCTTTGGATTTACTATCATTGCATCCTATTGGTTCTGAGTCACAGACGACTCAGATTCAAGGGCAGGGGACATAGACCCACCTTTCATTGGGTGGAGTGCCAAGGTCACATTTTAAGAAGAGTCTGTGGAATGACATGGTTTTGGTCATCTTTGCAAAAAAATTCTGCCACACATTCACCTCAGCTATGCTGCCAAAAACTCTAGCATTTGAAAGTGTGCCATAAACTCACAAAAGCTGAAAGCTGCTGCCCTAAAATCGATGGGTTTTTATCTGATGTCTTTCTGTATTTCTCTCCCTCTATTTTCACATCTTCATGGCTTCTTAGAACTCCTTCCCTACCCACTATCATTCATCTCCTTTCCCATGTCGTGTTTTCTGATTCTCCCTTGGTGGGCATAAAGATTTTCTTTAAAAACACTTCTGCTTTTCATGTGGCTAAAAGGAGGCATGTCAAATAAAGGAAGCACATAGATGGAGAGAAAAGACACAAATGAATAATGGGAAACACAAGTAGAAACAATGATGGGGAAAACAGAGTCAGTGATGTTGAATGATATGTGAGAGCACACGAAGAAGACACTGAAAAACATTGAAGGGTGGAAGTAAGGAAATATTAAAGAACAGGGAAAACTGCACCAGTGCTAAGAATTGTCACAGGCGTATTATTTACAGAAGAGTGAACCTAGAGATCTGGGATGGTTTGGGGGGGCATCCTGAAACCATCAAAATTGTGTACCAAATTTTATATATATATATACACACACACACACACAGACACACACACAGAAGAAGAGGGTCCATAACACTTAGAACTGTAAAGTGGTATGTGGCCAAAGAGTCTTTGAAATACACTGATTGATAGAATGTCAGAAGCTCAGCCAGAGAAGGATGTGATCACAGTCACATGCAGGTAGGAGGAGGGGGGCTCTGGAAACCCGAGGTCACTTGCTCAGGGCTATGAATCACATACGTCCTGGCTGATATTGGTCGCATTTCGGCCACACTCTGCTTCCCAGTCCTGCGAGGCACCATGCTGTCCCTACTCTGAGTGTTTGTGTATCTACTTGTATCTCATTGCCCATTCATTCATTCTCATTCATTCCTTCTCCTGTTTTTCTTACTGATCTGTATCCTACATCCCCATCTTTAGCAATTGCCATAGCCCACTCCGTTCCACAACTGAGCTCGTCCTCGGCACACCCCAACCCAACACACACACACACACACACACACACACACACACACACACACACACACACTACATCCTACAAACACAATACACACTCGCACAGCTTTGCTCCTCTTGGTCGTTAGAAATCACTTTTCTTCTATGTGCAAAGAGGTAAACTGGATGACATCGCCATGAATGGACAGGGTATGACAAAATCGAGAGGTTAAGAAATCTTCAGTCCTTGGGGATGGAGGGACAGGGTTCAGTTGGGTTCAAGGGGAACCCTGCCAGGTGACAAGAGAGAAATCTATTTTTCTATTTTCAACAAGTTTGTGCAAGGAAATTGTGTGTGTGTGTGTGTTTGTGTGTGAGATTAAGGCTGTGGGACAATTTCCAGGGCAAACCACTAGATGGAGGTCCTGCCTAAAGAACACATTCGAAGGCCCAGGCACTGCAATCTGCAAGCTTCCTCCTCTAGATGGAAACGTGAGTTGGGGGCACTGGGTGAGACCCTAATCTACCCAAAGGGCCCTGTGATCTTGTTTCATCGTGAAGCACACTTCCCCTCAATCTGTTTCAGCAAGTCTCCATTTTCTTACTCAGAAATTGCTCCAAATATGGGTCATTTGGTGCCACATGGTTCATTACACTTAGACAACCGTAAGAATGTTTACTTTTTCCATGCTTTATTCCTTTGAATGTCAGAATGGCCAGTTTTGTCTTTTATTCTCCATTTTATGAGCTTTAAGTGCTGCCTGTGAAGCGTTCTTTGTTTCCTGAAAGGAAACCTTGCAAACAGAGGTAATTCTCTCAATGTGAGAATCTTGAGTGCAAGCAAGGCAGTAAATGAACGCAGATAAATCTGAAGGTAGCTAACCTCTCTTTCTGGGGGTTGAGTTGAGTTTTTTTGACTGATGCCAATTACCCCATAGCTAAGGAACTCGGGACAGACTTTATTTTTATTGCGAGGATTACTAGAAGCAAGTGCACATTTATTCTGCAAATAAAACTCCATGAATTTAAACATACTATCGATCGATTTAATGAGCTATATATTCAGAAATATTTGACACTTTTTCCAACAAAAAGCTTCACACTTGAGATTTATGAGTGAACTGACAATTCACAGGGTCTGCCTGTTTCCCTTTTGTGTGTCAGAAAGTGACAACTTTGCACTTGACAAAGAATGATTTGTTTTCTTGCTTAGCCTGATGGAGAATTAGGTTACATTAATGTTAGCCTGGGGAAATATTATACCAAATGGCCTCTGAATCCCTCCTTGCTGGGCTGACCAAGGTCAAGATGGCTGAAAGACAACTGGGGGCTGAAGATGTTTCTTTCCAGTGTCCTCAGTGCTCAGGTAGGGTCCCTGCCACTGTTCTGTCTCTCTTTATCTCGTTGCTTCCTGCAAGTCAGCAGCAGGGGACATGGTTGTCAGTTGTGTGTTCACCCAATTCCCTGTCCAAGACTGGGAAGAGGGCAGCAGTATCCTACCATCGCAGCCAACTAGACCAGGGCAATACCACCAGGATCTACCAGGATAACTTAAGCTACTCTGAGTTCATATTTAAAACATAGGAAACAATGCAGGGAATTGGTTACACAAGTGATGAAAGAGCTATGATGCCTAAGAGGGCAGTAAGGCAACCCAGAGATCAGCAATAACAAGAAGTCATTACTATCCCCAGGCTGGAAGGGACAAAGAGAGAAGGTGGTACCTGAGCCCGAGGGCTAGGGTCACCAATCAGAACCCGGAGCCAGAGAAGGCTGACAACAGGAGCCTGAGCCATGGGGAAGAGGCATAGCCCATCTGAGATGATACCCAAGGCAGAGCAGGATGGAGAAATACCCTGGCTTTTCCCTTCATTGGCTCTTCAATCTCCCAGTAATGCCTCCCATTGGCTGAACTCACCATAAGCCAGAAGCTGGCAAACATTTTCTGTAAAGGTCTGATAGTAAACATTTTTGGCTTTGCAGGTCTTATATCTGTACAGAGGTCTTCTACCCCTGTAAGCTCGTAGGGTTAATTTATTTGCTTCTTTAGATATTTTCTCTCCTCCTCTCACCCCCCGCCCCAAAAAAGATTTGCATCACTGTGTGATAAGGAAATATGTGACTGCTATGCTACATAGTTGCAAGCTCTCGGAGGACATGGCACCTGTGACAGGGCTCGTTTTCTGGCCCCTCCATCTGTCCACTGACTGCCTCTGGACCTAGTCTCACTGAGGACTTGATATTCTATAAACACTTATGGCTCCTTGCATGACCCTAAATATTAGTGTTTCCTTGAGTTCTGTACTAGGTCACCTTCTTTTTCTCTTCCCCATCTCCTGACACAGGGTCAGTGTTCAGTAATACTTGTAGAATAAAGAGGGGACAATAGGATTCTCTTGTTTTTAGAACCTGAAATTCTTGTTGCCTTCCTAAAGGTGAGCAGCTATGGGGTCATGGAAATAGTCTTGGACCTGGAGTCTGGAGATCCAGGTTTTTATTCCCATTCTACTGCTTATCAGCTGTGTGATCTAGGCAAGTAGTTATATCATTTTGGATCTCAAGTTCCTCACCTGTTGTAGGGGGTTGATGATTGGAGTTGTTGTGAGGACTAGTTGAGGGACTGCTCCTAGCGTAGTGGCAGCTGACCTTGAAAAGACTCTTCTCTTTTCAAGAGTCCTGCTCTTCTGTTAAAAATGTCTCAGTGTTTCTTGAACAGGTCTCATGCTGTCATGGGGCCTCTAGAAGTCTCAGTGCTCAGACCCATATATCTAAGCTGTAATAGGATCTACTCCTCCAGTACTGTATGTTTTCCTGTCTCACCACCTGTGCTTAAGCACTTCCCTTGTCTTCAATCTCTGCTGATCAGAAATGCATGCCTTTATCCCAGATCTAGGTCCATTTCTTTTAGACTGTGCTGGGTTTGCTTACAACAGACCATACTTCCTACAGAAAAATACTAGAAAGGGTGGAAGATGTTTTAAAAATCTGTTTTAAGGGATCAGATTGTTACTAAAGCAGTCAGCACTCAAGGAGCCAAGATCCCAGAGAGAAGGGAAGCCCATGGAGGTGGTCAAGCATTCTAAATTGCCTTTCCCCTGGAGGCCTTCACTGATTTCTAAGTGGCCAGATAGAGAGACAGAGAAGGCAAGAGAAACATGCATCTAAGGGGATGAGGGGAGAAGCAACAGCTGTTGGCAATCTTACAGTGCTGGTGCTGGGGAGATAGAAATTAGAAACAGATTTTGCCAAGGACTAAATGCTCCAAATAAAAAACAAAATCATAGGAGAAACTGAATGGTGCTTGGTAATATCTTGATTTTGGAAAGAATATTTTTGAAGGAGATTCTAAATTTTAACGGGGTATGTTTGTATTCTGTTCCAGAATGGAGTAAAAACAAGAAGGCCTATAATTTTGTAGAATCTAAATTTGGTGACACATTCAAAAGAATCATAGAGACAAGCTTTTTGATAACTGTTGCCTTATAATAAAATATTTATCAAATAAAGATGATTTAAATAGAGGCAAAAATAAAGTGCCTTTGGTCACATTTGGGCTGAACTTTTATACATTTAATAAAAAATAAAATGCTAACGTTCTCTATTTAGTAGATTTTGCCCTGAGTTTTCTAGGAACCTTAGCACCTGTAGAAAAAAAGTATTTTCAAGTTAAATATATAACGACCTACTGAGAAGAGTCAGTTAAAGCTGTTATCAATTTAATAACCATAAAATGCTACTTTGAAGTTTTCAGACAATTTTATGAAAAAACTCAATATAAGATTATGCAAAACAAAGTGTTCAGTAGCATATTGTGTGACACAGGATTAGACCCAGGTGCACATTCTTAGAATATTCTGTTCATTTTTTTTAAAGGTTCACATTATCAGTTTAAAGAAGATTTAACAATTGTTGCATGTACACAGACGAATGTCATGTTAATTTTTTAAAATGAACTTAAATATAGTTTTAAAATTAATCTATTTTATAGATCCAGTCATGCAATAAAACCAATTTGTTGATCAATCAATGAGTATTAAAAAATAATCAGACTCACTTTTCCCAAGAAGGCCTTTGTGGCAGTCGGGCTCAGAAGTGCGCTTTGTTGACCCTGAGTTCCCGACAGCACCCGCAGGGGAAGGTCATAGCCTCTCATCTCATTGTCCCCTTAATTCTAACCACTTATCGACAGTTAATCTCCACAGAAAGGAGATTCAAGCTCCTAGTTCTCAGAGAGAGACTCTGTATTGCACTTTATTTTAGTTTTCCACACTGAGAGCAGACAGCCAGTAATTCTTACTAACATCTCAGAAATTACCCACAGAACAAATTGGTAGGTCCCTGGAGGAGAAAATATATTCCACTTTTCTTGCTTGGACGATGGGTTATTCCTGCAGATGTTAGCCTTATGCTTTCCAATTATATAACTTAGAAAACCAGAAAGCATAAAACACAAAATAAATTGACTAGAAAACCAAAAAGAATACATTAAAATTACAATGAAAACAGACAGGAGAAAACAATAAAATAACACTGAATCATGATAATGTCTTAAAAAGAATGAAGATGAGGAAGCAGTATAAATAATAATAAAAACACAAAGTAGACCAAGGACAATGGAAATACAGTAAAGAGTTAAAATGAAAGGAATAAAAGATTCAAAGACTAAATCAAGCTAAGCAGAGATAAAAGCAAGGACAAGTTTAGGTTTATAAAAAAGAAAACAATTTAAGATTAGATGTGGACTTGGCACCATAGGAGTTCTTTCTCTAGCCCTGCCATGCACGTGAAAACAACCTTGGCCTTACTGGCTAAGCCAGACCTGTAAACTCGAGAGGCCTTGAAGGACGCCTTGGAAAGAACTCTAGGGCAGAGGGCCCTCAGGGCTGTGAGGTGGATGCTGGAATGCAGCTTCAGTCTACTAAGAAAACCCTTCTCTTAAACCTAATTGACTGTGGCGGTCACAGATCATGGTGTGGTAGATGGTTCCTAAGAAAACACATCTAGTCCAATCACCTGCCTATAGATTTGTGAACTAAGGCCTATATTGAAGAAAGAGGTGTAATTCCAGTGATGGGGGTGAATAGATGGAGGCGTAGGGAACATTTCTTGGCCACACCATTTGGTTACAAGACCTGTCCAATTAAAGATCGTACTCTCAGCACCTTCCTAAATGATCCTTTTCCTTGTATCTGAAATTTAGGAGTTGACACAAGCTTGTTTGATGTGCCTGGTGGATTGGTTGTAGTGAGCTGAGCTGCACAGCTCAGATGGGTCCAAGAACAGGATTTTCTCATCAAGGACACAGGAAGCCCTACTGGCCTGGTGTGAGTCAAGGCTGATGGGGAGGCGAGGAGTGGGGAGGATAGTCCTGCAGAACCCTTGGCTGGGCTGGGTTTGCTGGAGCAGATGGAGAATGCTCCCAAAGGGGAAGAAAGATGCAGAACACGGCACGGTCCTGGGCCGGCCCCCGCTTCGCCCGGCCTCTCTGGTGGTGCCTGGGCATCTCCACACAGCTGCCTCTGGAGCAGGGGCCATAAGCACAGAGCTGGCATGGTGGGTCCGGTCATCTACGGTAAGACCCAAAGGACCTGCAGGCGTCTTCAGAGTTGTGCCAGCTCTGGTGTGAGGGGCCGTATTCATTTCCTATTACTGCTATAACACATTGCCACAGGCTTAAAACAACACAGATTTATTATTTTATAGGTCTGGAGGTCAGAAGTCTGAAATGAGTCTTATGGGGCAAAAATCAAGGTGTGGGGAGGGTGAGTTTCTTCTGGAAACTTCTTCTGGAGGTTCTAGGGGAGAATAACTTCCTTGCCTTTTCTAGCTTCTAGGGACTATCTGTGCTCCTTGGCTCCTGGCTCCTTACTCCACCTTCAAGGCCAACAACATAGCATCTTCAAATCTCCCTCCTGACCTTTTGCCCCCTCCCCTTTTCTCTCTCCTACCTCTGCTCCCTACTTTGACCCTCTGGAAACCCTCTTAGAAGGGCCTTTATGATTAGATTGGGCCCACTTGGATGATCCAGGATAATCTCCCCATCTCAAAATCCTTCATTTAATCACATCTGCAAAGTTCACAGGTTCAGGGGATTAAGACATGGATATATCTGGGGGTCTTTATTCAGCTTACCATAAAAGCATTTATCCCTTGTCATTTCAGCAGGTGGCACAGTGTCCTGGAGAATCACCCACACCAAAGATGGCTGTTCTCCAGCTCCTGGTCCTCACCACTCTCTTGGTGGGGGCTGAAGGCAGGTACTGCCTTGTGGCTTCATTAAATGATGAGTGATTGAGCCAGCTGCTTTAGGGCTAGCTTGGGGATCCACTTTCTGTTAGAATTCTCAGCAGCTTAGGCCCCTGGCTGCTTAGGAATAGGGGCGCTGAGGGTCGAGTGTAAACTTCCTAGCACCAAACATGTTCATTGAATAAAAGTATTCTCAGTCCTTATGGGTACTGAATGCTAGGCCAGGAAGCTGAACCTCATCGGTCAATTAGACTGATTGCTCTCAGATTTTATTGATTTTTGCTTATTTACTCTCTCCCCATGTGTTAGAAGCTAGGCTACATTAGAGCACAGATTTTATCTTATTCACTACTAAACCCCGATGCTCAGCTTTTCAGGGATATTGATAGTAAATTCTCAATAAATTTTTGCTGAATTAGAAAAAGATACAATCTTTGACTTCAGTGAACTAATAGTTTAATATGCTGAACTAGGGGTTGGAAAAATCTGGTCCTGGGCCAAACCTGGCTCACCACTTTGACTCATAAGTAAAGTTCTGTTGGAACAGGGTTACACCCATTATTTATTTATATTGTCTTTGGCTGTTTCATGCAACGTTGGTAGAGTTGAGTGGCTGCAACAGACTGCATAGATTGTGATTTGGGGCTAAAATATTTACTTTCCGGCCCTTTACAAAGAAAGGTTGCCATCCACTGGGCTGACAAATAAATAGTAACTGCATTGAGAGTAAAAACCGTGAAAGGAAATATAATGTAGGATGCCTTAGGAGGGCATAAGAGAGACAACACTTTGGATATTCTTGAAGCATCCCGTGCTTCCAGGGTCATGCCATTAGTGAGGCCTCTTAGGGTATCGGTCATCTGTTCACAGTGGTTGTCATGGAGAACACTTTGCTTCAGCCTTCATGGTTCCTGTGCATATGCTGTTTTCCCGTCACCCAGGAGAATCTTTGTTGAGGTGGGAACTCTAGTGTCTAGGATCCGGATTCCCAGATTAGGCCGTTCTGCCTTCCTTCTCAAGGTCTTTCCACTTTCTTGCTTTACTGTTGAGGTGTAGGGCTTGGATCCCTACTGTTCATAAACTTCTCTCCTTCCCCCCAGTGTCCTACAATTGTTTCCTGTGACTTTATCACTTC
The DNA here is from genome assembly GCF_965194805.1 of Balaenoptera borealis. Taxonomy (NCBI): domain Eukaryota; kingdom Metazoa; phylum Chordata; class Mammalia; order Artiodactyla; family Balaenopteridae; genus Balaenoptera; species Balaenoptera borealis. The sequence goes on from NC_138868.1 coordinate 31,648,222, forward strand.
TCTCTTCCCCAAACCTTCCAGGCAGTCTAACATAATCTAATTTCTTTAAAAGGTTTAGACATTTACAAAACACTTCAACTTCTAATTTTCTTTCTTGGGAATTCCCAAAGCAAGAAATTACAAAGCTTGGTTACCTGTTTGGAACAAGCATTAGGTGGAAATGGCAATAACAAACAAAAATTGATATTTTAGGAAATTATCTTGCCTTATTTGTATTGCTAAGCAGTTTGGACTATATCCTGAAGGCAATAAATCTTAGATAAGAGAATGGTTTTAAGGAAGAGAGTGATAGGATTATCAATCAGGCTGATATTCAGTATTTAACAACCGGTAAAATGCAATGACCACTCAGTCTTAAACAACTGTTATGGCAATATGGCTACATAATAGCTAAGGATGAGCTGGATTTGTGTGTTGTAAGTTGACCTAGCTGTCAAGGGCAGAATAGATGGGAGGCATCCCTACAAGATTCGAGGAATGCTGGGCAGGAGAGTATTAGACTAGGAAAGAGATGATGGGGCCTCTACTTGGGAAGTGACAAGGGGAATGTAGGAGAGTGTGCAGAGTTTAACTCCATTTTAAATGTAGAATCAAAGGGGTTTAGGTGAGTGATTGGATGCTGAGATTGCGGGAGAGGGAGAGCCATGGATTGATTGCTCCTAGGGCTTGGGCAATGGGATGGATGATGGAGTTCTTCACTGAGTTAGGAGACAGGGTAAAGAAGCAGGTATGAAGTATGCAGGGAAGATGTAGAATTAACTTGGTTGGGGTATTAGACCTTCTGGGGGTCTTTCCTTTAACAGCTTAGTGAATAACTCGGGTACTCAAGGAAAGGGAAAACCCCTTATGCAGGAATGGAAAAGATCTCTGCATCAAGGGTACCATTTTGTGCAAGCCCAGCTTAAGGGGCTTGTAATTGTGCCTACTGTGATGGGGACATAACTGTTGACTAAGTCCCTTTTTGCTAGCCTGCCAGCACTTCTGTATGTAGATTTTGTTTTATTAAATTTGGAGCCCTCTAGTCTAATCTCTTTCTCCTTTGTATTAGGTCCAGATAGTTCTTAGGTGGCATTTAAGATCACTTAAAAAAAAAACTTTTCCATTATGATTCTATTAAGAGTTATGTTTTCTTTATTTTTTTCCTTCAAAATAAGTTTTTATAAACCCTCTTAGATACAACACATGCTGGTTTCATTTGCTGTGATTCTACAGAGAGATTTCTTGACAGTACAACACAGATAAGGCACCTGGCAAAATTGAAATTTGGCCTGTATTTTTTCTAAACCCAAATATTATGAAAAAGCCCTTTTCCATAAGGACAGGATCTGACAATAGTAAAATGGTTATTTTTAGGCTATCAAATTATAATCTGTTGTAGAAGCCGAGGGCAAAGTTATAAAAAGAGAGTACTTAAAACTACATTTTCCTTCTTTCTCTCCTTCCCCACCCCGTCCTTCTCTTCCTCCCTGTCTTCTTTCTTCCTATATCAGTAGGCACTGATGACTATACAGTAGCCTAAACACCTTCTCTACCTAGAATTCCCCAAATAGAAAATCAGGGAGTGGTTAAGGGATGCATTTATAAAGAATCAAATGATGGAAACTGTTCAAAACTTTTCCAAATAAAATTTAGTTTCTGATTCAGTCCAGATTCTTTTTCATTTAAGTGGTTGGATCGAAGTCAGGACCTCTTTAAATAAAATATTAAAAAGCAAAATCTTGGGAATTTAACAATACTAGAGCCTGCTGTTTTTGTATTTCCATTAGACCCATAGCTAGAGGAGGACAGATGTATTGAACATGTAAATGTGCTTTTAGAGTTTATATTTATTTATTATTTTTTAAATTAGTAAACAATTTTTAAGAGTTCTGAGTTCACAGCACAATGGAGTGGAAAGGATGGATTATTCCTTCTCACCCACAGCCTCCTGCACCACAGGGTCCAATTGTAATAATTGATGAACTAACATGGACTTGTCATTGTCACCCAAAGCCCATAGTTTACATTAGGGTTCACTCTTGGTGTATTACATTCTATGGGTTTTGACAAACATATAATGACATGTATCCACCCCTATAGTATCATACAGAAAACTTCCACTGTCCTAAAAATTCCAGAAACACCTTCACAGACTCAATCAGAGATACTGTCTTACCAGTTACCTGACATCTCATAGCCCAGTCAAGTTGACACAAAAAAATAAGTATCACAAGAATATTTGCCTTAAGTATTTATATGTATTTGGAGGACATTGAGAAAGAAAACTTGGATTTTAATTTACTCAGTTTTTACTATTTTGGATGCTTTTTGCTCATTCTTAAAGAACTGTGTTTTCCTATGCTATCAAATCTGTTTAGTCTGAAGAAGTTATTGTAGTACCTTTTTCACTGTAGATTTGCCAGCCATCAATTCTCTTAGTTAATTTTATAAAAAAGTGGCTTTTTTTCACTTTCATTCTTGAAAAATGTGTTCATTGGATATAGAATTCTAGATTGACAGTTTTATTTCAGCAATTTAAAGATGTTGCTCTACTAGTTCCTGGTCCCCATAATTTTTGATAAGAAGTTCATGGTTATTTGCATCCTTGTTTCCCTTTATGAAATATATTTTTCTCTGGTTGCTTTTGATTTTTTCTCTTTATCTTTGGCTTCAGGTGTTTGACTAGTATATGCCTAGATGTGATTTTATTCATACTTATCCTGTTTAGTGTTCGCTGAGGTTCTTGAAACTGTGGATCAGTATATATATCCTCAACTATGTTTGGGAATTTTTCAGTATTCTTTCTTCAAATAGGTTCTTCTTCTCCATTCTCTCTTTTCTTCATTTGGATTAAAATTATCCACATGCTAGGACATTTTGAGTTTTTCCTACAAGTTCCTAAAGCTCTGTGCATTTTTTGCCAATCTTTTTTTCTCTCTTCTTCAGCTGGGATAATTTCTATTAATTTATCTTTAAGTTTACTGAGTATTTTCTTTATTACCATTATGATCATAAGCACATTCAGCTAATTTTATTTCAGATGTTGTATATTTTGGTTCTAAAATTTCAGTCTAGTCCACTTAAAATTTTTCTATTTCTCTGATGAGATTTCCTCTTTTTCTTTTTTTGCAAGAGTAAAGTTTTTCTTTTTAATTGAAGTATAGTTGCTGTACACTATTATTTAAGTTATACAATACAGTGATTCAAAAATTTTATAGGTTATACTTCATTTATAGTTATAAAATATTGGCTCTATTCCCCATGTTGTACAATATATGCTTATAGCTTATTTTATCCCTAGTAGTTTGTACCTCTTACTCCCCTACCCCTGTATTGCCCCTCGCCCCTTCCCTCTCCCCCCTGGTAACCATTAGTTTGTTCTCTATATCTGTGACTCTTTGTTTTTTCTTATATTCACTAGTTTGTTGTAGTTTTTAGATTCCACATATAAGTGACATCATACAGTATTTGTCTTTCTCTGTCTGACTTATTTCACTTAGTGTAATGCCCTCCAAGTCCATCCATGTTGCTGCAAATGGCAAAATTTTTTTCTTTTTTATGGTTGAGTAGTATTCCATTGTATGTATATACCACATCTTCTTTATCCATTCATCTATTGATGGACACAGGTTGCGTCCATATCTTGAGATTTCCTCATTTTTGATTTATTAAGACATATTTTCTTTTATCTCTTGAGCATAGTCATAATCGCTTTTGGAAAATCATTGTCTGATAATCCCTGAATCTGGGTCATTTTGGGGTTGACTTCTTTTTCTTTCAATTTTATTGAGATATAGTTGACAAACAGCACTGTATAAGTTTAAGGTGTACAGCATAATGAGTTGACTTACATTCATCATGAAATGATTACCACAATAAGGTTAGTAAATGTCCATCATCTCATATAGACATAAAGAAAAAAAATTTCCTTGTGATGAGAACTCTTAGGATTTACTCTCTTAAAAACTTTCATGTATAACACACAGTAATGTTAATTATATTTATCATGTTGTACATTGCATCCCTAGTACTTACTAAAGTATTTACTAAATCATGTAGCAGGTTCTGGGAACACCAAGAGGTACAAGACCAAGGAGTTGAAATCTGGACTTTAGAGTAGAAAGACTGGGTTTCTCTAGCAACTCTCCACCTGAGTCACCCAATGACCATGGGCAAGCTATTTAGCATCTGTTTCTTTACCTGTTAAGGATAATTTAAAAACATAATGTGGAATGCTAAGCAGTGTTTTTCACATTAGATGTACTCAGTATATGCTCGTTTCTCTCACTTTGTATGGCTCCACCAAGTAAGGGAGATTACATATATGAGGTAAAATGAAATAGATTTTAACAGAGGGTTATACAGAGGAGCCATGAGGAAGGACTATCTCCCACAGTATGGAAAGAAATGGGAGCGCTTCTTGGAGAAGACATGTCCAAGCTGAGGCTTAGAGGATGAGAAGGAAGGATAGACTCAAAAGCACAGAGGTTCCAAAGCATATGACATATTTGGGAGATTGGAAATTGTTATACGTAGAGTATAGGGGTCATAGGTGGTAGGGGAAGGAGTAGAAAATGTGGCTTGGATGTTTATTCAGGATTTTGGACTTCATCTTGAATGTAATGAAAAATCATCAGAAAATTTTAAAATAGGGAGTTGACGTAACTGTTATTTTGGAGAGGAAATTTTGTCATAGTGAGACTAGATGGTGGTGAGATTAGAGGTAGGGAGGTCAGTTAGGAACTTCTTACAGTATCAATAGCTACCATATACTGAGCATTAAGTATGGTATTTAATATAAGTATTAAGTATTTGTACTATCATAAGTATTCAGTGTTAAATGTTTATATTAAGCATAAGGATTGAGACACTGGGCTAATTTTCAAACATAATGTCATTTGTTTCTTGCATAATATCTAATCTGCACAATAATATCTAGAGGTAAATATAACAACCTTAAGCTCAGTTTACAAGTGAGGAAATTTAGGCTCAGAAAAGCTAAGTAACTTGCCCAATATCACACAGCCAATAAGAAACCAGGGTAAAGAACTGAGTCAAGTTCTGACTGATTCCAACAGTTCAGGTGAGAAATGATGAGGGCATGAGTTAGGATGGAATCTTTCCTTCTTTGTTATTTGAATAAGATATGGTTTTGTTAGCCTCAGAATCATTCTTCCTTCGTTCTTTCAATTCATTATGCCACAGAATTAAGCTGCTGCTATTTAGTAACAATTGCTTAAGAACCACTGTTGAAAGAGATGTACCATTTATGAGAATTCCCACCTTCCCACTTCCTTCTCCAGAGGAAACCTCTGGCAACAATTTAGTTGTATCTTTTTAGTATATGTATATTTTCATACACATATACACACATAATACATATATTGTTTATATATATGTATACAATGGTTACTAAGCATAACTCATAGATAATCATAGAGCAATTTTATTTGTATTCCCACTGGTCCTTATCTGGGGAGCTAGTTCTTCCCCTGCCCTGGATGAGAGCACATTTAGGTCTTGTGCCTTCTCTAGTCAATTCAAGTCACAAAATAGCATCTCAGTGCACTAATTACCATGCTAAATTCCAAGTAATAATACAAAAATCTGGCTTTGATTTAAAGTTGAGGCTTCCTCCCTATTTCATCTTGGCCTTGCTTCAGGAAAGGAGGCGTGGTTGTTTTTATTCATCTTTCCTCATCTAGAACTTCTGCTTGTCCTCCCACATCTCACCAGCCTTGTCTTTCTGACTCCTCTGGGTTAGAGTAGGCTTTTCCTCACTTCTGACTCATTATTTGATATTAGTCTTTTAAAAAAATTCTGCCAATCTGATAGATACAAATATCTCACTGTTGTTTAATTTATAATTTCCCAATTACTAGTGAGATAGAGTATCGTTTATATATTTATTGGCCAATCACATTTCTCCTTCTGTGAGCTGCTTGTTCATGTCTTTTTACCATTTCTTTATTAGTAATTTTTAAGAAATGATTTGTGATTTTATATATTTTCCCTATAATGTCATTTGTTAAATATTTTGCAAATATTTGCTTTCAGTCCATCATCTGATTTTTGTCTTTGTGTATGATGATGTTTCTTGTATAGAAGTTTTACATTTTGGGGAGGTCCAATCTTTCCTTTATTTTCCAGGTTTTGTGTCTTGTCAAGGAAGGTCTTTCCTCCTCCATGGTTATAAAATATTCTCCTATAGTTCTTATTATATGTTCATGTTTTGTGCATTTGTCTTAGCCCCATAATGTATCTGGAGTTTAGTTTTGTATATAGAATGAGGTGGGGGGGTGTCTAAATTTAATGCCTTCAAAATGGATGGCCAATAGTTTTTGATGCTACTTATTGAAAAGATCATCTTTTCCCCATTGATATGAAATGTCACCTTTATCATAAATAAAATTATAGATATGTTTCTGGAATCTATCTTATACCATGAAAGAGTCTTCTATTCTTGTATCAATACTATTGTTTTTGTCCCTACAACACAGTTTGCTTTGACATCTGGTAGGGAAGAATCCCCTTTCCTCCCCTTATTCTGTTTTTAATGTTCTTGGCTATACTTACACATTTTATCTTTACATAAATTTTAGAATTAACTTGTCACAGTTTATAGATGATCCAGTTGGAATTATGGTTCTAATTGCATTTTATTATGAATTTATTAACTGGAACAGAACTGACATTTTTATAATATTGAACTTTTATATCCAGGACCATGGTATCTCTACAGTGTTCAGGTCTTTTAAAGCACTTTAGTGAGGTTAACATTGCTTTTTATCTAAATCTTTCATGTTTGTTGCTAGATTTATTTATTCCTATATAGTCTAGTTTCCTTTTAAATTGTCTTCTCTAAATGGTACTGCCAGTCTTGTTTCAGCAAGATTTTACTCACCTCAGAGGAACTAATTTGTTTGAGTTACGTAATATTCTGTCATGCTGAACAATATGGTAACATTAATTCTAAGTAGAAGAAAACATGCTAGATTTAGAGTCATGAAACATGAGATTGCGTCCATCATTTATTATATGTAAATAATTTACATATTATATGTAATCATAAGGTTTTTTTTGTTAGATTCTTATCTGTAAAATGGGAGCAATAATTTTAACTATACACAGGGTCATTATGAGTATCCAGTGAGATGGTATTTGGGAATATGCATTATATGAATGTAAAGGACTGTCAGTAGAAATCTTTTCACTAAAACATTTGGGAAAATGGTGAGTGAGTACACATTTTTATGGACTTAATAAACTCTGGAAGATTCCTATAACTCAAATATCCCTCTATGTTACAATATCCTTTTAAGTTAAAGAGAAGTAAAACTTGTCAGAAACCTTTTTCAAAAGTCCATTAGAACCACTGCATAGGTATATTATGAGAGCTTCAGGCTGTAAAATAGCTATCATTTATTGAGCTTCTTCTAGATTCTAGTCACAACACAAAGCACTTTACACATATTACTTAAATCTACAAGGTAGATATTATTATCTTCATTTCAAAGATTCCTTCCTTCTTTCCTTTCTCCTTTCAAATTTACTGAAAAGTTGCAAGAATAGTAAAAAGGAAATCTGTATAATCTTAACTCAAATCCTCCAAAAGTTAACATTTTACTATATTTATCTTTTCATTTTTCTACTATGTATTTAATTTATAATTTTTATTATTGTATTATTATTTCTCAAACATTAGAGGATAAGTTGAAAACCTAATGCCTTATTATTCTTAAGTGCTTCAAGGACCCTCTCCTACAGAACGACTGGACATCTATTAGAATCAAATAACATTGAAATAATACTGCTATTCAAACCCAGACCCCATTTAAATTTTGGCAATTGCCCCAATAATGTCTTTGTAAATGGCACCCTTTCCTTTTTCTCCAGGATCTAGGATCACCTGTTGCATTCAGTTGTGATCTTTTTAGTTTCCTTCATTCTGGAAGAGTTTCTCATTTTTACCTTGTTCATGACGTTGGCATTTTTGAGAAGTAAAAGCAAGTTACTTTGTAGAATGTTACTCAGTTAGGGTTATCTAATATTTTCTCATGTTTAATTAATGTTTTACACTTTTTATACTTGGGCACGAATATCACAGAATGATGCTGTGTTCTCATTTCTTCATATAAGGAAGCAGATTGTGTCTATTTGAACCATCACTTTTTTTTTTTAAATTAATTTTGTAAGTGAAATAGGGAGCATTTTCTCTTTTTTCCTTTTTTTTAGTTTTATTTATTTATTTTATTTATGGCTGTGTTGGGTCCTCGCCCCTGTGCGAGGGCTTTCCCCAGCCGCGGCAAGCAGGGGCCACTCTTCATCGTGGTGCGCGGGCCTCTCACCATCGCGGCCCCTCCCGTTGCGGAGCACAGGCTCCAGACGCGCAGGCTCAGCAATTGTGGCTCACGGGCCCAGTTGCTCCACGGCATGTGGGATCCTCCCAGACCAGGGCTCGAACCCGTGTCCCCTGCATTGGCAGGCAGACTCTCAACCACTGCACCACCAGGGAAGCCCCAACCATCACTTTTGATATTGACTTTTATTACTTGGTTAAGATGGTGTCTGTAAGATTTCTCTATGTTAGAGTCTACTTATAAGTATTTTACTTATTAATCAATAAAAAATTGTATTAATAAGTAATTAATAAATAACTTATAGGAAGCTACTTTGAGATTATGTAAATATCCTGTTCTTCAACAAATTTTCACCCATTAGTTTCAATATTAATTGATGATTTTTTATCTGAATCAGTTATTACTATCATGGTAGTTTTCTAATTCCATTATTCCGTCTACATTATTATTATTTTTTTTGAGAAGATCATTTTTTTTTAATTCTATTTTTGGCTGCGTTGGGTCTTCGTTACTGTGTGTGGGCTTTCTCTAGTTGTGGCAAGCAGGTGCTACTCTTCATTGCAGTGCGTGGGCTTCTCATTGTGGTGGCTTCTCTTGTTGAGAAGCATGGGCTCTAGGCACGTGGGCTTCAGTAGTTGCAGCACGTGGGCTCAGTAATTGCAGTGCATGGGCTCAGTAGTTGTGGAGTGTGGGCTCAGTAGTTGCAGTGTGTGGGTTCTAGGGCACGTAGGCTTCAGTAGTTGTGGCACATAGGCTCAGTAGTTGTGGCTCGTGGGCTCTAGAGCACAGGCTCAGTAGTTGTGGCGCACGGGTTTAGTTGCTCTATGGCATGTGGGATCTTCCCGGACCAGGTATTGAACCCATGTCCCCTGCATTGGCAGATGGATTCTTAACCACTGCCCCACTAGGGAAGTCCCCCTTCTACATTATTAATTGACATTCTGTTGCAATGTAGAGATTTCCATTAATCTCCATCTATTTATTTATATTAATATGGACTCAGATATTACTCTTTACGCAATCTGTCACCATAATAATTTATTTGATACTCAAATCGTCCCATATTCAGTCAGTGGAACACTTTCAAGCTGGCTCTTATATCACTTTGACATGACTATGATGCTTAAAGCACGTCTTTTTTTTTTTTTTCTAGCACAAGATATTCTAGCTTAACCTGTACTTTCCCTCTGGATCTGGAATTATTCTTTTTTGATGGCTCTGGAATCAACCACTTTTCCTAGAATTCCTAATTTATTTTAGTGGATTATGGCACTCAGCTGTGAGCTGTTAGAAGCTAATACTCTTGGTAATGGAGTGAATGAATGTCTTTTTCCTGAAGGAGAATATTGGTGGTGGTCCACAGTGTACACTGCTATGCATAGGGTAGTATAGTGTTCCCCTTTGTGTCTTGTGGGTTTTTTTTGGTTTAAACACTATTTTTACAGGTTGTTGCCAAATTTTATTTTGTCTCATATCTTCTTCATATATCATTTTTTCACTCTTTCTGTGTTTTTTTCCTTTTAAATGTCTTTGATAAATGACATATTGTTAGATTAAAAAAACTTTAAAAATTCCCATTTGAGGAGATTGGTTCAAGATGGCGGAGTAGAAGGATGTGTGCTCACTCCCTCTTGATAGAACACTGGAATCACAACTAACTGCTAAACAATCATCGACAGGAAGACACTGTAACTCACCAAAAAAGATACCCCACATTCAAAGACAAAGGAGAAGCTGCAGTGAGATGGTAGGAGAGGTGTAATCACAATAAAATCAAATCCCATAACCATTGGATGGGTGACTCATAAACTGGAGAACAATTATACCACAGAAGTCCACCCACTGGAATGAAGGTTCAAGCCTCACATGAGGCTTCCAAACTTGGGGGTCAGGCAATGGGAGGAGGAATTCCCAGAGAATCAGGCTTTGAAGGTTAGCGAGTTTTGATTGCAGGACTTTGACAGGACTGGGGGAAACAGAAACTCCACTCTTGGAGGGCACACACAAAGTAGTGTGCACATCAGGACCCTGGGGGAAGGAGTAGTGACCCCACAGGAGACTGAACCAGACCTACCTGCTAGTGTTGGAGGGTGTCCTGCAGAGGCAGGGGGTGGCTGTGGCTCACTGTATGGATAAGGACACTGACAGCAGAAGCTCTGGGAAGTACTTCTTGGCATGAGCCCTCCTGGAGTCTGCCATTATCCCCACCAAAGAGTCTGTAGCCTCCAGTGCTGGGTTGCCTCAGGCCAAACAACCAACAGCAGGGAACTCAGCCCCACCCATCAGCAGACAAACTGATTAACGTTTTACTGAGCTCTGTCCACCAGAGCCACACCCAGATCTACCTAACACCAGTCCCTCCTATCAGGAAGCTTGCACAAGCCTCTTAGGTAGGCTCATCCACCAGAGGGAAGACAGCAGAAGCAAGAAGAACTACAGTCCTGCAGCCTGTGGAACGAAACCACAATCACAGAGAGATAGACAAAATGAAAAGGCAGAGGACAATGTACCAGATGAAGGGACAAGATAAAACCCCAGAAAACAACTAAATGAAGTGGAGATAGACAACCTTCCAGAAAAAGAATTCAGAATAATGATAGTGAAGATGACCCAGGACCTCGGAAAAAGAATGGAGGCAAAGATCGAGAAGATGCAAGAAATGTTTAACAAAGACCTAGAAGAATCAAAGAACAAACACCTAGAAGAATTAAACAACAAACAGAGATGACAAATACAATAACTGAAATGAAAAATACAGTAGAAGGAATCAATAGCAGAATAACTGAAGCAGAAGAACGGATAAGTGACCTGGAAGACAAAATGGTGGAATTCACTGTTGCAGACAAGAATAAAGAAAAAAGAATGAAACGAGATGAAGACAGCCTAAGAGACCTCTGGTACAACAGTAAACGCACCAACATTCACATTATAGGGGTTCCAGAAAGGGAAGAGAGAGGGAAAGGACCTGAGAGAATATTTGAAGAGATTATAGTTGAAAACTTCCCTAACATGGGAAAGGAAATAGCCACCCAAGTCCAGGAAGCACAGAGAGTCCCAGGAAAGATAAACCCAAGGAGAAACATGCTGAGACACATAGTAATTAAACTGACAAACATTAAAGACAAATTATTGAAAGCAACAAGGTAAAAATGGCAACATACAAGGGAACTCCCATAAGGTTAACAACTGATTTCTCAGCAGAAACTCTATAAGCCAGAAGGGAGTGGCACAATATATTTAAAGTGATGAAAGGGAGGAACCTACAACCAAGATTACTCTACCCGGCAAGGACCTCATTCAGATTCAACAGAGAAATTAAAAGCTTTACAGACAAGCAAAAACTAAGAGAATTCAGCACCACTAAACCAGCTCTACAACAATGCTAAAGGAAGTTTTCTAAGTGGGTAACACAAGAGGAGAAAAAGACCTACAAAAACAAACCCAAAACAATTAAGAAAATGGTAATAGGAACATATATATTGATAATTACCTGAAATGTGAATGGATTAAATGCTCCAACCAAAAGACACAGGCTCACTGAATGGATACAAAAACAAGACCCATATATATGCTGTCTACAAGACATGCACTTCAGACCTAGGGACACATACAGACTGAAAGTGAGGGGGTGGAAAAAGATATTCCATGAAATGGAAATCAAAAGAAAGCTGGAGTAGCAATACTCATATCAGATAAAATAGACATTAAAATAAAGAATGTTACATGAAACAAGGAAGGACATACATAATGAACAAGGGATCAATCCAAGAAGGAGATATAACAATTGTAAATATATATTCACTCAACATAGGAGCACCTCAATACATAAGGCAAATGACAATCCCACTACTGGGCATATACCCTGGGAAAACCATAATTCAAAGAGATACATGCACCCCAATGTTCATTGCAGCACTATTTACAATAGCCAGCTCATGAAAGCAATCTAAATGTCCATCAACAAACGAATGGATAAAGAAGATGTGGTACATATACACAATGGAATATTACTCAGCCATAAAAGAAAGAAATTGGGTCATTTGTAGAGACGTGGATGGACCTAGGTACTGTCATACAGAGTGGAGTAAGTCAGAAAGAGAAAAACATATATTGTATATTAATGCATATATGTGGAATCTAGAAAAATGGTACAGATGAACCAGTTTTCAAGGCAGAAATGAAACACAGATGTAGAGAACAAATGTATAGACACCAAGAGGGGAAAGTGGGGTGATGGGGTGGTGGTGGTGTGATGAATTGGGAGATTGGGATTGACATGTATACACTAATATGTATAAAATAGGTAACTAAAAAGAACCTGCTTTATAAAAAAATAAAATAAAATTCAAAAATTTAAATTAAAAAAAATTCCCATTTGATAGTCCCTTTCTTTTAATTTGTGAGCTTAATCCATTTATATTTATTCTAATTGCAGTTAAATTGGGACTGATTTTTGTCATTCTATTTCATTTAAAAATTTTACTATATTGTCTTTTTATTTCTATTTAATTGAATTGTCCTAATGATGAATTCCCTAGTTTATTTTTAACTGAATTCATCCTGCTGTTTGTCTCATATATTATGCTCTCAATTTTAAGTACTGTGTTTTTTCATATCTGTTATTTTTCTTAATTTCTTTTTATGAATATTATTATTACTCATATTACTACTATCTTTCCTTATCTCCTTAAATATATATTTTCATGTTTATTTAAAATTATTAGCCATTTGTTCTGGCTGTTTCTTTAGTTGCTCCCTTTCTGTTATAATGCCCATATCTTCAGGTGACTTATTATTTTATCTTGTGAGATCACATTGACCTAGGGGTAACAATTACACTGGAAATGAATATTAATGAAGGGCCACAGATCAGGCCCTAGTCTGTGTCCACCTCAGTTAGTTTGAGGAGAGGGGAAGAAAGAGGGCTTACAACATAGCACCATAAGATCGTTCTTGTTTAGTGCCACTCTACCAGGTAACTTCTCCTTTAACTCTTAGGAAAAAAATAGCATGGTGAGGATGTCAACACTATAGGTGGTAATATTGCCAATCCTGGGGTTTTTAGAGTAGAAGGATAGAATCTGGCAGCTGTACCCATTTTCAATAATTCTTCATCTCATTATGGCTACTGAGCTGTCATAAAATCAAGATTTTACCTAGCTGACCCCTGTGTCTGTGCTATTGCTGTAGATTTGAGTGTTGAAGGGACAGGCCATGATTTTTTCAAAGTAACAGCCTGAGAACAAGAAGAGAACTTTAAAGATTTTCTCCAATTTATCTTCTCACTGCTTTTCAGACCATCTTTGGCCCCAGGCTGCATTGATCTGTTTCTTATACAATTGGGTCAAGACAGTCATCATGCTCTCCAGGGTTTCTCACATTTTCTTGATGATTCTGGGAATCCATATTTCCTTCTTATGTCTATGGTTTTATCAGGTTTGACATTTGGCAAGGAGCCAGCAACAACCCCTGCTGGTTTTCTATTCAGACAAAAAACTTGTAAAAATTTTTCTACATAGTCAAATGGCTATAATTTCTATTTTATAACTTCTGGGTTTTCAATGCAGATTGTGCATGCAGTTTCCTAGGTTTATTTTCAAGATTTTATTCTTTTTAAAAAATTAAAGTCATTTATCCATCTATAATTTATTTTTGTGGATGATGTTAGATTAGGATAGGGATGTCCCTATTTTATTTTTCCAGGAAGACAGTCAGTTGTTTTATCATCACTTAATAAGGTATTCATCCTTTTATTTCTGTTTGGCTATTTCAGTACCAATACCATAATAAATAAAGTGGCTTTGTTATTAAGCTCTTGAATCAGTAGTAACTTAGCTGCAGTTACTCTCAGGACAGTCCTATCACCAAGGATGAGACTCATATCCAGCGTCACTAATGCTGGTTATGGCTCCCTATTTTAATTGGATATACTTGCTGAATCGTTTTTTATATGCCAAAATATTAAAAATAAAATTTGCCAAAAATAAGCTTTTGACGTAAGGGTCATCTAGTTTGGTTGACTTATTGATAAGCAAATCATACCTTTTTCTGTTTTTCTTTTTAAATACCACATTGTTTTTTAAAGTTAATTTAAAAAGCTACATTATTAGTGGTTGCTGCTAAGGGAAAGCAAATGGTATCTTAGATTGTCTCATTTAAGAGGCTTTCCAGTTGGATCCTGGTTCAGTTTCTTCAGCAGATAATCCCAGTGGGGAACACCTTGGTGATTGCTTCAGATGTGGGCTTCTGTAAACTTGATATCAGGTGTTCCTTTGGTTCCTGGGAAAGAAGGTACATTATTTATCACCACCAATGGTTTCAGTGGTATCCAAGAAAGAGTGCAGGACTTTCCAGAAATCATTAAATGATAGCTTTCACAAGGGTTTCATTTTAATGCTGGTTGAATCCCACATTTCAAAGATACTGCCTAAAATTTGAAAGCAAATTGTATGGGGGAAAAACAGAAACCACTAAATAAGGTTGCTTTTCAAGTGCATATTTATATTCATTGCATCCTGTTTCCATCTGGCCCTGGCCCACCACTGGTCCAAGAATTAAGTCTCTCTATGTATGTCTTAACTCAAAACAACTAGGACTGCAATTTTGCCCAAGTGTATTAAAAAGGAAATGCTTGATTTATGTCTTAAAATGAAAACACATATCTATATGAATTGCATCTTCTGTACCCTGCTTCCTCACCACCTAGCTCTTTACGATGATTTAGGTTTCTCTGAATATGACTTAACCTAGAAAAACTCAGGTGGTAAGATCTGTAATTTTGCATAAATGTATTAAAAGGGAAACCTTATGATTTGTATTTTTAAATACATAATGAACACTAAGCAGCTGGGTCAGCACACTGCTATTTCCTGGAGAGAAACCATAGCATATTTGGGCTCATCAAGCATCGTAGACAGTGATATTTTCCATATGGTTTCCAGGGAATGTAAAGCTTGGCTCAGTGCCACTGCTTACATCGTACATAAACAAGCCAAAACACCATTTTTGCACTCATGGTAAATGTTTTTTCATTATATTGATTTCAACAATTTGAGAACATTTATAACCAGTATCTTCCAGGCCATATCACAGGATGCCATTTGGAAATGTCACTTTCTCCAAAAATAAAAGAAAGGGAAAAATTTCCTCTCTTCTACCTACAAAGTGTGAAATGTGGATCATTTTCAAAAGTTTGTATCCCAAAGTGATACTCTGCTTGTTTATTCGGCAACCCTTCATTGAGTGTCTCCTGGGTGCCAGGTATACTGTGTATTATGAGTATAACAATGTCCAGGGAGAAAAATAAACACAAGTAATTAGTTATTCAGAAAACCCTTGTATTGCAGCTATGGTAAATGCTTCCGAGGAAATGTTCAGTTTATAAAGAAAATGTGTGGTAGACAAGAGGCTGAGGAAGAAATATGACTTCTTGGGGCTGACATACAGATGTAGTTGCTGACCTCTACTAACATGGAATAGGGTAAGGAGACCCTCTCTGTGACACTTCTTTTGCTACTGTTATACCAAAGGAAAATAAGGGAAATCTTTGAGAGAGGACAGTGAAACAAGTGCAAACAATGTATGGCTATTAAAAGTCCCAGAGGCCTTTTCAGTCAGGGTTGCAATGCTTCCTTTGGACCATGTGTTCAGAAGAGTGTTTCTTAAAGTGTGATCCATGGACCACCTACAGCCAGTTGCCTGGTATGCTTGTTAAATATCAAGACTCCAAGACCTAGGTCTACTGAATCCAAATGGGGATGTGTCGGGAGTCAGCATTTTAAACAAGCTTCCCAGTGATTTTTACGTGCTCCATGATTTGAGAAATTTTGCACTGATTTAGATTCTCTTGTTTATTAGACCCTCAAATGACCTTTGTGCCCTTTCACTTTTGTCTCTGAATCAATTCTGGGATTACTTCACAGGGAAAGTAAAGTGAAGCCATTGGTCAGAAATCTGGAAGCAGCAAGGAGCCAGCCTAATTCCATGTGAAACTGAAATCCTCACAATGTGAAAAAGTAGAAAGAATACTGAACGGAAAACCAAAATATGTGTTTGAATTCTGGCTCTGTCACTCACTATGTATAACCATGGAAAGTAATTTCTCCTCTCTCTTTCTGTTTGCTTGTTCATAAGATGATCCACATTTTCCCAATTTCAGTCAGTGGAGTATCACCTTGAAAATAGTATCACCTGTGCTATTAGAAATATTTTTCTTGGGCTTCCCTGGTGGTGCAGTGGTTACAAATCCACCTGCCAATGCAGGGGCTACGGGTTTGAGCCGCCCTGGTCCGGGAAGATCCCACGTGCCACGGAGCAACTAAGCCCGTGAGCCACAACTACTGAGCCTGCGTGCCACAACTACTGAAGCCCACGCACCTAGAGCCTGTGCTCTGCAACAAGAGAACCCACTGCAATGAGAAGCCTGTGCACCACAATGAAGAGTAGCCCCTGCTTGCTGCAACCAGAGAAAAGCCCGCATGCAGGAACGAAGATGCAATGCAGCCAAAAATAAAATAAATAAAATTTATAAAAAAAAATACACAAGAAAACACAAAAAAACAAAATCCCAATCCCAGCAACTTAAAAAAAAAAGAAATATTTTTCTTTTAATTGTTACTTAAGTTTAATTTGAAAAAGGAACTTTATATCATTACCATAAATGGAAAACCAATCATCACTATAATTAGAAAGTCATAAGTATAAAATATATAACAACTAAAAATTTAAAAAGTCTATCCCTGAAGTGCTAAAATAATCAAATCTACTTTTAATATTATTGTTACCATACTTGGGGAAACAGCTAATTCAATGGTATTTAAGACCATTTTCTGTTTTATAAATCTAAGGACTTATTGGAGTGTCATGAAAATTATTTCATTATTTCTGGGAGGAAAAAAGAGTTTAAACTTGAGAAACAATTTCTGAAAAATCAACCTTGGGGGATTATCAGGCAAAAATTTCATAACAAAAGCTATGAAAAAAAATGACTTTTTTTCCCTCAAAATAAATGGCATTTAATGCTACTCAAATATTTAATTAAATGGTTATATTAAGTATACAGTATTTAAGCAAGAAATATTTTCCTTAATAACATCTGTTAACTCCATCTGTTTCTTTTTTCAAATGATTAAAACTAGAATAGAATTAGAAAAAAATTACAGTTTTAGCATAAATGAAATTCGAAATCTGTTCACAGTATACTTATTGTGCATCATTTTTTCAGCTTTAGTGAGATATAATGGACATATTGTGTAAGTTTGAGGTATACAACATATTGATTTGATACACTTATATATTGCAATATGATTACCACCATAGTGTTATCTAACGCTTCCATCACATCACATAATTAACATTTCTTTTTGTAATGAGAACATCTATGATCTAATCTTTTAACAACTTTCAAGTAAATATTAATAATGCAGTATTGTTATCTGTAATCACAATGCTGTGCATTAGCTGTGGTCTATATATATATATAGACCACATCCTTTTTATCCATTCATCTGTTGATGGACACTTAGGATGCTTCCATATCTTGGCTATTATAAATAATGCTGCTATGAACTTTGGGGTGCATGTATCTTTTCAAATTAATGTTTTCATTTTCTTCAGATATATACCCAAGAGTGGAATTGCTGGGTCATATGGTAGTTCTACTTTTAGTTTTTTGAGGAGCCTCCATAATGTTTTCCACAGTGGATGCACCAATTTACAACCCACCAATAGGGTATGAGGGTTCCCTTTTCTCCACATCTTCCCCAACATTTGTTATTTGTGGTCTTTTTGATGATAGCCATTCTGAGAGGTGTGAGGTGATATCTTATTGTTGTTTTGATTTGCATTTCTCTAATAATTAGCAATGTTGATTATCTTTTCATGTGCCTATTAGCCATTTGTATGTCTTCTTTGGGAAAATGCCCATTTTTTGATTGGGTTGTTTATTTTTTTGATTGGGTTGTTTATTTTTTTGATATTGAGTGTATGAGCTGTTTATATATTTTTGGATATTAACACCTTATTTGTTAGATCATTTGCAAATGCTTTCTCCGATTCAGTAGGTTGCCTTTTTGTTTTGTCGATGGTTTTCTTTGCTGTGTAAAAGCTTTTAGATTTAGTTAGGTGTTTATTCTTGCTTTTGTTTCCTTTGCCTTAGGAGACAGATCCAAAAAAATTGCTATAATTTATGTCAAAGAGTTCTATGTTTTTTTCTAGGAATTTTATGGTTTCAGGTTTTACATTTAGGTATTTAATCCATTTTGAGTTTATTTTTGTATATGGTATGAGAAAATTTATTCTTTTACATGTAGCTGTCCAGTTTGAAGAGACTATCTATTCTCCATTGTATATTCTTTCCTCTTTTGTCATAGACTAATTGAGCATAAGTGTGTGGGTTTATTTCTGGGCTCTGTACTGTTCCATTGATCTATGTGTCTGTTTTTGTGCCAGTACCATAATGTTTTGATTACTATAGATTTGTAGTACAGTCTGAAGTCAGGGAGCATGATTCCTCCAGCTTCATTCTTCTTTCTCAAGATTGTTTTGGCTATTCAGGGTCTTTTGTGTTTCCATACAGATTTTAAAATTATTTGTTCTAGTTCTGTGAAAAATGCCATTGGTATTTTGATAGGGATTGCACTGAATCTGTAGATTGCTTTGGGTAGTATGGTCATTTTAACAATATTAACTCTTTCAGTCCAAGAACATGGTATATCATTCCATCTGTTTGTGTTGTGTTCAGTTTCTTTCATCAGAGTCTTATAGTTTTCCGAGTATAGGTCTTTTATCTCCTTCATCAAAAGAATTCAGTTCTGTAATAACAAAACAATAACATAATAATTGGTTTCTTTAGTAAAAATAAAAAGGATAGTCAAAACTACCTATGGTAAAGACTAACAACTCTCTATGGGACTGAATTTTTTTCTGTTAACTGGTAGTACTGAAAAAGTAAAGATGAACACAAACTCATCTCATTTGGATGTAGTGTTCTACTAAATAAGATGAGAAGGCTGTATTATCTACTGGGAAAAAGGTAGAACAATTTCTGCCTTTTTCAGAGAGCTGTTGGGGGGATAAGATAATAGATTGAAAGTGTTTTCAAAAGTTGTAAAAGACTAATAGCCTAAGAGATTATATATTTTTTTCTTTTAAGGACATAATGAGAATTTATAAGAATAGTTTCTTAATTTTTACAAGGGATCTAAGTGATCTATGAAAATCTGATAAAATTATGATCCTTTGACTCAGAAAAATGTGCACACATACCACACACATAAATACACCCAGACTTTTACATATACTTTCAGGGTATTCATGTAATTCTCAAAGTCAAATCACTGGACATAGAAGTCCATGAAAGAGAGAGTAAGATTCTTTGGTTTTACAATATAATGACTAGAGTCTGATATCAACAGGCTAATACTATAGCCCTGTATCAACATTATCAATATGGAAAACACTCAGTGCTATCTACTTAGATTCAAGAAAAATGTTTTGTGAGAAGATGATTGGATCAAATTGTTTCAGGTCCTGACTAAAAGAATCTAGTAAAAAGTGGACTGTCATCAGAGACAGAGGCTGAGGGATTAATTTAACCAAATACTTGAGGACCTACCTGCTGCTCCAGGTGCTGGGATATTTTATTTGATCTTCACTTATCCATTTTCCAATGCTCTTCCTTTATTTCTGTAGACCTGAGTGTCTGACATATCATTCTCCTTCTCTCTGGAGAACTTCTTAAGATTCCTTGCAAGGCAGACTACTTGCAGCAAATCCCCTCAAATTTTGTTTGTCTGAGAAAGTCTCTATTTCTCCTTAATTTTTGAAAGAAAATTTTGCATTCTGTAGAATTTTAGTATTTTTTTTTTTCTTTTCAACCCCTTAAATATTTCACCCCAATCTCTTGCTTTCATGGGTTCTGAGGAGTAGTCACGTGTAATTCTTATCCTTTCTGTTCTATAGGTAAGTTGTTTCCTTCCTCTGGCTTCTTTCAAGATTTTTTCTTTTTCTTTGATTTTCTGAAGTTTGAATATGATATGACTATGTGTAGTTTTTTTGGTATTTATCTTGCTTGGTGTTCTTTGAGCTTCCTGGATTTGTGGTTTGTTGTCCGACATTAATTTGGGAAAAATTCTTAGTCATTATTGCTTTAAATATTGTTTCTATTCCTTTCTCTCTTTCTTCTCCTATTTCCATTACATATATGTTATATCTTTTGTAGTTGTATCACAGTTTTGGGATATTCTCTTCTCTTTTTATTCATTCCTTTCACTCTTTACTTAATACTCTTGGAAATTTCTATTTTCATATCCTCAAGCTCAGAGATTCTTTCCTCAGCTGTGTCCCCTCTACTAATGAGCCCATCAAAGATATTATTCATTTCTATTATAGTGTTCTTTATCTCTAGTATTTATTTTTGGTTGTTTCTTAGAATTTCCATCTCTGTGCTTATATTATCCATCTGTTCTTGCAAGTTTTCTCCTTTTTTCATTAAAGCCCTTAGCATATTAATCATAACTTTAAAAAATTCCTGGTCTGATAATTCCAACTGCCATATCTGACTCTGGTTCTGATACTTGATCAGTCCCTTCAAACTGTGTTTTTATCTTTTAGGATGCCTTGTAACTTTCTGTTGAAATGTGGTCATGATACACTAGGTAAAAGAAACTAGTAAATAGGCCTTTAATAATGTAGTGGTAAGATGGTGAGTGAGGATAGGGTTCCATAGTCCTATGATTAGTTCTCAGTCTTTTGGTGAACTTATGCCCCTGGACTGTTAACTTCACCAGTACATCTCAGTTTCGCTCTCTTAGGTGAGACAGGATGGCTGGAGGGGTATGGAGGTCTGTGTTTCCTTTCCCTCAGGTAGGTTAGGCTCTGATTGATATAGCACCAACAGATTAGGCTCTGGTAACATAGTTTCCACTGAGGGCAGGCCTTGTTAAGAACAGAATAATCTGGCACATTTTAAAATGGTTCCTTTTCCCTCCCCCTGCTGGAAGAGCAGGGGAATTTTCTCTGATATTCACTATGAGAACTTGTAGAGCTCCTGAAGGTAAAACTCACAAAATTGTGAGGGCCTCCCTATGACTGGGGTCCCCTAGAGATCTTCCCTCTTAGATATGTCCACTCTGAGCCTCTAGCAATTTGTCAATTATAAATTAGGGTTTCCTACCCTGGCACTGGTGCTGTGGAAGTTTCTGCTCTGATAAGTTGTGATTTTCTGTACTTGCTTGTTTGTCTGTAGAGTTTGTCAGAGCAGTTTGCCCTGTGACTTCACTTGTTTGATGGATCTAGGAAGTGTTGTTGATTTTTCAGTTTGTTTAGCTTTTTACTTGTTGTAAAGAGAGCAAGGGCTTTGAAGCTCCTTGCATGCTGGTCTGAAAACTGAAAGTTCCCTGCTGGGATGTTTAAATTGGTGAATGGACTGACCCTGGCAGAGAATGAAAAAGCTTCTGAGGCTAAAATTGGGTACGTGCATAGATAAAATGTGTTATACAAGTGGAAGAGGGAAAAAAAATGAGGTCCCACCTGGCACAAACACTGAGGTTTTTCTAGATGACTGAGGCTCCGGGGTTGTGACCTAGGATGTAAAATGGAGAGTACTAGTATGCCCTAGCTTCACTCATTTATTCCACATACTTAGGCACTGGGGGTACACTAATGAAAATATCTCTGTCTAAAGAGTGTAAAATCTATTGGACACTGTTGGTTGGCTACTCAGCTTCTAGACTCATGGCTTTCATCTATTTCTTCAGAGGTACCATCTTGCCTTCCAGATCAGAGCCTTTACTCTTTTTGCTCTGCCTGCTATGCTCTCCTTGCCTGCTTTTCTCCTTCACCTAGACAAGTCTCTCCTATCTAGAGCAGACACTGGTGGTTGCCTACACATCATCTAACCTTAATCTTCATCCTGATGTTTTAGTTATTTGCTCTTCTCCACACAACCATCTGCACCAGTGATAGAGACTACCTCCCCTGTCCAAGGGCAGATCCTGATTCATCTAAGTTAAACATGGAAATCTCATTTTCTTTTGTCAGTCACTAGTTTAGGAGAGTGTATTTGACACAATTGTGGTTGAGAAGGCATGAGAGGAAGCCTGTAGGAGGAGTTCTAGGAAAAGTTTCTCTGCTTCCAAGAAAGAGAGCTTTCTAGGAAAACTTTCTCTGCTTCCAAGAAAAATATCAGACTTTTTATTCCTTTTCACACAGCCATGTCTAGATGTGATGCCTGGAACTTCTGTAGCCATTTTACCAACTTGAGGATGAAGCACACATATGAAGTGAGGCAGAAGCAAGAGATCTACAGAGGAGTGGGACTGAGGAAATGTGAAGTGGGGAGACTGCCTCATTCCTGGACTTCATGATTTGTGAGATAAAAAATTTCTTTATTGTTAGATTAAGAGTTTCTGTTGATGTCAAAAGTACCATTATTGTATATCATTCTTCATCAAACAACTCAAAAGTCAATTCCTCAAGGAAGGCTGAACCCCACTCCCTTCAAATTAGTCCTATTCTCTTATTTTATGCTTTTGTATCTTCTTAGACTTTTCATCTATAGCATTTACCACAATTTGTAATTAATTACTTCTGTGATTACTTGATCAATGCCCGATATTACCACTAGACCATTAGCTCTATGAGGGCCCTTATGTCTGTCTTGCTCACCACTGTATTACCAATGCCTTGAATAGTGTCTGGCACACAGTAGGTGCTCATGAATATTGACAGATTAAATAGATGATTATACAAACATTTATGTAAAGCTCACTGGGAGCCAGAGGAAAGGGTGCTTAAGCCTGACTGGGAGAATCAGGGAAGGATTCACAAGAGAGGTGAAAGGAGGAAGATAAGTTTTCCTGGCATAAAAGGTGGTAGGGAAGAGTAGTCCAGACAGTTGGAAAAGTATGTGCAGAGACACAGAGGTATGTTCTAAGCCATTTAGTCTGAACAGATCACATTTTCATTGCAAGAACTTTTGGTTCAAATCTATCCTCAAAATGCTATTTAACATAAAAGGGTATTTTTGTTCATAAAGTGCCTCCTGTTTCTTAGCTTAAATTCTGAGCAGAGAAATTACCCTCAGTGTCACTCAGCTTTTCCATGTGTTTCCTTCTTTTGCATAAATTCCCTCTAATGAAACTCATTTATTTACCTTTTAATGGTCCATTAGGGGGAGAAATAGAGAACAACAAAGATACCTTGTGACATGTCATTCTGGTGACCTGTGAAGTTATTCTGATTAACCAGCCAAGAAGCTAATATTCTGCAAGTCAAATCGGAGAAATAGAACAGACAGTAAGAGTCCACGCTGCCAAATAGGGGTAAATTCTAATCCAAGTTGCATCAGATCTATTATGAGTTTGGAGGAAAGTCAAATCTTTAGACTATTATATCCAGGAAACCTAATCATCTTCGGTCAGCACCAGCTGCCGTAGCCCATAATATGTCGTGTCCTATATAACACTTCAGAAATTGTTGCAATGGCATCCAATCCTTTTGTCCCTTCTTTCCAGGGCAGAAATAATTTTTCAGCAGAGAAGGAAACAGCCAGTCCATGGGGCGCTGGTTTGGAATGTTGTCGTCTAGTGACAAAATACGATATGTAAGAAGTCTAGCTGATTTTGAATGTAAGCCACCGCTGATATGTTCAGGGTGTAACTGATTCCACAAACTAGGCCAATATCATTAGTTAATCATCATATCATGAGGCTTGTAATCTTGGTCATGATCACTAAATGTCTCCAGGAAAACAAGTAATGATTTCATCCATCATTTGTATACTTTCCACATGCAGATCTCCAATCCAGGTCTCTGTCCGGAGCTGTATGTATATATAGAGCCAACTGCCAAATGGACTAATCCAAGGACAATTCAAGTTCAGTCTGTTCAAAACTGGATTCATTGTCTTGCCCACAAGCTTTCTTCTGCTCTTGTGGTTTCTCTTCTTAAGCATGGAATCACTGTTAATCCATTTTTCTTAACTAGAAACCCAGCAGGCATCCTGGACATCTCATTCATTCTCTACATGCAGAGAGGCACTAAGTTCTCTAGATTTAGCCTTCTAAGTATCTCTCTATTCCCTCTCCCAGTATTCTGATTCAATCCTTCTTAATCTCTCACCTGGCTTCTTACAGTAAATAGATTTATAACCTCATAAGTGGATGTATAGCTTTTAGCCTTGCTCATTTACAATTTCCTCCACAACGTAGCCAGGCAGATCTTTAAAAAAATGAATATCTGACCAAGTCACTTTATTGTTTAAAAACCTTTAAATGGCTCCTCATTGCTTTCAAGATAAAATGTCAACTCTTTAGTGCAACATACATTTTGACATTTCATGACTTGGTCCCTATCTCCGTCTCCGGCATCATATATCTCTTTCCATCCTTATCTACCCTCTCCCTCTACAACCTCTGTTATTATAACTAATTATAGTTAACATCTATTGAGTGCTTGCCCTCAGCTAGGAAACCATGCTAAATGCTTTACATTAATATTTTCCAAACTTCTCTGCTGATGCCTATCACCTGGGATCTTTGCTCAAAATACAGTTTCTAGTTCTTAGCCCAGATCCACTGAGTCATAGTCTTCAGGGACTGAGTCTGGGAAGTTGTATTAAACACACACACACACACACACACACACACACACACACACACACACACACACACACACGACTCATCATCTGAGAAGTTTGGGGAAACACTGCTCTACATGAACTTTTACTTAATCCACAGAAAAATTTAATGAGATAAGAACTGTTATTAGTCTCATTTATAGACATAAATATGAGGCTTAAGGGAAGAAGTTATTTGTCCAAAGACACATAGTTAACTGATTATCATAATTACACTTTGAACCTAGGCATCCAATCCCAGGATTTACACCCCTGCTATGCTCTTCTCTCTCAGTGCATGCACTGTGATTCCTTTCAATTCTCTGTGCCTCTTCTGCCCTTTGACTTGGAAAGTCATTTTCCCATCTTTGCCAGGAAAACTGTTAATACTCATTCAATTTACACGGAAGCTTTCATTAACCTTCCCAGTATTGGTTGCCTTCCTATGAACGGTTCTGTTAACATAACACATCGTCATCTACATCCTTATCTGTTCCCCTACCAGACTATAAGCAGGCACATCCCAAGTCCTTCTATGTCTTTAGTCTAGCAGTGTGCCTGATATATACCAGGTATGTGATTAAATATCTGTCGAATGAATAAAAGTGTAACAGGTCACTTTAGTGTTGCAAGTGCTTGTGGTTTAGATGCTGTAAATGGATGGAGCTAGGGTTACTCCAGAAACTTATTTGTTTTCAGGTATTGAATGCAGCCTCTTCAAATCAAACCATGCCCCCATTGAACTTACCTGTTTTCATTCTAGGATTCTCTTAGGAGAGGTGGGACTGGGAAACCAACCCATTTCATTTGAAGTATAGAGGAATCAAACATGTGTGGTGTACTATAGTAGCCCTAGGCAAGACCAGATGATGGGAAAGGACAAAGAAGGCCCCAGAAAGGGACAGTGTTCCAAGAGAAAGAGGAGCCTGGGCAGGCGATGTGGACTTACTACCAGAGTTCAGAAAATAGAGGGGTGTGCTGACATAGGCCTAAGACACTTTTGATCCAGACTCCCAGTGCCATGGGCACACTATGAGTGTGAAACAAAAGTTAAAGCATGGATGGAAGTAGTGTTTTCACTCGGTCTTAAGGTGACAGGTAGAGCTCTACAGCGGTGGCAGTGATTAAGACTTTTGAAATAGGAGGCTTGGTTAGGTCCCAAAATGTACGGACTAAAAATCTATGTACTACCAGGATTTCAGCAAGAGGAAATGCTGAGACTCCCCTTTTCGGCAGAGGTAGGGAAGGGACTGGGCACAACCGGAGTGGAACTTTCATGGCCAGTGGTGACACCTGTGTTCCATCACTGGAGGCAAGGCAGTGGCCATATAAGAAGCCAAGACCAGCAGGTCAAGCTGTCCAGAGGTTAACAAACATCATGTCCACTTATGAGTGTTGCATGCATCTTGTTTCTACCTTTTCTAGTTATTAGTTGAACGCAAGGAGTGAGGAGAACTGATCCATGGACAGGGGTAAGCTATGCTGGCAGTCCTTGGGAGTATTTATTTGGGGCAAGAGCAACTTGGTGGGGGGTGGAACTAGATTTTCTTTTCATTTGGCACATTCTTGGATTTGGTATCATAATTTATGTATTAAAAGAAATGCTGAGATCACCAGGTTGGTGAGGTCTGGAAATTGGGGTCACGTAATTCTGTAATAAGAGTAAACAAAAGAGATCTTTGAAAATATGAAGGCTCTTCCCAAGCATGCTAAAGACAGCCATATGCAGTCATGAAAAATGAGACCCTCCAGGCAACAGAGCAGAAACATGTTTTGAGACAAGTTTTATTTGAAACACAACCTTTATTTGAAACAAAAGCTTTATTTAAAAGAAGCCTTACTTGAAGAAAAACTTTGATACAAAACTATTTGAAGGCATTCTGGAGACTCTCACAGATGGGCAAAAGAAATTAGATCGTATATGCAATTGGACAGAGGAGATGCTTTATTTGAAAAAGAGAGAGCATGGCTACAACATCTAAAAAGTTGGCACTGTATATGACTACAAAGAAAAGAGAACTCTTGTGTTAAAGAAATTAATGTGTTACTGACATGGCTCATGGCCTGTGAAGACAAATAACCTTGCCATATCTTATAAAATACACTCACTGGAATCTTATCGACAGGAGATTCAGTTTCTATTCCGGACACTCTGCCTTAAGATACGAAGCCTTGACATGACCACATCCCAGTCGGCATAAGCTCCTTCTAGATGGCGGGATATCTCAGTTCCTGCTTCATAGCTCCGTCGGCCATGAAGTAAGCGCCAGTTATCAAAGGTAATCACATCACCTAGACAAAAGATTTTTTTCAATATGAATATAATTCTGTGTGTAAATGATTTGCTGAGCTAGAAAATGTAAACTGCAAAATAGCATTGCTACTTGGTTCACATCAAGACACAATATGTTTATTTCTTTACATAAAACTGCACATTTGCTTTTTCATACAAATCAGGCCCACTGAATGGAGACTGCTTTAGACCTTTTGACATTTGAACTACAGAGCTTGGGGGGCGCTTGTAGATACTTTTATAATTCTTACTTAAAGTATTATCTCTGTATAAAACTTTTGAATTGTTCTTCCTGATGGTTACTTATCTCTTACTCAGAAGTGTTTTTTTTTTTAAATTGAAGTATAGTTGATTTATAATATTGTGTTAATTTCTGCTGTACAGCAAAGTGATTCAGTTATATATACATTCTTTTCCATTATGGTTTATTACAGGATATTGAATATAATTCCCTGTGATATATAGTAGGACCTTGTTGTTTATCCATTCTATATATAATAGTTTTCATCTGTTAACCCCAAATGTCCAATCCATCCCTTTCCCCAACCTTCTCCCCGTTGGCAACCACAAGTCTGTTCTCTATGTCTGTGAGTCTGTTTCATTTGTGTCATATTTTAGATTCCACATATAGGTTCATTTGTGTCATAATTTAGATTCCACATATAAGTGATATCATATGGTATTTGTTTTTCTCCTTCTGACTTAAGAAGTATTTATTTCTACTTTAACAGCTTCAAACAATTATAAGGATAGTGACATTCTTGGTTTGTCTTTCATGTTCTTAGTATTTTATGTACATAATTTTTATGCCTCATAAAAATCTTGAAAGGAGAGTATTATATCATATTTTCATAAATGAGAAAACTCTGCTCTGAGCAGTTGAGGCACTTGCCAGGAGATACACTGCCATTGAATGGTGAAGCTTGAATTCCAACTCCTATTTTGGGGGTATTTTTCTCCCATGGTATTTCCATTTTACATGTTACTGCTCTTAAACTCAACTTGGTGTTGACTTCATAGCAGCAGATTTATGGAGATTTCTAGTATTACCTTATTGTACCAAAGATCAATTCAAAAAATAATCACACATGAAAAGTATCTCCACTTGGCCCAATCAGCAGGAGGGAGAAATTATGCTTTTTATTTTAGATATCAAAAGCCTCAAGTTTGATGTCACTTCATTGAGTAGAGATAGTCCAGAAAAACCATAGTGCTTTCTGCTCCTTTATCCAAGTGGCTGGAATACTTCAAGTACTTCTTTATTTCACGTAGCACCATGTTTGCCAGATCAGATAAGCGTAATGAGTAAACCCTACTCATGTACTTTAGAGTGAGGCTCATGGAGATAATTTTGTTTATTTACCAAGATAGAAAAATTAAGTACAGATTTCAGTTTGTATTGATTGGCTATCAGAATAGAAAATATAAGTCATCAGTCTTCATATCAGACATGAGATTTTATTTGGTCTGTAGCTTGTCTTTCAATATTTATGCTTTAGGTTAGAGGTTATTAAATTTTGGTGTGCTTAAGGATTACCTAGGAACTTATTAAAATGAGTACTTTAAAGTCTGGAGAGTCAATTTAGAGGAAGGGTAGGGGCCAGGAGTCTGCTATTTAAGCAAGTTGGCTGCTCACCAAGACTCTGATGTTAGTGTTCCACATGCCATGTTTGAGAAACACTGCTCTAGATATTGTGCTAAATGGTTAAGGTTGAAGAAAATCCATTCTTTCAGTTGCCTGAGAAAATGTGTTCACTGACCTGGATTCATCTTGAAAGTAAACTTGAATTCTTTACAATTCATGAGGTCAACAAACTCCTTCAGAGCAGCATAAAAAGGCTGAACTCTTTCAACAGGTATGTCAAATATTGTGTCTCTAGTTGCATTATTGAAGTTGATGCGAACCACTTGGCCTTTATCGTCTAATCTATTTTTCAAAGAGAAAAAGTTAAAATATAGAAGTCATGAAGTATCTTTTTACATTTGTAAGGGTCATTTCATCTTGGAAGATATTTCTGAAATACAATATTAAAGAATCCAAACACATGTACAGAAGATATTAAGGTATCTGTGGTACAATGTATTCATTTGTTTTTTTTCACATATTCATTTAGCAAGAATTT
The DNA here is from genome assembly GCF_965194805.1 of Balaenoptera borealis. Taxonomy (NCBI): domain Eukaryota; kingdom Metazoa; phylum Chordata; class Mammalia; order Artiodactyla; family Balaenopteridae; genus Balaenoptera; species Balaenoptera borealis. Next base: position 31,677,595 of record NC_138868.1, read on the forward strand.
TTTGAAATCTTACTACATAAGTGCCAGAATTGATTCAAATTAATTTAAAATAAATGTTTCTGAGAAATTCCAGTTAAAATTTGTTTGTTTAGGAAAATAAATTCATTCTTTATTCTTTAAAACAGTAGCTTTTACATATTATTAACATATTTTACATATGTTTGTAGCTTTTTACAAACAGTAGCTTTTACATATTTACATTTTACATATTTTACATATTAAAATATTTTTATGTTACAGTTCATAGGTCAATCACTTTATATGTTTCATCTATGGAGGTTTTAAATATGATTTTACTGGAACAATATTGGGAAGAAAAATTTGTTTTTTAAAAATTGGAAATACTCTGTTCTATTTCAACCCCTAGTTTATAGATGGGGAAACCGAGGCACAGAAAAAGAAGAGTCTAGCCTGAGGCACATTCTTTCTTTCGATCTTTCCATCTATACTATGTATCTTAGTGTATAGGCTTCTAGAAGACTGATACTGAATCTCATTTAATGTTGTATTCCCAGCAATTAACATAGATCCTGGATATAACAGGCAGTTATTAAATATTTGTTGCATATGTAACTTTGTATATATTTTTTCAGTACATTTAGAGAGTACCAAGGTCTTTTTAGTACCTTGGGAGATCCTAATATTGTGATCTCTATATTCTTTCCTAGAATATAAATCATGATCATGACAATGTAACATAATACTGTTTTCAATGTAACAAATGATAACATTATTTCTAAATTTAAGTTTGCTGGTTATAATTAGCAAGGCATGACCATTTAGACACAGAGACAAAAGGAAGAGACAAAATTTTTTTTTAGCTTATTCAGAAGGTGGACTTTTATCCAGTTCTAAAACATCAACCAACTTTACCTTTTCTTTAGGTACAGGAGGGATGGATAAAAACTGAAGGTGGGCAAGGATGGTGACAAAGTGCCAAGAATTACTCCTGCGCCAGCTTAGGAGGTGGTAATGTGAACCAACAGCTGACTGATGGGTCAAACTGAACAGACTGTCACGTTCCAGGGGTTGGTGACACTGATTTGGGGTCTAGATTACACTTAGCTGGCTGCTCACACAGAGTGAACCATTATCAACAAGCTAGGTTATGGGAGGACGGATGCAATGGCCTGTGGTATACAAAGTATGGCTATCTGGGCCCCTGTGCTTTGTGCCTCAGATTAATAGTCAATCCTCTGAGCCAATGGCAAATGTAATGATAAACTCTAAGAAATAGTGATTAGCAGCAACTCTTTGCTTATTGAATAGTGACTGAAAACTACCTATTGAACCATATAGGGGAAGAATGTAAGAAAGGAACAGGTTTTCAAAAAAGGCTCTTAGAACTTGAATTTATATACATTGATAAAATACAAATATGACTGAATAGGCAGTGAAGGGCCCTCCCCTGTTGCTGCATCTTCTCCACATAGATAAAGGATACTCTGTGGCCTGCAGGTCGTGGCTTTATGAACAAAGAATCAAGGAAGAGGTCAGTCAGCAGAAGAGACTGTGGACCTCTGGGTTTGAGGGGTACAAAGGACAGTGCTTGGCCTTTCAATTGCCCCATTAGTGTTCATACTGCTGGTTTCAGACCTCTTTCACAGTTTCTGAGGGCATTTTGCCCTTTCATCTTATCTTTAAAATTCTAGCCTGACTGTTCCTGACCCACATTCCCTCCTCCCCCCCTGCATTATGTTCCGTACATATACCAATGACACCCTTTGTGTCATCCTCCGTGATACTGACAAGTATGTCACATCTTTGAAACTTCTTGGGGTCTTCCATCCCAGCCACTCTGGTGATGCTTCTTTTTCCACTAACACCGTAATTCTTGCATGGGAATGGTTATGCTAGTTATGAGCTCTCTCTTTTAGAGTCCATGTATGTATCCTCACATATCTTTGAAAGGAACTTCGTGATTCGTTAATCTCATGAAATCAGAATTGTGTGTCCCGTGGTTCATTGTATTAAGTTTTCATTTCCCAGAGTTCACACATGTGGGCAAAAATAAGCAATTTCTCTGTGTGTGTACGTGTGTGTAACACAGCCTCTGTCTCTTTTTCACCTGGTATCTACCTTCTATATGAGAAAATAAGAAACAAATTTGTTATTTAGCATTCTCAGTAATGACCTAAGGAGAAAGAGAAAGTAAATTTAGTTATGAGGTCTAGAAAAGATGTTATCCTGAGGATTGAAGAATGTTAGAGGAGATGAGTGGCTGGCATCTTGAAGATCAACCTAAAATGCAAAATTGAATCTTAGTAAGCAGGATATGCTGTGTGCAAAAACAGAATGAAAGGAAGGTTTTGATGTAGGATTATATGCTGAGGAAGGGTAAAAAGCCCCCAAAGATGAGGAATAACCAGCTATGTATTAGCTATGCATAAAGGACAAGCATTTAAACATAAACAAGCTACATGGTGACTGCAAATTAGTAAAAGCAAAACATCATCAGTGATGCCAATAATAGAACCCAAGGAAAAGACGGTAGAATCATCTCCTACAATCCAAGTGGATGCTGTGGATACGCCTCGTTAGTTAAAATATTATTTCTCATTGAGAGATGTGATGTGAATTTGTTGTGAGAATATCATTATGGTCTTGCCCACCACATCACATTTTATGCAAGAAAAATTTATTTCAGACTTTAAAAGCATCTCAAATCTTGCAAACAGATTATGTTCCCTCCTTGCTTTGGTCTTTAGAAACTCAGAGCTGAAATTAAAATCTATCACCAGTAAATGTGTTGGATTATGAAAATTATGGCTAGGTAAAATTTATTCTGCCCTTTCTGATCCAGGCACTCTGACAGGGCTGTCTGTATATTATCTATCTCTATAATTCCCACTACAATTGTCATGTGGTAGGTATTAATATCACTCCTTTTTTTTTTTTTTTACTGACAATTACTCCTTTTCGTGGCTTAGCAAGAATAAGTCACTTGACCAACAACTCACAGATAAAAAGAGGAGTTGTGTTCATGTGACTGAATTTGTAACCAGTAGGATGCAACACTATAGCTTAATCTCACTATTATTTTCATCCTAGTTACTTTGTTTTTTATTGTACTGCATGATACTTAACTTTCTCAACAGCCTCCAAGATCTTTTTGTACTAGATAGGACATAAGCATCTCAAAAGACTTAAAAGATTTGACCACCAGGAAAATTAACCCAAACACTCAGGGGACCAAGGCCCTTGATTAACTGAAAACTCTCTTTGTTTCATCTCCTGTTGTTAAAAATACATTTTAAGTGAATTAATGTTAACCACTTGATATTCTCTAGGGATATCCCTTAGACCTTGATAATGGCCAAATTCTGGAATTTTATTGCAAAAAATAACAAAAGCAAATTATGATGATAGATATTCAGTTAATCTCACTCAAGGAGACCTTCAAGATGGCGGAAGAGTAAGACGTGGAGATCACCTTCCTCCCCACAAATACATCAGAAATACATCTACATTTGGAACAGCTCCTACAGAACACCTACTGAACGCTGGCAAAAGACCTCGGACTTCCCAAAAGGCAAGAAACTCCCCACGTACCTGGGTAGGGCAAAAGAAAAAAGAAATAACAGAGACAAAAGAATAGGGACGGGACCTGCACCAGTGGGAGGGAGCTGTGAAGGAGGAAAGGTTTCCACACACTGGGAAGCCCCTTCACGGGCGGAGACTGTGGGTGGCGGAGGGGGGAAGCTTCAGAGCCACGGAGGAGAGCGCAGCCACAGGGGTGCGGAGGGCAAAGCGGAGAGATTCCCGCACGGAGGCTCGGTGCTGAGTAGCACTCACCAGCCCGAGAGGCTTGTCTGCTCACCCGCCGGGGCGGGCGGGGGCTGGGAGCTGAGGCTCTGGCTTTGGAGGTTGGATCCCAGGGAGAGGACTGGGGTTGGCGGCGTGAACACAGCCTGAAGGGGCTAGTGCACCACAGCTAGCCGGGAGGGAGTCCGGGAAAAGGTCTGGAGCTGCCAAAGAGGTAAGAGACTTTTTCTTGCCTCTTTGTTTCGTGGCGCACAAGGAGAGGGGATTCAGAGCGCCGCCTAAACGAGCTCCAGAGATGGGCGCGAGCCGCAGCGATCAGCGCGGACCCCAGAGACGGGCATGAGACGCTAAGGCTGCTGCTGCCGCCACCAAGAAGCCTGTGTGGAGCACAGGTCACTCTCCACACCGCCCCTCCCGGGAGCCTGTGCAGCCCGCCACTGCCAGGGTCCCGTGATCCAGGGACAACTTCCCCGGGAGAACGCACGGCCTGCCTCAGGCTGCTGCAACGTCACGCTGGCCTCCGCCGCCGCAGGCTCGCCCTGCATCCGTACCCCTCTCTCCCCCCGGCCTGGGTGAGCCAGAGCCCCCGAAGCAGCTGCTCCTTTAACCCCGTCCTGTCTGGGTGAAGAACAGACGCCCTCAGGCGACCTACATGCAGAGACAGGGCCAAATCCAAAGCTGAACCCCAGGAGCTGTGCGAACAAAGAAGAGAAAGGGAAATCTCTCCCAGCAGCCTCAGGAGCAGCGGGTTAAATATCCACAATCAACTTGATGTACCTGCATCTGTGGAATACCTGAATAGACAATGAATCATCCCCAAATTTAGGCAGTGGACTTTGGGAGCAACGAGATAGATATATATATATATATATATTTTTTTTTTTTTTTTTCCTTTTTCTCTTTTTGTGACTGTGTATGTGTAGGCTTCTGTGTGTGATTTTGTCTTATAGCTTTGATTTGACCATTTGTCCAAGGCTTCTGTCTGTCCGTTGTTTTTTTTTTAGTATAGTTTTTAGCACTTGTTATCATTGGTATATTTGTTTTTTCATTTGGTTGCTCTCTTTTTTTATTACTTTTTAATTATTTTATTTTTAATAATTATTTCTTCTTTTAATAACATTATTTTATTTTATTTATTTTTTCCTATCTTTCTTTCTTTTTTTCTTCCTTTACTTCTGAGCTGAGAAGGTGGGAGAGCTGAGGTCAGGACATTGGTCCACTAGAGACCTCCTGGCTCCATGTAATATCAAATGGCGAAAGCTCTCCCAGAGATCTCCATCTCAACGCTAAGACCCAGCTCCACGCAACAAACAGCAAGCTACAGTGCTGGACATCCTATGCCAAAAAACTAGCAAGACAGGAACACAATCTCACCCATTAGCAGAGAGGCTGCCTAAAATCATAATAAGGTCACAGACACCCCAAAACACACCACTGGACGTGGACCTGCCCACCAGAAAGACAAATTCAGCCTCAAACACCAGAACACAGGCACTAGTCCCTTCCACCAGGAAGCCTACACAAACCACTGAGCCAACACTAGCCACTGGGGGCAGACACCACAAACAAGAGGATCTATGAACCTGCAGGCTGTGAAAAGGAGACCACAAACACAGTAAGTTAAGCAAAATGAGAAGACAAAGAAACACACAACAGATGAAGGAGCAAGGTAAAAAGCCACCAGACCAAACACATGAAGAGGAAATAGGCAGTCTACTTGAAAAAGAATTCAGAGTATTGATAGTAAATGTGATCCAAAATCTTGGAAATAGAATGGAGAAAATACAAGAAACGTTTAACAAGGACCTAGAAGAACTAAAGAGCAAACAAACAATGATGAACAACACAAATGAAATTAAAAATGCTCTAGAAGGAAACAGTAGCAGAATAACTGAGGCAGAATAACGGATAACTGACCTGGAAGATAAAATAAGGGAAATAACTACTGCAGAGCAGAATAAAGACAAAAGAATAAAAACAATTGAGGACAGTCTCAGAGACCTCTGGGACAACATTAAACTCACCAACATTCGAATTATAGGGGTCCCAGAAGAAGAAGAGAAAAAGAAAAGGATTGAGAAAATACTTGAAGAGATTATAGTTGAAGACTACCCTAATATGGGAAAGGAAATAGTTAATCAAGTCCAGAAAGCACAGAGAGTCAAATACAGGATAAATCCAAGCAGAAACACGCCAAGACACATATTAATCAAACCATCAAAAATTAAATACAAAGAAAAAATACTAAAAGCAGCAAGGGAAAAACAACAAATAACACACAAGGGAATCCCCATCAGGTTAACAGCTGATCCTTCAGCAAAAACTCTGCAAGCCTGAAGGGAGTGGCAGGACATATTTAAAGTGATGAAAGGGAAAACCTACAACCAAGGTTACTCTACCCAGCAAGGATCTCATTCAGATTTGACAGAGAAAGTAAAACATTTACAGACAAGCAAAAGCTAAGAGAATTCAGCACCACCAAACCAGCTTTACAACAAATGCTAAAGGAACTTCTCTAGGCAGGAAACACAAGAGAAGGAAAAGACCTACAATAACAAACCCAAATGAATTAAGAAAATGGTACTAGGAACATACATATCGATAATTACCTTAAATGTAAAGGGATTAAACGCTTCCCCAAAAGACATAGACTGGCTGAATGGATACAAAAACAAGGCCCATATATATGCTGTCTACAGGAGACCCACTTCAGACCTAGGGACACATACAGACTGAAAGTGAGGGGATGGAAAAAGATATTCCATGCAAATGGAAATCAAAAGAAAGCTGGAGTAGCAATTCTCATATCAGACACAGGAGACTTTAAAATAAAGACTATTGCAAGAGACAAAGAAGGACACTACATGATGATCAAGGGATCAAGCCAAGAAGAAGTTATAACAATTGTAAATATTTATGCACCCAACAAAGGAGCACCTCAATATATAAGGCAAATGCTAATAGCCACAAAAGGGGAAATTGACAGTAACAGAATCATAGTAGGAGACTTTAACACCCCACTTCACAAATGGACAGATCATCTAAAATGAAAATAAATAAGGAAACACAAGCTTTAAGTGATACATTAAACAAGATGCACTTAATTGATATTTATAAGACATTCTATCCCAAAATAACAGCATACACTTTCTTTTCAAGTGCTCAAGGAACATTCTCCAGGATAGATCATAACTTGGGTCACAAATCAAGCCTTGGTAAATTTAAGAAAATTGAAATCATATCAATTATCATTTCCAACCACAACGCTATGAGACTAGATATCAATTACAGGAAAAAAAATCTGCAAAATATACAAACACATGGAGACTAAACAATACACTACTAAATAACCAAGAGATCACTGAAGAAATCAAAGAAGAAATACAAAAATACCTAGAAACAAATGACAATGAAAACACGACAACCCAAAACCCATGGGATGCAGCAAAAGCAGTTCTATGAGGGAAGTTTATAGCAACACAATCCTACCACAAGAAACAAGAAACATCTCAAAGTAACAACCTAACCTTACACTTAAAGCAATTAGAGAAAGAAGAACACAAAAACCCCAAAGTTAGCAGAAGGAAAGAAATCATAAAAATCAGATCGGAAATAAATGAAAAAGAAATGAAGAAAACAGTAGCAAAGATCAATAAAACTAAAAGCTGGTTCTTTGAGAAAATAAACAAAATTGATAAACCATTAGGCAGACTCATCAAGAACAAAAAGGGAGAAGACTCAAATCAATAGAATTAGAAATGAAAAAGGAGAAGTAACAACTGACACTGCAGAAATACAAAGGGTCATGAGGGATTACTACAAGCAATTATATGCCAGTAAAATGGACAGCCTGGAAGAAATGGACAAATTCTTAGAAAAGCACAACCTTCAGAGACTGAACCAGGAAGAAATAGAAAATATAAACAGACCAATCACAAGCAGTGAAATTGAGACTGTGATTAAAAATCTTCCAACAAACAGCCAAGGACCAGATGGCTTCACAGGTGAATGCTATCAAACATTTAGAGAAGAGCTAACACCTATCCTTCTCAAACTCTTCCAAAATATAGCAGAGGGAAGAACACTCCCACACTCATTCTATGAGGCCACCATCACCCTGATACCAAAACCAGACAAAGATGTCACAAAGAAAGAAAACTACAGGCCAATATCACTGATGAACATAGATGCAAAAATCCTCAACAAAATACTAGCAAACACCCAATTGGGCGGTTGGGATTGACATGTATACACTGATGTGTATAAAATTGATGACTAATAAGAACCTGCAGTATAAACAAACAAACAAACAAAACAACTAATACTAAACTTTCATTGGGTTATTTGTATGGACATATGTTAATATAAATGTTTCAGACATTACATGAAATTTCTAAAAATCTTATATGTTCTGGTATAATGTTATGTCATAATCCTAGTTATTACTTTAAAATGTATATCTCAGAAATAACTAATTTTCTTGTCAACTGCATTATTATGAACTTTCATCAAATCTTTAACCGTGGTCATTTTTTTTTTTTTTTTAAGAGGGAAACTTTTTTTTTTTTTTTTTTTTTTTTATTTTTGGCTGTGTTGGGTCTTCATTTCTGTGAGGGCTTTCTCTAGTTGCAGCAAGCAGGGGCCACTCTTCATCGCAGTGCGCGGGCCTCTCACTATCGTGGCCTCTCTTGTTGTAGAGCACAGGCTCCAGATGCGCAGGCTCAGTAGTTGTGGCTCACGGGCCTAGTTGCTCCGTGGCATGTGGGATCTTCCCAGACCAGGGCTCGAACCCGTGTCCCCTGCATTGGCAAGCAGATTCTCAACCACTGCGCCACCAGGGAAGCCCCAACCGTGGTCATTTTTAAGTCTTTTGTCATTTACAGACAGTTCTGGATGTACTCTGATGCTTTTGCAAATATGTTCCTATAAAAGGGTTTCATCTTCAAGAAATTCATGGAAAAGACTCTGACAAGTACAGGTTTCTGGTAACTGACTGTACTGCTGAACTGAATGAATAAGCATTTTCAGAACTCTAATGAAAAACTGATGAACTCATAAAAGTGCTAACAAAAGATCAAGATAAAATAAAAATTAATTACATGGGACTGAGTGAACTGATGAGGATGAGTATAATTTTTGTGACTTTCTGTTTGAATTAAAAAAAAAAATCCCACAAGGACTCAGAGGCAAAGAATATACAAATCAATTTTCACTGCAAAGTAAAGGAACTGTTACAGTGGAGGATTACTGGACTGAATGTCAATATTATGACATAGTATGAGTGTGTTTCATTTTTGGTAATTGCAATCATTGTTGCTTTTGTTGTGGTCATCCATGTACAATGCTTGGTGTCAGTCTATTTATCTCTTGTAAAAATAAAATACAGTGTGTGTGTGTGAAAAAAAAATACTAGCAAACAGAATCCAACAACACATTAAAAGGATCATACACCATGATCAAGTGGGGTTTATCACAGGAATGCAAGGTTTCTTCAATATATGCAAATCAATCAATGTGATAAACCATATTAACAAACTGAAGGAGAAAAACCATATGATCATCTCAATAGATGGAGGAAAATCTTTCAACAAAATTCAATACCCATTTATGATAAAAACCCTCCAGCAAGTAAGCATAGAGGAAGTTACCTCAACATAATAAAGGCCATATATGACAAACTCACAGCCAACATCGTTCTTAATGGTGAAAAACTGAAACCATTTCCCCTAAGATCAGGAACAAGACAAGGTTGCCCACTCTCACCACTATTATTCAACATAGTTTTGGAAGTTTTAGCCACAACAATCAGAGAAGAAAAAGAAATAAAAGGAATCTAAACTGGAAAAGAAGAAATAAAGTTGTCACTGTTTGCAGATGACATGACACCATACATAGAGAATCCTAAAGATGGTACCAGAAAACTAGTAGAGGTAATCAATGAATTTGGTAAAACAGCAGGATACAACATTAATGCACAGAAATCTCCTGCATTCCTATACACTAATGATGAAAAATCTGAGAGAGAAATTAAGGTAACACTCCCATTTACCATTGCAACAAAAAGAATAAAATACCTGGAATAAACCTACCTAAGGAGACAAAAGACCTGTATGCAGAAAACTATAAGACACTGATGAAAGAAATTAAAGATGATACAAACAGATGGAGAGATATACCGTATTCTTGGAATGGAAGAATCAAAGTTGTGAAAATGACTATACTACCCAAAGCAATCTACAGATTCAATGCAATCCCTATCAAACTACCAATGGCATTTTTCACAGAACTAGAACAAAAAATTTCACAATTTGTATGGAAACACAAAAGACCCTGAATAGACAAAGCAATATTGAAAAAGAAAAGCGGAGCTGGAGGAATCAGGCTCCCTGATTTCAGACTACAGTACAAAGCTACAGTCATCAAGACAGTATGGTACTGGCACAAAAACAGAAATATAGATCAATGGAACAGGATAGAAAGCCCAGAGATAAACCCATGCACATATGGTCACCTTATTTTTGATAAAGCAGGCAAAATATACAATGGAGAAAAGACAGCCTCTTTAATAAGTGGTGCTGGGAAAACTGGACAGCTATATGTAAAAGAGTGAAATTAGAACATTCCCTACACCATACAGAAAAATACACTCAAAATGGATTAAAGACCTAAATGTAAGGCTAGACACTGTAAAACTGTTAGAGGAAAACATAGGCAGAACACTCTATGACATAAATCACAGCAAGATCCTTTTGGACCCACCTCCTAGAGAAATGGGAATGAAAACAAAAATAAACAAATGGGACCTAATGAAACTTCAAAGCTTTTGCACAGCAAAGGAAACCATAAACAAGATGAAAAGACAACCGTCAGAATGGGAGAAAATATTTGCAAACGAAGCAACTGACAAAGGATTAATCTCCAAAATACACAAGCAGCTCAGGCAGCTCAATATCAAAAAAACAAACAACCCAGTCCAAAAATGGGCAGAAGGCCTAAATAGACTTTTCTCCAAAGAAGATATACGGATTACCCACAAACATATGAAAGGATGCTCAACATCACAAATCATGAGAGGAAAGCAAGTCAAAACTACAATGAGGTATCACCTCACACCAGTCAGAATGGCCATCATCAAAAAATCTACAAACAATAAACGCTGGAGAGGGTGTGGAGAAAAGGGAACCCTCTTGCGCTGTTGGTGGGAATGTAAATTGATATAGCCACTATGGAGAACAGTATGGAGGTTCCTTAAAAAACTAAAACTAGAACTACCATATGACCCAGCAATCCCACTACTGGGCATACACCCTGAGAAAACCATAATTCAAAAAGAGTCATGTACCACAATATTCATTGCAGCTCTATTTACAATAGCCAGGACATGGAAGCAACCTAAGTGTCCACTGACAGATGAATGGATAAAGAAGATGTGGCCATATATACAATGGAATATTAGTCAGCCATAAAAAGAAACAAAATTGAGTTATTTGTAGTGAGGTGGATGGATCTAGAGTTTGTCATACAGAGTGAACTAAGTCAGAAAGAGAAAAACAAATACCGTATGCTAACACATATATATGGAATCTAAAAAAAAAAAACAGTTTCTGAAGAACCTAGGGGCAGGACAGGAATAAAGATGCAGACGTAGACAATGGACTTGAGGACATGAGAAGGGGAATGGCAAGCTGGGACGAAGTGAGAGAGTGGTATGGACTTATCTATACTACCAAATGTAAAATAGATAGCTAGTGGGAAGCAGCTGCATAGTACAGGTAGATCAGCTTGGTGCTTTGTGAGCACATAGAGGGGTGGGATAGGGGGGAGGGAGGGAAACACAAGAGGGAGGAGATATGGGGATATATATATATATATGTATAGCTGATTCACTTTGTAATAAAGCAGAAACTAATACACCATTGTAAAGCAATTATACTGCAGTAAAGCTGTTAAAAAAAAAATCTCACTCAATAGCTAAGTTTTTTTTCTTTTTTTTTTGTTTTTTTGCCTCTGTTCTCTAGCCCTGAAGAATCTGCAACCATATTGTGTCACAACAAAATGGTAATTTGTCATGGGGTTTTAAGGTAACTTTTTTTTAATTGTTGTATTTAGCCCATTTATATTTAATGTCATTATTGATAAGGTCATGTTTAAATCTACAATCTTACCATTTATTTTCTCTTTTTTTCTTGAATTTTATTATATTTTATTTTTTATAAAGCAGGTTCTTATTAGTTATCCATCTTATACATATTAGTGTATGTATATCAATCCCAATACCCCAATTCATCCCACCACCACTCCCCCACCCCCCTGCTTTTCCCTCTTTGTGTCCATACGTTTGTCCTCTACATCTGTGTCTCATTTCTGCGTTGCAAACTGGTTCAGCTGTACCATTTATTTAGATTCCACATATATGCTTTAATATATGGTATTTGTTTTTCTCTTTCTGACTTACTTCACTCTGTGCAAAAGCTTTTAAGTTTCATTTGTTCCCATTTGTTATTTTTGTTTTTATTTCCATTACTCCAGTGGGTAGGTCAGAAAAGATCTTGCTGTGATTTATGTCAAAGAGTGTTCTTCCTATGTTTTCCTCTAAGAGTTTTATAGTGTCCGGTCTTACATTTTGGTCTTTAATCCATTTTGAGCTTATTTTTGTGTATGGTGTTAGGGAGTGTTCCAATTTCATTCTTTTACATGTAGCTGTCCAGTTTTCCCAGCACCACTTATTGAAGAGACTCTCTTTTCTCCATTATATATCCTTGCCTCCTTTGTCATAGTTTAGTTGACCATAGGTGCGTGGGTTTATCTCTTGGGTCTCTATCCTGTTCCATTGATCCATATTTCTGTTTTTGTGCCAGTACCATACTGTCTTGACTACTGCAGCTTTGTAGTAAAGTCTGAAGTCAGAGAGTCTGATTCCTCCAGCTCCGTTTATTTCCCTAAAGACTGCTTTGGCTTTTCGGGTCATTTGTGTCTCCACACAAATTTTAAGATTTTTTGTTCTAGTTCTGTAAAAAATGCCATTGGTAATTTAATAGGGATTGCATTGAATCTGTAGATTGCTTTGGGTAGTATAATCATTTTCACAATATTGTTTTTTCCAATCCAAGAACATGGTATATCTCTCCATCAGTTTGTGTCATCTTTGATTTCTTTCATCAGTGTCTTATAGTTTTCTGAGTACAGGTCTTTTACCTTAATAGGTAGGTTTATTCCTAGGTATTTTATTCTCTTTTTGCAATGGTGAATGGGATTGTTTCCTTAATTTCTCCCTCTGATCTTTCGTTGTTAGTGTATAGGATTGCAAGAGATTTCTGTGCATTAATTTTGTATCCTGCAAATTTACCAAATTCATTGATTAGCTGTAGTGGTTTTCTGGTGGCATCTTTAGGATTATCGATGTATAGTATCATGTCACCTGCAAACAGTGACAGTTTTACTTCTTCTTTTCCAATTTGTATTTCTTTTTTTTCTTTTTCTTCTCTGATTGCCATGGCTAGGACTTCCAAAACTATGTTGAATAATAGTGGCAAGAGTGGACATCCTTGTTTTGTTCCTGATCTAGAGAAATGCTTTCAGTTTTTCATAATTGAGAATGATGTTTGCTGTGGGTTTGTCATATATGGCCTTTATTATGTTGAGGCAGGTTCCCACTGTTTGCCCACTTTCTGGAGAGTTTTTATCATAAATGGGTGTTGAATTTTGTCAAAAGCTTTTATTGCATCTATTGAGATGATCATATGGTTTTTATTCTTCAAGTTGTTAATATGGCGTATCACATTGATTGATTTGTGTATATTGAAGAATCCTTGCATCTGTGGTTTAAATTCCACTTGGTCATGGTGTATGATTCTTTTAATGTGTTGTTCGATTCTGTTTGCTAGTATTTTGTTGAGGATTTTTGCATGTATATTTATGAGTGATATTGGTCTGTAATTTTCTTTTTTTGTAGTATCTTTGTTTGGTTTTGGTATCAGGGTGATTATGGCCTCATAGAATGAGTTTGGGAGTGTTCCTTCCTCTGCAATTTTTTGGAAGAGTTTGAGGAGGATGGGTGTTGGCTCTTCTCTAAATGTGTGATAGAATTCTCCTGTGAAGCTATCTGGTCCGGGGCTTTTGTTTGTTGGAAGATTTTTAATCACAGTTTCAATTTCATTACTTGTGATTGGTCTCTTCCTATTTTCTCTTTCTTCCTGGTTCAGTATTGTAAGGTTATACCTTTCTAAGAATTTGTCCAGTTCTTCCAGGTTGTCCATTTTATTGGCATAGAGTTTCTTTTAGTAGTCTCTTATGATGCTTTGTATTTCTGTGCATTGAATATCTTTTTCCACCCCCTCACTTTCAGTGTGTACGTGTCCCTAGGTCTGAAGTGGGTCTCTTGTAGACAGCATGTATATGTGTCTTGTTTTTGTGTCCTTTCAGCTAGCCTGTGTCTTTTGGTTGGAGCATTTAATGTATTCACATTTAAGGTAATTATTGATATCTCTGTTCCTATTACCCTTTTCTTAATTGTTTCATTTTTGTTTTTGTAGGTCCTTTTCTCCTCTTGTATTTCCCACTTAGAAAAGTTCCTTTAGCATTTGTTGTAGAGCTGCTTTGATGCTGCTGAATTCTCTTAGCTTTTGCTTGTCTGTAAAGCTTTTGATTTCTCCATCGAATCTGAATGAGTTCCTTGCTGGATAGAATAATCTTGGTTGTACGTTCTTTCCTTTCATCACTTTAAATATATCATGCCACTCCCTTCTGGCTTGTAGAGTTTCTGCTGAAAAATCAGCTGTTAATCTTATGGGAGTTCCCTTGTATGTTATTTGTCATTTTTCCCTTTTTGCATTTAATAATTTTTCTTTGTCTTTAATTTTCGTCAATTTGTTTACTATGAGTCTCAGTGTGTTTCTCCTTGGGTTTTCCTGCCTGGGACTCTGTGCTTCCTGAACTTGGGTGGCTATTTCCTTTCCCATGTTAGGGAAGTTATTGACTACAATCTCTTTAAATATTCTCTCAGGTCCTTTCTCTCTCTGTTCTCCTTCTGGAACCCCTATAATGTGAATGTTGGTGTGTTTAATGTTGTCCCAGAGATCCCTTATGTTGTCTTCATTTCTTTTCATTTTTTTTTTTTTTTCTGTTTTGCAACAGTGGATTCCATATTTCTGTCTTCCAGGTCACTTATATGTTGTTCTGCCTCAGTTATTCTGCTATTGATTCCTTCTAGTGTATTTTTCATTGCAGTTATTTTATTGTTCATCTCTGTTTGTTTGTTCTTTAATTTTTCTAGGTGTTTCTTCTTTAATTCTTGTAGGTCTTTGTTAAACATTTCTTGCATCTTCTCGATCTTTGCCTCCATTCTTTTTCTGAGGTCCTGGATCATCTTCACTATCATTATTCTGAATTCTTCTTCTGGAAGTTCCCCTATCTCCACTTACTTTAGTTGTTTTTCTGGGGTTTTAGCTTGTTCCTTCATCTGGTACATAATCGTCTGCCTTTTCATTTGGTCTATCTTTCTTTGAATGTGGTTTTTGTTTCACAGGCTGCAGGATTATAGTTCTTCTTGTTTCTGCTGTCTGCCCTCTAAGTTAACTTTTAAACAGTGAAAGCTGTCCTGTTAAAACTGGGAATCCCAGGAGCTATTTTATCTTTTTCCCACCCCAATGACCTACCTCTCAGGGTACGTTATTCTGAACTAGGATTTATTTTTGACATCTGTCTTTCTCTCACACCGTCATTCAATCTGTCATGAAAATATGCTGTTTCAATATGCAAAATATATCCCCAAGTAGACCCTTCTCCATACTGCTGCTATCGCCACCTGGACCACTCATGTTCAAGTTACCCTCATCTCTGACCTCTGGTCCTGTAGGAGCTTCCAACCTGGTCTTCCTGCTCGTGCCCTTGCTCTTATACACTATATTCAGCACAGCAGTCATGGTGATCCACTTAAAATGTAAATGACTTTATATAAATATAGATGGCTCTCTTTTGATCAAAATCTTCCAGCAAGTCCTTATTTCACTAAGAATTAAAGCTAATGTTATTACAATGACTAGTAAGGCTCTATATAAACTTACCCCCACCTGGCCTCCTTTTGTAATACTATCCCCCCATTGGCCTCATTGCTGTCCCTTGAACACACCGAGCATCTTCTTAGGGTTATCCTAGGAACTTTGCTCTAGCTGTTCATCTTCTGGACAAACTTCCTCACTCCTTTAAGTTTTTGCTCAAATATCGCCTACTCAGTAAAGCTTATCCTTGACACACTATTTAATGATACAAATTTCATCCTCTCTAAGTCTTTGGCTCTACATATTCCCCTATCCTGCCTTACTTTTCCTCTTTTCTTAAGCACTTAAAATGTTTTAACATTCATTGCAATTTACTCATATATTTTAAAATTCCTAATTCTCCCCTCCCCTATTAGAAAGTAAGCTACATGAATGCAGGAATCTTTGTTTTGTCCACTGATGTATCCCAAGCACCAAGAAGAGTGACTGGCCTCAGTAAATATTTGTTGAATGAATAAATGAAGATCATATGTGTATATAAGAAAGCTGAGTTAGTATACTGAGGATTTGATTATTTATTAAATGAGTCTATTTTCATATTATTTGGCTATTTCTCCTAAAAGAAGAATACAAACTCAGTTATAAAATTGGAAACACCCCAGCATTCATTAACTGAGGTTGGATTAAATAAAACATGTCCTAGAAACACAATGTAGGATAATTCTCATATAAGAGAATAAATGTGTGGCCTTTGTAGATACTTGAAAAATTACTGTGAAATAATGTTAAATGAAAAAAGAACACAAAACATTCTGTGTAGGGAACATATGAGTTTTTGGCATCAGTCTGGGGAGATGTCACTGTTTAATTCTCAGCCCTTGTGGTTCAGGTGAGGCTGACCTTACTCCAGAGATGAACATGTGATCCAGGGACAGCCAGTCAGAATTCTCTGACTTCCTAGCCGTGGTGATTGCTTCCAGTATAGACTTGAACACATGTTGAGCAGCGAATCTACATCTTTGTGTTAGCTATTGGGAAATAAGTGTTTTCTGTGTGCTGTGATTACCAGCTCTAATAACAATGAAAACTTGGAGCTTCTATTGATTATCTTTGAAAATGAAGCCAACACAGAGAATATGTTGGCTAAGAGGTGAAGGAAAAAAAGAGATCAATATCAGATGATATTTTTAAACTCCTGGACCTACCTAATTTGAGTTATATTTTTTCACTTCTGAAAGGGTCCCGATTAGCATACAATCACACTGATTATAACTCTGTAGAACTTATATTTTAAAAATGAAGTGTACATGAAGTCTTAGTTACTTTTTTATATTGATTAAGAACAGGGAATTTGATAAAGAATTTTTTTAATGGTGAAAGGGTTCTTTTTTCCTCTTTCATTCAAGAATTGGATTAAACAATTAATAAAAACTAAAGCTTGGGAGTTAACTGAATTTTTCTGTTGTTTAAGCTTTAGGTTAATGAAGCCTTTGCTGTCAACAGTTTTACTGCTCTGACAAATTTAGAAACAGTACTTACTCTATAATTTTGTGTTTGGATTGTACAGAGAAATCGCAGTAATCCACTCCAATGTCTGTAAAGTCCACAAAGGTGGAGGACAGAATCTGGAATGCCCAAGGATTTTTTTCCTTGAGCTTTTGGCATACGTTAAATCCATCTACAATTTCTGAATCACCCCCAGTGACTGTTTGCTTTATGCAGTGCAGAAGCTGAACCTATGAAAAGAAACAGAGGACTATGTTTTAAAATGGTATGCACTTAACATTTTTGACAGTTTTAGGGAAAGATTCATAAAAGTAATTGAATTAAAATCAGCAAACCTTTTATATCTGTCTCTTTGGTGACAACAGAGAAAGAGGTTAGGGAGAAAAAGTTGCTTGTAATCAATAATTTATAGTTCAAACATTGTTACAGTTGAAGACAAGGGCACAGGCATATAATGTTCATTAGTAAACAAAAGGCACAGATCATAAGAGCAGTGATCTTATGAGTGAGCACTCTGTGTTGACTTTACAGAGGGGGTAGGATTTAATATGGGCAAAGGAGGATGGATAAAATTTTGGATACATAGAATAGAATGGCCAGAGCTAATCAGGTGGCAGAGTTGATGGGTATGCAAAAATGCATACTTCACTGGGTCTCAAAAAGTTTGGCTGCAGTAGAGGGTCACAGCTGGGAACAGTAGATCCAGCTGGAAAGGTAATTTAGGATTTCATCAGGGAGAGTCTGGAATGTCAGATGAAAGATATTGGACTTTCTTATGCACAGAGGGGAATCGTTAAAGTCTTTTGAATATGGAAGTAACGTAGTCAGGACTGAGTTGGAAATTATTAGTCTAGTGGTGTTGACAAGAGATACATTTTTTAAGGGGGGGAACTAGTGAGAGAGTAACTACTTGAGAATCTAATGCAGTAGTTCAAGCGTAATGATAAGGGAATGAGGAAGGATGTGGCTATGAGGATGAATAAGCCTAAGATACACTGGGAATGAGAAACCAAAAGGAGTAAGTGTTAGTTACTTTTACTAAGAGTTAGGGGAAAATGTTTAACATTATTTCATTTTGAAAAACTAAATGTAGTAATATTTTAACAATATTCTTTTGAATGGAGTTGGTTTGTTTTCCTCGGTTATATGATTCTTTTTGGTAAGTCAGCATGGGTGGGTGATTTTGAATACCTAAAATTTTAATACCTAAATTTAGATAGTAATTTTTCTGCTTAAAGAAACTAACACTATTCCGCTTAAAGAAACTAACACTATAAACTAAAACTTCCTCTTTACTGAATAAAATAAAAATAAAAGCCAGTGTCTGACAGTTCTTGTAGAAAGGAAGAGGCAAATATGATCAAATACTCAGACTAGTGGGATATCAGTATAAGTGGGGAAAATATCTATTTGGCTTGGTTATCTCCGTAGATGGCTAGGGCAGTGCTGTCCATTAGAACTTTCTGTGATGATGCAAATGTTCTTCTGTGCTGCCCAATATAGTAGTCGCTAGTCCTATACAACTACTGTGCACTTGAAATGTGGTTAGTGTGACTTAATTAGATTAAATTACAATGTAAACAATCATAGGTGACTAGTGACTACTATATTGGATAGTGCAGATCTAGAACACAAATTCTGCCTCCTCCCAAATCCACACAAAATTTCTCAATATTTAAAATTTTATACATACTTGATCTTAAATTATGATGTTATAATGCATATTTATTGATTCCTCACAACAGTCCTTAGAATTCGATAATTTCATCTCCATTATATAGATGAAGAAACTGAGAGTCAGGTGTAAACACTGGCCAGCTGGTAAGAACTCTGCTAATACATGGCAAAGCTAATGTTCAAATCTCAGCCTATTTGCTTCAAAGTCCTCATATAGCAAGTTCCTTTCCTGTAATAGGAGAAGTCCCTTTATCGTACTCTTACTAATTTGGTATTGTGTGGTGTGTGTGTTTATGTGTTTTGTAAACTTAAACTTCCATTACAGGTTGATAATACCTTATTTTCTGCTATTAGGAGATAACTTATCTAAATGAATAATGGTTCGTCCTTAAATTGATGCTATTTTTTTAAGCTTGAAAAAATATGTGCATAAGCTGACCAAGTCATTGTAGAGAATTATCTCATCGCCAGGGCAATGAGGGGTGAAACAGCATGATTAAAAAGAAGATGAAATGGAAATATCAAACTCAAGTCTTCCAAACTCCAAGAAGGCAAAGCAATAGCATAACTTTGTCTTTGGGAGAATCTGAGTGCTCTTTAAATCCTTTTATACTCTGCCATAATGAAGTCACAGAATATTTCAAATACAAACCTTAAAAAAAAAAGGTCAGCTGATGTCTTTTACATGTGGCAAGGCCAACTAATAATCTTCTTTTGTACATTTACATTTTAATGCCATCTTATGAAAGAAAAAAGATGATGGAGCCAGACAATACTTTCATCGTGAATTCAAAAGGTAAATATAGGCCTGATGTGTATAAAACCCAATTTGATGTCATGTAAGTCATTCAGAACCAAAAATATTTTCTTTTTAAATGTTACTTTATGGCAGCATGTGACTTTTGGCCCAGACAAAGACAGTGAAGGAGCAACATCTGTGTTTCATTAAAGATGTCTCCTTATCCTCCCCCACGTGATTGAAATTGATCAAACTGAACTCTCAACAGGTAACTCATTATCCAGATCATTTCATCTGTACTGAAAAGAGCATTGATTTATTTTATTTGTTATAAAAGAGCTCAAACTTTGGTTCAACCCCTGAGTAATTCAAAATGGAAATTTAAACAATAGCACAAGCAGGTGGCTACATTTTATTCATTATTTTACCAGAATCTAGACATTTCAGGAATCATTTTTTATTTAAAAATCTCCTATCAGATCACTTAGATTTGGATATTTCACTTGCTGGTAGAGATTGGTACAATTTTGTGGCATTTTTCAACCTCTTTTTGGCATACTTATTAAGTCTCTATTACATTCAAGGTGCTGGGTTAAGTCTTGAAATTTATGGAAGTATAAGATTCAATTCCTGTATTTCAAGAGTTTGTAATATATGACAATGTCTATAAATAATCAATATTTTATAGAAATTATGGTAATTAGAAAGTCCAACTCAAGATCCCTATGGTGTGGTGAAAAAACATGATGGAGGCCTGGTTTCAAGTTCAAGTTCCCTATTAATCAGATGTCACCCTGTGAAAGTATTTAACCATGTTGGGTGCCATTTCGTCATTTAACATAAAAAGACATGATGGCTCCTGTCTACCTTAAAGGAATTCTAAGAGGCATCAAATAAGGCAATATAAGTAAAAATGCTTTGAGAGAATATAAAATGCAGAAAAAAATAATATAAAATGCTATGAAAATGTCAAGCCTTATACTTCAGGGACATTTATGAAGTCATTTAATCACTTTTCCATAGGCTTTCAATTTTAACCCAGAAACAAACATAAACTCATAAAAAGCAGATAATTTAAAAATTTAAATAGAACCTAGTTTTCTAGTCTAATTTTAAAAACTTTATTCCATTTAACTTCTCCAACCCCTTTGGCAGATGAACTGAGCTGATTAGTTTGGCTTTTAACCCTCAGGGTTTTAGAAAATTTCTGGGCCACATTTAAAACAAATCACATTGTGTGACTTCCCCTCAATCCCTACCCAAAAAGGTGACTATTGAGGGTCATTTCACTGTCGTCATTTAGTTCAGAGAAATCATGTGGTGTTTTACAATCAACAAAATAATTTAAAACATGTGAAGTCAAATACTAGACTAGCTTAGTTAATACTGATGAGGACAATGGGTAACAAAGGCACAGGGAAAATGTGTCCAGTCAATATGATGAAAAACACAGGAATTTTGATTTTCCCCCATTTCACCTTCATTAGCTAGAGAACTGCCCCAAATTTCCACTTTCATTTACCTTTGAAGATATAAATTTCTGTGTGGCTATTTCATTTAGTCCCATTTAGCTCTAAAAATAGGAACAAAATATCTTTTCAAAGGTAGTTTCCTGACCATTTATTTCTTGGTTTAACAAAATGATGCTTTTGTAAAAATGTAGCTGGTTTAGTAAAATGGTAATTTTGTAACAATGTAGTGGAAGAGGAGGCTTCCAGAAAATCTGGAGGATTTGTGGTTCCATGGTGAACATCCCCCTCCTCAATGAAGTATCTGATAGCTGGGAGAGTAGATGATTTCCACAACCAGCCAGGGTTATTCTGCTTCTTGTATTCATATCCCTTTGTAGTACATCTTTGCAGCTTCTCCCATAAAAGGTGGCCTCTACTTCCTCACCCCTTGAATCTGGGCTAAACTTACGACCTGCTTTGACCAATAAAACATGGCAGAGATGACATTCTGCTGATTGAGGGGAGAGGATGACAGATCAGACGGAGCAGGGGCAAGTCATCTCAGCTACCACCTAGGTCAACAAGTCCCTAGCAGACTCAGCAGCCGCAGAGCTACCCAGCTGAACATAGCCCAGATTGTAAAAACATGAGCTGAGTAAATGGCTGTTCTTTTACGCTGTGAGGTTATGGAGTGGGTTTTTTTTTTTTTTTTTTTTTTTTTTTTTTTTGCAGCAATAGCTAACTGATATGAATGGTGGCCATGTGACTTTGTGGGGAAAACTCTACATTGTGTTCCCTGGTTTTATTTTCTCTTTTAACTCTCTTGGGAATGGTAAATGTGCAAAAAGACCTCAAGATATACCACTGTGGTAAAATGTCTTGGCAAAGCAACAAATGCGAATAGTTATTTCCAGGGAGAAATGAAGAAATGTAAAAAAAAACCAAAACAAAACATGAAAATCTTCTATTCCTTGGGACTATGAGGCTATTCAGGATTTAAGTACAGAGATTTTCTGAGTTTGGATTGTGTTTGGAGAAAGATCTACATAAGACAAATTAGCTAGTGAAACATATAATCTTCTAGGCTCAAAATGCAGGAGGATATTAGTCCTTGGCCTGCCTTGTGGAAAATATGTTGAGGCTCACCTTACCCCAGGTGGATGATGGAGGGCTGGATAATCAGTGTGAAAGCTTAGCTTCCCAGTTGTGTAAGCCACATTGTTTGCGTCGATTTTGTCTTGCACTTGCCAAGTGTGTCTGTAAAATACAAGAAACGTGTTTAAACAGGCTGTCACTAAGCCAGAGGAAATGTGTTAGAATGAACTTGAGACAAGGGGCAAATGGAAACTTCATTTTATGAAATAATTACCATAATGACTATGAGTCAGGTAAAGAGTCTGACCTTTCTTTGTCCAAAGTAACCATTTCAGAATCAGCATCTCCTCATTTCTCTTCTCCTCTCCAAAAAAGAGTGCAGAATTTATAAAGAGGTGTATATGGGTGTAGGTTATGTTTCTTAATAGCTTAAAGCATTTGAAAAAATGATTTATTGAGGCAAAACTTACAGAACATAAAATGAACCACTTTAAAGTGAACACTTCAGAAGCATTTAGAACATTTACAATGTTGGTAACCAACACCTCTTTCTATGTAGTTTCAAAATACTTCCATCACTCCAAACTAAAACCTCTTACCCATTAAGCAGTTTCTTCCCATTCTGTCCTCTTCCCAGTCTCTGGCAAACAACAATCTGCTTTCTCTCTCTATGGATTTACCTCTTTTGGCTATTTAATGTAAATAGAATCATACAATATGTGACTTCTTGTGTCTGGCTTCTTTGACTTAACATAATATTTTTGAGATTCATCCATGTTGTAGCATGTATCAGTACTTCATTCTCTTTTATGGTTGAGTAATGTCCTATTGTATGGATATACCACAATGTGTCTATCCATTCATCATTTGATGGACATTTGCGCTGTTCTACTCTTTGGTTATTGTGAATATTGCTGGTTTGAACATGTGAACATGTTCAAGAACATGCATTTATTTGAATAAATGTTCTCAAATTTTTTGGGGGGTTAATACTTAGGAGTGGAATTATGGGATTATGTCATAATTATATCTTTAACTTTTTGAGGAACCACCAAATTGTTTGCCACAACAGCCATTTTACATTCTCACCAGCAATGTGTGAGGGTTCCAATTTCTCCACATCCTCACTACACTTGTTTTCTGTTGTTTGGTTTTTTAAAATTATTTATAGCCATCTTAGTGGGTGTGAAGTGGTAGATTGCGGGTTTGATTCGTGATATCCTAATGACTAAAGATGTTGAGCAACTTTTCATGTGCTTGTTGGGCATTTGTATATCTACTTTAAAGAAATGTATTCAAGTATTTTTCCCATTTTAAAATTGTCTTTTTTTTTTTTGTTAAGTTGTAAGAGTTCTTTATATATCTGAGATACTACATCCTTAGATACATGATTTGCAAATATTTTTGCCTCTTCTGTAGGTTGTCTTTTCATTTTCTTGGAATGTCCTTTGATGTTCAAAAGTTTTTAATTTTGATGAAGTCCTATTAATTTATATTTGTTGCTGTTTTTGGTGTTATATGTATGAATCCACTGCCTAATTCAAGGTCATGAATATTTACCCCTATGTTTTCTCTTAAGAATTTAATGGTTTTAGCTCTATAATTGATCCACTTGGAGTTATTTTTTTATAAGTGGTGTGAGTAAGAGGTCCCAGTTCATTCTTTTGCATGTGGGTATACAGTTGTCCTAGTACCATTTGTTGAAGAGAGTATTCTTTCCCCATTGAATGGTTTCAGCACCCTTGTTAAAAATCAATCAGCTATAGATGTATGGGTTTATTTATGCACTTTCACTTATATTCCATTAGTCTATATGTCTATCCTTATCCCAGTACCACAATATTTTGATTACTGTTGATTTGTAGTAAGTTTTAAAATCAGGAAGGGTAAGTCCTCCAACTTTGTTCTTTCAATATTGCTTTGGCTATTCAGAACCCCTTGCAATTTCCTATCAATTTGAGGATTGGATTTTCCATTTATGCAAAAAGGCCATTGGAATTTTGGCAAGGACTGCATTGACTCTGCAGCTCACTTTGGTTAGTATTGATATCTTTAACTATATTATGTCTTACAATTCATGAATATGGGATGTCCTTCCATTTATTAGATCTTTAATTTCATTCAGCAACATTTTGTAGTTTTCATTTTACAAGTCTTTCACCTCCTTGGTTAAATTTATTCATAGGTATTTTATTCTTCTAGATTCTATTGTAAATGGAATTGTTTTCTTAATTTCCTTTTCAGACTGTTCATTGCTGATATACATAATACAACTGACTTTTCTGCATGGATCTTGTATCCTCCAACTTTGCTGCATTCATTTATTAGCTCCAGTAACTTTTTTGTGCATTCTTTTGGGTTTTTTACATACAGGATCATGCCATCTGGGAAGAGAGATAGATTTACTTCTTCCTTTATCATTTGGATGCTTTTATTTCTATTTTTTGCCTAATTGCTCTTGTCGAAACTTTTAGTACAATGTTGAATATAAGTGGTAAAAACCAGCATTCTGTCTTATTCCTGATCTTAGGGAGAACTTAATGAATTTTTAATTACACTCTTGTAACTTCATTCAGATCAAGAAACAGAACTTTAAGCTCAAATATATGCCCTGTCCCAGTCACCATCCTTTCTCTCTTCTCTAGAATAACCATGACCATGACTTCTATATTTATCATTTCTTTGCATTTCTTTACATTTTTATTCCCTGAACGTGTATCCTAAGACACTATGTTTAATCTTGCCCATTAAAAACAATTGTTATGTCTTTTAAGTCTCTTAATCTATATGTTTCTCTTCCAGCCTATTCTTCTTACAATTTATTATTTGAAGAAGTTAGTGAATTTGCTCTATAGAGTTCCGCACAGTCTGGACTTTGTAGATTGTAAACTCATGGTGTAGTTCAACATGTTCCCTGTCCTCTGTGTTTGTGGAAAATTGGCAGCTAAATGCAGAGGCTTGGGCAGACTCTCTCTTCTCTCTTTGACAAAACTATAGATGTGATTGTGTTCTTTTATTACAAGGCACAGAATATCTAGATGTCTTTCTTTTTGTGATATTTGTTGCTCGTGCTCAATGGCTTGACCCACTAATTCACTGGGGATTCCAAATAGTGAAATACCAAATTAATAATTTCTTTTTTATTTATCAGTTGGAATACTTTTAAAAAGATTCATTTTCCCTCATCTACTATTTGTTTACCCCATATAATAGCTTAAATAGGGATGATGAGATAAATGCTTGATTCTTTTCTTTATTTACCATTTTGTTATGTAATGGGTTAGTTTTCTACCACTCCAAGATGATTAATAAGTTTTTAAAAAAAGTAACATCATTGATGAAAATGGATTAAAATTAAATAGAGGTAATGGTTTCACAACATTGCCAATGTACTAAATGACAGAGAAATGCACATGTTAAAATGGTTAATTTTATGTTATGTGAATTTTACCTCTATTACCAAAAAATAGCTTGACTTAAACGTTATAAAAAGTTAATTAAAAAAATAACTAGAGATTACTTGCAACTCTGTGGTAAGAGAAGCAACCATTATTCAGATTTTGTAAGGCTTTTCCTTGGAAGATTGAAACAATGGGTAATTGGAAGGAAGCTGTGTCTCAAAATAAACCAAAGCTGATTTGAAAAGATGTCACTATACATGAATGCAATTTTATTGCTGTTATAATGTCTATTTGTTAATGTATGTTCATATTAAGTCATTTTCAATAAATATATATTGAAAAAACCTATTCTATTCCAGGTATTGTTTTAGCATTAGTAATCTAGTAGGGAACAAAAAGGACAAACAAGTAATCACCAAATCTAATATCAGATAGAGATAAGTGCTATAAAGAAAATAAAGCAAGGCAAGAAGATAAGGTTTGGGGCCAGGAGAACATCATGGTGGAAATGATGCTTTGGGAAGTACTCTAGAAAGAGCTGAAATTTTTCATAGAAACCTGAATTAAATAAGGGAAGGAGAAATGTGAATGTCTGAGAGATGTATTTGAGGCAGAGGAATCTGAAATGAAAAGGTTGGGCTTCTTCTCCATTCTCTGGGACTGAGAATGCAACTAGCTATTTTGCTCTGTTTTGTTTTTGTTTTTTATCTCATTTAAATTTAGGGTGGAAAGCCTGTTATATCTTTCATTAAAATTAAAGAGCCATCCATATGTGGCCATGAACTGGAAAGAGACCTAGTGAAAGGAGAAAAGGGTATGTATAGCCTGCTGCAACTCAAGTATGAGTCAGGCAATCCATTATATTGTTGTGACTATAGCCAAGAGATACATGTTCTCTATGAAGTTCATGTCACTCCATGGTCCATATATAATACAGATTCAGACTATTGTCAACATCAGCATTCTAAGAATAATCTACATATAGGAAGGGATTTAAGGATACAAAAAGAGTAATTTCATCAAATTATAGAATATATAGTGTCTTCTAAGAAGATGATGCTGCTGACACTGTCAGGAGGAAATGACTTTATTTAGATTTTCTGTCCAAGAGTGATGATGGTTGTGCTTTGATCCATCTACATTCTCTTTCCTGGTTCCTCCTATGATCAAGGGTAAATGAATTGAGTTTTGCTGTGGCCAAGAGCTGGCTGAGATTCAAGGTGCAAGCTTTTGGCAGGGAACAGATCTATTTTTGACACTAACTGGCTTCTACAGGATGGGGCTTGTGACTTGGCTTCTTCAAAGCAGTTCTCCAGCCCTCTGAGCTAACTGGCAGGGGATGGTAAACATTTTATAGCCCTGAAGTGTCTTAGGCACGGTATGGGATGTATAGCCTAGAAGTCTATGCTCACACATAATGATAAATCCCAGGAAAGGAGTTTGCCAGTTCCAATCATAAAACATTCTCTTAATAGTTATAGCATAAGTCTGGAAAAATCCTAGAAATGTCATTTGATTTACCTTTCTACCTTCTTATAGAAATGAGTCATGCCAGGAAGGCTGCCGCTGATTGTCTATGACTCTAAGCTTTCACTTATCCGTCTCAAATCCAAATCTCCAATAAAACACAGCAGAAATAAATGCAAGCATGATCCATAGGCCTGTGTAGAAAGCATTTTTAAAAAGCCCACTTGTGGGGCCTTAGTGATATTAGGGTGTACTTACGTGCACCTCTTATTAGTGACATATTCTTAGGTTGTTCTAAGAAAGGAAACAACTCAAGCAGATTATCAGGAGCTGTCATGAAACAGAGGTGCAGGACCAGATTGTTCTAAAGCTGAAGAAACAGGCTCAGTATAGCATCTAAATCTGATGGTGTAGACTTGCTTGGAATTGTACTGGGGCAGGTAATTGTCGCTGTACAAATAATACTGCTTTTGCCAAAGATATTATTAAACAAGCCTAAGTATTTTCACTGAGCTATTCATGTCATTCTCAACATTTAATTAGAACTTTCCCTATTTTTCCTCATCTATTCAAGAGTTTTGTCAAAAGCTTCTGTACATTAAAATCATGATGTTAAGGTAGCACTGTATATCATGGAATTGGTTTGAATGCTAATTTACTATATTCACCCTAATCTAGATGGCCAGTCATAGATACCATAGTATTTCATGATATTAATAGTGTTTTGTGACAAATTTGAATCCTTCAGTATTTATGGAATGCTGAAATTTTGTTTTCACTAGATTTTTTCTTTATACCCTAGGTGATAGATTTTATACTCTTTTGGTTAGTGGCTCACACTTGGAAAATCATGCTGAATTTATTTGTAATCTTTTTCTTTTTTGAAGTACTATTTATATGAAAAGATGTTCTAAACCTGCAACTTGGATTTATTTTCCCTAGCAGCTACAACCTCTAACGTTGACTTGCTGCAAACTCTTATTGTCAGATATAAGAAAGAATGCCTTTTTTTGAACATCATTACTTATCCCATTGTATTGAAAACATAATGTTCATATCTTATTTTTATTTTTTAAGTTTTAACATGGAAAACGCTCTCTTAGCTAAAATAAACCAAAAAATTATATAGTTAACCATCTAAAGGAATACCATATTGCTTATTATTTCTAACTATAGTTGTGATGCTTCTACATGTGACTTGCTAGATGCAGTCACTCATCAGACATCCAGATATTTATTTTTCCATTATCATTTATTAGACACATACAACGGGCCAGGAACTGAGGATGCAGGAGTGAATAGAATAGACATGGTACTTGCACTTCATGGAATTTACAGTCTATGCGGAAGACAGATTAGTGTGATTTATCTTCCAAAGCTAATGTACAAGGTGTTATGAGAGTAAAGAAGTGACAGTCAGGTGGAGACCTGAAGATTGAGTAGGATTTACTTAGAAGGGTAAAGGGCATTGCAGGCAGAAAAAAAATAGCCTGTGAGAAGGCCCAGTGGAGGGAAAGAATATGGTCTATCAGAGGATGTGAGAGATGGTCAACCGGGCTGGAGCAAGGAGGATTTGCTCAATGGCTATTCTTGGCTTCCCTTCAAATTTCTGCTCCCTATTGTCCTGTAAAATCTTACAAAAAGGAATCTCATTACAGCAGGGAACTGACAGCTCCATAAAACATAAAGATATGAAGTAAACAAGGAGGATTCTGGAATGTTGGTGGTGACAAAGTTTTTAATCTCTCTGAATTCTCTCTGCAAGACATCTTGAGTACAAACCCCAAAACTCAGTGACAATATCTAATCAAAATTAGGTGACAAGATATTTCCATGAACCCCCAAAATGAGTGAGTATAGAGATGGGCCTTCCAAAGCAACTGTGTAGGAGGAAGCAGAGGGA
Source organism: Balaenoptera borealis (assembly GCF_965194805.1). Lineage (NCBI taxonomy): Eukaryota > Metazoa > Chordata > Mammalia > Artiodactyla > Balaenopteridae > Balaenoptera > Balaenoptera borealis. The sequence continues at coordinate 31,706,595 of NC_138868.1, forward strand.
AGCAACTAGATATCTGATGGACCTGAAAAATTCCCAAATTACTGACAGATATTCACTGGAAAGTGCAGTAGGGCAATTTGAGAATGGTAATTAAATCTGGGAGGGGATTTTCACATTCCACTATAGCTGAATACAAGAGGTCTATGGTAAGGAGTTGGAATGGTCTGGGCACCATGAACTCTAAAAACTTACCAAATTCCCTTCCATGATAAAGCTTCCTTCTGAGAAAAAGATCCTATATTGAGCATTACAGGGACAAAAGAAAAAGGTCTAGATGAAAGTAAAGGAGAAGGACTGGGAGGTCTTAGAACATTATCGTCCATAATTTTGAAATATAGCTTAAAACCATAACTTATAAAAGGTTTCTGAATCACATCTCCCTTTAATAGTTAAGAAAACACATTTTCTATAAAGATAAGCAACAGACAAATGATTAAGGTTTAGTCTCATAGTTAATTTATAAAAGGAAAAAAATAGTGAAATAGCACACCTACAGAAAATACATATAGAAGGATATGCCCCTAAAAGATGAAAAATATATTTTTTCTGTTTCTAACTTCTATTTTCTATTTATAGCTACTTCTAATGAATCCAGAAAACTTTGGTACAATATATGAAAGAATAACTTATATAAGAAGCAGAAATTCAAAAATGGGATGATATACTCAGAAAAGAAAAAAAATTAAAAATCATTAGAAAATGAAGACTAAATTAGAAGAAATACGAGATCAAATAAGCATAACAAATAATGCCTTTGGATGACTAGAGGATGAAAGGGAGGAAAATTTAAATGTCAAAAAAAAGAGAGAAAGAGATAGGGGACCTTCAAGATGGCCTGAGGAGTAAGATGTGATCACCTTCCTCTCCAAAAATACATCTACACGTGGAACAGCTCCTACAGAACACCTATTGAACGCTGGCAGAAGACCTCAGACTTCCCAAAAGGCAAGAAACTCCCCACGTACCTGGGTGGTACAAAAGAAAAAAAGAAAAAACAGAGACAAAAGAATAGGGACAGGACCTACACCTCTGGGAGGGAGCTATGAAGGAGGAAAAGTTTCCACACACTAGGAAGCCCCTTCACTGGCAGAGACAGGGTGTGGGTGGGAGGGAAGCTTCAGAACCATGGAAGAGAGCGCAGCAACAGGGGTGCAGAGGGCAAAGCAGAGAGATTCCTGCACAGAGGATCGGTGCCGACCAGCACTCACCAGCCCGAGAAGCTTGTCTGCTCACCCGCCAGGGTGTGTGGGGGCTGGGAGCTGAGGCTCGGGCTTCAGAGGTCAGATCCCAGGGAAAGGACTGGGGTTGGCTGTGTGAACACAGCCTGAATGGGCCTCGTGCGCCACAGCTAGCTGGGAGGGAGTCCGAGAAAACATCTGGAACTGCCTAAGAGTCAAGAGACCATTGTTTTGGGGTGTAGGAGGAGAGGGCATTCCTTCCCTGAGTGCCCACAGAAGGCAGAGCACTGCCTAAACGAGCTCCAGGGATGGGCATGAGCTGCGGCTATCAGCGCGGACACCAGAGATGAGCATGAAACGCTAAGGTTGCTGCTGCAGCCATCAAGACTCCTGTGTGCAAACACAGGTCACTATTCACACCTCCCCGCCTGGGACCCTGTGCAGGCTGTGCAGCCCGCCACTGTGCAGTTTCCAGGGACAACTTCCCCAGGAGAACACACAGCGCGCCTCAGGCTATTGCAACATCATGCTGGCCTCTGCTGCCACAGGCTTGCCCTGCATTCTGTACCCCTCCCTCCCCCTGGCCTGAGTAAGCCAGAGCCCCCAAATCAGCTGTTCCTTTAACCACCTCCTGACTGGGCAAAGAACAGATGCCAGAGGCGACCTACATGCAGAGGCAGGGCCAAATCCAAAGCTGAACTCCCAGAGCTGTGAGAACAAAGAAGAGAGAGGGAAATTTCTCCATACAACCTCAGAAGCAGTGGACTAAATCTCTACAATAAACTTGAGGTTCCCTGCATCTGTAGAATACCTGAATAGACAACGAATCATCCCCAAATTGAGGCGGTGGACTTTGGGAGCAACTGTAGACTTGGGGTTTGCTTTCTGCATCTAATTTGTTTCTGGTTTTATGTATATCTTAGTTTAGTATTTAGAGCTTATTATCATTGGTAGATTTATTTATTGATTTGGTTGCTCTCTTCCTTTTTTTTATATATATATATGTACATATTTTTCCTTTTTCTCTTTTTGTGAATGTGTATCCATATGCTTCTTTGTGTGATTTTGTCTGTATAGGTTTGCTTTTACCATCTGTCCTAAGGTTATGTCTGTCCATTTCTTTTAGTATAGTTTTTAGCGCTTGTTATCATTGGTGGATTTGTTTATTGGTTTGGTTGCTCTCTTCTTTTTTTAAAATTACATTTTTATTTTTAAAATTTTAATTATATATTTTTTATTTTTTTATTTTAATAACTTTATTTATTATTTTTTCTTTCTTTTTTTCCCTCCCTTTTGTTCTGAGCCCTGTGGCTGAGAGGGTCTTGGTGCTCCAGCCGGGTGTCAGGCCTGAGCCTCTGAGGTGGGAGAGCAGAGTCCAGGACATTGGACCACCAGAGACCTCCCAGCCCCATGTAATATCAATTGGCAAGAGCTCTCCCAGAGATCTCTGTCTCAATGCTAAGACCCAGCTCCAATCAACGACCAGCAAGCTACAGTGCTGGACACCCCATGCCAAACAACTAGCAAGACAGGAACACAACCCCACCCATTAGCAGAGAGGCTGCCTAAAATCATACTAAGTTCACAGACACCACAAAACACACCACCAGGCGTGGTCCTGCCCACCAGAAAGACAAGATCCAGCCTTATCCACCAGAACACAGGCACTAGTCCCCTCCACCACGAAGCCTACACAACCCACTGAACCAACTTTACCCACTGAGGGCAGACACCAAAAACAATGGGAACTACGAACCTGCAACCTGCAAAAAGTAGACCCCAAACACAGTAAATTAAGCAAAATGAGAAGACAGAGAAACACACAGCAGATGAAGGAGCAAGGTAAAAAGCCACCAGACCAAACAAATGAAGAGGAAATAGGCAGTCTACCTGAAAAGAAAGACTATTACAAGAGACAAAGAAGGACACTACATAATGATCAAGGGATCAATCCAAGAAGAAGATATAACAATTGTAAATATTTATGCACCCAACATAGGAGCACCTCACTACATAAGGCAAATGTTAACAGCCATAAAAGGGGAAAGCTACAGTAACACAATAAGAGTAGGGGACTTTAACACCCCACTTTCACCAATGGACAGATCATCCAAAATGAAAATAAATAAGGAAACACAAGCTTTAAATGACACATTAAACAAGATGCACTTAATTGATATTTATAAGACATTCCATCCCAAAACAACAGAATACACTTTCCTCTCAAGTGCTCATGGAACATTCTCCAGGATAGATCATATCTTGGGTCACAAATCAAGCCTTGGTAAACTTAAGAAAATTGAAATCATATCAAGTGCCTTTTCCAATCACAACGCTATAAGACTAGATATCAATTACAGGAAAAAATACACACATGGAAGCTAAACAATATGCTACTAAATAACCAAGAGATCACTGAAGAAATCAAAGAGGAAATTAAGAAATACGTAGAAACAAATGACAATGAAAACACGATGACACAAAACCAATGGGATGCTGCAAAAGCAGTCTAAGAGGGAAGTTTAAAGCAATAAAATCTTACCTCAAGAAAGAAGAAACACCTCAAATAAACAACCTAAACTTACACCTAAAGCAATTAGAGAAAGAAGAACAGAAAAAATCCAAAGTAGCAAAAGGAAAGAAATCATAAAGATCAGATCAGAAATAAATGAAAAAGAAATGAAGGAAACCATATTAAAGATCAATAAAACTAAAAGCTAGTTCTTTGAGAAGATAAATGAAATTGATAAACCATTAACCAGACTTATCAACAATAAAAGGGAGAAGACTCAAATCAATAGAATTAGGTATGATAAAGGTGAAATAACAACTGACACTGCAGAAATACAAAGAATCATGAGAGATTACTAAAAGCAATGATATGCCAATAAAATGGACAGAAGAAATGGACAAATTCTCAGAAAAACACAACCTACTGAGACTGAACCCAGAAGAAACAGAAAATATAAACAGACGAATCACAAGCAGTGAAATTGAAACTGTGATTAAAAATCTTCCAACAAACAAAAGCCCAGGACCAGAGGCTGCACAGGCGAATTCTATCAAACATTTAGAGAAGAGCTAACACCTATCCTTCTCAAACTCTTCCAAAATATAGCAGAGGGAGGAACACTCCAAAACTCATTCTACGAGGCCACCATCACCCTGATACCAAAACCAGACAAATATGTCACAAAAAAAGAAAACTACAGACCAATATCACTGATGAACATAGATGCTAAAATCCTCAACAAAATACTAGCAAAGAGAATCCAACAGCCCATTAAAAGGATCATACAGCATGATCAAATGGGGCATATCCCAGGAATGCAAGAATTCTTCAATATACACAAAGCAATCAATGTGATAAACCATATTAACAAACTGAAGGAGAAAAAACATATGATCATCTCAATCGATGCAGAAAAGGTTTTGACAAAATTCAACACCCATTTATGATAAAAACCCTCCAGAAAGTAGGCATAGGGGGAACTTACCTCAACATAATAAAGACCATATATGACAAACCCACAGCCAACATCGTTCTTAATGTTGAAAAACTGAAAACATTTCCACTAAGACCAGGAACAAGACAAGGTTGCTCACTCTCACCATTATTATTCAATATAGGTTTGGAAGTTTTAGCCACAGCAATCAGAGAAGGAAAAGAAATTAAAGGAATCCAAATTGGAAAAGAACAAGTAAAACTGTCACTGTTTGCAGATGACATAATACTATACATAGAGAATCCTAAAAATGCTACCAGAAAACTACTAGAGCTACTCAATGAATTTGATAAAGTAGCAGGATACAAAATTAATGCACAGAACTCTCTTGCATTCCTAAACACTAATGATGAAAATTCTGAAAGAGAAATTAAGGAAACACTCCTATTTACCATTGCAACAAAAAGAATAAAATTCCTAGGAATAAACCTACCTATGGAGGTAAAAGACCTGTACTCTGAAAACTATAAGACACTGATGAAAAAAATCAAAGACAACACAAACAGATGGAGAGATATACCATGTTCTTGGATTGGAAGAATCAACAATGTGAAAATGACTATACTACTCAAAGCAATCTACAGAGTCAATGCAATCCCTATCAAACTACCAATGACATTTTTCACAGAACTAGCACAAAAAATTTTACAGTTTGTATGGAAACACAAAAGATCCTGAATAGCCAAAGCAACTTTGAGAAAGAAAAATGGAGCTGGAGGAATCAGGCTCCCAGACTTTAGACTATACTACAAAGATACAGTAATCAAGACAGTACAGTACTGGCACAAAAACAGAAGTATAGTTCAATGGAACAGGATAGAAAGCCCAGAGATAAACCCACACACATATGGTCACCTTATCTTAGACAAGGGAGGCAAAAGTATACAATGGAGAAAAGACTTCCTCTTCAATAAGTGGTGCAGGAAAAATTGGACAGCTACATGTAAAAGAATGAAATTAGAACACTCTTTAACACCATACAGAAAAATAAACTCAAAATTTATTAAAGACCTAAATGTAAGGCCAGACACTATCAAACTCTTAGAGGGAAACATAGGCAGAACACTCTATGACATAAATCACAAGATCCTTTTTGACCCACCTCCTAGAGTAATGGAAATAAAAGCAAAAATAAAGAAATGGGACCTAATGAAACTTAAAAGCTTTTGCACAGCAAAGGAAACCATAAACAAGATGAAAAGACAACCCTTAGAATGGGAGAAAATATTTGCAAACGAAGGAACTGACAAAGGATTAGTCTCCAAAATATACAAGCAGTTCATGCAGCTCAATATCAAACAAAAAAACAACCCAATCCTAAAATGGGCAGAAGACCTAAATAAACATTTCTCTCAAGAAGATATACAGATTGCCAACAAACACATGAAAGGATGCTCAACACCACTAATCATTAGAGAAATGCAAATTAAAACTACAATGAGGTATCACCTCACACCAGTCAGAATAGCCATCCTCAAAATGTCTACAAACAATAAATGCTGGAGAGGGTGTGGAGAAAAGGGAACCCTGCTGCACTGTTGGTGGGAATGTAAACTGATACAGCCACTATGCAGAACAGTATGGATGTTCCTTAAAAAAACTAAAAATAGAACTACCATACGACCCAGCAATCCCATTACTGGGCATATACCCTGAGAAAACCATAATTCAAAAAGAGTCATGTACCACAATGTTCATTGCAGCACTATTTACAGTAGCCAGGACATGGAAACAACCTTCGTGTCCATCGACAGATGAATGGATAAAGAAGATGTGGCACTTATATACAATGGAATATTACTCAGCCATAAATAGAAACAAAGCTGAGTTATTTGTAGTGAGGTGGATGGACCTAGAGTCTGTCATACAGAGTGAAGTAAGTCAGAAAGAGAAAAATAAATACTGTATGCTAACATGTATATATGGAATCTAAAAAAAAAAAAAAGGTTCTGAAGAACCTAGGGGCAGGACAAGACTAAAGATGCAGACGTACAGAATGGCCTTGAGGACACGGGGAGGGGGAAGGGTAAGCTAGGACAAAGTGAGAGTGACATGGACATATATACACTACTAAATGTGAAATAGATAGTTAATGGGGAGAAGCAGCATAGCAGAGGGAGATTAGCTCGGTGCTTTGTGACCACCTAGAGGGGTGGGATAGGGAGGGTGGGAGGGAGACGCAAGTGGGAGGGGATATGGGGGTATATGTATACGTATAGCTGATTCACTTTGTTATACAGCAGAAACTAACACACCATTTTAAAGCAGTTATACTCCAATAATGATGTTAAAAAAAAGAAAGAGAGATCCCTATCAAATTACCCATGACATTTTTCACAGAACTAGAATAAATTATCCTAAAATTTATATGGAACTATAAAAGACCCAGAATTGCCAAAGCAATCCTAAGGAAAAATAACAAAGCAGGAGGCAAAACCCTCCCACACTCAGACAATACTACAAAGCTACAGTAATCAAAACAATGTGGTAATGGCACAGAAACATACATATGGATCAATGGAACAGAACAGAGAGCCCCGAAATAAACCCACACTCCTACGGTCAAATAATCTTCAACAAAGGAGGGAAGAATATAAAATGGGAGAAAGACAGTCTCTTCGGCAAGTGGTGCTGGGAAAGTTGGACAGGAGCATGTAAATCAACGAAGTTACAATACACCCTCACACCATACACAAAAATAAACTCAAAATGGCATAAGATATGACACCATAAAACTCCTAGAAGAGATCATAGGCAAAATATTCTCTGATATAAATCATATCAATGTTTTCTTAGGTCAGTCTTCCAAGGCAATAGAAATAAAAACAAAAATAAACAAATGGGACCTAATCAAACTTACAAGCTTTTGCACAGCAAAGGAAACCATAAATGAAACAAAAAGACAACCTATGGAATGGGAAATAATATTTGCAAATCATGTGACCGACAAGGGCTTAATTTCCAAAATATACAAATAGCTCATACAATTCAACAACAAAAAAGCAAACAACCCAAGCAGAAAATGGACAGAGGCCTAAATAAACATTTCTCCAAAGAAGACGTACAGATGGCCAAGAGGCACATGAAAAGCTGCTGAACACCACTAATTATTAGAGAAATGAAAATCAAAACTGCAATGAGGTATCACCTCACGCCAGTCAGAATGGGCATCATCAGAAAATCTACAAACAACAAATGCTGGAGAGGGTGTGGAGAAAAGGGAACCCTCCTACACTGTTGGTGGGAATGTACACTGGTGCAGCCACTATGGAAAACAGTATGGAGGTTTCTTAGAAAACTAAAAATAGAATAACCATATGATCCAGCAATCCCACTCCTGGGCATATATCTGGACCAAACTATAATTCCAAAAGATACATGCCCCCCTATGTTCATGTTGGCACTGTTCACAATAGCCAAGACATGGAAACAACCTTAATGTCCACTGACAGATGAATGGATAAAGAAGATGTGGTACATATATACAATGGAATACTACTCAGCCATAAAAAAAGAACAAAATAATGCCATTTGTAGCAACATGTATGCAACTAGAGATTATCATACTAAGTGAAGTAAGTCAGAAAGAGAAAGACAAATACCATATGATATCACTTATATGTGGATTCTGAAATATGGCAGAAATGAACTTATATATGAAACAGAAACAGACTCACAGACATAGAGAACAGGCTTGTATACTTACCTGGCAGGGAAGATACCATGATCACGAGAACAGACTTGTGGCTGCCAAGGGGGAGGGGGTTGGAGGAAGGATGGATTGGAAGTTTGGGGTAAGGAGATGCAAACTATTACATATAGAATGGATTAACAATGAGGTCCTACTGTATAGGACAGGGAACTATATTCAATATCCTGGGATAACCCATAATGGAAAAGAATATAAAAATGTATATATGTGTATTACTGAGTCACTTTGCTGTATAGCAGAAATTAACACAACATTCTAAATCAATTATACTTCAATTAAAATTTTTTTTTTAAAAAGGTAAGAAGGATTTGAGAGAAAGTAACAAATTAAGAGGATAGGCAAAGATGATTTAATATATACATAATAGGTGTCCTCAAAAGAAGAAACTCAAAGTAAAGAACAGAACAAATACTAAAATCTACAACTCAGAAAAATTCTTGAAATTTAAAACATGAGATTCGAAACTGCACACTGAAAGATCAACCCATATACTCCCTGAAAAAGTTACCCCAGAGCAACCAACATGAAGAAATAGTCTATAAAATTACTGGTCTTCAAAGAAAATAAAATCTTTTGAGAATCTAGGTAAAAATATCAAATTATTTATAAGGAAAAGAAAATTAGATTACCAATAAAACCATACTGACATCTTAGAGATGCTGTGAGCCAAGAATTTGATATTTAGCCAAGTTGATTTTCAAGTATAAAGCTCTTAAGTTGCTTTCAATATGCAAGAATTCATGGAGTAGTGTTCCCATGAGTTCTTCCTGAGGAATTTACAAGAGAATGGGCTTCAGGCAACTGAAGTGAATAGAAATACATTGACATAGCACTGGTGCTGATTAATAAATTTATGTTTACAAATAGAACTGATTGTACATAAGGAAAAAAGATATCAGAAAACTAAAAAGTTGGGAAACCAAACTGTAGTGCTAAGGAAGTCACACTTGGGTGCTAATACTTTAAACTAGAAAAAAATGTAAGTGAGTATGATAGTGAATACCTTAAAATTCAGGGGCGCTATTACATGTAGGGAGAAAAGAGAGGTTTGTGATTGGTTAGGATTTGTGGATGGGTTGTAGAGTGGCTGGCAATGTTCCATTTCTTGACCTGGATGGTATTTAAGGGTGTTTGCCTTAGTAATTCATTAAGCTATACATTTGTTTTATGTGATTTTTCTGTATCTATATTCTACCATGAGAAGTATTTTCTGAAAATTTATTTTTAAAGGTTAATAATACTCCCAACAATAAAAATGAAGACAGGTAATGATAGAAAGATGGCAGCTGCCTCTAAAAACATAAAGAAAAACGTTACAGCAATTTGCTCCAAAGTTCAAAAGGCCTTCATTAGGAAAAACTTAGAATATATTACATTGCAAAAAAAAAAAAACCCAAAAAACTATGAGATTTCCACATTAAGCATATTTAATAGTTTTTTGGGGTGTGAAAGGAAAACTGTGCTTAATTTATTTCATCAGAACAAGAATTGGATGCTAGTTTAGATTATTATTGTGAAACATTAAAATATAAACTTTAGAAGCAAGAAAAACTACAATCCTGCAGCCTGTGGAACAAAAACCACATTCACAGAAAGATAGACAAGATGAAAAGGTAGAGGGCTATGTACCAGACGAAGGAACAAGATAAAACCCCAGAAAAACAACTAAATGAAGTGGAGATAGGCAACCTTCCAGAAAAAAAATTCAGAATAATGATAGTGAAGATGATCCAGGACCTCAGACAAAGAATGGAGGCAAAGATCGAGACGATGCAAGAAATGTTGAAGAAAGACCTAGAAGAATTAAAGAACAAACAAACAGAGATGAAAAATACAATCTGAAATGAAAACTACACTAGAAGGAATCAATAGCAGAATAACTGAGGCAGAAGAATGGATAAGTGACCTGGAAGACAGAATGGTGGAATTAACTGCTGTGGAACAGAATAAAGAAAAAAGAATGAAAAGAAATGAAGACAGCCTAAGAGACTTCTGGGACAATATTAAATGTAGCAACATTTGCATTATAGGGGTCCCAGAAGGAGAAGAGAGAGAAAAAGGAACAGAGAAAATATTTGAAGAGATTATAGTCAAAAACTTCCCTAACATGGGAAAGGAAATAGCCACCCAAGTCCAGGAAGTGCAGAGAGTCCCATACAGGATAAACCCAAGGAGAAACACACCAAGACACATAGTAATCAAATTGGCAAAAATTAAAGACAAAGAAAAATTATTAAAAGCAGCAAGGGAAAAATGACAAATAACATACAAGGGAACTCCCATAAGGTTAACAGCTGATTTCTCAGCAGAAACTCTACAAGCCAGAAGGGACTGGCATGATATAATTAAAGTGATGAAAGGGAAGAACCTACAACCAAGATTACTCTACCCGGCAAGGATCTCATTCAGATTCGATGGAGAAACAAAAGCTTTACAGACAAGCAAAAGCTAAGAGAATTCAGCACCACCAAACCAGCTCTACAACAAATGCTAAAGGAACTTCTCTAAGTGGGAAACACAAGAGAAGAAAGGACCTACAAAAACAAGCCCAAAACAATTAAGAAAATGGTAATAGGAACATACATATCGATAATTACCCCAAACGTGAATGGATTAAATGCTCCAACCAAAAGACACAGGCTTGCTGAATGGATACAAAAACAAGACCCATATATATGCTGTCTACAACAGACCCACTTCAGACCTAGGAACACATTCAGTCTGAAAGTGAGGGGATGGAAAAAGATATTCCATTCAAATGGAAATCAAAAGAAAGCTGGAGTAGCCATACTCATATCAGATAAAATAGACTTTAAAATAAAGAATGTTAGAACAGACAAGGAAGGACACTACATAATGATCAAGGGGGTTCAATCCAAGAAGAAGATATAACAATTATAAATATATATGCACCCAACATAGGAGCACCTCAATACATAAGGCAACTGCTAACAGCTATAAAAGAGGAAATCGACAGTAACACAATCATAGTGGGGGACTTTAACACCTCACTTACACCAATGGACAGATCATCCAAAATGAAAATAAATAAGGAAACAGAAGCTTTAAATGACACAATAGACCAGATAGATTTAATTGATATCTATAGGACATTCCATCCAAAAACAGCAGATTACACTTTCTTCTCAAGTGCTCACAGATAATTCTCCAGGATAGACCACATCTTGGGTCACAAGTCAAGCCTCAGTAAATTTAAGAAAATTGAAATCATATCAAGCATGTTTTCTGACCACAACACTATGAGATTAGAAATGAATTACAGCGGAAAAAACGTAAAAAACACAAACACATGGAGGCTAAACAATACGTTACTAAATAACCAAGAGATCACTGAAGAAATCAAAGAGGAAATCAAAAAATACCTAGAGACAAATGACAATGAAAACACGATGATGCAAAACCTATGGGATGAAGCAAAAGCAGTTCTAAGAGGGAAGTTTATAGCTATACAAGGTTACCTCAAGAAACAAGAAAAATCTCAAGTAAACAATCTAACCTTACACCTAAAGGAACTAGAGGAAGAAGAACAACCAAAACCCAAAGTTAGTAGAAGGAAAGAAATCATAAAGATCAGAGCACAAATAAATGAAATAGAAACAAAGAAAACAATAGCAAAGATCAATAAAACTAAAAGCTTCTTCTTTGAGAAGATAAACAAAATTGATAAACCATTAGCCAGACTCATCAAGAAAAAGAGGGAGAGGACTCAAATCAATAAAATTAGAAATGAAAAAGGAGAAGTTACAACAGACACTGCAGAAATACAAAGCATCCTAAGAGACTACTAAAAGAAACTCTATGCCAATGAAATGGACAGCCTGGAGGAAATGGACAAATTCTTAGAAAGGTATAACCTTCCAAGATTGAAGTAGGAGGAAATAGAAAATATGAACAGACCAATCACAAGTAATGAAATTGAAACTGTGATTAAACATTTTCCAACAAGCAAAAGTCCAGGACCAGATGGCTTCACAGGTGAATTCTATCAAACATTTAAAGAAGAGCTAACACCCATCTTTCTCAAACTCTTCCAAAAAATTGTGGAGGAAGGAAAACTCCCAAACTCATTCTAAGAGGCCACCATCATCCTGATACCAAAACCAGACAAAGATATTACAAAAAAAGAAAACTACAGACCAATATCACTGATGAATATAGATGCAAAAATCCTCAAGAAAATACTAGCAAACAGAATCCAACAACACATTAAAAGGATCATACACCATGATGAATTGGGATTTATCCCAGGGATGCAAGGATTCTTCAATATATGCAAATCAATCAATGTGATACACCATATTAACAAACTGAAGAATAAAAACCATACGATCATCCCAGTAGATGCAGAAAAAGCTTTTGACAAAATTCAACACCCATTTATGGTAAAAACAATCCAGAAAGTGGGCATAGAGGGAAACTACCTCAACATAATAAAGGCCATATATGACAAACCCACAGCAAACATCATTCTCAATGGTGAAAAACTGAAATCATTTCCTCTAAGATCAGGAACAAGACAAGGATGTCCACTCTTGCCACTATTATTCAACATAGTTTTGGAACTCCTAGCCACAGCAATCAGAGAAGAAAAAGAAATAAAAGGAATCCAAATTGGAAAAGAACAAGTAAAACTGTCACTGTTTGCAGATGACATGATACTATACATAGAGAATCCTAAAGACGCCACCAGAAAACTACTAGAGCTAATCAATGAATTTGGTAAAGTTGCAGGATACAAAATTAATGCACAGAAATCTCTTGCATTCCTATACACTAATGATGAAAAATCTGAAAGAGAAATTAAGGAAACACTCCCACTTACCATTGCAACAAAAAGAATAAAATACCCGGGAATAAACCTACCTAGGGAGACAAAAGACCTGTACGAAGAAAACTGTAAGACACTGATGAAAGAAATTAAAGATGATACCAACAGATGGAGAGATATACCATGTTCTTGGATTGGAAGAATCAATATTGTGAAAATGACTATACCACCCAAAGCAATCTATAGATTCAATGCAATCCTTATCAAATTACGAATGGGATTTTTTATGAAACTAGAACAAAAAATCTTAAAATTTGTATGGGGACACAAAAGACCCCGAAAAGCCAAAGCAGTCTTGAGGGAAAAAAACGGAGCTGGAGGAATCAGACTCCCTGACTTCAGACTATACTACAAAGCTACAGTACTCAAGACAATATGGTAGTGGCACAAAAATGGAAACATAGATCAATGGAACAAGATAGAAAGCTCAGAGTTAAACCCATGCACCTATGGTCAACTAATCTATGACAAAGGAGGCAAGGATATACAATGGGGAAAAGACAGTCTCTTCAATAGGTGGTGCTGGGAAAACTGGACAGCTACATGTAAAAGAATGAAATTAGAACACTCCCTAACACCAAACACAAAAATAAACTCAAAATGGATTAGAGACCTACATGTAAGACCAGACACTATAAAACTCTTAGAGGAAAATATAGGAAGAGCACTCTTTCACATAAATCACAGCAAGATCTTTTTTGATCCACCTCCTAGAGTAATGGAAATAAAAACAAAAATAAACAAATGGGACCTAATGAAACTTCAAAGTTTTTGCACAGCAAAGGAAACCATAAACAAGACAAAAAGACAACCCTCAGAATGGGAGAAAATATTTTCAAACGAATCAACGGACCAAGGATTAATCTCCAAAATATATACACAGGTCATGCAGCTCAATATTAAAAAAAAAAACAACCCAATCCAAAAATGGGCAGAAGACCTACATAGACACTTCTCCAAAGAAGACATACAGATGGCCAAGAAGCACATGAAAAGCTGCTCAACATCACTAATTATTAGAGAAATACATATCAAAACTACAATGAGGTATCACCTCACACCAGTTAGAATGGGCATCGTCAGAAAATCTACAAACAACAAATGCTGGAGAGGGTGTGGAGAAGAGGGAACCCTCTTGCACTGTTGGTGGGAATGTAAATTGATACAGCCAGTATGGAGAACAGTATGGAGGTTCCTTAAAAAACTAAAAATAGAATTACCATATGATCCAGCAATCCCACTACTGGGCATATACCCAGAGAAAACCATAATTCAAAAGGACACATGCACCCCAATGTGCATTGCAGCTCTATTTACAATAGCCAGGTCATGGAAGCCACCTAAATGCCCATTGACAGACGAATGGATAAAGAAGATGTGGTACATATATACAATGGAATATAAGTCAGCCATAAAAAGGAATGAAATTGGGTCATTTGTAGAGACATGGATGGATCTAGAGACTGTCATACAGAGTGAAGCAAGTCAGAAAGAGAAAAACAAATATCGTATATTAATGCCTATATGTGGAACCTAGGAATATGGTACAGATGAACTGGTTTGCAGGGCAGAAATTGAGACACAGGTGTAGAGAACAAACGTATGGACACCAAGGGGGGAAAGTGGCGGGGTGGTGGTTGTGGTGGTGTGACATATTGGGCGATTGGGATTGACATGTATACACTGAAGTGTATGAAATTGATGACTAATAAGAACCTGCTGTATAAAAAAATAAATAAAATTTAAATATTAAAAAAAAGAAAAAAATATAAACTTTATCTTCTCTTGTGACAAGTTATCTGTTTGTCAACTGTCATTTTCCCTTTGCATAAACAGTTGGCTCTAATTTGAATTTAATAGAGGGGAAGGGAATGAATAGTCTGGTACTGTCATTATGGTTTAGTTTGAGAACTTTCCACATAATCCTGTCAAATTATTCCCTTGCATCTGGGCTAGCAGTATGAGTCGAAGCCACATTTGATAGTCAACAATTATTATGGCATTAGGGACTATGGGAAAATGTTAATATCAACAAACCACCATAGTGGCGTGCTGTAAAGGAAAGATTACAGACTGTTGAGTCAAGTAAACCTGAGTTTGTAGCTGATTCTTCTGTCTCAGTTTCCTTACTTTTAAAATGGGGATAATGATTCTTATCAGAATTGTCAAGATTCAAGATCATGATGGTAAAGCATGGAGCTCAATACTTAGCACATAAAAAGTGCTTAACAGAAAATTATTTTCTCCCATCCCAATAACAGCAGCTGCCTGTCTTAGCTGCACAGAGTATAACCAAGGAGGTAATGGGGATTGGAGGGCTTGTGGAAAAGCAACTGCCTTAGTAGGGTAGCCTATAAATTTCCTCAAGTGATTTCTAGAGGAGCATCAGATACAGAAATTATTTTTCCTTTCATTCATGAGATGACCTCATACTCAAGTGGTTTTGTTGGCAGCTACTTTACCGTGAAACCTAATATTACAAAGGGAACTCCGGGGACTGGCTCTTGGCTGATAACATAAACTGGGATTCACAATGGCCGAAAGAACACAGCTTGTTACTCTGCTTGGGAAACCCTAATACTCAGAAGAATACACATTTTAAAGCTCCCCCCAACCCAATCCTCAAAGACTGTGATCAGTACTAAATCTAAAACAACTCATTAAGAAATCTCAGTGTAGATTTTTCACGAAGTAGGATGAAATTACAACTCAATTCAGAACTCAGACAAGTTTTCTTTGTTTTCTTCCCAAGTCTGAATTGCTTCTAGGTTAGTTTTTATTTTATAGCCATTTTTATTCAAGAAGGGCTGTGTAGTTTTCTCAAGCAATTTCTTGGCTAGAAACTTCAGCAAAATGGGTAAACTTGTTTTTTCTTCCCCTCTTCAGTCCCCACACTTCACAAACGTTTTCTAGTAACATGTATATCAAGCAAGTAGCTGTTTCAAAGTCAGATTTGGAGGGAGTACTAATGGTAGGAGCAATTTCTAAGGAGCCAGATGCCAAAGAATAATCATATTTTTCACTCATACATCCTCAATCTCTAATACAAGTTAATGTGTGAAGTGCTGCTGGGCTGGCTTACAGAAATGCTAGCAGAAATCCAGTGAATGCTGGAAAGGAGATATGTTTGTTCTCCCCAGAGGCTATTTCAATAATGTTAATTCTTAACTGGCTTGGCTGGTGCATTTGACAAACAGCCCAATAGAAACATTTGCTGTTTGACATTATTTTATTCATCTCATGAAGCCTGCATGCAAGGTACTCATGCAAATGCAAAACTCAGCAGTAATAGTAGCATTTTTAGATTTTTCCAGCAAATTTTCATCCAAAGGCCTCAAAGGGCATGATAGGTATTAAAACACTCCTTTAGAAAGAGAAACAAGGCCTCAGTAGAGGAGAATTATAGAACTCTGGGAAACTAAAGAAAAGTTTAGACCAACTTCTCACCTACAAATAGCTGGTGGTGAAGCCATGATTAAGCTCTGCTTCCCTACTGGTCCCGTGGGCAGCTCTCTGGGCAGTAAGGCAATACAGATGTTCTGGGGCATTGGGTCCTCAATTCTTTCCTAAACTTTTTGGAAGGAAGTGTTTCAAAGTATTTATTTATTTTCCACAACAATTTGTGGCCTTATAAGTTTTATTCAGCATTTACATAGCTTTCATGCTGTCTCCACAAGATAAAATTTGACTACCACCAAGATTCATAAATTTCTTTGCTTTTACCCCTATTCCTCATTATCTCTCATCATCTTTATTTTATTCCTGATGCTAGTGTTTCAGAAAAATATATTTTTTAATTTTCAGCTGATTATTCTTCTTAGTCTAATCCTTGTTACATGTGTTACTGCATCTTGCTCGTGCTAGAAAATAAAATATTCTTAGAAAGAAGAAAGAAGAAGAAAGAACTGAACTTCTGGGCTCTGATCTGGAAAAGAGGAGTTTTGCTAGCTACGGTTGAAATTTGTATTTTTCTTCCTCTTGACTTTCTGATGAGTTGTTCATGAGGTTAATTTTCTAAGGACTGATAAATATCGACAATGCTAAGAAAGAATTTTTGATGTCTTGATCAAATGGAATTTCTCAAAATCGTAGCATACATTCCCTTTCATTAACGTTTCCTGAGAGATAAGTGTGTGTGAGACACCAAGCTAGTACTGAGCAGGCCACCGTTTCTGCCTGCAAAGAGCTCAATATGACGGTGGCAATGGCAATGAGATACACATGCCTTATTTTCAAAGGTTATCCTGGCTAGTAGTCACAAGCAAGATAACTAGTTAATATACAATATTAGTGGTAAACACCAAAAAATACGATGTTGAACCCTCCTCCCCCACCCCATCTCTGTGTCACACACACACACACGCACACACACACACACACACACACACACACAAGTATATATAAATAGTAATACCCTAACCTCACCAGTTAATTTAGTTGTCCAACTAATTAGAGAAGAAATTCTCAGGTTATGCTTTTGCCTTTTTAGGGAAGAGCATGTGAACTTCTCATTGTCTTATAATTACAGTCTCAAAATATGATGACTAGCAAATATTACTACAACCCAGCAAACTAACAGTAGTGATATCTTACAACACAGTAGTTTATTTTCTTTCACACTGCATGCATTATCCCTAAAAGTGGAATCTTCCACGGGAAACAGAAATTGCCTAACTAGATATTAGGAATATATGGGAGAGAAGGGAATTTCCACCTCTCTTTCTGGATGGGCGGTTCAGAATGCAAAACTAGCTCCTAGGATGAGTAGTAAAGTACTTATTTTGTTTTCTTGTAATGCCTGGGCATGGGGATGTGGCGCTGGTAGTGATCTCACAGAGCTGAGGCTGGGAGAGGGGTTCTCTCCCTTAAAACTTCAGAGGCTACCAGATCAAGGGAGGATGTAGCAGGGATGGTGGTTGGAACACAGGAGGAGAAAGATTAATAGGTCAAGCAACTAGGGCACAAAAGGCCAAAAAGCAGCCAAAATCAGAGGAGGACTTGGAACAGGTTGTTTGTAGACAGGATAAAGGTCAGGAGATGCAAAAGTGAGGGAGATGCATGCTAGAAAGAAGGTGTTAAGTAGGAAGGGAGGAAAGCAATCTGAGCAAAGTGAGAAAGGAACTATGGTTGTAGTCGTTCCCTACCAACTCTCTTTGGTGGATAAAATGGTTTGCATCTAAGTTGGGCTAGCTTGAGATGGGGAGGAGGAGCTGTATGGAATTATATAGTCATAATTAAATATGTATGTAGTAATGTCACACCTATTTATACAGTGGTAGCCTGTGTAAGTTTGAGGAGTCTGGCTTCATTCTCTCTAGTTGCCATATTGATAGTTGAATATCGCCCCATCTTCACCATGCTTTCACCAGGCTGGGAGAGTATCACCCTTCCACTATGTATTACCTTTTAATTACTGTTGGCATGTATTGACTATCTTGTTCCCTCATTTGTAATGCCAGAAGTCCAGGGGTACTTTACAGTTTGTTCCTTGGTTTTATGGAATATTTATTGTTCCAGATTATCTAGATGAAGTCAACTCAACTCTTTATAATCACCCATATACAGCAATCACCAAAGATTGTTTTCCATAAAGTAGAAACCCAGATCTAGTTCAGAACAAAATGCCTGACATGGTGCCTTGCACGTGGTAAAGTATTCAAGGAATGGTTGTTGCATGGATGAGCAAGACGACAATACCACCGACCAGGACATTCTCTTTCATTGACAGTGATTGTACTTTCTTTAAGACTTACTCTGTGGGATGCATTGTCGAATGCATTATTCTAACTTGCATTCAGTCATTGAAGATGGCAGTGGAGTGTAGTTTACAATGACTATTTCCCATTGGGTTAAATTATGTCATAAAATTCAGATATTTTGTTCAATAAAGAAATGATCCAGAAAGCTGTTTTTATTCCTTTTGTGGGGGCGGGGTGTGGTCAGGGACATGGGATGAGGCTTTTGGCCTCACTCTGCAAAAACTACATTGTTCCAAGTCAAAGGTTTAAATCCTCCTGAAAAGGTCATCTTTTTACGTACTGATCCACATGTATATGTATTTGACAAAATTGACAATGGGGTTTCTTTACCAACTCTTATTCTTTTCTCCCAGGAAAGATTTCATCCTTAAGGCAGTAAGGTTACTGAGCATTTCACATGGCTGCATGAAAAAATATTGCCTAGATGATGCACTGTCAAAAAATGGCAAGTATCTGAGAAAATACAGCTATGGAAAATGATGTAAACATTTATCCTCAAAGCTATTGCCATTTTGATTTAGTAGGTGAACATAATTTTATAATAGGAAATGCTCTAATAACTATTGCATTTGTCAGCTGCTTTATAGTCTATTAAAAACTAAGTGTGAATTTATTCATTATACATTTATTCCTTGCCTACCATATGCTAAAACTACAGAAAGTTCTGGAATCTACTGTTTTTGTTTATCCAACCAACAATCTAACAATGTAGATGGCAGCCAAAACCCCAAAATAGACATTATAATTCTCACTTTAGACACACGCAGTTCAAATTCTCTAAACTAGTAACCCTATTCGAATGGAAAAGTACTAGGTTAGTTTCCCCAAGGCAAGCACGTGTGAAGTAGCACCAAGCTATTATTGTTTTTGGCAACTAAGCAAGAGCGGAAACCAGGCTCCTTGAAAAATCTACCCGGAAAGCAAAGTTTACCTTTAACATTTCCCACTTTCCTTTCTCTGTCCCTCTCCTATTTCTGGCATTATTATTATTGCCTTCATTATTCATTGCCTTCATTTATTCTTTCCGTTTACTCACTCACCAACCAGTTATTTTTCAAACAAGAGTAAGGCCAGTGGAGAAACAAAGATATGAAAGGGAGAGACCCTGTCTAAGGCAGCTACTGATTCTGTTCTAAATCATGTCCAGGCATTACCACAGTACAAAGAAGAACATGACAAGTGCCATTTAGTCTACATAATTGTGAGAGTTCAGAGGATGTAAAGAACCCAAGCTCCACACCACCTGTGACCTGCCTTCTCTTGAACTACCTTTCCTCTCAACCAGAGGCTTATGACCTTTGCTGCAAATGAGTATCACCTGAAGAGTTTCTAAAATTCCTGATACCCAGGCCAAATCCAAGTCCCGTTAAAAAAAAAATTTCTGGAGATGGGACCCAGATGTCAGTATTTTTTAAATTGGTTATTCTACTGTGCAGCCTAGGTTGAGAAACATTGTCCTAAATATCTCCCTTATTTAAAAATCTCATGTTACCCTAACTTCAGTATAGAAACGGCAAATAACTTCGGGGAAAATATTCACTTTTCTCATTCTGTTGACAAAACCCCCTGAAACAAGTAAGCAAACAAACAAAATCAGAGCTACAACAACAACAACGACAAAACTGTTCTCTTTGTTAAGTTCTTGAGGTAGGGAATTAGAAATTACCAAAAAATAAATAAATAAAAATTAAAAAAAGAGATCTTGGTAATCATTGGTGGAAGAAGCAGTAAGGTGGAAAGAAAGGCATTTTCTGGAGTGTGGTATAGTTTGAGAGATTTAGGGAAGAAATGTGATCAACTGCTGAAGGTGAAATTGTGTAGGTAAACTATGTGGTCAGATGCAAAGATCTTGGACAAAGGGAATGGAAGAGTAGTAGGAAATCTGATTTGTTTTGACAACAAACCTTTAGTATTCATTCCAATAAATTTCACAATATTAGATCAGTGGCCAAATTATTAAGCCTTTTTAAGGATTTGTAACAACAAAACAAAATAAAACACAAGTCATAAATCAGGACTAAGAATCTGACCCTTAATGTGATGGATAGGGGTGGAACTTAGGGAACCATAACAAAGAGCCCCAAATTTGGCCACTGTAACGAAACTGTGAAATGTGTTGGCATCAATGCAAAAAGTCTGTTGTCAGCAAATAAAAATGAAGTAAAACAACTTAGAAGATATTTGAAGTGCTCTGTTTACCTCCAGCGCCCTAAAGCATCTTTTCCGTGTTCTTCCTTCATACTATGATTGATAGTGAGGTAGATTAGAAAGCCCAGGGATGGGACAGACACAGATTCCAACTCTGGTTCCTTGTTTACTATCTGTGGAAACTTGGGTTTATACTTTAATTCTCTGGGCTTCAGCTTCCTCATTAGTGAACTCAGGGATAATATCTATTCCAGAAAGTTGTGAAAAATAAATAGAGAGCAAATAATACAGTTGGGGCTCTTAATAATTTCAAGACTCTTCCTCTTTCCTTTGTGTGTTGTTGCTGCTGTAATCTGTAAGGTAGCTTAAATTCTTACAGATGTAGGGGAGATAAAAATTTTGTATGACACAAACTCGCTAATGGTAAAAGTTTGTTCTTGGGATGGGAGTGGGGACTGGGTCATCCAAGCCTAAACATGATAGAGTCTTCTGCCATGAATAAACATACTCAAATCATTGGAGGCAAGTGACTGAATATTTTTGACCTTCTGTTTACCTACAGACGAGGTCTTGCTCTAGATTAGCAAACCTAGGGGCAAAGTCAAAGGCTAGCAGGGCTCTTGCAGGTCTGAGGTGGGAGTTGGGGGCAGAATTCGTGAAATTGGAGAGTGAGAGTATGCTCTCTTCAGGGCTCAGCCTTTTCTTACCTCCAGCAGGTTGCTGGCAGGCAGGGTTTAACCTCAGTTGTTGCTACATTTGATTTTTCAAGAAAAGTCAGCTCCATATTTAATGTAAAATCTCCCAGTTTTTAAGTGTTGATTCCATTTTTTTTCAACATCATGTGAGCCAAACAAAACACATCTGAATACTGCCCGCGTGCTACCAGTTTGCAAACTTTGCATTTTGCAGGTCCTTTTCACTTTTAGTGCCCTCTACTCTGAGCCCAAGAATAAGTGTCTCCATCGCAAATGACAGGCTCACCCTAAAGATTAGAAATACAGTCATACCCCCACTTCCAGGTAGTGTTTCCTGTTGCTAGTGTTTTCTTATCCATAATTAATGTTACCTCTCAGGCAATTCTTATGCAAACAGCCTCTTGTTCCAAAGTTAAAATCAATTGTATTTCCTGTTACTTGCTAAAGTGTGTAGACTTAATTTTCTGCATGTTAGCTTTACTTAAAACATCTGGTGGCTGGTTTCATTTCCCCAGGGCCCAACCTAATTTTGTGCCAACTCTTGGGAGGTAAAACTTTAATAAACGTTCACAGTTGTAAAGCTGAATATTTTTAAAAAGCCTTAGAGAAAGAGTCTTCTATCCCACTTGGTATGGACTGAACTGTGTCCTTTCCAAATTCATATGATGAAACCCTAACCTTCAGTGTGACTACATTCGGAGAAAGGGCCTTTAAGGAGGTGATTAGGGTTAAATGAAATCTTTGGTTTTTTTCTTTTTTGACCAGGGATTGAACCCGGGCCCTCTCCAGTGAGAGCGTGGAGTCCTAACCACTGGACTGCCAGGGAATTCCCGATTAAATGAAATCTTAAGGGCGGGGCCCTAATCCAATAGGACTGGTGTCCTTACAAGAAGAGGAAGAGATACCAGGAGTGCAGGTACCCTAAGGAAAGGCCATGTGAAGATACAGTGAGAAATTGGCCAACTGCAAGTGAGGAAGAGAGCGCTCACCAAGAACCAAACCTGCCAGCACCTTGATCTTGGACTTCTGGCCTTTAGAACTGTGAGGAAATAAACTTTTGTTGTTCAAGCCACCCAGTCTATGGTATTCTGTTGTGTGGCCCTAGCAAACTAATCCTCGACCTTTAACTATCCTGTCTTTGGCGTCTGACGTCATTCCAGTCATTCTCAGAGAAATCCCACTTTTAGATTCTCATCTGACTTCCTGTCAAGACATTGTAGAAATTTCTATATCATCAATCAAAAGAGTCCCCTGTCTGGGAAGTATATCAAACCCTATATATGATGGCAGAATACCAACTATTTGGTGACTCACCCATAAAATGTGAGATAAAGGAAACCAATCCTTTTCCCAAGTTTTAAAACTTCTCCTCGTTTGTCAGATGCTCCTGTGAGTCGCACTATGCCGACATTCTTGAGCCTGGAGAGCCACCTGTATGCATGCTCATCATCTTTTAAAACATCTTCAAAATCCAGAGTAGGTAGCTGGAACTCTGAGCCCCAGTACTGACATTCTGTGAATTAAGAAAAAGAAGAAACCAGATGGGATTGCACTGTTTTTAACATACAGTGAGAACCTCAGAGAAGGGACTAGTTCATTGAAGCTTACCTTTGTTCTATCATGGAATTGATTAAATTTCAGTCATATTAGAAATGCCCAAGTTACCAGCTCTTCTTCCCTGGACCCAAGCCAGTCTACTCTATGCTTTCTGCCTACAACCGTGGAAGACCCATGACAGGTATTCACTATAACACATTTGTCAAGAGAATGTTGTTTAGCTTGTGATGGCTCTTGATGCATATGTCCTTAGGGCTTCTCTGCCTGGACATTGCTTAGAAATAGCCTTGAAATATTGTGTATTTTAACAGCCAAGTTATATTGCTCAATTCCAAATAGAGATAAAATCAGAATCACGTGCTAGAACAGCATATGCCTATCCCTGGGGGTCGGGGTGAGAAGTGCTTGCCATGGTAGGAACTCTCCTTCTTCCTCTTATTTTACCTGATAAGAAGCTTTCTCTAGGGTCAACTTGTTCACAGGAGTCAGCAAAAGCTGTCCATGGGGAGGAAAAGATGAAAGTTGTGCTCATGGCATGCACAAACACTTTGGTGACAATGCCACATGAGATAAAGTCAAATGCCTTTCTTTGTTTTCTGATTCCTCATGATTTATTACTCATAAAAATGTTTACTTGAAAAAACAGAAAGGAAAACAAATGTAGAAAATAATTTGCTTACAAACCAGGCTCTCTCAAAGGAGGTAGAACACAGAGGAAACATTATTTTGCCAAGGAAAATAACTCAGATATTAATAATTGCATTCAGCAAAGACCACTCTAGCTAATCCACTTGATTTCTTCATTTTGGGGGAAAGAATTTGCCTTAGGAAGGCAAGCCTTCCTAACAAGTGACGGAATGAGGACTTATGATCTCAAAATCATCCTGTGCAATGCCTCCTTTTTCTAACTGGGAAATATACGTCATGTTACAGAAAACAACCCCAGAGCCTCCAGTTTAAGATAAAAGATCGGGTCAGTGTTCCCTTGTAGTAGTTGTAGATTGGAAATCATTTCTTCTTTGATGTCAGCATGGCTGTTTCTGCAGAACCAGGGATTTCTTAGGAGTCAGATGTTGGTTTAGTAGTAGCAAAGATACTTACAGGTGCAGGAAGCCACTTCCTTATCTCCTACCAGCGAGTTGCATGAGGACATTCACAGAGATGAGTAGGTGTGTGTTGGGGCAGGGCGGGGGGAAGAACTAATCAGATTATAAACACATATATTGCCAAAGTTTGCATAATATTGCATAATGCATAATGAGGCAGAATTTTCAGGGCCTAAATTGCAAACTCTAAATGAGTCCTCCCTAGTGGCTGCATTCATTATTTTGGACAATGTTAATATTCTTCAGTATTGAATACATTCCACAGGCCCAAGTGACTTACTGTATCTTCTCAGGAAGTCGAGTTTATATTCAGCCACTGGTTCCTAATTTTTGTTTTAACTCTTCTCTCTGTGGGACTAACCATAACTGAAAGAACTATAGCCATTTCTGTTCCTTTTTTTTTCAGTGTTGCTTATCAGGTGCTTTTAGAGAAAAACCTTAGAATTTACTATTAAACCAAGTCAGCTTGGCAAAGAGAAGCAGGTCAGCACATGGGCCAGAGCAAGTTGGCTAAAGTGATAACAATGGGGTGTGAAGGGTTTGGGATATAAGCATAATCTTTTTTGGAGGGTGTATGGTGTAAAATACAGGTTCTTGGTCTTCCTTGATTCTATTAGCTACCCAATAATTATTTGTTGGTTTATTTTTTCAATAAGTCTAATATTTTACCATGTCGTGAGACACTGTGATAGGCAGTAGGTTTTCAGGAACTCATAGTCTATGGGAGACTTGGACACGGAAACTGACAATTAAAACATAATATGGTAGATGCTATAGTTGAAGTACGTTCGGGATACCATGGAGATATCAGATCTTCTGATCCCTTACCTAATGCTCCTTCTACGATGCCAGCTGCTCTTTTATATGCATGAAGTTCCTCAGGTCTGTCCCTCATGCCTCAACTATTTCTTCTGAAATCAAAGTTGGTTTTATGGGCCCAGCGCGGTTCTGCTGCACCACTCTGCTCTCTAACAAGAGTTGGCTTTATATGAAAGAGCTTCTGTTCAAAGAGGCAATCTATTTGATTTTGTTTTGAATATTGGATTATATGGTTGTTTGCTTTGCCACTCCCATTTGCCCTTTGCATTTACAGTCTCCAGATTGTAATATCTGATACTAATCAAAAAGGTCTGTGAAAAGAAGGTGATAAATATCATAAATATTGCTTTATGGCTACCTAGCTAGAAAAGTCATTTGGCTTCCAGTTAAGAGAAAAATTTCCTGGGCAAAATATCAGTGTTAATGACATAATAAATCACTATCTCCTCTTTCCAAAGCTTACACCTAAGTAGACTACACCCAGAAACTTAAAAAATATTGAAAACAGCTTTAAGCTTGTAGAGCCCCAGATGAAAGTTACAGGTCCATAGAGTATTAGAGGTAGATGAGAGGTGGAGACTCATCTTGCATTTTCACATTGGCTTTAGGATTTCCCATCACCATGGGTTCTTATTATTGAATAAAAAGATCATCTAGACTACAGCTAAGGATTCTCCTAGTTCTTGGGCACTGTGATGATCTGGCCAAGGGCAAATTTTTCATTCCTGTGTAGACTGTTAGATGGATTAGCTACGATCTACATGGCCATCTATAGCAATGTGTTTTCTTTATTACAAAGGGTTAAGTAATTAATTGATGAGCCTTTGTTATAATATTTAAAAGAAAAAATTTTTTGTCCTGTTGAGAGCAAACCAGCCTGGAGAGATAGTATGGTCTAGACTGCAATATTGTCAAATAGAACAGATGAAGGAAATATTCTCTATCTGTACCATCCAGTATCATAGCTACTAATAACATGTGGCTATCGAGACTTGGCATGTGGCTAGTGGAACGAAGGAACTAAATGTTTTTCCTTCATTTAATTCAAACTGATTTAAATTTAAACTTAAGTAGCCACATATCACTGATACTGTATGAAACAGGACATGAATAGAATAAAGAACATGGAGCTAAAGAGGCCTGGGTTTGAGTCACTGTCTTGCTTCTTACCAGCTTGTTTCCTTATCTTTTCGCTGATCCTCCATCTCTTAATTTATAAAATAACCATACTTATATTTACCTTGCAGGTCATATGTTGACCATGCAACGAGATTATGCAAGGAGCTTGGTACAGTGCCTGGCACATAGTAGACTAATAATAATAATAATAATAATAATAATAATAATAATATTAATATAATAGTTAATATTTGCTGAATACTTTCTAGGTGTCAGGCACAGTGCTATGTGCTCTCCATACCTTATTTCTTTTAATGTCCATAATAAATATATGCGATAGATGCTTTCAGTATTCCCATGTTACAGAGAAGGGAACAGAGATCCAAGTCTTTCAGCTAATGATTTGCAGAGCTAGTTAGGCAAATTCAGGTGACTAATTCCAAAGTCTGTAATTTCAACAACTACACAGAAAATAAACACTTAATGCCTTGAAATACTGTGGTTACATGTATTCTTAAGTCCTATGTCTGAATGTCCACGGCTTATTCTATTCCTTACAAAGGAAATCTACTTTCTAGATGAAAAAGAAAGCAGGGCAAGTTACAATTAGGAACACTTTGTCTGGACATGTTCAAGTATGAGTGTTTAAAGATAAACCTTGGCTCCCAGTCAGGATTTTAAATGCAGAAAAAGCTTTATGACTAGGTTTCATGGCACAACTCTTTGACAACATTGCTATTCATTGCTTTTGTGAAATGAACCAAGGCTTAAAAATCAGCTAGCTTCTTTTTAAAAATGTATGCCAGTATATGTCAGTGATCCATGCCAGTCTGGTTTTACTTAAGGCCTTTATCACTTTCCAGAGAGTTTTGGTGACTGTGTAGCAGGGAAATGTAATAAATAGAGATGTAAAAAACACTTTCACAAGATGCAGATATTTTCAAAACTTTTGTATTTTGAGCATTTTGTGGATTCAAGAAGGCTCTGCTAAGGGCACACACTATATACATCTATATATAATGATAGCATATTTTAATGAATTTTTGTTTCTACATGACTCATTTTCCCATTATAGAATAACACACACACACACACACACACACGCTCTCAAACACACATGCACATACACACATGATATTCTTTGTTTTAAAAATACAAAATGAGTTAGATTCTTTTAATAAATTTGTTACTCTTTACATGTGTAAAATTAACCATAGTCACACAAAGACTCAGTATAAAGCTCAGTATAAGGCTGTTAATATCATACATAGCATAGTCTGTACTATAAATAATTTCAAATTCATAGGATTTTACTATCAGGAGTTGGTCACAATACCTTTTAAGTTCTACAGAGTTTACAGTTTTCCAACTATAGCTCCTATTTTGGTGTGCCTTGGCAGGAGCTTTGAAAAAAATCAGTGACCAAGGGCCACAACCCATCACAGAATCTGTGTCCTAATACGAGCCACTCACAGACTCAGTTATGCCAATTGTGACTTTCAGAGACAGCACTATGACTAGCCAGTTTCCAAATTCATCAAAACATCCCCAATATAAAATACTCCAACTTTCCGGGAGAAATAAACTACATCTTCTTAATAAATCCACCAGTAAGATCATTCTATGATTTCTGCACAGAAACTTTGACATTGAAAAAGTAATTTAGAAGCATTTTCCCAGTCTCCCCCCAACTGCAAAACGTCACTACTGGGGACCATAAGAAAACATGTTGGCCTAGAGTAAGTCATTTGTTAGGTGAATACATTAAAAGAAAAGTTAAATTTCACACTTGGGTCTGGAAACATAAACAGTATGGAAAATGACGGAATATTTAAGGCATGAACCACCCTTTCTAATTTAACTTATGGCCTTACTAATAAATACTTCCTTGAACATGTGCTTCACACATCATAAAATTTATGAACAGGCTGCACGCTGGCTTTCAAGAAACCATTTGTACAAGGCTTCCTTTTCAGGATTAAGCCTCACATTCCTGGATCCTGAGTTGTATTTCAAAAAAGGAAAAGACACAAAGAAGCTCTTCAGTTAAAGATTCATGAGTACAGCATGCAGGGTTGCAATGTGTTATTTCAAGAGTTTAGGACCTTCTGTCTACCTGCACGGAACTGTGCTGTTGGCTCTGAAACAGCTAATCTCATGTGCTGAGGATCAGCTGATTGCTTACTATCTTTTCCTATAAATATCTTGCAGGGGCCCAGCCATAATCAAAACCTGACCCCCAGATTTTGGGACTTTGATTCTCTTCTCTGCACTAAGGAAATCCTGCCCTCTTTGGAAATTCTTTTACCTCTTGTCTAGTGAACTCGATACACCTTTCAAGATTCTGGTCACTTGTCCTTTTTTAGATTGAGATCTTCCAGAAGCTGACCTTGAGATGAGGATTTGAATGCAAGCGATTTACTAAGGAGGTCTCCCTGGAGGCACCAATAGGAGGTGGGGAAGTGAGAAAGGGAAGGGGGCCTCTGGAAGGTGTTTTAATGAACGGGTTACTGCTTTTGCAGCTGGGGCTCAGCCCTGCTGGACCTCATGGCAACACTGTAGACTCTACTCAGATACAGAGTTGTCGCACCCAGGGGCAAGGAAGCTGAGATGCAGAGGCCCCCCCACCTACCCCTTATTGGTTGAGAGCTGCTTCTGGGTGTTCACTCCTTGGTCTTTCTGGCCTTCCCTGTGTGTTGGCCAAGCATGCTCCCTCAGGCAGAGAGAACCCTCCAGGAGCTTGGCAGTCTTGCAAGAGCAAACTGTTGGCAAGTATGGGAAGAGTGCTGAGGAGGTCTGATGGGGCAGTGACAGCCTCTGCAATGCCCTCCTTCAGGATCTCCAAGACTGGGTTAGATGGCTATCTTCTGTGATCCCCAGCACCAATACACACCTCAGACCCTGTGCTCACCACCTTATGCTGAAAGGATCTTTCACTTACTCCACACATAGAAAGTCTGGCTTTGCGAAAGAGGTTGCATTGGTGAATAAAAATACATGTGATTGCTGCCTTTGGGGTGGAAAAAGTGAACAAACAAGGAAGCAAACAAATAAATACATAAAAATAAACGTTGTAGCAAGTGCTGTGGGCGTAACGAATGGGGTATATTGACAAATAATCATTGGGAGTGGGCTGGGGAAATTATTTGTTTAGACATGGCAGATAAGAAAGGTGTAACTGAAAAGAAGCTGTTTAAGCCACATCCTGAGAGGTGAGAGAAGGCAGTCACGCAAAGGGCAGGGAAAGTGTCTAAGAAGGAAAGACAGTAGGAAGAGGGGTGATCTCTTAGCTTGTTGGAGGAACT
Organism: Balaenoptera borealis; assembly: GCF_965194805.1. Classification (NCBI taxonomy): domain Eukaryota; kingdom Metazoa; phylum Chordata; class Mammalia; order Artiodactyla; family Balaenopteridae; genus Balaenoptera; species Balaenoptera borealis. Next base: position 31,736,348 of record NC_138868.1, read on the forward strand.
CAAAGTCACTGAAGCTAGGACCCATGAGACAAAGAGGTGGGTGTCGCAGATGAAGGGAAAAAGTAAGCAAGTGTGGGTCAGGCAGGCCCTTATCTTTCTCTCTCTTCCACTGGACTGTACGATCCTTGCAAACTATAGAGATCCTATTGCTTATCTTTATTTCCTCACCACTGTTGCCCCCTTACTCTTCCTCCCCCTGGTATATAGCCCAGGGCTTGCACCCAGTAGATCTTCAGAAAACTGCTATGTTCTGTATCCTAAACAAATCTTAGCTTATTTCCTAATGATGACTGGAAACAAGAAGCAACCCTTGAAAAAGGAGTGTTTGAGCACACTTTAGTATTTTAAAAGATGGAGAAATCCATAAAACCTTTCCTCTAGGTGATAATCCCACCAAACTTGAAAAGTCTCCCTGAGAACGTACAAAAGATGCTTCTACACAAGTTTACGTTGCTTGAAAGAAGAGAAACACATTTTTGTTTTGAACTATTAAGTACCCGGTAATATATATATGCTCAGCCCTATGACAAGAGTGACGATTTAGTTGGAAAAAACAAGAACTCATGAAATAATGAAGCAGCACTAAAGGGGAGTGTGTGAAAAACACTTGAAAAAATGAGAGTGAACACTTATTGGACATTTATAATTCCAGGCACCCTTCTAAGCACTTTACATGGAGTGATGCCTGTAATCCTCACAACAACCCCACAATAAAGGTTCTATATTATTCCCCCTTTATAGATTAGACAGGCATCAGGATCATACCTAAGTTATGCAACATCACACAGCTAATATATGTCAGAGCTGGGATACCCACACGAAGAACTAGACTCTGGATGTTCAGAAAAAAATTTGTTAAAGGATAACAAACACCAAAGGATGTTGAGAAGGGAGATTATTATCTCAGACTTCCTTGGAATTGGCAGGACTAACAGAAAATTCAGTTTCACCCTCTGTCCTTGTTGTGACTATCCCCTCTGACATCTCTCAAAAGGTTATAGAACACCCTCTTGATGGCTTTTAATTCCAGAGCACACATCTCCCTATGGTACAGCTCATCCTGGTTCCAGACGGCTCCAATCAACACAATCTTCTTCCTTATGCAGAGGCACATCTACCTCTGTCACCTTCTTTTAGGCACTAATTCTGTGCTCCAGAATCACACAGAATATGGCAGTCTTGGAGATGTGTATAAAGACAGTCACTGAGCTAAGTTTTTCTTTCCAAGGCTAAATAGTCTCTTTCTGTCTCATATTTTTCATGTTTTATGGCTCCCAAGCCCTGCACTACCCTCTCTGCTCTCCTCTGGATGATGCTTTCAAGTTTGCTGATGTCCCACAACAGCCTGCGCGTCTCAGGTCAGACATAATACTACAGGCGTGCTGGCACGGTGGGCTTGCTACTACATTTTGATTCAGGCAGCCTAAATCTAATTAACCTTGTTTTGGCAGTCTCAAGTCTGTTGATGCATATTAACTTTTCAGTCAACCAAAATGTGTAAGAATTCCTCCTCAGCCAAGTTTCCGAAGCTAGTTCACTGAGAACATACTAAGCACATATAGAGTTGAGGATGTGGGTCCAATTTGATAGGGACTTTGTGTCAAAATTCATAACTCAAGGTTTGAAGGAGACAAATCTGGATTCAAATCTGAATTCTGATACTTTCCATCTACATGACCTTCAGAAAGTGATACATTCTCTCAGTTCAGTTTCTTCATATGGAAAATACAGAGTTAAACAACCTGCAGGGTTGTTGGGAAATTTAAATGAGATGATACCTAGAAAGAACTTGACATTGTATACTTAATTAAATCTGCACTTGACCCAGAGCAGCTGAACATGGCTGGAGGAAAACATACCATGATGACCGATTTTATTGCACACCCATTAATCTATAGTTAACTCTATCTCATACTCCCCTAGCTGACTGTTTCTCACGTTCCCTGTCCTCAAACTTCCCACACTTCCTCCTCCTACTCATGCTTAGCTGATAACTTTGCTTCCTATTTCAGTAAAAAATTAGAAGGACTCCGAAGAGACTTCCACACACCCCATCGCCACATCGACCAACCTGCCTGTGTCCAAGTCCTTATGGCCACTTGATGTAATGTAGATAAATTTGTAAATTTCGCGATCTCTTTCTTTACCAAAATGTAAACTCCTTACAGATAAAGTCTACCTCTGTTTTGTTCATCACTGCATTCCCAGTACCTAGAACAGTGGCTGGTACATAGCTGACACTCATTAAGCACTTGCTGAATAAATATAATGCATGGAAGATGTTCAATAAATGGTACCTGTTATTAGCGATTTCGCTGGATTCCAATTGTCTAGTGGGGATGACAGTCAAATACACCGACATTGACCCTTCAGTGCAATAATTGCAGAGACACAAAAAGAGTAGCCGGCACAAATTGCTGCAAGCACATAGAAGACGTGGAGGATGATAGAAAAGCATTCAATAAAGCAGGTGTTCTTCAGTCAGATCTTGGCTCTGTTACTTCTTTGCCTCTTTGATTTTGGACTAGTTACTTACTTTTATCAGCCTTATTTTCCTCATGTGTAAACTGGTTACAGTGATGTTGCCTTTGTAAAGCTGTTGCTAGGATTAAATAGAGTAATACATATAAAGCATTGAGCTCTGTGCCTGGCATATAGCAATGCTTTAAAGATATGAAGAAGGAAGACTGGCAAAGGAGTAGGGGAAGAGGAAGGGGAGGAAGAGGGTGTATGATGTTGGTAGTTCAGATAGAGGGTTGGTGGTGGAGGTAGTGAGATGTGGATGGATTCTGGATTGTTTTGGTAATAGGTTTAGTAGATTTTCTTGACACATTGGGTGTGTAGTATAAGGGATAATGAGGAGTCTAGGATGATCCTGCTGCCTGAGAGATGGGGTTGCCATCAACTGAGATGGGAACGACTGTGTGTGAAACAGGATTATCTAAGGCCATCTGCTCCCATCAGAGGATTCACCTTTTCTCTGGTTTTCCTCATTTTTTCTTATTGCTCCAAGTAAATCACTTTATAAATCTCCTTTTTGGTTGTCCATCATATACTGTGCTTGACCAATTTGTTCTGGGCTAGAAACTTCCATCATGTCTCAGTGAAGTTAGAGTTGAGAGACTCTGCTTCCTCCTTGCATGAGCACATTGTTCCCTTTAGATACCTTTCCTCTGTCTTCCTTATTCATATTATCTGTTTTCTATATGGTGATGGGACTGCATCTAGATGGGTCTGGAATTTTTTTCATCCAGGTATCTACGTTTGTACATGAAATATATCAACTGAGTGCTGGTATTTTCATCTGTAGTGATCCTTAACTAACTAGTAGATAACTCACCACTTTTCCCCAAGTTTGCTGATCATCCCAGCTTCAGTAAACATTTTTACAGCACTGATTGGAATTAGGGTCATAGTTGACCAGTCTTTTCATTGCCTTCCTTAGTATTATTTAAAGGAAACTATCTGTCAGGTAGGTAAAAATTTGGCCCAGACTTCAAACCAATGTCTGAATAACTAAAATCCTTTTCGTGGCAATAATTCACCTCTGAGTCACTCTCAATAAACACTCTCAAGTGTTTAATTGGGATTATACATGATTATTCGTCAAGTAAGGGGAACTCACGCATAAGAGGTGATCATGCCACTGTTGTTTCTCTCTCCTGACCTTACCTAAATGCTCTTTACTATGCCTCTGTTATGTTCATGGCTCTCTAAGTAGAAGGAGAAGGGGAGGGAAAGACCTAACAGGGTTTGAACATCCACAGTGTGGCAGGCACTGAGCTAAGCAAAGTACTTACATTTTCCCATTTTTTCTTCACATCCTGGAGCTGAGAGGCATTGCCTCTTTTACATATGGAAAAAGTAAGAGTCAGATTATTTATGACACAAGGTCAAGTTCACAGAGCAGAAAGTCAAAGCCCCTCTGCTGACTCCAAAACTGTTCTCCTTTCGAAACACTGTGTTGTTTCACGGGGGGAAGCACTTTCCTAGCAGACCACATTCTTTCACTTCTTCTCCTAATGAATTCTAACAAAATTCTTTTAGAAAAATATATATGCTTCCATTGTTATATTATAGCTTTGCATTTTAGTGTTACCAGTGAAATTATGTCCATTTCCTGGGCTTGCTTTCTTTCTGGCCTTTATTTTGTAGTTTGACTTGGGGATAAATATAAATATAGGGTAGGTTGGTAAAGGGCTTCTTTGGGATGTGAGTTGGACCTTGCAGGATGGAAAGGTGAAGTTTGGCCAGACAGAAAGAATAGAATAAGTGATCTGAGAAACTAACGGAGTTTGGACAAAAGTAAGAATCCACATGCTTGCTGAGGGGGCACTTGATTGTGGGATGATTAGAAAGTCCCAGGGAAGACTTTGGACTTTATTGTGCTGCAGTGAAACACCAGAGCCAGGGGGGAAGAAAGATGATGGTGGGCATCGGGAAGATTACCCTGCAGAGTTGTGCAAGCTGGGAGTGAACACAGAGGCCATGTTATTTCAGTAATTCAGGTGTGAGATAATAAAAGCCTTCCACTAAGTTGTTGGCAAGAAGGACAACCTATACAACTTTTTCCCCCTAAAACCTTTTGAATGTCAGTCTTCTCTGGGCAAACAGGCGATGTGCATGGAAGCTTGACAGCTAATGGAAAAAGGGAGAAAGAATTTTACTAATAGGATTCTACATTTTTTTGTTTCATATGTTTCATTGAACAGTAAACATATACTGTTCAAGAAGTTCAAGAAGCCTCTCAAGGCTGTTCTCTGTAGTTATTTACAACTGCTTTTAAGGGAAACTTGTGAAGATGAAGTGAGTTAATATGTAAAGTGAGACATTGTTTTTCTCTCAACATGGTGCTACTCAAGGTGATAAGTAGGTACCATCATGCAGTTAAAGATTTAGGGGCATAGACAGGTTAAGTAAATTGCTCAAGATCACAGACCTAGAAAGACCTAAGTTCAAGAGCACTTTTAATTTCAGTGCTACACTGCTCTTTTGATTAAGAGCAAAGTTACAGATTGAGAAAAATACAGAATTTTGAGGAAAAGAATAAAGTTAGAGGATTCATTCAATGGAGCAGTGATTAAAAATTATTTATCTAATTTGCTCAGCTAGATATTAGGCAAATACACAGAATGGGTAAATAGCAACATCAAAATTCTTTTTAAAAATCAATTTTTTTCCTACAGGGATAGAAAACTTTAAAAAGAAATTAAAAATCAATGTTTTCCATGGGCATATTTGAAAGTTTGGGAATGGAATCTTAAGGGAGAAATTTAAGTACGATGAAGATATCTACTATCCCAAGACTATAGTTGTTCTGCTGTGTTCTGTCATCTTGAAGAACAAAGTAGAACCAGAAGTGAGAAGTAATTGTTTATAACTTATGTGTAGGTTTGGTAAAAGTGAAGCCAGCATATAAAGCAATCCAACTTTACTTCTTGAAATTGCCACACTTTGGAATTTTCTAAATTTATAAATTCTAAATTTGCAGTCCAATTGCCAATGTTATAAAACTTATTCCTGGGCTGCAAGAAAAAGTAAGTCTTGTTTGTGAGAAATGGAAGTTCTTCACTCACTGAAAAAAGCCCACTCTACCCTGTTTGAAAAGAAAAAGGAAGGAAAAGAAATAAATTTACTTTAGTGTAACTCTAGAAATTACTTTTCCAAGAGTAAAAAAAGTTGGTATATTTTTCTTAATTTTTGATGTGGTAAGTATACTGAAAAAATATGAAAAGGGAATACAACATAATAATTCTTCCTTAAAATAGATTTGTTTTAGGTTCTCAAAAATATCCTCAAACTTTTTCAAGTCTTTTAAAGATATCAGCTTTTGAAGACACCAGCTTTTCAAAATACTATTTCACACTAACATTGGATGATGACATGATACTTTGTTTTATGAAGTTGTTAAGTAATAAAAAATGATTTTTTAAAAAGAATATAATTAATGTTTCTTAAATTATAAAAAGTAATAGATATAGTACACAGGCCTTTTTTCCCCAGTATTTCTGTAATGTATCTAGTTGTAAAATAGACATCTTTAATATTGGGTTGGACAAAACGTTTGTTCGGGTTTTCTATAACATCTTACGAAAAACCCGAACAAACATTTTGGCCAACCCAATACTTCTCTCTGAGTATGTGGTTATGTATTTTCTAATTGGAGGTATGGATGGAGATGAGAAAAGGCAAAAGCAAAAGGATTTGACCTAGAGTTTACAAGTGGAATCAAAAACTAGGCAGATGGCTGTGGGAACAACCTGCAGATTCGGGGCCTCTGCTGGGTACACAGCACTTCAGGGTACTTCCCAGGCTGTGAATCTCCCATCTTGTACTCAGTGACTCACAGTCCATGGAGGGTTATTAGACCCTTTACATATTACGCCCATGTTTACCAAGTACAATGCAGAAACTGAGTGGGATAAATGATATGTAATTCAGAAAAGAACAAGACACATTGGAAGACATCACTATGGCACAGAGAAAAAGTGAAGCAAAGTATGCATTTGTAAACTCACAAGCATTTAAGATACCTGTATTCGTTTCATCAAAACCCCAAAGACATTTCTCTGAAAGTCAATAGGTTCATTTCACATATGGCAGGCAAAGTAGAATACAGACTTGCTTCTTAAACTTACGAAGACTTTGAACCATTCTCCCACCTGTGCATCAGATAGTGTGAGCCTGGATGACTTCAGGGAAGGAATTTTTATAAGGTCTTTCTTGGGAAGGGAATGTATTTTGGTATGTGACATGGTGAATTGATTGCTCTAATGCAGCTGATTTAACAGAGCTCTTCTGAAGCCATTCTGACCTGGCAGTTCTGATACAGTTGGAACATTCTAAGGCAGCTTGAAACAAACAAACTCCCAGTCCTTTTTATAATTACCAAGTAATATGTGAAACAAATGCCCTCACCCATCCCTGACGTGCACTGCAGATTCCCACCTCTAGGGGTTTAAGAAAGGCAGAAGAATGGGGCAAAGCTTAGGGACATGGGTGCAATATTACATGGGAGTTAGGCATGTTTATTGTGTACATTACTTGTTAATTTTTTAAAAAGATAGTGATTTTTTTCTCTTTTGGAAAATTTCTGTAAAAATAGCCTGGGTACCAAACCAATTCTGTTCTTTGCACTATAATAGAAAGCTTCGTCTTCAACGAAACACATGCCATCTGTAAGAAAGGGGGAGCTCTGTTTTTTGTTTTTTGTTTTTCACCATGTGCAAGGCACAGAGATCTTAGAGGGACCTTATATCTCCTTGAGAGTTTTCACTCCTCTTGTGGCATATTCCTTTCGAAACAAAGGAGGGAGTCATAGCTATGCACCGAAGGGTTGTAGTCTGATAAAGTACACAGGTGAAGACTTGCTCTGCTAAAGTGGGGCATATTGAAACGAGGGGAAATATCCTTCTCTGACCGTGCAATGTACTCACTCCCTGCACTGCTGAGAAAACTGAGCAGACCACTTCCATAGAACAAAAGATTTTCTTCAAATTACCACATTTTAAATCTTAATTTGCAATGACAAATACTATTGATGTCAGAGAATAATATACAAACATTTCAGTACCAATTCAAGGAGACAGATAGGAAAACAAGCATTCATTCTGCCTCTGAGTGTTAATAAGAAGGACAGATATTTAGGTTCATATATATAAGATCATGCTATGGATTGATTTTTTTTCCCATTTTAGACTTATCAATTTTATTTTGGGAATTTTGCATCATGAAGTTAGTCACAAAAAATGAGTGTATAATTATGTCAATTTCACATGGAGGCTAAAAAACAATTACATTAAAAAATCTTCGTATTTCCAATGTTTTATTAAAGTCTTCCATTTCATCCACCTATCTGGAAACATTCACATGTGAGGCTTCAACAGTCTGGTTTTAAATTGGTAGAGATTAGAGGGCCGGCAACCTCCTGTCCTCCAGGTCAATATATGTTTCTCTTGAGTACAAATTCTACCCCCATCCTCTCTGCTACTTCCCTAGTTTAAGGTCTTAATGGCTCTTACAGGACGATTTCTAGGCCATGCTATGGTTACCCTGCTCCCAGGCACTCCCCACGCCAATCCATCCAGCACAGATGACCATGACCAAGACCTTTCTACAACACAGCACTGATCACTTCACCGTCTTTAGTAAGATAAGTACAAACCAAGAACCAAAGGGGTACACTGGAGGGGGAGAGAATGCATCAAGAGAAAAAGGAAGCTAAGAAGACATTCACAACCTTGTAGGCATTTACGAAATTATATGCATTTGGTAAAAATCAGAAAGATACAACTCTGAAAATATAAAATGCATCCTAAAGAAAATAAGTAAAGCAATCTTCTTAAACTTATAAAAACCTTAAACTCATTTCTCTGGAATTTTAGGAAGAGAATCAGCCTGAGAAACTAATGGAAGGAAACATACTTGACCTCTGTGCTGAGCAAACTTCCTTGCCTAAGGGTTTAGGGCTAAACTTCTTAGTAGGGTACTTAAGCCACTTCCTTCCTTGTTGCCTAACAATTTTAACTTCACCCATATTTTAAACTAATTGCAGTTTCCTACACCTACCCTGCTCTTTTATGCTTCTCTGATTTTCTACATGCCCTTTTCTCTGTTGAGAATTTCCTTTCCTTCTATCTTTGACAGATCCTTCAAAACCCAGCTCAAGTATTAGCTCTTATTTGAGTCCCATTTCCTTGTCTCTTCAGAGTCCTTCTACATTCTAGTTAACCTTCTATGCACACTTTCATGTACTTAAAATGATGTACTATACTTATTTGTTTCCGTGGCTAGTGTCCCCTCCTAGACTGGATAAATCCTCTAGGGCAGAATCCATGTCTTTTTAAAACTCGGTATTTCCTTACAGCTTCTCACACAAGATAGGTGCGCGATATACGTGCAGTTGAATAGAAATTTATGACAGAATAATCATTACCAATGCCTTCTTTCCAGCTGTGGCTGTCCCATGACAAAAGTTTCTTTCTGGCTGATGTTTTTTTCATTTTTGAGTTCAACATCTAGTGCCAAGTGAAGATCAAGTAAAAGTGATCTGCATCTTGACGCCAGATTTTAAAAGTCTTTCCTCACTCTAAGGAAAGAGCAGCAGAGGAAACATCGCCACTGAGGACTAAAAACAAAATTCTTTGAGAAATGTAACTGAGTTTGTTTACTTGTTCTGAGTATGAATGTTTGAAAATATGCAATGGCAGGGAAATAAGGTGTCAAATTCTACAGGCAAAAAGCCATAGAAGCAATATTTCAAAAATGGTCCATTAATTTCTTCTTTCACCTACCAACTGCACAGCTTGAGAATATATTTTCAAAATCTGATCTTGTTTTAAACCATTAAAATAGTTTCCGTTGTCTAAATAGCAGCCAGTCCTCCTTATATTATTCATGATTGCAGCCTGTCAGCGTGACTAGTTTTTTCCACTGTTTAACTGAATGTAGTATCATTTCCATCCTGCTACTGCCTGATAGTACTGAGAAATGTAAGCTATAAAACTGAACTCATCAAGAAATATTAATGGAGGAGGTGGCCGTATACTTTTACAATGCTTAAAAGCATAAGCTGTAATAATAAAAAGTTGGCTTTTATTCCCTGAAATAATCAAAAGAAGAACTCGAAGGAAATTAGAGTAAAATCCAACGGGATTACAAAATTAGGGCAGAGTTAAGGAAAAATATTTTGAGTACCAGAAGAAATCTAAAATAAATAAAAAATAATAATATACTTGTGATATTGCTATTTGACCCAGATAGTTGCCACTCAGTTTTGTAATTGAAGACTCTTTGAAGAATCTAGCAAAGCACTCACTGGGGGAAGGCAGGAAAAACAGATTTCCCTGGATATCCATCTGGATTCCACCAGCTAGCTGGACTAGATAAAGAGGAAAATGGATTCCTGGTGGTTTAGACAGAAAGCACTAGAGCAAAACATCGTCAGTTGTCAGAATGTTGAGATTAAGAGAATGGAGGAAGCTAGCTCTTGATAAGACTGGACTATGCTTGAACAGGAAGGGGACCACGTCATACCCTATTGATAACCATGGGACAAGGTGAAGCTGTGGGGCTCAAGTTGGCTATTTAGTAACAACTCCACACCCAGTAAACTGTTGTAAGTCTAACATTGAAAACCACGCGGTTACCACACATGTTTGAGAATTTCAGATTTGAAAGGAGTAAGGTAAAATCTCTATCTTGGTGTATGACCCAGAAATCCCAGAAGAGGTGTGTGTAAAATCCAACAAGGCTGGTCAGTTGCCCAAAGGGACAGTGGTCCGATATATCTGGTAAACAGCGGAAAAGAATGTTCAGGGAAAGTTGGCTTGTTAGTGTGTTTGTAGAAGTCAAGGTTCTAGTAAATACATATGAATCAGCATGTTTTCAGAATTTGAAAACATGAATTTGTGGACCTTTGACCCACATCATCTTATGACACAAATCTTCAAAATACACAGAGGGCAAAGTATTAATACTTCCCACTTCTCCCCAGCACCTCTGTTTGAGCTGTATTACTGTGTATCTCCAAAAAGTCGTATTTAAAAAATAACTTTTTATCTATATTAAGTATTTACTTTGTCTCTCAGATCAAAAATTCAGTCTTCTTCATAGAGAACAGACTCATAGTTGCCAAGGGGGAAGTGGAAGAAGGATGGAGTGGGAGTTTGGGGTTAGCAGATGCAAACTATTATATATAGGATGGATAAGCAACAAGGCCCTTCCGTATAGCACAGGGAACTATATTCAATATCCTGTGATAAACCATAATGGAAAAGAATATAAAAAAGAATGTATATATATATATATGTATAACTGAATCACTTTGCTGTACAGCAGAAATTAACACAACATTGTAAATCAACCATACTTCAATAAAAAAAGAAAACAGACTGAAAGGAAATTTAAAAAAAAACCAACAAAGAATGAAGTCTTTCTTTTCGACCGAATCTGTCTACTGGAGATTTTCTGAATGTTTCTGTGTTCACAAATTCCCTTGGGATTCATATAAACTCTCCCCAAGCAATTTGCTGTGCACAAGCCTGACACACATATACACACACACACACACACACACACACACGCTCACATGCACACTCAATGTTGTCAACGTTGTGTATATTATTTCATGAGGTTCATGGATCACATAGTTTTATGTGATGCCAGCTTAGGAATTTCTGCCTTGTTGATTTTGTGTGGTTCTTGTCTTAGATAAAATTATTAAGGGCAAGTCTGCCTCTGGTTCATCCTGCTCCTTTGCAGGGAACACTTATGGAGTGTCTACGGTGTGCCAGTTTTTGTGTTAGATGACAAGGATAAATATTTGCTGCGTTTCTTTTCTTTCTGTCTCTTTAGAATGTCTAGAACTGCTCTATGTTTCTTTCCATCTCTACCTACATGATCTGTGTTGGTAAATCATTAAACGTTCCACGTATATTACAATAATATTTTAACCAAAGCACAAGGGTTTTAATTTGCTTCTGAGCAAATTTCTTACTGGACAAGTTTTAAAGGACATTGAAGATCATAGCAAGGTTACCTGGCAAAAACAATTCTCTCTGGAGTTTTTCTCTGGCCTGCTGTGAAAAGCATCTTTTCTTCAGCCAATCAGCTTCATATTCACTGTAGTGGTCGTTTGGCCACGTGATATGAACCTTATAATACAGAAAGCAAATATCACGTAAACGTATATTATGCTTCTATGTACTTTGGTTCTCCACTCTTGCTGTTTCTGAATGTTATTTAAGGTTATCAGGGAATAGAATTAGCCCTTGCTCTTTTTTCTTTCTGTTTTTTAACTTATATACTCACAGGCATAGAATAAGCTTTTGGAAAACAAGGAAACTGAAAGCCAAGGGAATACAGCTGAGATCTGAGGCCCTTTAAATATCACAAAGAAATAAAACCTGGCTAGATCTGAGTTCTTGTTCTATATTCTGAAAACCTGTGGTCCCTAAACTTTCTGTGATGACTTGAAGTTAGAGATCAATTAATATTCCTGCCAAGAGTGTCAGAAATAGTAATGATGATGATGAGGCAGATAGTAATAGTAAGAATATAACCATTTTGAGTGTATACTCTACAATGAGCACTATAAATATAACCCACTTAGTCCTCATACAACTTGAGGGAGAAGCAATAACTAATATTCACCTTTTTCAGGTGAGCAAAGTTAAGAGGAAATAACACGTCTAAGATCCCACAGCTAGCAAGCAGCGAACCCTGCGGGTAAAGTCCTTAATTCGAGATGGAGACAGGAGTGGGAGAGGAGGACCTTGCTGGTCACACTTGTTCTTCTGATAACTATCTTGGCAAATTTGGAAGAGAGAAACACAGGGTGAGGCCATATCTAGTTTGTGGTTTTGACAGCTACGCTCTCAGGAATCCCATGCAAAGCCTTACACATTTACTCACGAATTTGACTAAAAATACTCATCAATACGAGTTTTTGAGTGCTCACCATATGCCAGCCACATGCTAAGATTTTTACCCGTATTAGCTCATTGAATCTTCACATCATCTCTAGGAACAAATTTTGTTAGTATCCCTCGTTTCTAGATGAGTAAACTGAAGCCCAGGGGCATTCCTTTTATTAGAGACATAGTTTGATTGTGCCTTCAAGGCTGCCACTCACTGAAGGAATAATGAGCCACACTGTACATTTTATTAAAAATAATAGCAGTAGTAATAAAAATAGTAATAATAATAGCAGAAGCTTCCATTCAGTAAGCATGTGGACTTTGCACCAAGGACTATGCAATCACGGTTTTACATATAAAATATGATCAAATAAAATATAATTCATTATGTAAATTATTGGAGACTAGTTCCTTTATTTAAGGTGAGAGAGAAGGGAGAGATAATTTAGAGATAGTTACCTTTTTCCTGTCAAACGTCAAGCCTTTGATACCGATGTTCACATCAAGAGCTTCGATGAGAAGTTTCCGTGCTTTTGCAGAATCCAGGTAGCAGTCGGGACACTGACAGTTGTCCCTCAGCCAAACAGCGGGGTAGACAGACTCTGCACCATCCTGCCAGAGGATTCGCATCAAATGAGCCCCATCCAGCGCTTCTGCCTTTTGGATGGCACAGTGCATGTTTCTGGTCCTTGAGGGTAAATCTTGTCAGCTACCTGCTATGACAAATCAGTGTTAAAAGGACTCTCAGGAAGATCGGCTCTGAACTTGACTTCAGTTCAAATGGACTCTGGCTTCTGCTATTTGCTTGAGTTTGCGGTTTCACTTATCAATGCTAGGACCTTTGTTCTGATGAATTTCATGAGCTGTAAACAGAAACACAGTGACTAAAAGTAAACAAGATAAACGTGCTGAGTCAGGATCCAGATGAAAAGAATTCCTTGTTTTTCTCACAGTAATTTTAGATAATAAGTTCAGAACCAATGACACAGGCACTTTTATGTTTGCATAAAAGCTCTGGAAATTTTTTAAGGGAGAAAAATACTCCACAAATTGAAAGTGTAATAATCATACCTGTGCTATTTTAACTGATGCCCAAGTACACTGGCTCCAGCCAAACTAAATATTTTCTATTGTTCAACCTCCATACTTTCAAATCTCGGTTCCTTGGCTCATTCTGCCCCCATTGCTTGGGATGACCTTTCACAAACTTTTCTTTTCATGAGCCAACCTATCTGTATCCAGATGATCTGACAAATAGAGGCTTAAATAAGCAAGGAGTTTATTTTTCTTGTGTGAAAAGAAGTCCCAACATGACTGTCCAGTAATGGTAATGTGATTTCACAGAACCATGGGAAGCCCAGGCTACTGGTAGATTTTCTCCTTCTACTTCTTGCCTCATGTTTGCAAAATGACTGCTGCATCACCGATACCACATCTACATTCCAGAGAGGAAGAAGGGAAAAGGGAAAACATTATGTGGCAGCTAAGTGTACCTCATTTTTAAACATTTCCCCATCTAGCGACTTTCAAGTATATTTCACTGACCAGAATTATATCACAATCTAACCTTAGCTACAAGGGAAGCTGGGAAACATAGCTGTTTACTAGTCACATGCTTGCTCTGCAGAAATCAATGTTTTATTAGGGAGGAAGGAAAATAAGATAGAATTAATATGCATTCAGCAGCATTGATCACATCCTTTAAGACTTACTCATATAGACATCTTTAAGGAGGCGTTTTGGAGCCTTTCAGACAACTATCAATGCCATTTGTGCCCAGTCTTCCTTATTTTTTGTTTACTTTCATAATTATCTCACTTTTTTTTTGAGGTCTGAAACTTCATGGTGATCTTTGTATCCTCTACTGCACACATAGAAGATATTTAATATATATTTGAATGACAACTCTAGCTTTACATATGAGGAGGAAAAATAGAACTCTATTCTATATTTAAGTAAGATTTTATCTACTGAAGTAAAAGCATGACTTACATAACTTGATCAAGGACAGGCAAACTACTGCCTGTGGGCCAGAAGTTTTTGTACAGCCCATGAGGTAAGAATAGCTTTTTCATTCTTATAAGGTTTGAAAAAATAAAACAAGAACATGTGACAGGAAATGTATACAGTCTGCAGAGCCAAAAAATATAATATTTGCCCTTTTACAGAAAATATTTGCCAACCTCTGAGCTAGAGAAAAATTTACTATGTTTACTTTTTTTGTTCTTATGTGTTATATGCTATTTAAGGGTCTGGTTATATTATCCCAAATTAACTGGAACCATCACTGCCCAGTGAAAAATCTATGCCAATTACCCAAGTAAACAGCAGGAGAAAGAGGTTGGGGAATATCAGAACACAGATGATACTATCTTAAGTTCTCCCAAGGAGTAACACAATTAAGGAAAAAAATCCTTCTTATTTTTATCATTAAACTTTCATGTGTATCAGTGTATATTCTAAGCTTAACTCATTGTCAATAAAGTGTTGATTAATGAGCTTGAAAATGTCTTGGTAGAAAGGATTTTTATAAATTTCACACATTGAATTTTTTTTTAACATTTTTATTGGTGTATAATTGCTTTACAATGGTGTGTTTCTGCTTTATAACAAAGTGAATCAGCTATACATATACATATATCCCCATACCCCCTCCCTCTTGCATCTCCCTCCTACCCTCCCTATCCCACCCCTCTAGGTGGTCACAAAGCACCGAGCAGATCTCCCTGTGCTATGCGGCTGCTTCCCACTAGCTATCTATTTTATATTTGTTAGTGTATATATGTCCATGCCACTCTCTCACTTCATCCTAGCTTACCCTTCCCCCTCCCCTTGTCCTCAAGTCCATTCTCTACGTCTGTTTCTTTATTCCTGTCCTGCCCCTAGGTTCTTCAGAACCATTTTTTTTTTTTTAGATTCCATATATATGTGTTAACATATGGTATTTGTTTCTCTCTTTCTGACTTACTTCACTCTGTATGACAGACTCTAGGTCCATCCACCTCACTACAAATAACTCAATTTCGTTTCTTGTTATGGCTGAGTAATATTCCATTGTATATATGGGCCACATCTTCTTTATCCATTCATCTGTTGATGGACATTTAGGTTGCTTCCATGTCCTGGCTATTATAAATAGAGCTGCAATGAACATTGTGGTACATGACTCTTTTTGAATTATGGTTTTCTCAGGGTATATGCCCAGTAGTGGGATTGCTGGGTTGTAACACATTGAATTCTTAATGGATACATTGTTTGAAGGGTGCATCTCCTACCACAATAAATACTGTTCTGTACGTAACTTGGCACTGTGCCAAGTCCCACTAACTGTTGAAGTGATCACACCGATAGATGTATCTGCACTAACAGACACTAACTACAATCCAACCTTCCTTTTTAGGCTTTCTCTCTCTTTTTTCTTTATTTTTCTTCTTCTGCCTAGCAAATTTGAACTGGAGAGGGAAAGTGCATTCCCAGGTATTAGGGGAACCTGAGACTCTTCCCCCGAGCCCTCCTGAAATGGATGTTCTGAGGAGGGTATTTCGAGAGCGGTGGCCACATCAGGAGGGTGGTTGATGGAGGCTGCCTGAGGCACCTGGGAGAGGGTGGAAGAACTGGAAAGACCTGGGTGTTGCTGAAGTTAAATTGTTTGGGTATCTATGAAGGAACTTGGTGGGTTATTTCTACACTTCACAATTCCTTTCTCAACTTCATGACAAATGTGAATGGTAATCCAAACAAAAGCAGGGAGCAATGGGAAAATAGTTTCTTCCACTTTTCTTGATTTATTTAAAGCTGTATTGGGGCAAATGGGCTGAAAATTTAAACAGGAAGAAACCATCAAGGATCATCAGAACTTGAAAGCAGATTCTTCATGAAAATGAATAGGCCTGTACGTGTGTGTGATTTGTTGCAATCTGTTTTTCAATTTGACTTGTTAAAATTGAGCCCTGTTAGGGAGATCAGCTCAGAGCTTTGTGACCACCTAGAGGGGTGGGGTAGGGAGGGTGGGAGGGAGATGCAAGAGGGAGGGGATATGGGGATATAGGTATAAATATAGCTGATTCACTTTGTTATACAGCAAAAACTAACACAACGTTGTAAAGCAATTATACTTCAATAAAGATGTTAAAAAAAATTGAGCCCTGTTGAAGCATAATGACCATTTAGTTATTTGATAAACTGTTGTGTTTCTCTGAAGAAAAGAGAAAAAAAGAAAAAGAAAAAGTTTGATGCTCCTAGATATGTGTATATATATATATATATATATATATATATATATATATATATATATCTTTATATCTATCTCAGTGTGACCTTTTTGCTGAATTAAAGAGGTCCTATAAAATGAAAATGTTTATTTATTTTATACTTAACTATTCTGCTTATTATTCACAATTATAATTTAGTTTATGAAATATCAGCTTGACTTTTGTGGGAGGAAGTAGTTTTACCTGTCCTGGAAAATAGACCTTGAATTGGGGTCAGGGGGGATTACAATCTGATGGGACAGATTTCTTTTAATTTCATCCCATCACTTGATGTGTATGTGTTATTGTTGTTTTTGTTGTTTTCCTTCCTAACTCACTTACCATATTTTTCCCTTTCAGAGTTATGGAAGTGTGTTTGGCACTCCTGTTTTGCACAACTAAATTGTTTTAGAGATTATCTTACTGAAGCCATGGGTGTGATTTTTGTCATCTTTAAAATTTTATAAACTCAAATTTTGTCAGCTGGTTTGGAAAATCAAGAAAGTAGCTCTGAAAGTTATTTTATGTATTGATCTTGCAAATAAAAGAAACTTAGAACTAGAACTCTCAGAGCTGGAAAGAAACAATCTTCAATATCACTGGGTTAAGTGGCCTCTTTTTTTATGCAAGGAAAGTGGAAGCTCAGAGATGTTGGGTATGATTTGTCCAAGCACATACTGCTGGCTAGTAGGAGAGGTTGTCCCAAACCTGGATTTGCCAGTCCAGTACACACATAGAAAGTGAACAACTTCTGGTTCTATACAACAGAGTGCAAAAATTCCTCAAATGCGAATTACAACTAATTTTGAATCAGAGGTTTTAGTTAGGATTCTCAGGAAGTTGATGTAGAAACTGCATTGTTACTATATATAAAATTAAAATTGCTGGAGATTAATAACATACACCTGAGAAGGCTGATTCATTTACTAGATTACTCACCCTCCAAAATAAAAGGCTGTCATTTTTGGACTGATTTTTATAATGGAAGACCAGATAGAGTGGACTCATGTTATCAAATGTCAGGATCTGTTAATATCTATTTTCTCTTCCTCTGGTGAGTCATCAGACTTGCTGTCATAGAACAGGAGTCTCTGTGTTTGACCTCCTGCTTTTAGGTATTAGGATCAAAAAAATGATCAAAATGCAAGAAACATGCAAATCATATGGGTAGGTGTGTGAGGTATATCACAAAACCATGTATTTAGCGCTTTTTATGTTCTAGCTGCTCTAATGATGCTTTTGATTGCATAAATCTTATTTAATCCTCCAGAACACACTGTGAGATCTGTGCCATCACTTCCCTTTTACAGATGATCTTAAGCTTCAAGAGGTAAAGAAACTGATTTGAAGGCAGAGGAAATAGAAATTGTGACCACTACACAGGACTACCTCATGGAGAATCTGTGGCTGAATAATTTTCCAGGCAATAACTTCAATTTACCAAAAAGGTACTATTAAAATAGCAGCTAACTCTCATGATTATTGGTTGTTGGTTGACTTCACCATCCGACATTTCATCATTGAAAGGAGAGGACAGGAAGAAGTTTTCAGACATTACACCATAAAGGCTTAAAATATTATTATTCCTTTATATACAAACTTTAACTCATAAAACTCAATTTCCACTCGGTAAGGTAGAAATTGACCAAACTGCATTTGTAGTGTGTGAACCTTAATATGGTTTGAATACATACATACTCTACTCATTACATTTGCTACCTAAGTCCTTTCAACTTTTAGAAGTTATTGCTTTTTTTTCTCTAACTTGATTTAATAAGTGGCTGAGTTACTTAATAATTCATGAATATACTCTCATGGGAATAATGAATTCTATGAAGCCATTAGTAAAACTGGCCCATTCTCTTGAGTAGGTTTACCCTTCTGACTGATCCCTTATTAAAAGCCACATTTTTTTTTTTAAGTATCACATTTTATGCAAACACTTCCTTCCTAAATTATAAAAAGGAAAATTTTAGCTTCAGTCTGGTGGCATTACTACATTCAGATTGAAACTCAAATTATCAATTCATTTGTTTACCAAGGTAAAACAGAGTACTGGGTCTAGATTTTAAGAAGGTTTCTAAATCTTTGAAACAGAACATATATTCGTTATGAAAAATTCTATGTTTTCAAATAAAATCAATTCAAAATACCTGTCATATGTCTTCTTGAGCTATATTCAGGAAGCAAAATAATTGAAAGAGGGCACAATAGCCTTAATTGACCAATATTCTAAAAAAGCATGTTACATTCAGTTTGGGGGCTTAACAAAGGGCCAAGCTATAATATACAGTCACTTTCTTTGGGCTGGGTTGTGCATTAGTTAGTGAACATTTCCAATTTCCAGCCAGAACCCTCCCTCCCCCATCACCCAGTCTACTTTTTAGACAGTATCCTCTCTGTGCCCTCTGTATGCTCCCTGGATCAGCTTAGGGACTGCAAAGTAATTTGACTACTAGACTAAGCCAAACATAATTGGGAAAAGGAAGTGCCAAGAAGCAATCAGATCCACTGCTTTCCAAAATCAAGCCTATTCCTAATGCCTGATGGACCATCCCCATCTCAGCCCACATGGCTGTGAGATACATGTGACTGGATTTCCAATTGTTTACTCCCCCCCCCACCCCGCCCCCAATCCGTAGACCCGAATGCACAAGCTCTTCAAAATAAGGGAAAGTTGAGCTCAATTATACCTGTTCTCAGATGTGCGTTGTGTGCCAAGTCATGCGAAATTTACCAAGGAAAGAAAACATCAGCTTTGATCTTCAATGTCCTTTGGGCAGGGAGCCTCCTTATGCCCGTCACCTTCCAGATATATCTGCCCCCAGTTTCCCTACGTCTGATGCAGTGCTCTGACTTGGAAGCCTTCCTGCTCCTGGCAGCTCCACTGCTGCCCTGCCCCCAGACACAGCTGAGGTTTGCAAATGAGGCAGGATGTCCCAATCTGAAGGTGTAGCAACTGCTGAAGGGAGCTTGGAGATTAAACAAACAAACAAAAAAAGTAAAGAGCTTTTATGGCCTAGAGGAGAAGGAGTTAGAAAGAGAAAATACTTAAACTTCTACTAGTGCCTAAAACCACAAAACCCCAGGACTCAGTGCAATGCATTGCCATAGTTAGAATCTTTCCCGGTAGAAGGAGAACAGTTCTCACCTGTCTTACCTCCTGCCGCTGAGCCAGCAGCAGCAAGTGAAGGAACTCCTTTACTCCTGTCTCACCTGTTCACAGCAGCAGCTTTATTGTTGAAAAACGCACTTGGAGAAAAGACATTGAGATGCACGTTTAACAGGGAGGAGCTACTAGCTCCCACCTGAGCAGAGATGAGGTGGTATCTCCGTGCCCATCGTGCCCATAGAATATTCCATATGAGTCTCTTTGGAGGGAGCTTGACTAGTTCTCAGGGGCTAGTAGGAAGGTTGGGATGGTCCCCCCCCTGAGCCCGATGCCCTCCTTTCTCTGCCGCTTTGGCTGGAGTGAACGGTAACGGCCAGAGAGCATGGGGCTTTTCTGAAGGCACCTGGTTGCCAAGTGACTTGACTCCCAACACACAGCCCTTAGGGCAACACAAGGGAAAGGCCAGGGTAGGCAGCCTGCCAGGGACCCAGAGCCTGGCTTCCGGGCCTTCAGTAGGTGTGTGCCCGGTGCAGGGGGAGAGCTGGTGGGCAAGTCTCAAGTCCTAGTTCTTAACGGGGGTCCAGATTCCAGTAAAAGAAGGTCTGCAGGTGGCAACTGAAGTCCAGGGAAGTGACCTATGAGCCCTCTGCCCTCCTCCCACCAAACACCACCCTTCCCAGGAAGACACCCAAAGAGCCTCCGCCCACAACTTGTTGATTCTTGCCTGAAGGACTCCACAGCTGTGAGACCCAGACAGGCAGCCACAGAAGAGCTAATGAGAGAGAGAAGGAGAGAGAGAGAGAGAGAGAGAGGGAATGCAGATCCACTCTCCGTAGCCTCTTCTAAGGTCTCCTGCCCAGGACAACTCCCCGCTTCCAGAACTGCAGCGTCCCCTCCATGAATGATGCCCTGTCAGCTCTTTCACAGTAAAGTTTAAACTGTGTCCCTTCATCAGTGGTCTCCTCCTCCATCTTCCATCCTTCCCTCCCCCAAGTCTCCAGGTCAAAAGACTGACACGCAGGAATCCAGTGAAATTCAGGCAGGTTTTGTTTCCCACATATGGGAGGAGAAGGTGTGTGGACATGGGGGTCCTTCCTCAGTGTTGCCAGCACTTTAAACCCACAGTAACTGAGATGATAGGTATGCCAGAAGCAATCAATTATATTTTAAACATTCAGATGACATAATATTGTAGAAATACACTCCATTGACTTTTTAAAATTTAATTTAATTTATTTCTTTATACAGCAGGTTCTTATTAGTCATCCATTTTATACACATCAGTGTATACATGTCAATCCCAATCTCCCAATTCATCCCACCACCACCACCGCCCCCTGCCACTTTCCCCCCCCTTGGTGTCCATACACTCCACTGACTTTTCTTTCACACTTTGTGCTTTAGTAACAATTACTGGAATAAATTAGGTAAATTCTGTTCTAGCTTTCAGAACATTGTTGAAAAAAATGGGTTGCATGAACATGGTTTCTAACAGAAGAGTGAAAGAAAACAAAACAACAATAAACAAACAAACCTGTTAAAGTTAAAGTCTAAACACCTGCACATAAAGAATTAATTCCCACATTGAAAGTGGACAGACAAATCCTTCTCTTGACTGTGAGAAGCCTCTTTAAGATTGAAAAAAAAAAAAATAAACGTTTCCCTGAGGCCTCTCTTCTATCTGTATTAACCTTTTACAGTTTTCAGCTTGCTTTCATATATGGTCTCTCAGTATACTATCCTGGCAGTGGCAAACAATATTAAAATTCTGGGTTTCAGATAGAGAAAATGAGACTGTAGAGGTTCATGGACTACAGAAGGTCACAAAACGCGCAAGAGGTGACATCCGTACCCAAGCCAGAAATGTTGATATTTTGCCCATGTGTTTCTTTTAGGTTTAGGCTGAAGAAAAGTTTATTTTAAAAGTTAATTCCATGTTAAGTACAGCTAATTGAACTTAAGTACAGCCAATGAGTTAGACATTAGAAACACATTGTAACTCCGTTTTTATTTTAAACAGAAATAGAATGAATGATGCCCTCATTTCAGTGAGCATGCACAAATGAAAGATGGTCTTGATTACTTGAAAGCCTTCTTTGGTGTTGTCCAAGTGGCAGGATTTGATGAGACTGAGCAAGATCTCACTCGCAGATTTGAAGGTGGGTGGTGTTTCCAGAGGAGGAAAGCCATTGGAGCCTGGAGACTCCAGTGGCAACATACCTGTATCATATGAAGCATCTGGTGATGTTAAGCAGGGTGACTTGGGCTTAAGAAAACATTGTTAACTGGCAGGACTCTAGTTTCAGTGAAATCTAGTGCCTATGGAAAGATTCTGCTGCTTATACCATTTCCACTTTTGAAGGAGGAAAAACTAATAGGATTTGCACCTGATACTTCCTATACAGTCAATAGATAGTAGCATTCTTTCTGTTTAAATTTTAGTCATTTCATAAAGGTTGAAAACTCAAAAAATATTTACTGATATTAAAAAGACTGTAATTTATACATACTTCTCTATAAAGAAGAAAACCAAAATGGCCCATAATCCCACTGACCTCATATTATTATTAAGAAAAATATGGAAATACAATCAATGAAAAGCCTTCCTTCTCTTTCTTTTGAATTACTTTTCCCAAAAGTAATAGCTGTTAATAATTTTTTTTAGTCTACACTGAAGTATTTACCATACATATGTGTAACCCAGTGGTATGCTGATAAGCACTGAAAAACCAGCTCTCTGTGCCCACAAGTTTCTAATTCTCAGGTAAATAACAAAAATACTTTCATTATCTAGGGTGATGGGACCCATGAGCAAGGAGCAAGCCCAGCCCAGAATTTGCAAAAGGACTCATTCAGGTAGGTAGAAGGAACACTTATATTGAGTGGGAAGCTGTCCTGAGTCCTTCCTCAGACATCATAACAAATACTGTGATGAAACGTAAATATTGGTAATCATTTTGTAAACTAAAATCAATAGCCAAGCTCTGAATTTTTAGTCATTCAATCTCCAAGAATTTAGTAATTTCTGAATAAATAATCTGTCCGTAAATAGTCACTATTAATCTTATGATTAATAGTCACTACTAATCTTAAAGAGGGGTGGTAATATAACCAATTTGATCTTGAAAATAATTTGTTTTAAATATTTAAATATTTGATATTTAAACTATTATACGTCCTCTTAGTGAAATATGAGCTCCATGAGGACTTTGAGACTTCTGTATTTAGTATCATTCTTAGAACAAACAATAGAGGACTCTACGCTGTGCCCTGTGTTTTAGGGGCCTCTACTCTGGCCCCCCTCCATCCATACCACTCCCCATAGGTGATTTCACGTGGGACCAGGGGACCCACCTGGAGCCTGTACCATCCCTCCATTCTAGATGATGCTCTGTGAACCCAGACCCTGACATTTCAGACCTGCAAAGACTTGTGTCTGCTACCAGGGTCTGTAACCATTCTCTTCTCTTGCGCTAGGCCACTGAGGTTGTACAGCACCCCTGATATGAAAAACCCTAGGTCCAAGGGGTGGTCCAGGGGCAGCTCTACATGTGTGTGTGGTGTGTAGATAGATGAGCTTACATGTGTTTTCTGGAGTGTCCACATGATCTTCCTCCCAGTGAAGGGTGAAATGTGAGATTGATGAGAAGTGGACAGAGCTGTGGCCTCAGGCTGCAGGCTGGGGGCTAGAGTCTAGGGGCTGGCTCTCCCTTCCCTGTCAAAGTCTGGTGCAGAACAACAGGAATCTGGGAATTATAAATTCAAACTTGGTCTCCTAGATTATTTTGAAGGTATATTTTTCAAGGTTGGGGGATAGAACATATTTTATTCAACAGTTAGGTTGTCATAAGCAGTGGTATGCTGGTAAATGTTTAACAAGAGGCTCTCTGAAAATAACAACAGCAACAACAACAATGAACCAATTTGTAGTGTTTTCCATTTGCCATGGTGTAAATTCTCCCACCACAGCCAAATTCAAACTGCCAATGCAACATTACTGAATGTGAATTTGGGAAGAGATGCATACAGTTGGCTCTCCTGAGCTGATAACAGCTGGATCTAGCACAGCGCTGTTTATGTAATAGGGAAAAACAAATCTGACTCCATATTAGATCTGTTCCTTTTACTTTAACCCTTGTGCTTAGTCATGCTGGCTTTGTATGATTTGTAAAAGAATGTTGCCTATAGCCTGAAATATACAGGATAGCCTACTCTCAGTGCTCTGACATTTAAGAGTCCATTCATTTAGAGATAAAAAGTTGCAGAACAGAGAACAACATTTGTTTCTTTGGAGGTTTATAGGAACATCATGACCTGATCTACCTGGACAGCAGCAAGAACAAAGGATTCTGACACCAAGAAGTTTGCAACAACTAACCATGCCTCCTCCCTCACCTTGCCTTTAAAGGTGCTTTGCTGAAACCCTTCAGGGAGTTCAGGGTTTTTTTAGGCAGGAAGCACCCATTCTTCTTGCATGGCCCTGCAATAAATCTTTCTCTGCTCCAAACTCTGATGTTTCGGTTTGTTTGGCCTCATTGTGCATAGGTAACATTTATATTTTAAATATTCAGCTTTGTGGTATAGGAGCCTCAATTTGTACTCCCATTCTTGGACCACCCCCTCCCCCCCAGCCAAATGTTAATGATGCACCCTAGTGCATAGAAAAGTGCTGGAATATAGTAAACCTTAATAAATATCTCTTGGGTAAGAGGCTTTATAGGTGCATGACTTTAGGTAAGCCATTCAGCTATAAATTCATCTGTACTTTATAGAGTTTTTGACCAAATGATACAGTTCATATGAAAACATCTAGCACAGCTCTTGGAACCTTATATACAATCAATAAATGTTGTTGAAAGAATGAATAATAGACTTTCAATAAATTTTCATATGTTTTTTATTATCATATTTGGGAAAAATTCAAGTTTTTTAGTTTAAACTATTCTTAGGTTTTTGTAATTTTCTGCAGTTGTCTATAGGTCAAGACAAATGCCCATTTCTTTGAGGGTTTTTCTTGGAGAATCCTTTGTGATAGACATCTCATTTTCATACAGTTCCCAAGGGAACAGTGCTCACACAATGTTACTCATTTTAGAAAGTTTGGTAAAATTCCATTTGGCTACAAGTCTGTTATTCGAGCTTAGGGGAGGAAAGGCTGTGTTTTATGCTCTAACTTCGTTCTCAGCTGTATCCTGGGATAGCGAAGAGAAAAAGGGCTTTGAATAGTAGTTGAGATTTAGTCATTCCATATATTATCCTCAGTGAGGAATTCAAGATGAACATGTGAGAAATAAGGAAGATTCAGCAGAGGCATTCTCCCTCTCATTTGCTTGGCTAACTGAATAAATCTTAATGATGAGTAATCACTTCTGCTGAGAGAGTTGTTACCTGTGAAACATAGTCCGTTGACTGGTTATTGATACACTTAGTTTAAGCATTGCTTTTTCTCAATCATTCCTAATAGCAGATATTTTACTTTTCATGAGGGTGTTTTCTTCCTCCCAGAGTATTTCAGTATTGCTCCCATGTGCTCAATGAACCATTTTTTCCCTCCTCAATATTTTTTAGCCGATAGCCATGTTTTCTTTCTTTTTTTTTTAGGTGTAATTTTTCTTCCTTTCCTTTTTTTTTTTTTTCTAGCCATGTTTTCTTTTCATAGTGTCACCAATAGCTTTTTGTTTTACCTCCCAATTTCTATGAAAAAGGTTGAGTGAGCTCTGTTTCTATAAACTCAAAACTCTGGGAAAGAAATCTCTTGTAAATAGCAAAAAATCTGTCTGGGAATCTTCCTTTACACTATCAAAAAAAAACACAGTTCTTTCTCCAAAAGATCTCCAAAAAGGAATATCCTAGGATCAGACCACAAAAGTGTTGAAAACTCATCTGAACAGGCTGCTGAATGGAAACACAGATTGATCCATATGCACATGAACCTAAAGGTAGAACTCAGGAAAATCATCAGTAAATGTAGACGTACAATTGCAGTTGGGAAGAACCTTAGACATCTTCTGATCTAAAATCTTAATTTATAGATGGTGAATCTGGAATACTTCTGAAGGAAAGAAAAACCAGATAACAACAAGAGTGATATCATCTACATGTCCACTCTAGAGATTTTCATTTCTATGTTAGTGAAGATGGGTTGGGTTATGGTGCATAAATAAATAACTGCAAAAGCTGAATGGCTTAAAGCAACTGTGGGGTATTTCTCACACACATGACATGCCCATCATGTGTGGGCAGTGGGATCTTCCCCATGAACTTGGGGATCAAGACTGATGAAGTCTCTGCTACCTGGCACAACACCAGATGCTGTAGCAGAGGGACAGTAAGCATGGCTAATTATGCCTGGAATTTAAAGACTCCCATCTGTAAGTGTCATATACCATTTCCACTCATTTCATTAGTTAAGCAAGTCAATCATCACACATCCCTTCAAGGAGGTAAAGAATTGCAATCCAACCGTGTTATTGGGAGGACGAAACTGGAATATTTTTGAACTGTCCCAATGTCTGCAAATCCTTTTTACTCCTACAGTCACTGACAATTTTCAAATGTGTGAACTCACAGACATAGATTGTAAACATAATATATACTAAGGCATAATAAGACCTTAACAATAAGATGTTTTGAGAATACAATTATAGAAAATTCATGCTAGGAAATTAGCATAGAACTGAGTGGCTGAAACCTTTCTTCCAACTCTCACCTGTCTGAATTAGTAAGACCCAAGCAGTTGCAAGATAAATGATATTAAGATTATCTAAGGAAAGTGTCAATTGGAAGGTGAGGAAACATTGAAAAACAGGAGTTAGAAGAAGAAAGCTGATAGCACCCCTCCAGCACCACCAAAGGATTTGGCAGTGCAGACGGATGCATTAGTGTCTGACAGCATATATCCAGTGACATTTGAGACCCACAAATAGTTCTCCTTGCCCACCAAGATATTTTTATATCAAAATTTGGCTTTCACAGATTTTTTTTTTTTTTCATAGAGGGGGAAAATGGACAGCTTAGGCTAATAGGAATATTTTCCATTTCAAAGTTAAGAGTTCTTGTTCTAATTCAACAAATTGGTCTCTAGTTCATATGCTTCAGTGTGGACATTGCAAGGCAGTCTCACTTAGTGTTATTAACTCTGAGAAACTGACATTTTCTGGGTCTGCAAGGCCAATACTTGATTAAGATAAATTCACCCAGGAAACGCTGCTGGATAAGACCTTCTCCTCACCAATATCTGACCTCCTGTCTCACCCTCTAAAGGACAGTTCTCGCCTTCTCCATTGGAAACACTGTCTTCAAACTATGATGTGCAGGGTGCTAGTTAACTTCCTTTCTTAATATGATCTCTTTTCTGTCAAAAGAAACTACACTAGTAATAGGCGTTCCATGGATTGAAAGGCAAGAATCTTCTCATTAAGATTTAGTCTCTTCCTGAGATCTTTTCAAATGCAAGTGTCCTTTGAGAGAAGCACTACTTTGTCACTAATGTTTACTGAGCATTTCTTGTGGAGCAGACACTTTAATCAGTGTTTTATGCTCTATTTTGTTCAACCTTCACAAAACCCAATGAAGTAGACACTATTATTCTTACTTTACAGGTGAGTAAACTGAAGCTCAGAGAAGGTTGGTAACTTGCAAAAGTTTATTCAGCTGGTAATTATCAAGGCTGGAATTCAAATATAGTTCTGACTTCAAAACCAGAGCTCCCCATCACTATGTAGCAACGAAGAGACTAAAAATAATTGCAATATTCATTTACTCACTTATTCAACAAGCATGTTTAAGAGCCCACCATAAACACTGCGAGATGCTCCTCAGGGAGCTATTATTCCACTGAGGAACATAGACAATAATGAGGAAATAAATTAATGAGATAATTCCATAATGAGATAATTTCACCAATTTTGGTAAGTGCTGTAAAAAATACTAAACAGGGAAATGAGGTGGAGAGAAATTTGAGTGAAAATATATTAGTTGTGGTGGTCAAGGAAAGCTTCTTTTTTTTTAAAAAGGGGTTTTTTTAATGCAGAAAATGCTCAAGCTGAGAAGTGAATGATGAGAGAGAGCCAGCCTTTGGGAGAGGATGAAAAACATTGCAGGCAGAGAGAACAGAGGACAGGAGAGTATAAGAACATTCCAGTCAGGGAGAAGAGCAATGGAAAATGGTTTGAGAGAAGGGTCAGTCTAGTGCCCTTGAGGAACAGACGGGCCACTGCAGATGCACATGGTGATAAGGGGAAGAATTGGAGGAGACGAGGTTAGACAGATGAGCAGGAATCATTTAGGGTAGAAGATGAGAGGCAGGGAGCAGCATCTGCTCTTGGATGAGAGTAAAAGAAACAAGAGGGAAAAATTGAGAAGTCTTGAAAGACAGAGGTTTAAAAAAATATTTCTTTCAAGGGACCAATCTTACTCCCAGAGATTCTTAATTTGTACCCACACCCCCAAGACCCAGTGACATGTACTACAGATTTGGATTTAGCTATGCAAACAATTGCATTCCTTCAAGCACCTGTTGAACACAAGACACAAGATTGTCTATAGCATTGAGCACAGTTAAGTCAAGCATGCATTATTACAAACAGCTGTTTGTAATTAAGATTTTTTACATTTAGAAAGATGTGTAACACACTGATGGTGGTTGAGGTTAACACAAATAGCTGGAAATGGGACTAAATAAATGATACCCATGGATTTGAGGACATAAACTGATAAACATGCATTCCTTAGATTATCAAATGGTTCCCAAATCAACACCGTAACATGGGTCTGAATCCTATAGGTCCACCTTGAAATTAGTGGGTTTCTAAGGCAAAGGTTCAAGTGATCTCAAAGATGGAACATGTTTCTTATTCTGTGGCTAAATTCTAGGAGACCCAGGGGGATCCAAGGGAACATTCCTTGCTGTTTTCTTGTGAGTGTATCTCCTGCATAAACCTTTTTCTGCAAGCCAGCAATCAAATTCAACAAAGTAACAGATAGTTCTGTTTTCTGATTTGTTGTTTAACAAATGAAGTGCTCTCCAGGCTGTTTGGATACCTCAGCAAAAGACTTAAACATATGTGTGGGTAAATGGATTTAGGATTTGATAATATACTGTGGAAGATGAATTTAGAATGTGACTGGAAGAAAATATATACTACACTGAAATGTCTTAAAGAACCTGGTCCAGTGTGTGCAATCTGTGGGCAGACTTGCACTTAAGAAAGTATATTAAGTGTCTTTTGTTCCCTTGACACTAGATCCTAAATCTCACATTCTTTTCTTATCCAGATGTATTTACAATACTTTTTATTTGTTCTTAGCTTTGTAGGGTTCTATAACATTCTTTGTTTTTCTTTCATGATCATTTTTCCAATTAGCTCACAAGGCTCTGATGGCAGTTTTGGCAGAAAGAGGGTAACTCCTCACTCACTACATGATTTGAACAGTGGGAAGAGAGCGTTAACACACCATTTATATAAAACTTTTGGGAAACAATGATTTGTGGGTTCATTATTTGTCTAGCCAAATTTCAGTTTCTCAAAATACTCTATTTTTTCCTACTTCAGAGAATGTCATCTTGAGTATCAAGAGCCACTAAAAAATGCTTCATCCAGACATGTGTACTTGATTTGCAAACGTAGGAGTGAGTTTTAACTTTGAGATGCTTTTAGACAGATAAACTAGAGCTATAAAAACATCTCAATGGAAAGGCAATAAATTGCTTAAAAGGGTTGGGCTGGCCCATTAATGGCTTTAAAAAAATTAATAAACACAGAGCTCTGAGACTGAAATACAAATGGAAATCTGGAATTCGTTTGTTTTATAGTACACTAGCATTCCAAATATTTTTATTATAACTTACCATATTTGATATATTACTAAGTTAAATAACATTAATGATAAATATCAGGCACAGAAGAATTGTGACATATCATATGAGTATACTAATTTATTGATTTCTTAGTGAGTTTGGAAATAAAAGAAATCATTAATGGAGATTATGGCTGTATAATTCTGGATAATGAAGATCTTTGTTTTATATTTAAGGAAATATTTTCATCTGTTTCACTTTCTTTTCTTATAAAATCTTACATGATCATAAAATTTTAAACAACATGGAACTATATAAAGTACATGACTGAAGTTCTCTCCTTACTCTCTTGTCCCCAAATTAATTTGCCAGAGAGAATCATGGTAACAGTTTGGAGAATACCTTTCCAGATTTTTAATGTTTCTATAGATTTACATAAAGGCATGCCTACACACACAGTTACATACATACATACATTTATACAAGAGGCATGTATAAGTTCATACATGTATATAAGAAATGAGATTATATTATATACATAGTTCTACAACTTGCTTTTTCACTTGGATTGTGGAAAACTTTCCCTGTGAGCACATGGAGTAATGCCTTACTATCTTCAATCACTGATATTGAAAAAATGAGATTCTGTTTTTTCCTCTCGGCTTGGTAAAATTGGAAAAGATTGTTAAGGCCTGTCTTTAGGAGGGCATGGAGAAACAGGCCCTTCTGGGTCCAGTGGGTGGGAATGTAAATAGTGATGATATGAAGAGCTCGAACAGCTTTCCAGGGAATTTAAGCAGTATATAACAATGTTTTAATGTGCAACGTCTTTGGCTCAGAAATTCCTCTTTAGTTTTCTAGCATATAGAAATAATTTTCATATGTACAATGATATATTCAAGGAGATATTTATTGGAGCACTCTCTGAATTTAAAAAATTTGAGAAGGTAAACAACCTAATGCATATAAATATGGTGGAATGGCTACATTAACTCATATCCATCCTTTTACTTCTCACATTGTGCCAGTTGGTTGGGCTCTAGCTGTTCTAGACTGGGCTTGGCTGTAGTTCATGAGTAGGGTTCATGTCCTCTCCATGGGTCTCCCATCCCCTTTGGACCAGTGACCACCTGAGACATGTTCTTCTCATGGTAAAAAGCAGAAGTGCAAAAGGGCCAGCCAATCCATATAGTGCTATTTGAGTTCTTGCCAACAACCCACATGCCAAAGCAGGTGCCATAGCTGAGCCCAACACGAATGCAGGATTAATGCCATTATCTTCCAGTCTATGGAGGGGGTCAAGGGGGAGGGAGTGACCATTTTCAAACAATCTAATGAAATCGAATAATCTAAACAATTTTAAACAGATCCCACAGGTTTCCAGTAAATTTTAGGTACAAAGAAGTCCAATCCAGTCTAGCTGAATTTAAAGCTTCAATGTCATATTCAATTTACTGCTTATGTTCTGCTCTTCTACATCCAACTTCAGCTTGATTTAGGGCTGAGACACCTGTTAGATCTCTCTCTTCTTAATCTTCCTTTTCTTGTTCTCTCTAGTATGGAAAAAGACAGAATAGTACAAGCATCGCTAACTTAGTAGGTCTCAACAATTCTCCATGTCTCTGGGCAATCTCTGAGTCGCTGGCAAAGATGGGCTGGCTGCTGATGCCCCTGTAAGGCAAACATGCCGACTCTATTTTGGGGTACAAGAGGCCCCTTTGAGCTTTCCTTACTGCCTAGTTTTTTATTATGAGATTCTTTCTAGCTTAACTGTTTTGAACCCACGCAGCGTGTGCTCCTGGCAGTTTATCCCACAGCTTCTTGATGCTCTTGATATCTCACTGGGTGCCCAGCCCTCTTGGGTGTGCTACCAGCAAGATATTTCCTGTTCAACCACCTTTTGACATGTCTACTTAACCTTGAAAATTTCACACACCTTTGCCAAATCTCACTGTTGATGTCCCTCTCTCCATGCTGCCATCTCTCCCCAGTCCCTATGCCTTGCTCAGATAGGCAGATTAGCATGATTATTGCCTAAGCAAAGGTCCAACCAGGGAATGAGATAACAATTTCATGTTGCTGTGGACACCCTCAGGCTCTCAGATTGTCTTCTATGTGCCCTCCTCATTTGCTTTGGGGTAAAGTTAGGAGGCATCTTTCCCTTCTCCAAAAGAAGCTGGAGTTGGGGTGTCAATTACTCCCTACTCCCACACACCTCTAGCTCTCTGTTTTTTTACTTAGGCTGGGTGTTGTGGCAGGGAAGAGAGGAAGATGACTCAGGTAGCTGAGACATGGTTGGGTTTGGACGAGCCAGATCTACTGCTTCTAAACAAGCCTTGGAGAGAATTTGGCTCACCTTTGTTTTTTGCTCTTTTTAAAATGTGGGGTACTTGTCACTTCTTTGTCATCAGCAGAGGCTCCCAAGAGTCAATTCTAAGGAAATGGGAAAAAGTCCATTCGATTTCATATTACTTAGTATATGTGAAACTGGGATTTCCAGTCAAGAGCAGCCATTACTACTAGGGAAATTATTATACCTGCAGGATATAATTTGAGTGCCCTGAAAAGATCCTGTCTTGGATAAAAATGCTCCATCTTAAAATTCTTAGTTGGTGGGATCCTAGGGATAAGCACTGCTTCCAAAATGACTAAACCAAGAGAACACCTTAATCTCTTCTATCCTCAGTTCAGCTGTCTGGCACCCTATGTCTGAGTGGGTCAGAATTAGGTGGCTAATTGTAACCATCCTGAGAGGCAAGATGCAAGGATATCACTTAAACTTACCATATATTGTACCAGCGGTAGCCTTCCCAGTAGAAACACTCTATTCAAAATAAGGAAATCATCATTCTTTTTGACACCTTGTGAATAACATTATTGACTCTGAGCTGGACTTCTGGCTACTGATCATGATGGGGTAGAAGAAGGGTGTTGGAATCAGAGAGATCTACATTCTAATTCTGATCTACTCATTCCTATCTGTGTGACCTTAAGCAGTTAAACCAAGTTCAGTGTCTTCATCTGAAAACTGGGAATCCTAATAACGACCTGATAGCATTATTGTAGTTAAATGATCTAATGTATATAAAGCTATTAGCACACAGTATGTGCTTAATAAATGGCTACTCTTATTTAGAAAAGCATGAAAGCAGATAACTGATTGAGTTAGTATAACATATACATGCTTACTTAGAGAATATCTGCTACTGCCCTCTAATAACTTAGTCACACTCTACAGAAATTTTAATTTTGTTTGAAAAACTCTCTCTTTTTTACAAGTCCTAATTATGAAGAACATATATTGGTTATTCTTTAATATATCAGTCTCTAATGGACTAGCCAAAATTAAAAACAAATTTAAAATATGCTATATTTTATGAAGCAAAGTCCAGAAAAGATGGTCTTGGATGACAACCAACATATACTGATTTTCAACATTATGATTGTTTACATTTTTCATTATTTCCTTGTATTCATGCCAATGCACACATGCCCACTACATTAGTCAGTGCAGTTTCTCTCCTATAGTTACCAACTGAAGGATGGCCAACTCTATGTATAATGCAGTTGTTTAATATGCATCCATGGATTTAAGCATAAAGAGGAAGCACCTCACACAGCTTCGCTTGGGATATGTTTCTTTTATACTCTAGTAAAATGAATACATTTGTTCAGGGAGCACATGTGCCCTAGCATCACAGAACTTGTGGTTAATGGCCTGCCATTGTCTCTGAGGGAAGCAACCTGTTACATTGGAAAGATTGGAAAGAGCATGAGATCTGGAGCCTGTGGTGGAAGTCACCATCTGTCCACCCAAATTCACTCTTCCCACATTTCCCAGCCCCCCTCACAGTTAAGTGTGCCCGTGTGACTTCATTTTTGTTAACGCAGTTTGAATAGGAATAATGAGTATCCTTCTAAAGCTGGCCTATACGACTTCCCCAATCTGTTCTTCCATGTTCTTTCCTGTACACGATGATGAAGATTTAAAGGGCTATAGAACCACAAGACAGAGAGGTTTAGTCCACTGATGACCACATAAAGGAGAGCTGCCCCACTGACTCAAATGATGCTCCTGGGACACTTATGTGAATGGGAGGCTTCTATTGTGTTAAGCCACTGAAAGTTTGGGGGCTAGTATCACTGCAGCTTAATCAAACTAATACATAATCAGGTAGACTTAGGTCCAAATCTGATACTTACCTTTTATTAGATACTTAGTGTTGGGCTCTTCACTTTTCCTCTCTGATCCTCTCACTTTGTATGAAATATGGATACAAAAATAGCTACATTACAAATACTTATTAAAATTTTAGAGAAAGTAGGTAAACCATCTAAGTTAAAGCTTTAAAACCATCTTTTCCTTCTATTTTGGACCCAGGAGCACAGGATTGGATTAATCATAGGCTTTAGCTATGAAGCACTCTCATCACGGGCTCATGAATGGTTGCATTTGTTTTGTTGTTTGTTTGTAATTATTCATTTATTTTCAATAATACAATAAACACTTGAGGACTCACCATTCAATATAAGAACTAGAATACAGCTTGAAACTACCCTTTGCTCACCCATTATGGGATAGATTACAGTTATTTGGCATAACCAGATGTCGGACTATAGAAGACCCTGGTTCTTGGGTTGTGGGGCTTTTAATCTCTATGGTTAAGGGTGCTCCAACTCCTCTGCCAATGTGATCAGATTCCAGAATAAAATAGCAAAGTAATATAGCAAAACTTTTAGTCCAGCCCTATCTTGCTAGTTGAGTCTTCTCAGTAGAGGGTACCATTAGCCTTTCCCTTGCAGTGATCAGGAGGTCAGGGTCCCAATCTATCAGTTGCAGGTGTATGATGATGTGAGTGAATGGAAGATTTGTCACCTGGCAAGAGTATTCACATTCACAGAAGCACCAGTCCATCATGGGGCATCATCAGTGTGCTGGGGTCTAAGCCTTGAGGTTAACTGGGATTGACGTCACCTTAAGTATTTGACCAATGCTGGTTTCTATGAAGTTTTGCAGGAAGTCATCTCTTTTTCTGGGAGATCAGCCTGCAGTGGATTGGTCTCAGAAAGTTAATATGTACCTCTCAAACCTATTATCTAACTTCTTTTCAACACTTGGCACTTGTCAAAAATTATTACTACTATTATTATTTTGCCAATCAAAAGGGTCTAAAATGGCGTCTTATGTTGTAATTTGTATTTTCCAGATATCTGATGATACTGGATCTTTCTCTATGTATATTGGCAACACGCGTTTCCTTAACCTCGAGGTGTGTGCTCATGCCTTTGACTATTTGTTAGTGTGTTATTTGTCCTTTCCTTATGATTTCCAAAATTTTTTATATGTTGTTATTAATTTTTTATTGGTTATACATGTTGAAAATATCTTCTTCCAGTTCATAACATGTATTTTCACTTTCTTTAATGTGTCTTCTGATTAGCAAGTGGCCTTAATTTTAATATAGTTAAATTCATCCATTTTTTCACTTACATCGGCACAGTTTGTATTTTAAGAAACCCTTTCTACATTGAGGTCAGAAAGAAATTCACTTATATTTCCCACTAAAATCTTTACTTTTGACATTTAGTTCTCTAATCCATCTGGAATTGATTTTTATGGGGCAGGCAGAAATCCAATTTTATTTTTCGCTGTATGGATAACCAATTAGTGATGGTCTTTCTATTACATCATTTGTACTTCAGGGATTTGAGTTTGACATTCTACCTGGGTTAACATCATACATGATATAGAATGGGCCTCATTATTTCTTCCCTTAGACAAATTCTCCCCATCATAACTGAGTGGGAAAAGGTTCTGTCCTCACCAAGGCTAATTTTTTATTTTTTTATTTTTTAGTGAAGCTGATTAAACTGTTTGTTTTTTATATTTTTCTTAGTGGCAAAATTATTTGATTTGCTTTGCTCTAAACCATTTCTCTTAAGTTCTTCCAGGTTGATTGTTCAGAACTGGGCCATATTATTGCCTCCAAATCCTCCCTCCCTGATCACAATCAGTGATGAAAGATGAAGTATGTGTGCCTTGAGTGTCTCGTCTCCTTTGGTAGAGGTTTCATCCAGGGTATTCAAGGATCACTTTGAAGAAAGTATAGGTTTGAGTGTTCTGCAAAGCTGGGGAAAGACACACTGGTTCAAAAGTGAAAAACTGCTGAGATGGTATGTTCTGCATGGCATATATGCACCCAGTACAAGTGTGTGGTGGTGTTTAGTGAGTTCCATGGCCTCATTGATGAAATCCAGATCTCTGTGGTCAGCAAGATCTGGTGGTTTCCAATGATGGTTCTCTCCAGGGAGAGAGGTTCATTTTCAGGAAAAAGTAAAAATACTAGTTGACAAAGTTAGCATATAGTCTTGTTTTGGTAAACTTTTGAGCCACATAAATATGGACCACATTTTTAAAAAAATCAAAGTCTATTCTCATTATTTTAAAAAGTGTCTTATTGAATAGGTTGCTTAAGAAGAAGTGTTTCCCATGAGCATAACTTTGATCTCTCATTTTTATTTAACAATCTATTGCACAACTGCCAAATAGCATTGATCTAACGCTGGATAAGGGAGGTACTATAGAAACCCAGTAACAGAGAGAGAAAACTTTTTTTTTTTCTGAGCTTCAGGAGGAAAAATCCCAATCCATGTGCTGTTATCTGCAATTCCTATTCAGCATACATTACTCCATCTTCTTCTGCAAACCAGTGTTGCCTTTGAGTCAGAGTCTGTGGTTAAACCAGAGCCCCAAACTACACTGCAGTCTGTTACGGCCACTTCATGATGACACACCACCTACAAACACAGGTAGTTGCTTTGGAATAACATTTTACTTGCAAATCCTTGCCAGAAATCCTAGTAATGTAGTGCAACACGTAATTTGTCTGAGAAGTGTTTAAATAAGGAGTTCCTGAAATCTTATCTGTCAAGATTCCTGTGAGCACAATTTTCTGAATGGTGGTCAAATAATCTAGTTTTATAGTTACTGTGGGTCTGAGAAAAAGCCTGTCCAATTCATTTCAATTTGATTCGATTCAGGGCAATTCAATTCAATTCAACTATTGTTGCTGTATAACAATAGTTCAATTATGCGGACTTTATTGAGAACCTATTATATACAAGGCAGTGCGCTGGGGGAGGTGAAGAGAAATGATTTTGCTGTATTCATTTTACACAAGGAGACTAAAAGCTCCTTGGTAGCAAGCAATAAAAATCCCTCTATTTCAAGCAAAAGGATTTAGTGGAAGTGTTCAGGGGTCATAGAACACAGAATTATTATATCTGGCACTCATATAAGCAAATAGCCATATAAGCAAAATTCATACAACCACGGATGACTTAAATGTACACTTATCATTGTACATTTGTCCTTATCTCCAGATATTCATTTTTGTGAGATATACAACAAAATAAACATCAAAAGTTTATAAAAATGGCTCTGACTATACAGACCCTTGTTTATGTCTTTTAGAATTCAGATTAAAAATTTTGAGAAAACATGGGTAGTGATGCATAAATGTTATTATCCTTGAAACAATTTAAATACTATTACTGAAGGACTAAAGAACAGGGGACATGTAGAAAGTTAGTCTTTTATTGTTTTCTTCTATGTATTAAGAATTTCAT